>NC_062545.1:12599555-13221668 GCF_016906955.1 Phacochoerus africanus | reverse complement strand
TCCATCTGTCTGTTTACATTGCCCATCTGACTTTGCAAGTTGTGTACTTTATCCAGTTGACAATGTTGTGTCAATTTTTCTGTACAGCGTGGTAACCCAGTCATATATATATATATACACACACACAGACAGACATACACACACACACACATATATACATACATACATACGTGTGTGTGTGTGTGTGTATGTGTGTATAGTTCCCTCTGCTATATGGTAGGATCTCATTGCTTATGCATTCTAAATGTAATAATTTGCGTCTACCAACCCCAAACTCCCTGTCCATCTCATCAACTCCCCCCTTCCTCTTAGCAACCACAAGTCTGTTCTCTAGATTAGATAACAGTATTGTATCACTGTTACTTTTCTGATTTTAATGAGTATATTTGGCCATATAAAATATTCTTGTTTTTAGGAAATGAACAATGACATATTTAGAGATAACAGTACATTATATTTGCAACTAACAGGAATTTCAGTAAAAATTATATCAACATCTCTAGCTATTTACTCTATCAATCAACCTATTTATCAAGAGAATGAGGTAAGGTGTGGTAAATGTTAACATTTGAAGAATTTAGTTGCTGTATATAAGGGAAATCTTTATGCTACTTTTGCAACTTTTATGTAAATCTGACTTTATCTCAAAATTAAAAGGGCTGTACTTGATGAGAGTTAGATTAAAAAGGACGAGAAGGGAAAGAAGGAAGTTTTGCTATACATGTGGTGTTTTGCTTCAGTCACAGGATAGGTAGTGAATTACTGGAGAATTCCTGGCAAGTAGAAGTTGTCCAGGAAATATTATGAATAAAGATGGGGTCGTGGTTTTGAAAAGAAAGATAAATTATGTGTCACAGGTATGAAATTTGTTTTATTCCATAATAATTCTTTTTAGCTGAAGGGGGAAAAAAAAAGGAAATGTATTGTGTTCTAAAAAAGCAGGTTTTCAATATCATATTAGAATTTTAATTAAAATTATTTTGAATTTACCCTTTTAAAATAATTAACTGAAACTTGCCTTATGTAGCTTTAGGAAAAAATAAGATTATCAAAGACACACATTTCTGAAGAAGAAGGAAAATAGGTAACTCGATATGGAGGGAAAGGCTCTTTTAATGTAATCATTTAGTATGAAATTAGAAATCCAACTTCTGATTCCTAGTACAGGCTGGAACAGCGGAGACCTTAAAAATGAAGGGTAACAATGTAACCAAAGATGTTTTAACAGGAGGGCTTCTCTCAAGGTATTAATATATCTTGAGGCCAAAGAAACCACATCTGAGTGGCAATTCATCAGGATTCAGTTTTTAAGGGTCTTTTTTAGAACACACTTCAGTTAGGTGTTTCAGTGTAGCGTTGTATAGTAGATAAAACCCTAAAACCTGATAAGTGGTCATCCGCAGGTTTCTATCAGTGGTGGGAGGTTGAGGACATGCTTGAATTCTGGCCCTGCCTAGGAGCCACCTGAGTCAGCACCCGAGGAACGTCTGCTCCCCTGAATCAATGGACCTCTATAATTTATCATGCTGTGAAGACGTGCCTTGTTACCCACTCTCTTCAAAGTGTTTCCTCTTTTATTTTTAATACCCATTATCCACATACACTTAGGTAAGAATCAGATATTTTCTTTTCTCATTGAAAGCCATGTTGTTGTCCTTCATTAGCCTGAAAGTCCATCCCTCCTTCTTTGCCAATCCGCCCCCCAACGGCTTTTGTAATAAGGCATAATATAGTTATCTAATACCCTGACTTGTATTTACAAAATAGTCCTACAGAAGTTCCACCATTATTTTTATGAATTTGTGTCACACCACTGCTTGTACCAAGTGCATTGCAAAGCTCATGACGCTCTATCCATCTTTCCATGTCTAGTGTTTTCACACACACACACTAATTCCCCAGGAGCTCTTCAGGCATCAACTGTGAATCTGGAAAGATAGGAAGGGGTAAAAGCTTTCTTCTTAGGTCTGTGGTTTCTTTGGGAAATTAGCCAGGTATTTGTGAAGCTGTTTTTTTTTTTTTTTTTCCCCTACTGTGTCATTTTTTGACATAAAACACCTTGTGGGATTAATGAGCATATCTTCAAAAAAAAAATCGAGTGAAGGGGCATATTGAATTTTTTCCTCCTTTTGGTGTCTTGTTTGGAGGGCCAGATTGTACAAAAGGACCTGAAATAGATTTTCTTCTTCCCCCTTGCCTCTTTCAGAAAACATTTTGTTATTGATCTGCTGCCTGTACCACCTGGAGCAACAGTTTTGATCTATAATTCCTTTGAAACAGTTCTCAGCTACCAAGGTGTATTTCCCCCTTTCATTACTTATCCTTCTGGTAGGGGAATTAAGCCAAGGAGTGTCTTTTAATAGCCTCGTGGTTTAATTTTTAAATGACAAATGCTACAAGACAAAACCGGGCAATGGAATCCTTTAGAGACTACTGCTTTCACCTAACTAACTAGTTGCTAGTTGCCTTGTTGCTTAAATAGAGCCAATCATTCCTCACCCTCTTCTAAGATTCTCCTCTGTTTCTTAGTTACAGTGCATTTGGCATAGATGACTGAGGTTGTCAACAAAATAATTCTCCACACCACACAGCCATCATCTTTTAATCCTTTCCTTGCTCATATTATTCTGTTGAGTTCTTCACATTATTTTGACCTATGAGAAAGGTAAATCTTAGAAGGCTGTGAACGTCTCAGTGAGAGTGAACCTGCTAAGAAAATGTGCAGGTTTGGAGATTTTTAGAAGCCGTTGTCTTCCTTGGTCCCCACTGTTCTGCTGTCATGGGAATTTGTGCCACTCTCAGTCCTCAGTTCTGCTGTTTGGTTCAGGATGAGAGAGCTTGTTCTGAGTCTCCTTGGAATTAACAGCTCTGTGAATCAGGAGACATGCTTTCCTCTTCCTGATGTTACAGAGTGAATGTTATAATGTTAGCTTTCTGTTTCCTTGTTTTTTAAGTGAGGGATTTTTTTTTTTTTTTTTTTTGAGCATGTGTTCAGCCATGTTAATGGGAAATAAAAAGTATTAGATTCCATGTTCCTATGCTCCTGGAGTTTGTCATCTCACAGGGAAAATGAGACACATGAAGCAATAGGCTCATAACACAAGAGAGTTTGCTGTTGTCAGAGGCATTACCTATAGCCAGGTGGAAACTGTTCTCTTGACTCCTGGATTACATAGAGGAGATGGAAGACAGTTTAATTCACTGGCCAGTAGTATTGTTTTTTGAAAATTTCAAGTTGTTATCAGAACAATCAGATCCAGCTGACCCTCTTTCTACATACCAAAGAAAAGTAAATTATATAGATTTTTTTTTTAATAGATGAGGCTCTTTTCCTATCTTCTGCAACCTCTCAATTGGTTTCCTTTTCTAAATACCAGAACAGCATCTTCCTGTAATGACAGATTTATTGACAAGAGAGTTGGTTTATTCAGGAATTCTTCCCTTCCTACCATTCTTTTCACTGATACTTAGCACTGGATATTGAGTCTTTCAAATCCTAGACTCCCTCAACCATTTTGCACCATTTGGTACATGTCATGATACTTTAATCTTTGTGAGTTTCCCTTAAGGTCCTCTGAAACTAATACAACATTGTAAATCAACTATACTTCAATATAAAATAAAAATTAAAGCAATAAACATTGCCATGAAAATTTTTAAAAAGAAAAATCCATGCTAAAAAAAGTAATATGATCTTCAGACAGAGAAGAGAGGAAACTAGATCCTTATCAAAAGGAAAAAAATTAAGAGTGAAGGTATCTACATTTCAATTCCCAGAACCCATAAATGTAACCTTATTTGAAAAAAAACTCTTTGTAAATGTAATTAAGCTAAAGAGCTTGAGAGGAGCTCATTCTGAATTATAATGAGACATAAATTTAATTATAACGATCCTTATGGAAGACACAGAAAAGGAAAGAACCAAAAGAGATGTCATGCAAAGATAGAGGTAGCCTTGTGTAGCCACAGCCAAGGAAAACCAGGAATCCTCAGAAGCTGACTCCATATTGGATCCATTTCTTTCACTTTAACCTTTGTATTCTACTGCTTTTGCTACAAGTTAATCACTCAAGGGATGTTGCCTATAGTTTAAAGTGTACATAATGACACATCTCTGGGAACCAGAGCTAAAATACCTCTGTTGAAGCTCATGGGAAAAGCCCTGACCAGGCCCACCTGTGAATGGCCTCAGTAAAGAAGAAATTAACATCCCTCTGGAGTCTAGCCAGAACCAGGAAATGTTTGCAACAATTTATTGCCCTTTTATTTTACCTCCTCACCTCTTTGTTCCATAAAGGAAACTGGCATCCAACCCAAGCAAGATGGTTCTTTTGGGACACTGGTTTACTCTCTTAGTCCGCTGGCTTTCCAAAGAAATTTGGCATGCCTTGCCCTAACAACCTGTCTCTCAATTTATTGGTCTGTTGTGCAGCGAGCTGTATGAGCTTGGACTTGGTAACAAAAGTGGCTAAAAATTTAGAAGAGTTCATGGCTCCACTGAAATCTTAATTTCTGGCTTTTGGCCTCTAGTACAAGAATAAATGTCTGTTGTAAATCACTCAGTTTAAGGTGATTTGTTACAATAGCTCTAGGAAAGTAATACATAGAGTATTCCCAAAATTGAGAATATATAAAGGATTGGTTAGATTGGGAAGGTGCATGGGGATTCAACATTAAAAAACTTGTTAAAGAAATCTTTGGGAGAAGAATAGAATAAAAACTGTTCTGGCCCTCGGTATTTGTGCTCAGCTTTCCTTCTTTTCTCCTATTATGGAAGAAGCTTCCATCCTCAGCCAGGCTCTAGTCCTATCTCTTCTCAGGGATTACATGTTACTATTATTCCCTCTCTGTGTCCTTTATCTTTTTTACAGTCTCTTTCCTGTTACCATTTAACATGTCTGAGTAAATTTCATGTAAAACACAGATGAGAAGAAAATCTGAATAAGATGTCTTGAGAAACTATCCACATCTGTACACATGTGTCTACTTCATTCTTTTTACATTGTTGTATAGTATTCCTTAGTGTGGCTATATCAGAGGTTTTTAAAATTTATTTTATTAATTTCACTACTGAAACACCTATGATGTTTCATTATCATCCAATCAGAAAAAGAACTGTGTACCTCCTTGTATGTAGGTGGGAGACTTTGCATTAGGATAGAAATATATAGTAGTATTTCAGGTTATATGATACGATATGCACTACCAAAGTGCTTTGAAAATTTTATATCAATTTAAACTCTAATGGTATATACTTACACCTTTTCCCATCTCTTCAATAAAATACAGTATTATGCTATTAAAAAAGGTAGCTATAGAAATACAGAATGAGAATATTTAATGGAGAAAAGAAATGATTAACTACATATCTTATTTTAGTATTTGTATCTGTATTTCAGTACATAGGAAAGATCTAAAAGAAGGGATTGTTTTGATTACCAGGAATAAATAATAAGATACCAGTAATAGAACTGGAGAAGGGGACTGAGAGCAGGTGTTTATCTGTACTCATTTACATTTTTCAAGAAAGGTATATTCATAAATTACACTTACTAAGGAGTATTATCAAATCTAAAAATGATTTTCAGATGGTCTTTATTTACATGCTATTTAGGAAACAAATAATGCCAATTAAGATATGATACAAAGCTTTATTTTCACCTGGAATTTTTTTTTTTGTCTTTTTCTAGGGCTGCTCCGGCAGCATATGGAAGTTCTTAGGCTAGGGGTCTAATCGGAGCTATAGCCACTGGCCTACACCGCAGCCACAGCAATGTAGGATCCGAGCCCTTTCTGCAACCTATACCACAGCTCACGGCACCACCGGATCCCTGACCCACTGAACGAGGCTGGGGATCAAACCCTCAACCTCATGGTTCCTAGTCGGATTTGTTAACCACTGAGCCACGACAGGAACTCCTCACCTGGAATTTTTAAATTTATGTTTGATAAAGGAGTTTTTTGCGTGTTTATTTTTAGAATTCTTGGACAAAGATTTTTACATCACAATGCATTTTACATTTTACAGTGTGATTGTTACATCACACTGGATCTTTATTTCACACTACTGTTTTTGTGCTTTTCTATCAACAGTCATTTCATTTTAATGCATAATTATAATGTATTCCTTTCAAGACATTAAACAAAATGACTTGTGGTATCGATGATGCACATAACTCATCTGAAATGATACCAGGCAGATGAATGTGCCACAACGGTCATCTGGTTTATGGCTGACCATGATTGTAAGATGCATTTGTTTCATGAGACTAACAAAGAAGTTCCTCTTAGCGTTTATAAATGCTGCACTAACAGTAATTTTAAGAATCCTCCATGACCCAGTTCTTCCTTCTGCCTGATCTCTCTCCATCCTACCCAGACAAGCTGATTGAAACAATTGTCCATTCGCTCTGTGTTCCTATTTCCCCAACTCACTTATTTATCACTTCCCAACAATACAACTTTGCACGGAACACTCTACAGAACCTGCTTTCCAGGGTCACCGAAAGATGACCTCCTTTTCACAAAAGACTTGAGCAATATTTCAGCCCTCATCTCACCTTACTTCATTAGCATTTGACATATTTGACCTCTGTCAAGAAACCATCCATTTCTGGTTCTCTACTCATTTTCTGACTTTCTTTGCTATCTTTATTCAGATTTCTCTTTCTTTTTTCTCTCTTAGATCTTGATATTCACAAAATCCTGTCTAAAGCTGTGCACTAGGTATAACAAACAAGACCCAAGCAAATAATATATATGTAGGAAATGGACTAGTAAAATAGTGACCATATGTAATTTGTAATCAGATAGAGAATACATGACTTGATTGAAGATACTGAAAGTCAATAAATAAAAACTGAAAAAAAAAGTAAACTGCAGGTCAAAGAAAATACATTTGCTCCGCTGGATGAATTTGCTGTTGGATGCCTTCTAGTCTTTTCCTTCTCTCTGCACCATCCCATCTATCCTTGGGACTTCAATTACCATCTATGCTCACCCTCATATTCTCAAGCTTACACTTCAAATTCTCTTTTCTGATTGAGATGCTCACCAACTGTTTATTGGACACTGTTAAGTTCCACAGGGAGGCATCACCTTCTCTAACTCCCTGATGAGCTGATCCATCCACACGTAGTCTCTTGTCACTTCACAGTAACCTCCTGACTGCATCTACTGGAACCTGAGTCACCATTTTTTCTTACCTTTCTGTGATAATGTGCCCATGACTCTCCTTGAATCTCATCATGTTCTTCTTTGAGTTAGTTTTGATAGTCCTTTGTTTCTTTCATCAAGCCATGCTCTTTCATAGGTTCTTTCTGCCTGGAGTACCCTCATCCTGCTGCTGCTTCTCTTGATTTGCTGTACTTTGATCTCAGTGTAGATTTCATTTCCTCTAGAAAATCTTCACTGACACTTGCTCCTGTGTATCCCAATATCTTGCAGTGTCATATCCTCTTTCAGCTCTTTTAGTGTTACCGCAGGCATCCCTGATTCCCTGAAGTGCTGGGATAAGACAGACTCTACCTAAAAACTGAGTAGGAAACTTCTGAAGTTAGAAAAGGTAGAGAATCAATAATGTTAGGTCAAGAGGAGACTGTTCTTACCTGAGAAGGGCCTTCAAGAATTCATTAACTTTTAATGTTTTTATTTAATATATTTAAACTAAAACCAAAAACAGGTCATCTATTTCTCCCACTCCCTACTACCCCCATTCCAGGCAATCACCAGTGTTTTCTCCTGGATCACAGAGTGTCTGAATCCTTCATTGGCAGCCAATATTTTCCCCTTTAGTTAGCAATTTAAGATTTATAACTCTATAATATTCTTGTTGACATCCATATGTAGACTTGTCTCCAAAATAACTGAAATGTTATCTCAAGCATATTTAAAATTACATTAGAAAAGAGACATCATTTTTGCTTTTTCCGTTTTGCATTTTGACCCTGTGTCCCCAAATATGTCTATATTAGTAGTTTCCCTGGGAGGAAAAAAAGAAGAAAAGTGGTCTTCAGTGCCAATAATTGTGGGATAATCTGAGTTAAGTCAACTTGACCTTTCCTTATTAAAGTTCTTATAAAAACTCTTAATTTCTAATGTGTATGGAAAATATCAAAGGGTTTAACCAAGTGTTTCAGGAACTTTTTATTTTACTTATCTTATTGAATGGAAACAAATTCTTTTTCTTTCTTTTTTTTTTTTTTTTGGCTGCACCTGCTGTATGTGGAATTTCCCAGGCCAGGGATGGAACACATACCACAGCAGCAACCCAAGCTGCTGCAGTGACAAAGCTGAATCCTTAATGGGCTGAGCCACAAGAGAACTCCTGGAAATGGATTCCTGATGGATTAAACACTGAGCAGGGAACTATTAGTGATTTTGATTAAATTGAAGCTAATGATAGTAACAAATCACAAACAAGTTTTATTAAAAATGAAATGTTGTGGGTCATGTTACTAGGAAAGGTGGATCTGGTTTGGGGTGTTGGTTTTAAAACACAAAGAACACCTTCAAGGCATTCTCCCTCTTTCCTGTCCTCATTCTCTTTGCACCTCTCCACTTTGCTTATGTATATTGGCAGTCCTAATTCTACATCTTGGGTTGGGCCCAAAAGGCAAAAAGGGACTTTTATTTCCGAGCATTCATACATCAAAGTTGGATTAGCCTGCGCTTGAACCAACCAGTGGGTGTTGTGGATAGTGGTGGTATCCTCAATCCATCATCAATGGACGTGTGCCCAGGGGGACGGCCACATGATTGACAGCACTATCAGAATCATAGAGTAAGTGGCATGGTTTTTCCCACTGAGATTTTAGAAGTTCTACAGGAAGAAGGGGAAAAGGCAGCTAGGCATCCAGGAACACTGATCTCTACGTGCGAAAATTTTTCCTTCAAATAAGACATTATTCTGGGCTAATACGTTTTATAAAATTACACTTCTACTATAAATTAAGAAAATTCCACTTTTCAGCAGTGATCATTTATCTCTCTTTAACAATTTTTATAAGATAATTTAATTTGCAGAAATAATTCTTGGTCAGAAGTACATTATGACATGACAATATACATAAAAAATTCTGTTGATTGAACATAAAGTGTCATGAATGGTCATTTACAAGAATAAGTAGTACTAAGCTTTTGCAATTTTTATAATAAAATACTGAAGACAGCTTGATATCTACTATTATTCACCAAGAAATAAGAGCTTTGTCTTATAAATGTCACAGTTCAACTTAAATGAATAACACTGTGTGAACAGAATTGTAATGATAAGTATTATATCTTAAGGGATACAATGTCTTTTATCTTTTCTGAAATGATTGATTCAAAATATATTGTAATGTGGTCCATTTTGAAATTGCTGGAATTTTAAAAGTTATTTTCCATATAAAGTTTAACTCAACAATAAATCCCATTGGTTTGAAGTAAATCCGTGTACATCAAATTTGTAAGTGTATTACATTATATTATTTTAAAATAATTTAAAACAAATCATAATATGAACAGGACCTTTATAAATATGACTAAGGAAAAAAGAATAAAATTGATTTGCCTATAGTTTTAAAACTGTTAGCATTTTGGCATGATTTCTTTTATTCCCTCCTACCCTCATTCCCATTGTATTTAGATTTTTCAGTTTACTTTAACATTGGACAATAGTCTTATTTTGGTACAATGGCTTATAGAATAAATGTGATATCCTTTTTTTGCATGGGTTTTTTTTTTAACATTTCCTGTTCAAGATTCTTAATAAAAATTATTTTCTGAATAATGTGGAAACTAACGCAAGTTTTCTCAAAGCCTTTTGAAACCAATTTGGTAAAGAAAATCATGATTTTTAAAGGTAATTTTTAAATGCTTGCATTTAATTTTATGACATCTGTTTAGATTCACCTTACCTAATTCCCTGATTTATATGTACACACAACTTACTTTTGACTAATTCATCTTATCGAGTCCTTGAACTCCCCTTCAGTCTTTCGGAACAGTAGAGGAATAGCTTGATTGTGACTTTCCTGCTTGTCCAGGAGTGTTTTCCTGCTCTCAGGGAGGCAATGTCGTGTCATGGCTGAGTCATGTTACGAGGAGGATAAGCTCTGGAGTCTGGGTGTTTCCCTTTACACTTTGATTCTGTCATTTATTAGGTGTGTGAGTTGAACACGTTTTTCCATTTCTCTGTGGTCTGTTGTTTTAATCTGTGACTTGTGCGAATTGGGAGTGATGTGGTATCACTTCTTCAGTATTTACCGTTAGTATGACACCTAATTCAGTGTTTAACATGTACTCACTATAGCACTCTTGGCTCACAGAATGTTTTCCCTCAAACAATTAGGATTTTCTTCATTTTTTGGTCACTCAGCATTGCCAAGGAAATGTGACTGGGTATCAATCTTTTTCTTCCTTTCTAAGTACCATGTATTTTTCTTAACTGGAATTCATGGGATTATTTCCAGCTCTTTTTAAAATATAAACACGCTCCAAAATTTGATTGACTACAGACAAGTTTCATCACTAATTTTGCCTAGAAATCACAGTTCCTTTTTGATTTGTGGAGTTGTCTTTTTTCAGTTTAAATCTTTAAATAGTATATGTTTATTTGCTCTTTTCTAGCTTTAGTCCTTCCACTGGATGATTATAATTGTAACTGTTTTTTTTAGGGGTGTGTGTGCATGTTTCTTATCTATTACCTTCCTTTTACATTTACTACATTTGCCATTTATTTATTTATTATTTATTTTTGTAAATACAGAGAGAGGACAGCAAGGTGGAAAGAACACTGACTAAGAATAAGATTAATCTGAACTTCAATGCTGGTATCCCCATTTATGAACTGTAGGATCTTAGACGAAATCATTTAGCTTTTCCAATCCTATCTTTGTCATCGTACAAACTGAAAAAGTTATGCGTTCTCTTTGGTAGAGTAATTAAAGTATTCTATATGTTCTGTATGTTATTTTTCCGAATGACTATTTTTGGAAATTCTCATTGGAATTACCCTTTCTACTCCTCATTTCTTTCTTTTCTTCTTCTTCTTTTTTTTGGTCTTTTGGCCATTTCTTGGGCCACTCCTGCGGCATATGGAGGTTCCCAGGCTGGGGGTCTAATCGGAGCTGTAGCTGCCGGCCTACGCCAGAGCCACAGCAACGCGGGGTCTGAGCTGAGTCATCGACCTACACCACAGCTCATGGCAATGCGGGATCCTTAACCCACTGAGCAAGGCCAGGGACCGAACCCGCAACCTCGTGGTTCCTAGTCGGATTCGTTAACCACTGAGCCACGATGGAAACTCCATCTTTTTTTTTTTTTAATTTGCTTTTTGGGGTTGCACCCGTAGCATATGGAAGTTCCCCAGCTAGGTTAGGGGTCGAAGGGGAGCTGCAGCTGCCGGCCTACACCACAGCCACAGCAACAGGGGATCCGAGCCACCTGTGTGACCTACACCACAGCTCACGGAACTCACAGCAACACCAGATCACTGATCCACTGAGTGAAGCCAAGGATCGAACCGGCATCCTCATGAATGCTAGTCGGTTTTGTTTGGGGGGCAGCACGATGGGGAATTCCCTCTAGACCTCATTTCTGACTTTCGCAGCCTACATAAGCATTTGGCAACAGCACCACTGGCATTCCTAATCCCAACTCCTGCCTCTAAAATCCATTCTTCATTTACCATTGTAGGTTGGTTGTGTGTTATACAATTAAAATGTATTTTCCTAAAAATGTAGAATGTGAACGTTATCTTCTCTTCCTTTTCCATCTTCTTTTTCTTAATTCTCTGATATTAACTGTATGTCTTTTTAAAACACGAAATGCTTCTCTACCTTCATGTCTATTTCTACTCATCTTTCTCCTTTTTTCAAAATGAGCCCAACTAGCTTCACATCAGGGAACCGTCTTGTTCTTTGTCTGAACTTGTTTTCTCTTCCTATAGGTGTAAGAATTGCATTAGGCCTTAATTATAGTTACTTATCTTTACGTCTTTTTATATTAGATTGCGTGCTTGGAAGGGACATGAACCCCCAAAATTAATTTACTTTTCGGATTCTCACAGTCACTAAAACTGTGCTTTGCATAAATGTTGACATGAATGAATGAACGAGGAATCTAGCATGATGTGTTTTTACTAGAGAAATGTTTGTACATGTTATATGAACTGTCCATTTCATACCAACTCACTGTACTCTCGCATAGATGATAGATTTTCTGAGGAATGGGATACAGAATGCTCTGTTCAATGATGCATATTGCTAAAAGTGTAACTAGAATAAATGTCAAAATGGCAGGTTCTTGTGGCGTGGTTTAACTGTGGCCTTAAGTTCCACATCATGTATTCAGATATTAGCATACAGGATTTCTAATTGCAGTTGCTGCACCCAAATTTGGAGATTTTTTCCTTGTACTCCTTCAACAATACTGAGACCTGACAGTACCTTGAAAGCAGGTAGATATCCAGTGACTATTTCTGGAAATGAAATGCTAATATGTGTCCTAGTATATTTTTTAAAAGAATAATAGACAGGGATTTTGTGATCTGGATATTTGCAAAGTTTGTTCTCTTACATGGAAACTCAGTAGTTGGAGAATTTTAGCCTTTGTAATTTTTTTTTTTCTTTTTAGGGCTATACGTGTGGCATATGGAAGTTCCTGGGCTAGGGGTTGAATCAGAGCTGCAGCTGGGACCCACTCCATAGCCACGGCAACACTGCCTCTGAGCAGCTTCTGTGACCTATGCCACATCTTGCAGCAATGCTATATCTGTAACCCTCTGAGTGAGGCCAGGAATTGAACCCACATCCTCACAAATACTCTGTCAGGTTATTAACCCTCTGAGCAGCAAGAGGAACTCTCATTTTATAATTTTTTTTTTTTTTTAGGGCGTACCTGTGGCGTATGGAAGTTCCCAGGCAAAGAGTCAAATTGGAGAAACAGCTGCCAGCCTATGCCACAGCCACAGCATCATGGGATCTGAGCTGCATCTGCGACCTACACCATAGCCCACGGAAACACTGGATCCTTAACCCAATGAGTAAGGCCGGGGATTAAATCCACATCTTCATGGATACCAGTCAGGTTCATTACAACCGAACCACTACAGGAACTCCTGGTTTTATAAATTTTTACGCCCTAAGTTTAGAGATGAGTTTCAGGAAACCTCTTGGCTAGTTACGATGACACAGTTAACCAGCAGAAAGCAGGAAGGGAACAGAAGCCAGGCCTCTTGCCTTTCAATTCAGACTGTTTTATTTTATAATACTTTGAGTTCCAAGAGGCAAACCAGTGAATGTAATATCTTTAACAGATAGTAGCATTTACATAGAAAAACATCTTTATTTATCCTTAATATTTTCAATATGTCATCAAGGAGATGTAAGAATAAGACTTCACTTTTTAAACCCAGAATACTTTCTCGGTGTCTCCAATTTGGCTCAGCCATGTGTTATTGTTACAAAATGGTTAACTAGCATGTCAGTATTGCTTATTACTTGTTACAAAGCCTCCTCTGCAATAAGGATGAAAAAAATGGCCTTCTGTTAGAATGTTGTTAATATGGAACGTAGAGGTAGGTTTATAAACTGAAAAAAGGGGACAACCTACTCTTTCTTGCCCAGCTGTGAAAAAATCATTTTAAAAAGGTATTTCATAGGTGGCAATGAACTGCTTCCAGCTCTGTGGAAGCAGACAAGAAGCAAACAAATGTTCTGATTTTTTTTTCAACTTAAGAAATTATTTGAAGTTGACCAGATGGCAGAGAATGAGACCTGCTTCTTAGAGAGAGGGTTTTTTTTTTCCCTACACTACCTCCTTGAAACCACACTCAGCACCACCAAGCCATCAAGAATATTGGAGATGCTTGCTAGAAACAGGCTTCTTCCCTGAAGTCTGTAGTCACAGTATTTTGCAGGGAAACTATGGGTTACAGAACTGAGAAACAACAGCAGGATAAAGAGACTTCTGAAACAGAAAAATAAAAGACATTCTGGGGAGGGAGTGGGATGGACTAGGAGTTTGGGGTTAGCAGATGCAAGGTATTACATTTGAAATGGATGCACAGTAGGGTCCTGCTATGTAGCTTGGGAATTTCTATCCAGTCTCCTGGGATAGACCATGATAGAAATGATATATAAAAAAAGAGTGAGTGTGTGTGTGTGTGTGTGTGTGTGTGTGTGTGTGTCAGTTGTTTTGCTGTACAGCAGGGATTCCCAGTGGGAAAAAAAAAAACATTCTGGCTGCTTCTTCATAATCAAGGCTGAACTCTTGGAGTGGCTAAGTAGAGCTGAAGTTCTGGGACTAATCACAACGAAGGGATAGAGACATTCTCTTGATGAGGGAGAAGTAGGTATGTGATTGGAATAAGAAATAAAAGACAAGCAGCGTATTTTTTCCACCAAACTGGCGAAGATGTAGTTTTTTTGGAACTTGTGAAGAGGTTAATATTCATGAAAGCTATTGCAGATTGAGGTCAAAGTATGTTGCATATACTACTATTAGCTTTGAATTGTTTTCAAATAGAAACTGTACATCCCTTTCATTCACTGGTTTTCATATTTTCGAAATGTGAATGCCTTAACTCCTTTATACCAAGTAGTATTTATAACTGATTTGAGAACTTTTGAGTTCTTCCGAAGTTAGAGGGTATTTGCAACTACATTATCTAGGTACATTATTGTGATAATTAAAACCAAACCAAACCAGACACTTCTCCAAAAACTTCCTATATCTTTTCAAAAGTGATTGGTAGGTAAGTGGAGTCAAATTCTAGAAATGGCTATTGCTCATGGTGCTATATGTTTGGCTGTGGGCTGGGATATTCCTTCTAGGGACCAATTGCAAGTGTATTACACTCTGTTATGGAATTACTGGTGAAAGATAATATGGTTTTTTTTGAAAGACTGGGAAGAAGGTGAAGAGGAAGACAATGATCATTCAATGAGAATTGTGAATGAACACATCACTATTAATAATATTAAGTAAATAAGGAGGGAATTTCAGGAAGTATTCAGGAAGGCACACAGAAAGACTTGCTAAGTCAGAGATGGAAATCATTGAAGATGGATTGACTGCAATTGAAGCTGATAGCTCTAAATGGCCAGAAGCATACAAGAAGCATTTTATACAGCTTAGTCTTTAGATGAGAAGATTTATTGTTTTCCCATGCATAGATGCTATACGAAGATCCACTAATTTTCAAATTTTGGATTTATTTTGCCTTATTGTTTTCCAAATGTACATAAAAATTCTCCTCACATGTTTATAGACATATATTCAAAATGGGTATATAGAAAAATATGCACTGACATAGAGATTTTCTTGAAATTATTATTTTAAATTAAAATTGCTCAGTGTATAAATTCATACCTGTTATCAAACCAAATGATATCTCTTCAATGGCATAATTATGTCTTTTGGATGCCATTTAATCTTCATGTCTCCTGTCACAAAATACATCTCTGAGC
This sequence comes from Phacochoerus africanus, assembly GCF_016906955.1. Taxonomy (NCBI): domain Eukaryota; kingdom Metazoa; phylum Chordata; class Mammalia; order Artiodactyla; family Suidae; genus Phacochoerus; species Phacochoerus africanus. Next base: position 13,206,213 of record NC_062545.1, on the reverse strand, counting down.
TGACACGTCCAGTCTGACGTTTTTATGATATGACTTTGTTTTATTGTTTAGAAATCTTTCTTGACAATTTAATGAAAAATGCTTATTATCTTAGACTCTTGTAATGCCTTTTAGATTTTTTTTTTTTGTACTCAATGTTCCATGTCAAAGTATACTTTCAAATCTACTGTTTTTAAAGTGAGAAGATCTCTTTTTAGATCATCATAATTCACATTCAAATAAATCTTTGGAAAAAGTCTGTTTTACTTATAGGCTGTTCATTTGTCTAAAGGCATCTTTCTGCTGCATTTTTTTTTTTCAATTGGCAAAGGGGAAAAAATCAGCTATATTCCCGTGGGCTGTTTACACTGGTATTTAAAATCTCGTCAATATCTAAACTTTAAGATATAGATAACTAAATTCAGAATGACATGTTACATTTAAAGAGTCATTTTTTTCACATTTAAAACATGCACATGAGATTCAGCTGGACTTTTAAGTATAGTCGTTCCTCAGCATCCCTGGGGAATTGTTTCCAGGACCTCCTGCAGCTAACAAACTCCACAGGTGCTCAAATCCCTTATACAAAATGGCAAGTAGAGTTTAGTGTTGGCTATATATTTTTCTTGAGGAACTAGTAGCTTCTCTTGGGATCAACTTAATTGTATATCCCTTGTAGCCTGTGAAAATAATTTGCGTTTTTGTACATTTGTGAATCTGAACACCATTGGAAATAAGTGATTGATGTTTAAATATCAATGCCTTGGGAGTTTCCATTGTGGCTCAGTGGGTTAAGAACCCAACATGGTTTCTACGAGGATACAGTTTCCGTCCACGGCCTCACTTGCTGGGTTAAGGATCCAGCGTTGCTGCAAGCTGTGGAGTAGGTTGCAGATGAGGGCGGATCCCACATTGCTGTGGCTGTGGTATAAGCCAGCAGTGGTAGCTCCGATTCTTCCCCTACCCTGGAAACTTCCATATGCCACAGGTGCCCCTAAAAGGAAAAAAATAGAACGAAAGAACTAAAGAAACAAAAGGATCAGCATCTCAGCACCCCCTGGGAAATTGTTAGTGGTTTAGATTTTCAGTCATCATCCCAGACCTATTTAATCAGCATGTTTGGAATTGGAACACAGAAATAGCTGGTTTTTGTTTGTTTGTTTTTTTGTCTTTTGAGAGCTGCACCTATGGCATATGGAGGTTCCCAGGCTAGGGATCTAATCGGAGCTGCAGCTGTCGGCCTACACCACGCCACAGCAACTCGGGATCCGAGCCACATCTGTGACCTACACCACAGGTCGCAGCAATGCCAGATCCTTAATCCACTGAGCGAAGCCAGGGATTGAACACGCAACCTCATGGTTCCTAGTTGGATTCGTTTCTGCTGCACCATGACGGGAACTCCCAGAAATAGGTTTTAACAAGCACTCCAAGTGATTATGATTCATTATGAAATCTGAAAACCATAGTTATGGAGAAGGTAATTGAACAAGATCTAAATCCTATTCTGTGGGTTTTTAGCCATATTTCCTGGGACAGATCACTCAACTCAATTGTATTTCTTCTTTTTTTTTTAACCCAAATGTATTTCTGCTCCCTTATTGAAAACTATGAATGATATTGTATTGATTGTCTCAAAACCTACATAAATGATTTGTAGAATTCAACATATACATCTGAGATCATGAAGATGAAACACTAATTTATGGGAACAATTGAATGGATTCAGGAAATGGATGCTGAGTCAATAGTCTAGAGTAAACAACAGATAGAAGGAAAAAGAAATTCTGGAAATAATTATTTTAAAAGATGTATATATATCCATTCATTTGTTCCCATAAAAGATGTATATATGGGAGTTCCCATTGGGGCATTGTGGTAATGAACACAGCTAGTATCCTTGAGGACACGGGTTCAATCCCTCGCCTGCTCTGTGGGTTAAGAATCTGGCTTTACAGAGAGCTGTAGTGTAGGTCACAGACATGGCTTGGATCTGGTGTTGCTGTGGCTGTGGTTGTAGGGTGGCAGCTATATCTGATTCCATCTCTGGCCTGGCCTCTGATTCCACCATATGCTGCTGTTGCAGCCCTGAAAAATAAAGAGGGAGGTCCCTTGGTGGTGCAGTGGAAAATAATCTGACTAGTATGCATGGGGACACGGGTTCAATCCCTGGCCTTGCTCAGTGGGTTAACGATTTGGTGCTGCCATGAGCTATGATGTGCTGCCATCTGCTGTGGTTGCAGATGCAGCTCGGATTCTGTGATGCTGTGGCTGTGGCGTAGGCTGTCAGCTGTAGCTCTGATTTGATCCCTAGCCTGGGACCTTCCATATGCTGCAGGTGTAGCCCTAAAAAGAAAAAAAAAAAGGAAGAAAAAGAAAAATAAAAAGAAAGAAAGAAAAAGAAAACATACATATACACACATTTTTTTCCCCTTTTTTTTTTTTTTTTTTCTTTTTTGACTGTCCCACAGCATACGGAGTTCCTGGGCCAGGGATCAAATTTGAGCTGCAGTTTCAACCTATGCCACAACAGAGACACTGGATCCTTAACTCACTGTGCCCAGCCAGGGATCAAACCTGCGCCCCAGTGCCTCAGAGACACCATGGATCCTATTGTGCCACAGTGGGAACTCCTTAAAGGATATATTTTATGGCATTTTTCTCCCAGGGATTGAAAAAAATATGAGTTTGCAAGATTTGGCTTGGTAAAGCAACTGAAAAATGAATTCTAGAGAACCATTCCTATCTAATAGTCTGCCTTAACCCCTTCCATTTTTCCTTCATCCCTAGAAAAAGTCAGAATATTAAGGGGAGAAAGTGTTTGTCCTGCTTTGCTTGTTTGTATACGTGGAAAGTGGGTAAGGGATGCTATATTAGGGATCTGTACTGTGCAGGGAGCTCTGTGGGCATCTAGACAACGACTTTGAAGGAATCAAGACTCAGACAATCTCAGAGGTTCTGAACTTTAATATGAGATTTATGGGGAAGGGTGTGTGTGTGTGATAACGAAATAATAGCAGCATTTTGTGATAACCTGCTATGCATCAGGCTATGGCTTACCTTCATTATAATCAATGTGTCTATTCTCATTTTAAATTAATGGCCACAAATCGCAAGTAGGCAAATAACGTGGTCAAGAAATCTATTTTGCTAATGAGTCAACTGCAGACCATTTCGAATCTTCTCATTTTTCCTCAAAATCTCCATGCTCCCTCCTTCGCATTAACTGAGGAAATGGCCTCAAATATCATTTGGAAAATACAGACTCTCAGAGGAGTTCCCTGGTGGCTCAACAGGTTAAGGATCCAGCATTGTCACTCTTGCAGCTCAAGTCACTCTGTGGAGAAGATTCGATCTCTGGTCTGGGAACTTCCACATGCTGTGGGTGCAGCTAAAATATATATAGAGAGAACACAAGACTTGAAATTCCTAACCTGAACATATATACTTTCTGCCTTCACTCCTGTGCAAAGGGATCATTTGAAATATTTACGAGCCCAGGAAAACCTATTTTTTGTATCCTATTCCCTCTTATCTACTCAAAAATTTCATTGAGCAATTACCTCCCCTCTCCTTCATCTGTGTTCCCCTCACTGCTGGAGTATTCCCATCACCATGACAACGTGCTTTAGAATTTCCCATCTTGGTCTCACATCTCCAAACCCTCATTTCCATTCTCCCTTTTAGAGCAAAATTTCTAGAAAGACGTATCTATATTTCAACTCCCATCACACTTTTAAAATTTTGATAAAACGACATCCTTTTAATTACACAACTGATAGGAATCAATTGTAAGAACTTCAGAACACAGACAAGGAAAATGAGCAAATGAAAAACTATCAACTCCTTCGCCTAAAAAAAAAGAAGTTTAACATTGGGTGTATGTTCTTTTATAAACAATTAAACTAATTATTTTATGTATTCATTTATTTATTTATTTTTGTCTTTTTAGGGCCATACCCATGGCAGATGGAAGCTCCCAGGCTAGGGGTCAAATTGGAACTGTGGCTGCTGGCCTACACCCCAGCCACAGCAACACAGGATCCGAGCCGAGTCTGTGACCCCCATCACAGCTCACAGCCACGCCAGATCCTTAACCTACTGAGCAAGGCCAGGGATTGAACCAGCATCCTCATGGATACTAGTCTTGTTCATTACTGCTGAGCCACAATGGGAACTCCAGCAATTAAAATTTTATCAAGTAATACATGTACACATTTTTTAAGGAACAGAGTCACTGGAGCAAGAAAACATGTTCTTCCCTACTTACCCATCTCTGATTCTGGTTCTTTGGAGACACTTTAACCTCTTAAGAGCAGAAATGGAAGTCAGCCTGCAAGATTTGCTTCAAAGCTCTGCTGTGTGACCTTGGTTAATTCACTTAGCTCTCTGTACTTTAGCTGCCTCTTCTCCATTATAGGTGCACCAATATTGCCTATCAGAAGAGTTATTATGGAGTTTCTGCTGTGGAGCAACAGAATCGTCAGTGCCTTGGGAGCACTGGGACCCAGGTTCGTTTCCCAACCTGGCACTGTGGGTTAAGGATCCAGCATCGTCACAGCTTATGGCAACGCCAGATCATTAACCCACTGAGTGAGGCCAGGGATCTAACCCACATTCTCACAGAGGCACCCTCGGGTCCTTAGCCCATTGAACCACAGCAGGAACTCCTGACCTTTTATTTTTTAAACTATTTTTCTGTCATTTATGTGTCGTTTGGGGAACAAATGAAGGTAAATGCCTATAGTCTATACACCATGTTGAACTGGATATTTCCATGGACACTTCACCCATTAGATTCTAACTTCTGATCTATGGATATCACTCAGGATTATGTCATTAACGACTTCCATTTTATCAAATCCAAGGGCAATGTCCCCGTCTTCTTCAGTTGACCTCTCAACGGCATTCAGCACCGTTAACTACGTCATCCTTATTAAAGGACTTTCCTCTCCAGCTTCCGTGAGATCATCCTCTCCTTGGCATCATCTCAGTCTCCTCCAATTGTTGCTCCTCCTCTACTAGACACCTATAGTTCTGAAAACCCCAGAGCTTTGTCCTGGGCTGGATTCTCTTTCTATCTACATTCTATCTCCCTAGATAATCCGTTTTGCTCTTATAGTTTAAACGGTATCTAATGCTGATGCCTCAAAAATGTATTTCTCCCATGGCCTCTCAAATATACATCAAAAGGCTTAACTGATGTCTTTAGGTATCTAAGCATTATCTTAAAACTAACATGTCCTAAACATATATCTTTTTTTTTTTTTTGTCTTTTTAGAGCCGCACCCCAGACATATGGAAGTTCCCAGGCTAGGGGTTGAATTGGAGCTAAGCCGCCTGCTTATGCCACAGCCACACCAACGTGGGATCCGAGCCATGTCTGTGACCTACATCACAGCTCGTGGCAATGCCGGATCCTTAACCTACTGAGCAGAGCCAGGGATCGAACCTGTGTCCTCATGGATGCTAGTCGGGTTTGTTAACCACTGAGCCACAATGGAAACTCCCCTAAATATATTATCTTTATCTCTTACATTGAGGCACATACAAAAAATTTAAAATAAACGATCAAGCTCTGGGGGTTCCCATTGTGGCTCAGCAGGTTAAGAACTTGATGTTGTCTCTGCGAGGATGTGGGATGGGTCCCTGGCCTCACTCAGTGGGTTAAGGATTCAGCATTGCTCCAAGCTGCAGCCTAGGTTGCAGATGTGGATCTGATTTGACCCCTAGCCTGGGAACTTCCCTATGCAGCAGATACTGGCTAAAAAGACCAAAAAAAAAAAAAGTTCTTATGTTACCTTATCCCAGAGTTGATAAAGCCAAGAACTGAGTCATTCTTTGCTTCTTTTATTTTCTCATTTTAGAAAGAAATGCAACACTCAAACCAGTACATTTTATCTCCAAAATATATCCTGCATGAATCTACTTCTCTCAACGTCCACTGCTACCGCCCTAGTCTGAATCATTCATCGAATCTTGCCTACACTCATGTAGAAATTTCTTTGTTTCCATTTTGATCTTTTAAGACCAGAGGCAATTTTTTTCCAAATAGGGAAAAAAAAAGAGGGAGAAAAATTGTGATTTTTTTCTCATCTTTTCGTAGTCACAAACTCATAAAAGCACGACAAGGCCCATCCTGGTCAACAAGGCACAGCCTCCCTCATCACATTATTCTCTGGGATATAACACTTTATAGCAGTAAATTCTAAAGTACCGTGTGTTTGCTTTGACACTGGACAACTTCTCTTAACTCCTAAAACTCCTTGACAGTGGATTCATTGCTTGGAATATCCAGAGCTCAGAGAACATGTAAATTATGCTTGGAAAATATTGTTTGATGATGAATTGGAATAGATCAATGGAAACCATATGATAACAACTTCCATTCATTTGGGTTGTTTGTACTTTGACACAAAATTCTTCACTGATAAAAGTTCTTTCAAGACCTGAATAAATCGGTCTTTCAAAGTTGACCTGTTAAATTCCAAGTACTTATGGGAAACCTATATTTGCCCTGACACCGTAAGGTCATGCATGTAAGTTGAGGACTGCTTTGTTTATCCCTGTGTAATAACCTCGTGATGAGTAAGAAACATGGTTGTGGACAATGTACTAGTTTAAATCAAAGCACATTCCATTTACAACAGTTAGTTTATTTATGTATCTTATCTACCAAATACATGGTCTGCTTTGCATAAAAATGTGTATATGAATTGATTCAGTAAAAGTAACGTTAGGAAAGTAAATCTCATTAATTCAGAAAATATGTGTAAGAAATCATTTTCTGCTGAGTATTCCATAATTTAACTCCTTACTAAGAAAACACTAAAGCAACTGTATTTTAAGGCTATGCAAAAATAGCAATAAAACTCTGTTTTTAAATTATGTCTTCTTTTGTTCATCGCTTAGTCTGCTTTTGTTTTTCAGAATACAAACGTTCCCTTCAAAAGTAGACTATTAACTGGCAAATTTAATAACGCAAATCTCTACAGAAAATAATAGCACTAAGTAACATATAGAGAGAGAACAAAATATGTGTTTCAGATGTGAGATATTTAAGGTCAATTTCACTGTATTCTAACATCCTAGTGAGATTAACGCTAGCTCTTAATGGTCTATTCTGCATAGCACTGCAGTCTCCAGAAACTTGCTTTTTTAATCACAAAAGAGAAAAGCATATTCAAAGATGAGAAATGTGGTTTTACATCTTAGCTATACTCCTACAGTTATGTTTAAAGGAAATAATTTAGCTGCACATACATTTTCAAAATGAACATTTAAAAAGCCCCAAACTGTGTTCATTAAAAAATCCAATTTTGCATTTTTAAAGCAATGTCAGTAGTGACTATAGATATACCTAAAGGTCACATTAATAAACCATTCATCTTTACAATTTGCTTTTAAAAATCTAGAATATCATATTAATATCACACCTAATGCAGGAAAATTTCAATTCTGCATGATGACATTTTAACAGAAAATTTTGAAACTACTTAATCACCTGAATTATCAGCAAAAACACAACATCGAATGTAATTTGTTAACACTTTATGCTCCACTTCCCACTTCTGATTTTGTGTTTCCTACCATATGGAAGTTTTATCCAAATATCTGAATTAATAAATTATCTCTTGCTGACCAAATATTGAATATGACATTGTTGTTATAGCATTTCCTTTTTATTTTTTTTATTTTTTCCTTTTTTCAGGGCTGCTCTGCAGCATAAGAAGGTTCCCAGCCTAGGGATCTAATCGGAGCTGTAGCCGCCGGCCTACGCCAGAGCCACAGCAACGCCAGATCCAAGCCGCGTCTGCAACCTACACCACAGCTCATGGCAGCACTGGATCTTTAACCCACTGAGCGAGGCCAGACGATTGAACCCACAACCTCATGGTTCCTAGTTGGAGTCATTTCTGCTGTGACACAACGGGAACTCCTGTAACATTTTCAGTACAAATTATTTTCTACTATACTTGATAATTACCAGAAATCCTTAGTTTGGAAAGAAAATGTTTTTCTAATGTAGATGAGTATTTCTAATAGTCATAGTAAATATTAGTGTGGTTCCCTAGGTATTTTTCTCATATAATTAAATCCAATGATTTAATCAAATTTATTAAATGCTAATGGGTAATGAGGTGAGTTTTCTCAGGATCCTGCCTCATTTGGTATATTTCTAACAACACTATTTCTAGATTTTCTAAACTGTAGCTAGACTAGAAAAAAAATCATGGAATTACCTTTCTTTTTTGGAACAGGGTATACAAAGAGAAGTAAGTTGAGTAAACCAGCTAATGAGGAATATGCACTTTTGGGGGACTTAATGATTTTCAGTGTGGTTGGAAAATGGATACATTCATAGAACAATTGCTCCAACCAGTCTCTTTTTCAAAATGTTTACTTTTACTGTTTTAGCCTGTTTGATTTTTAGCAGTTTTGTATTTAGAGTTGATAAGGAAGGAAGTGGTAGATACATGCTGAATGCTAGTTGATGATGTTTGTATCTTCCAATTCATCTTTTTTATAATGTAAACCCCTAATTTTTAAGATTCTATAACATTTTATGCCTTTATTTATATGTTTATCTACCTATTTATTACACATTGTTACAAAACAAGTGGAAGCAACTTATGATACTGGATAGAATAGAGAAAAATAACATACATCAGAAATGTATAAGAAACGAATAATGACAGAAAAAAATTAGAGCTTGATGTAAAACCAGCCAGAAACCATTTTGTTTCTATCTTGTTACTGTGTTTCTAGTTTATTATAAATATACAACAACAATACAGATGTTAACGAAAGGAGTCGCCAAGATATTTTTGCTTATTCTATGCTAGACATTAAACTAAGCTCTTTACATGATACATTTTAATTCTTACCTCAGCCCTGAAATTATGCTCATTTTCTATGTAGTGAAACTGAGAGCTTGTTCAAAACCTTGTCTAGGAGTTCCTGTTGTGGCTCAGTGGGTTAAGAACCCAACATGAGGATGTAGGTTTGATCCCTGGCCTCACTCATGGGTATGAGGGTCCAGCATTGCTGTCAAGATGCGGTGTAAATTGCAGATTCGGCTCAGATTCATTGTTGCTGTGACTGTGGCATAGGCCTCAGCTGCAGCTCCAATTCAACACTTACCTGGGAACTTCCATATGCCGCAAAAAAACCAAACCTCGTCTCAATTAGAGATAATCAGTCTAGAGCCTAGAAATGCAAACTGGATCAACGGAAGCTAAGGCTAACCCTATTGAGCCTAGGCATCTGCCCTATGTTTAATTAATTTTTGTCAGCTTTTTCTTCATTTTACACTAAGGGTCAAAGATTATTTGCATACTAAGCAGGCTCATGTTGCCTGAGTGGAACTGGCTCATCAAACTTCCATTTATAACTCATCATCCAGGAAATAGTAACTCCTTCTACGAAGGGATATGGTCCCTAAGGTGAACAGCTCAGTGCAGAGAACGTTAGCTCTGCAGAAATTTTTTGTAGTGATTGAAGGTTGAAGATATTAACCTTTTACCTGGTTTCATTGGAAATCATATGAATTTGTGGAGGTTAAGCAGTAAATTGCAATTTTTTGAGTTCTTGGTCTTTTCCACTTAGATTGTTATGTCACCTGCAGATAGCAACAGGCTTCTGTCTTCCTTTCTCTTCTGCATATCTTTTCTTTCCTTCCCTCCCCCATACCTGTCTAATGAGAACTTCTAGTATGGAAGTTACCATGGAAGTTAGCCTGGGAACTTCCATAGGCCACAGGTGCGGCCCTAAAAAGAAACATCACTGTACGTTGACCCCTTCACAGGAAGGGACATGTCCTCTATGGATATCGTGCATGTAGACACACAAGGTTTATTACTCAGTTTGTGCCGTTATTGGCTCTTCGGAACACCATTTTATTCTAAATGAGCCATTGCTTCATAGAGATTGGGAAGCTGAAGAGGATCAGAAATCCCTGAAAACACCTACTTCATTGGAGACAAATAGATTTTAAGCAAGAGGAGACTCACTTCCTCAGAAAGAGAAATAAAAGTTGCTTCTTCAGGCCAGTAAGTCTTACCAGAATTTAGGGGATCGAGGTCTTCAACCACATTGCAATCTGCCCATAAATCTTCATTCCAATTTTCAGGTCTGTATGTTTCAAATCTCTGACATAATTTTAACCTAAGATGCCTGTAAAATTGAGAATTTACTTTGCATAGTAATTCAGCATCAGTAGATTAGAATTAGGGCTTACTTTTCAGAAATCTTGATCCTGAAGCTCCTAGAAATAAGGAATTATTTTAGTGCAGTCATAAAAGTTGTCTGTTCCCTACTTGAAACTTGAGCCTAGAATTTGAAGGCCTAAACGTATGATTTTATTTCTCGAAGTTCTCTTTGCATTAGAAGCAAAGAGTCAACTTCCTCCATCATTCTTATTATTTTTCGCTGAAGTATTTTATGGTAGCAAATGCTTGGTCACATGGTCTGGCCTTCTGTTAGCATTTGATTATCGGTGATAATAAAAGTTATTATTATTAGTAGTAGTAGTATGCCCCTGTATGTTGTAGATGCTCAAGTCTGTCTTACTAGTGACAAGGTCTTCATTGCTTTTAAATGTAGTCAGACTGGAGAACTAATAATACATTCTGGTCTGTAAGTTTCTGTTCCTTAGAGCAGCTTTTGAAACCAGTGATACCATTTAGTGTTCTGTCAGAGAAACAGAACCTCCATAAACATTCAAAGATTTTTTTAAAAAGACTTTTCAGGGGAATTGGAGATGCCCAGGAAAGTCACTGACCAGCCCTAACAGAGTCAGCCATGTCCCTCTGCCAGACTTGGACCATAAGGGAGGAAGGATGGCGATCTGAAAGCAACAAGAAAGTCATCTATAGAGGTTCAAATAATTAACCTTTTGTTTGCTGTTCTGACGACCGGTTTTGGCAGCGGCTCCCGTATGACATATCATCATCCACCCACTTTGGCAGAAAGCAAGGGGCTTTGTGTAGAAAATATTTTTGAACTCTAATGTAGGAGTGAAATTATATAGATATTTATTTAGAAGGAAATGAGTAACCACAGATCAGTAGGTTCGTTTTATTTGGCACTGATATTTATTTAATTTTTTCCTTGCTGAGCTTAATTAAAAAATCTGTGTAGAGAGGTTCGACGCAATTTAATCAGCAGGAACATGCATTTATTATGGAGAAAGTATTAAAAAAACAAAGAAAAGGACTGCTGGGAGAATTTATTTTGGTAATTGTGCCCACAGGGCTAAGGTTAAAGATTCAATTTACACTCAACAGGAATGAAGCAGTGAATAGAGGAGGCAGAGCGACTTAGTTAGCAAGACATTTTTGTGGTATGAATAATCCATGCCAGATAGTCAAATTTGTTTGAAACAGGAACTGAAAAATACCAGCAGATAATAGTGCAGTGGAAAAACTCATGAGTCCTTTTCATAGTTGGGAATAGATACACAGATAATCTTCAAGACAGAGTTGTAAGAGGTAAGCAAAATACCACGCGAACAAAGATAATTTGACTCTTTTGCCTATGGCAGATTGTGAAGAGTCTATCAAAGAGATAACATTAATTGGAACTTGGAAAATTAGTTAGCCCTTCCTTGCTAATATTTAAGGAGTGGATGGTAATATTCCAGCTACCAAGATCAGGAGGTTCAACATCATGGGGAGTCATAGAAGGTTCAGGAATGTGTTGGAAAGAGTAAAATAGGGAGTTCCTGTTGTGGCTCAGCGGGTTACAAACCCCACTAGTCTCTATGAGGAGGCAGGTTTGATCCCTGGCCCCGCTCAATGGGTTAAGGATCCGGTGTTGCCGAGAGCTGTTGTATTTGGTATTTTCATTTAACATTAGTTTGTTTCTTCTCACTCATGTCATAACATATTTTTTAAAAATAACATTTTAATGGAGTTCCTTGGTGGTGCTGTGGGTTATGGATCTGGTGTTGTCACTGCTGTGGCATGAGTTTGATCCCTGACCCAGGAATTACCACATGCCGCTGGCACAGAAGGAAAAAAAAAAAAAAAAACTGAAGTGAGAAAAATGAGAATAAAGTGTCATAAATTCCTTTTTTAATCATATGTAGAATTTACACTTTATTTTTAACATTAATAACTAAAGAAAGTATAAACTATAAAAACGTTGATCTTAATGGAAGCACTGGAAGACTGTCTTGCAAATAAAATGCATATAAAACAAATTTTAAAATATTTATATAGCAAACATGTATGTCAACAAAGAAGCTTTAAAACAAATAGCATTTAGGAGGGAGTTCCCACTGTGGCACAGCAGAAATGAATCCAGCTTGTATCCATGAGGAAACGGGTTCCATCCCTGACCTCGCTCAACAGGTTAAGGATTTGGCGTTGCTATGAGCTATAGCGTAAGTTGCAGACTTGGCTCAGATCTGGTGGTGTTATGGCTGTGGTGTAGGTTGGCAGCCATAGCTCTGATTCAACCCCTAACCTGGGAATCTAATTTCCCAATTATTAGGACAACGCTCATAATTTGATTAATATTAAAATTATGCTTATTGGGAGTTCTGCTCATGAGCAGAGGAAACTAATCTGACTAGGAACCATGAGGTTGCAGATTCCATCCCTGGCCTTGCTTAGTGGGTTAAGGATCCAGCATTGCCCTGAGCTGTGGTGTAGGTCTCAGATGCTGCTCAGTACCCACGTTGCTGTGGCTGTGGTGTAGGCTGGCAGCTGTAGCTCCAATTAGACCCCTAGCCTGGGAACTTCTATATGCCGCGGGTGCGGCCCTAAAAGGACAAAAGACAAAAATAAATAAATAAATAAATAAATAAATAAATAAATAAATAAATAAATAAATATTATGCTTCTTAAACATGCTAGCTGCATTTCCAGAAATAACTAAAAATAGCAAAGCTCATGGTGATAACAGGGTTGGAACTAGGTCTCTGAAAATTTACGCAACTTTGTAGACTGTCAAAAATACTAGCAATCCTGGGAGTTCCACTGTGGCTCAGTAGTAACAAACCTGATTAGTATCCATGAGGACTCGGGTTCAATCCCTGGCCTCATTCAGTGGGTTAAGTATCTGGCATTGCCATGAGCTGTGGTGTATGTCACAGAGGCTCCTCAGAACCTATGTTACTGTGGCCGTGGTGTAGGCCAGCAGCTGCAGCTCCAATTAGACCCAAGCCTGGGAATTCCCAAATGCCACTGGTGCAGCCATAAAAAGCAAAAAGCAAAAAAAAAAATACTAGCCATCCTAAATAATATCCTAGGTGTAGTATTGGTTATAAGTTTAATTTTCATGATTAAAGTAAATATGTTCTTTTCCTTTTAAAATTATTTCTCAGTTTTGTCTTTTAAAATATTTATCTGAATTTTTGTTTTAACTATAAAGTGTTACTTATTTTCTGTAAGAGCCATTGATGAATATTTGGATACCAGTTTTACCATTTAGTTTCAGTTTGTAATATGAATTTGATTAAAATAGCATGGCATTGACACAGAGATTTACATAAAAGCAAACAGTATGCAACTAGTTATACTTTGTATGTATCATTTAATAGAAATTATAGTTTGTATGGCTTGCTTTCTAATAATGAGTCATAAGGCTAATTGATTATTTCATGTATCATTTAATAGAAATTATAGTTTAAATGGCTTGCTTTCTAATAATGAGTCATAAGGCTAATGGTGGAAATGAAATGCTTCTTTAATTGTTCTATATTGAGCATAGATATACATATGTGGGAAATGATTGAATTTGGACCATAGTACAGTAATTGATTATTTCATATTAATCATTTTTTTCTTAAAAAACAAAATATTTAATCAATGGGTTGGTCTTTTATATTTAGCTGTGTGAACTAATTAATTAAATACAAATTTTTTATATCTATGCTCAATTGATTTTTATTAATTGGAAAAAGGATCCATTTGTTACTATTTTTAGAGATCTCCCATAGATAAAAAGTAATTACAATATTTACATTTGTTGAAGAGACTATCCAAATGATTTTATATTTTAAAAAAATATACTTCTTAAAAGTATAATCCTGGTACTAAAATGAATGAATCCTGTCTCAATAGGAATTTACACTCTCCTTCTAGAAATTCATACTCTATGCATTCTCCAAACCACTGTGAACATTTTACCTCATTTGAATTGATTGCTAACCTTCGGATTGTTCTGAGGATCTATTCTTGGCTGCGTTGGGAGAAGAAATGCCGTGGGTTTTACTGAAATAGGTGCTATTAGGAGTAACCATGTCCCCAGTTCTACCATAGCCTTGGATACTGCAATCTTTTTGTTTGTGTGTTTTCTTATCTGTGCTTAATGGTTAAAAGCCTGGATCCTGGAGGTAGACAGGCCTGAATTTAAATCTGGTTCCAATAATATTGGGTATATAGTTTAAGAGAAATTAATTAGGTTTTGAGACTAAATTTCTTCTTAAACATATTCATAAAACATGTATATCAGAATACATAATATAAAGTGACTAACAAACAAACATTTAATGGGCATGTATTTTTTATTTCGGTTGTCATGGCTATTTATCAATGTTTATTTCTAATATATTATAATATATTGACTTTTAAAACTGCTTAATCCTTCTCTTCCCCTTAAATTAATCCATGATATTATAACTTGGAAAATATCACCATTTCACTGTTCTACTTTTTAAAATTTCTCTCTTTTCCTAATCCATCCCATTTTTGAGTCATTTGTCATTTTCTATACATCCAAGCAGGAAAACCCCTTAATATCTGTTTCCAACATGTTTTTCATATTTTTTCTCGATATACTTAAGGAACTGTTGCTAAATAATTTTGGAGTTCTCTTGTGGTGCAGCAGGTTAAAGATCTGGCATTGCCCCTGCAGAGGCTTGGGTCGTGCTGTGGCATGGAGTTGATCCCTGACCTGGGCTTTCACATGCGATGGCCACAGCCAAAAAAAAAATGGCTAGAGTAGCTACATGCTAAATTTTGACTAAGATAAAATGCAGCAATTACTAAGACAAGTTGAGTTCAAGCCCTTTCATTACTTGAAGAGGAGTCACAAGAATAACATTGAAAAAATTGCTCATTGAAATTATATTTAACAAGGACAATAAACAATGTCATAGCAACATATCCTGAGCCAAAAATTTTAGAATTTATATCAGGGAAAAGTATTTCTTGATCAAGAAACACTACATAATTGGGAGGTATGCTAATGGGACAATTACTTGGATATCTGATGCAAAAACGGATTCAAAGTATTGAGAATTAAAACAAGAAATGCAACAAAATAATTTATTTGACTGTGATTACTATTTCCTTATTGTTATGTAGCATATTATTTCTACATTAAACACTGTAGGAATCTAGGAGGTGCTGTACATTGCTTGAAAGTCCAGTCTACCTAAGTAGACAAATGGACATTTGCTGCGCCAAGAGGCTGACTCAAACTTTCTCATTGCTTTTCCAGCAAGAGTTGGGAAGGACATCTATCTGCCACATCTAGAAATTCAGACACACACCTAGTATGTGCCCTGCAAGGTGTGTGGTGGTAATCCAACACTGGCTTTAAAAATCTTAAAACACATTAAAATCTTAAGAGGGTAATATCCAGAGTTACGCTGTATGGCATAATCAACAGATTTACTGTGAGTCAAATACTTAATAATAAGAGGTAATAGAGCTATTAAGAAAACAGTTTTAGACTATGGAAAACAGTATGGAAGTTTCTCAAAAAACTAAAAATAGAACTACTATATGATCCAGGGATCCCACTCCTGGCCATCTATCCAGAGAAAACCATAATTTGAAAAGAGGGAGTTCCCGTTGTGGTGCAGTGGTTAACGAATCTGACTAGGAACCATGAGGTTTCAGGTTTGGTCCCTGGTCTTGCTCAGTGGGTTAACGATCCAGCGTTGCCATGACACAGCTTGGATCCAGCATTGCTGTGGCTCTGGCGCAGGCCAGTGGCTACAGCTCCGATTGGACCCCTAGCCTGGGAACCTCCATATGCCATAGGAGCGGCCCTAAAAATGGCAAAAAGACAAAAAGAAAAGAAAAGAAAAGATACAGGTACCCCAATGTTCATTGCAGCACTATTTACAATAAACAAGACATAGAAGCAGTCTAAATGTCCATTGACAGAGGAATGGATAAAGAAGAAGTGGTACATATATGCAATGGAATATTACTCAGCCATAAAAATGAATGAAGTAATGCCATTTGCAGCAATATGGATGGACCCAGAAATTGTTACAATAAGTGAAGTTAGTCAGACAGTGAAAGACAAACATCATATGATACCACTTATATGTGTAATCTTAAAAAGTATACAGATGAACTTATTTGCAGCACAGAAACAGACCCACAGATTTTGAAAAACTTATGGTTACCAAAGGGGACAGGAGGGTGGGGGAGGGATGGACAGGGGGTTTGGGACTGGCATATGAACACTGAGGTATATGAATAGTTGGTCAATGGGGACCTGATGTATCGCACAGAGAACTCTGCCCAATATTCTGATAATCTATGTGGGAAAAGAATCTGAAAGAGAAAGGATGTTTTGTATATGCATAACTGAGTCACTTTGTTGTACAACAGAAGTTATCACAACTTACTTCAATGAAACTTAAAAAAAAAAAGAAAATAGATTGGGGGGGGTCAGATAGCTATAGTTCAGTATCCATCATTTACTAGTTGTTTGACCTTGTGTAGGCAAAATGTTCATCTTCTCAAGCTCTCGTTTTCTTCACTTATCCATTAGGCATTCATTACTACCTTACAAGGTGATGGGGAAAGTAACGTGAAATCATGTAAATAAAGATCTCATAGTGTATGGCACACAGCAAGTGCTTCCAAATGATAGCCTCTCCTTTTTAGATGTTTTTAATATTTAAGTGATGAACAATGCAATATATTTAGTATCCTTACGAAACAATTAATCTAACTTTTCATGTGTTTTCACTTGCTTGCAAGAGTTGAGAATTCTCTCGCCTCCAAATCCCATTACAAACAATGAAGATAAGAAATGTTTATTGTGCTAACAGTGTTCAGTATGTCTTGATTGTTTTTCTCATGTAAAGCATCCTGTTGGGGCCAAGACAGGACTCCAATCAAGGCTCAGTCTTTTCGGTATTATTTTTGTTCCTATTCTAGAACAGGAGGACTAGAGACAGGCATGATAATATTCCTAATGAAATTAATTATGCTTAGTCAGTTAATCAGAAGGTGCACAAATTTATCTCTGCACTGCACGAGCCTGGAAGTTACTTACTGGAAATGACACATTTCTCATTTGAAACTAAGGAAATTGTGGGCAAAAACATGAGAGGTTTTGCCTTGACTTTTTTTGCTCTGATCTGATTTTAATAGAACAAGTCTGGCAAGAATAAGGCCATAGTACTCTGTCTGTTAATGCAACAACAGTGAATAAGATTGATTTGATATATTTCATTAGCCTTATAAATTAGAAGGAGCTGTTTGGGCCTGCATGGAAATGCTGATGGCAGGGAGAACCACACATGCGGCTGACCCATTGAGCTTCATAGTTCAGACTTGGGGGACCGCACTTGGCTGGCAGTCTTGGCGTCTTTAATTTTATTTAAATTAGCACATTTTATTATAGAGAGAGATAGCTTGCTTTCTTTAAAACTAGGTATTTATCCTGTTTGTATTCTGTTTCCATAGTACACGTGGGAGTGCCCATAGGGTACCAATCTTAGAGATAAATGCCTGTACCAGTTTTCAAGAGATTGAACACAAAGTGAAATTATATAAATAAACTCTCCTAGGGGATGGCATACAGGAAGTTTCCCCTCCATGACAGCCACAATTATTTTGAGGCGTTTTGAATATTGAAATGGGAAACAACACAACGTATTTGTTATTCTTACAAACAAGCAATCTAACATTTCATGGCTCCTCACAAAGGATTCAGATATAATCAATTTCAAAGATCCAAAAAGGGAAGAATCACAGGGAATTAATTGATGGTCGCCTTCTCGTTAGGTCTGTGTGATTGAGGAATACAGGCTTTTTGTTTGTTTCATTAGCTGCAAACATATAAGGGATTCTATTTTTTGGCAAGCCTCTGCCTCACTGAAGTCTAGTCCTGCATAAGATGAGATCAGGTCAGAAAGGAAAAAGCTTATGAACAGATGCATCATTTCCTGATTGGAAGTAGAAACTATTTTTTCCTATATAATAAAGTTTTTGACTAAATCCACTATTTACCGAGGGTCTACAGCATGTTTATCTGTAAATGCTGCTGAGGTATACATTAAGCAAAGAGAAATATAAATTTGGGTCAAAAGACGTCTTTTGATCTTTTTTTCCAGAGTTCTTTAGACCCTTTCAAGGTGAACTGGGCAGAGCATATTTTCTCTAAGACAAATGTCTTGGCTCAGCCATAGCTCAAGTTTCGGGTACCATTAACTTCCTTCAGGCCTTTATGCTGGTCATTTCCCGAAGGAATAATGTATTCCAAGTGTGACTAATTCATTTCTAATTAAGGTCATTAAATAGCTAATATTTTAAACAGGATTTAATAGATGCTTGGGCTGGCATTTTTTAAAGTTCACTGTTAATTGATGTCCAGGTTAACAAACTCGACTAAAAAGTGTATTGTTACTAATTTATTTTAAATCCTTATTAGTGTGAATAATACTCAGAAGGACTTACATCAGCTGCATGATCTTAAGCATTTTGTTGATTCTTTTTTTTTTTTGCTTTTTTTTAGGGCCGCGCCCACAGCATGTGGAGGTTCCCAGGATAGGGGTCGAACTGGAACTATAGCTGCCGGCCTACACCACAGCCATAGCAACATCAGATCCAAGCTGCGTCTGCGACCTACACCACAGCTCATGGCAACACCGGATCCTTAACCCACTGAACAAGGCCAGGGATCGAACTTGCAACCTTATGGTTACCAGTCAGATTTGTTTCCGTTGCACCATGAGGGCAACTCCACATTTTGGTGATTCTTATAAGCCTCATATTTCTTAAAAGCAAATTGGTAAAAATAATAGCATTCCTAGAATGGTAATTTTGAGTATTAAACCGGGTCAAATGATGTAAAGTGCTTTGCACAGAGCCAAAACTCATACTCAACAGGTTATTTGAGGATGGTGAAAACGTAGCTTTACTTTAGCTCATTTAAAACATGTTTAGGGGTAATTCTCTGAAATAAATCTTACCATGTTGTGAAAATGCCTAAGAGAAGCAGAAAAAAACCAAAATGAACATTATAGCAACAGGGGGCTGGTCCGCTTCAGCATCTCTGTGTCTTTATTACCCTTTGTAGGCTAAGGCAGGGAGAAGACGCAGAGGAGCTAATGATAAAGTTCTAACATGAACTCGATCATATCTGAAGTCAGTTCCTTCTGCACATTCTTTCAATGTTGAAAACAAAAGCTAAAAAAAATGGTGAAAATGGACCACAATCCGGTTTCTAGTTATTACATTTTAAAAAATGTTGCTATCCCTGGCCCACACACGAAAGCGTCCATCAGGGAGTCATCTTACTTTGTGCTTTGGTGAGGATTAATCTTGCAATTTTAACTTATGTTGCCTTAGTTTTCTTTCTCCAATACTTCTTGGTAGAATTAAACCTTCAAGCGCAAATGAAAGTGGCTGAAATGTCATTATTTCAATGTCTCATCAAATTATTTACCTTGCCATGCATTGCTACCCACGTTTCTTCTGGAATTTCAATTCAGATTTATTTTAAAGAACATACGGGACACCTCACCAAGGAGGAGAGCATGTTAGCAGGGCGACAGAGGGGGAAAATATGAAAAAAACTAATTTGGAAAAAGACCATTTGTTTTTGTAATGCCATTTAGGGTGTGATAGATTTGTCAGGAAAGCACTGATGGAGGATACAAGCATGTAAATCCGATTTGTAGGAGTAATGGCTATTTCCCCAAGGATTCTAAACTCTTGTCTGCTGAATTATGGCACTGCATTTATCTTGCCTCTGTCATGAAATTCACTCGCAAATATTTCAAATACCTTCTTTGGTTTTAAGGCAGTCCACTGTTTTTGAGGTGAGGGGATGTTTTCTATTTCATTGTGTTGATTTTTGGCATCTCACCCTGAAGGGAATTGAGGGTATTGTCTTGGAATAAGATGCAAGGCATCTGGTCCACATCTTGCATTTCTTACTCCTCTTTCTTTCCTTCTGTGCCCAGCCCTACTCCTACCTACCACCACCACATGCCCAAAGGGCATCTCAGGAAACCGTCCACAAATGACTGGTCTAGGGTGACTATGCTAAAAGTACTTGGGAGGTTTTGAAATCATTAGCGTGATTTCACACACTTTAACACTTTACAATATTTCATATTTATATTGCTTTTTTTTTTTTTTTTTGCTTTTTAGGGCCACAGCCAGGGCATATGGAAGTTCCTGGGCCAGGGGTCAAATTGGAGTTACAGCTGCTGGCCACAGCCACAGCCATAGCCGTGCCAGATCTGAGCCGCATCTGTGACCTACACCACAGCTCACAGCAACACTGGATCCTCGACCCCTGAGCGAGGCCAGGGATCGAACTCACATCCCACATCATTATGGATACTACTCGGATTTGTTTCCACCGCGCCATAACTGGAACTCCCTGTATTGCATAATTCCTATAGTGTTTTCTGGAACTTTTATTCTATGCTAAATATAAGGCAGCACACTTGGGACACAAAATTTGAGTAATTATAATTTCATGCAAATGTATTACATATTCTGAACACTTCTCCTAACGAAATCATTAAGGGTAGTTCAAGGCTGTTGTCGAGTGTTGGGAAGACAGGGACACACTTGCATGTCTCCACTGAGCAGCCCTGTTAGGTTATTCTGTGTGAAGTTCATCTGGCAGTGCTATAAACTATGGAGAGTGATAATGACATTTATCACAGAGGATTAAAGAGGACAGGGCTCTAAATCAACTTTCCTCTGAGACAGTGGCAAAATCCACAGAATCACCTTCCTGGTCTTACCTGCACTCTCTAGAGCACTGACAAATTAAATCATCGAGGGTAATGTGACCATAAGCCCATTAAGGCCACGTCTCACTCTCTCCCACAGGAGCCCCGGCAAGGGCCTTCATATTACAATCCAGAGTGTAGTTATTACTGGGGGAAGGGAATATGAATAACAGGGTAACTGAAACACATGCGCAGATCTTTGCCTTATTCAAATACCCCGCTGAAATCAAAGCACAGGAGTTTAAAAAATTGTACCACAAATCAGAGAGCACAGGAAAGGAGACCAGAGTACATGAGAAACATCCTTACATTTTCAGAAGTTGGAAAGCAGATGTCTTAGCAGTAAGAGATGTTGCAGAGATGAGAACGCTGGAATCCAGGGTCAGCAAAAGGTGTTGTAACTTACAAACAAGAAAAATGACAGGGCAGAGCCTTTAAAGGCCAAGGAATTAGAAATTATAAACCTTAGGATGTGGCAACGGGTGAGGTAAAACCAGGGCATTGGTTGCACATTTCCTTAAGACGCCATGGACTTCGAAGATGTATTTTTTCAACCTGTTCTTAAAGACAAGTGCCCTCCTTTTCATAATGGCATGATATTTATTCTCTTCATCATTATAGAGAATAAGGACAGAAGTGACAGATGGAGACTAACACATCTTATTAGAAACAGAAATTACTTTGAAGTGTATATACTTTAGATCCTCTTCACTATTTCACTTCCTAAGGCTCTCAAAATATCTTTCTCTGGAAAAATTAAGTGGCCTAAAGAAAGTATATGTGGGCGTTCCCTTTGTGGCTCAGCGGTTAACAAACACAACTAGGATTCATGAGGATGCAGATTCTAACCCTGGCCTCGCTCAGGGGGTTGGGGATCTGGCGTTCCTCTGAGCTGCGGTGTAGGTCGCAGACACAGCTTGGATCCTGCATTGCTGTGGCTGTGCTGTAGGCTGGCAGCTATAACTCCGATTCGACCCCTAGCCTGGGAACCTCCATATGCCACGGGTGCGGCCCTAAAAAGCAAAAACAAAACAAAACCAAACCAAAGAATATATCTGCAAAGATTGCCTTTTGGCAAAAGTCCAGGGAAACATCTGGGTCCTTGTTCAGTCCTTTGGTTCAGCCCATGAGTTGACAAGCTCAGTACACATAGATTAAAACTGGCATTTCAGTGCCCAAAGACAAAAGAAAAGAACTCAAAGAAAACAAATAATTTATGGAAAAGATCAAAGGAAAGATAATATCCTCTTCCATTCATAAAACAACCACTAGATGCTCTTTTTTTTTTTTTTCTAAGAGAAAAAGAGTTCTTCAATATCATATCCATTAACTCAAGCAAATGTAGAAAATAAAAACTCAGGAAATCTTTCAAAAAGAACAGGTAGAACAGGCCAAAAAAAAAAAAAATTCAGAAAAAAGGCAAGAAAATTAGAACGTCATTCCAGAAGGACCCAAGATCCAAATAAATAGGAATTCCGGAAGGAGAAAAGAGGATTTTTCTGAGGAGGACCCAGGCCTCACCCAGGCCGCCTGCACCTGCCATCATTGCTGAGTGGCAGCCCCTACCTTGCAGAGAATGACATGTGACTTTCTGAAAAGCTTTCACTCCATTATCGGGCTTTAAGACAGTGCTGGTGTTTGGGCTCACTCTTCTATCAGGTGTCAATAGTGAACCCCAGTATAAGAGAGGGGGCTTCTGTTCCCAGCAGCATGGGTCAAGAAGGTTTCGTAGAGTGATATCAAACCCAGCTTCCATAGGTTTCATTGCCTCCATCGACAGGCAGTAAGAACCCCCGGAATTTACTCTTCCCTTTGCCCCCCAATTCAAGGCCTTCCTGCTATTACCTACCTTGAGCCCACAGGGTTTATAAATACTATTTATTACATCCTATTTGTTTAACGTTCATCACCTGTAAGTCATCCCTCAGCTCTTACATTAATGAGAACAAAGTTCTGCTATGCCCTCTTCTGCTCTTTTCCCCATCCCTCCACAAATTCTGATAACTTTTCCATCGTGCGCTCTAGTTATCATGGTCCATCACTGGCAAAATCTCACATATGCTCTTCCCTGAATACTGGCTGCTACATGTTCTCCCTGTGCGATTCTTTCAACTTCTTGCTCTAAAAGAAATCTAATCTCCTCTGATTATCCCGCTTTATTTATTATCCTTGTAGCCGCCTCTAGTGCTGACTGTATCCTAACTGTGGACAAATGGTGGAAAAAGTGTTATTAATCCTCATGGTTGTTTTCAGGACATCCTCCTTCCCTCTTCCCTAAAATCCTCTCTGAATAACATCTCATTAAATTGTATCATCAAAATGGTTGCTATTATCTGGAAGGCCCTTGTCTTACAATTTTTATTTCTTAAGAATTTATATTTTAGGAGTTCCTGTCATGGCTCAGTGGTTAATGCACCCTCCTAGTATCAATCCCTGGCCTCGCTCAGTGGGTTAAGGATCTGGCATCACCATGAGCTGTGGCGTAGGCCAGCTGCAGCTCCCATTCGACCCTTAGCCTGAGAACCTCCATGTGCCATGGGTGCGGCCCTAAAAAGACAAAAGAAAAAAAGGAAAAAAAAAGAATTTATATTTTTGTTCATTGTCACTCTAACATAACTCTCAGCTTTATTCCTGTTGACTTCAAAATATGTCTAGATAATTATTCTAATAGCTTTGCCTCTTTCTTTCTAGGACTTCTCTCCTTCAGTAATCTTGCCTTTCATCCTACTCTAACTCTAGTGGTTATACCCTAGAACTTGTCCTTGCAAAGAGCTGTCATCCCTCCGTAACTGCTTACACTTCTCACTGACCACCACTTCATTTCATCTGACTTCCTCTAGGCTTCCAACAATCCTTCAACCTGGCCGGGACTTCCAGGGCACAGCTACGCCCTTGACATTCTCTCTCTCCTCTTTATTCACCTTGAATTCCATTGCATTCATTACAATCATTTCTTTGCATATAAGATTACTCCCTTGTCCCTGTTCTGCTCTTGCCTGATAAACTCAATCACAAGTATATCACCCTTTCTGCCTAGATCTATGAATATAGCTAGAGATAAATTCAAAACTTTATTGTTCTCGTTTTAAATCACAACCCAAATGTTCAGCTTATCCCTAAAATTGATCAGTAACCATACTATCCCACCCTAGTATAGCTCGTTCATTCTCCAATTGTCCTAGAAAACATTTTACAACCTCTCTGTCCTCTGAACATCTAATACCTCTTCTGTCATCTTCATTTTCAGATGATCACTTTGCCTCCCTCTTTACTTAGAAAATTGAAGCCATCTGTAGAGAATTTCTACAGATTATCACAAGGACATCCTTCTGCATGCCATGTTCAATGATCTTATATTCTGTTTTTAATCCCTTCTGCAGAGTTATTAAACACTACCAATAAGGGCATGGGGATACAAACACAAACAGACATGGTCCTTGCCTTCGTAGTATTAATCATCTCATTGTGGGGGTCAAATTTCTTCAGAGAAGGTGGGATTCAATCCTCTTTCTGTCAGAGAATAGATAACTTCATTACCTCTGCCCCTGTTCTTTACTCAAGTTTTCAAATTAGCAAACTCCCTTTTAGGCTTTTAACCACCTGAATGCAGAAGAGAAGAATTAAATAGAGCATAATTACTCAAATTATAAAGTATCGAGCTCATCTTACAATCATAAAGAAAAAAGGTACGACGGTGTTAATTGCTACCAGTGATTAAGATGGCTGATTGAGAGATGAGTACCTGCTCTTAAGGGTTGGCTGGTTCCACGATGATGGCAGAGTGCCATCTGCTGGATGCCAATTCTGGCTCAAGATGTGATCTATTCGAAAAGGAGCTTCAAGGGTTATATAATCGTATTGACAATTTGACTTCCTAAATCACTCCTAATTTCAAAAACACTCAAAAATTTAACCTTGCCCAAAGTAACAGGGGGATTCAATTTGAGACAAGAAACCCAATGTTTTAAACTGAATTATGTGGACCTGGATTTCAGAGCTGGAAGGAGCTTTGGAGACTCTGTGGGTGAAAGATGACAGAACTGAAGTCCAGACAACTGTCAAGGTCATACAGTCAGCATGGCATGGAGTTGGATCTAGTTCTCTTTCTTCTACCTTGTATTCTTATTTTCCACAGTTAGCCAATTGATGCATTAGGTATATATTATGATATATCAATTATATCATATAACTTAACATTTTCATGGGTGGAGATGAGAGGTGTCCTAATCCAATTTCTTTTTTCATTTCACTGATGACAATTTTCAAGGACACATTCACATTTCCTGACTCAGAGCTTGGTCTTCTTTCATCTACTTATCACGAAAGTATAGTTTTAACGCAACTAATCATGCTGTATTAAAAGGTTATCTCAAACGTGAAGGTGGCTGGTTGGCAACAAAGCTCAGCAACAACAAAAACTGAGCAGATAATTAAATTACATACCTTCAATTTCTGAGAGATTATAATAGCATTATTTTTAGCTTCTTAAATTGCAAATTATTACATACAGTTCTGAAGAGTGGGTTATCTCACAAAAGCCAGTACATTATAAATTTAGTTCTCCATTAGTTTCTTTTTAAATTAACTTCTTGGTATTGCCAAAATTATGTTGTAGTAATACTAAATGCCAAACAGTTGCTCCTGCATTTTGTTGTTTAAATATCAAGTTAATGAAATAGATACACTTGGAAATTTGGAAATATACAGTCATAGATTTATCTCTCTTTAGATCTTACTTGTAGATAGGCTGGTGTAAGTACATTCAGAGGCTCTTTGAAGATATATATATGTTTCATGAAGCAGCAAATAATAGGAAAGAAAAAAGGAGGAATAAGTCATACATTTAAAGTAATAGATTTATTCCAGTCAATACTTTCTGAAACACGTATTCTTATGGTTTTATGCCTTCCAAATATTCTAATTTAATTTCAAAACTAGTAATATAAATTTATCTACTCCACAATTGTTTTTTAAAACTATCGGAGTTCCCGTCTTGGTGCAGCAGAAACAAATCCGACTAGAAACTATGAGGTTTTGGGTTTGACCCCTGGCCTCACTTAGTGGGTTGGGGATCTGGTGTTGCTGTGAGCTGTGGTGTAGGTCACAGATGTGGCTCAGATCTGGAGCTGCTGTGGCTCTGACAATAGCTCTGATTAGACCCCTAGCCTGGGAACCTCCATATGCCACAGGTGTGGCTCTAAAAACAAGACAAAAGACAAATACCTACCACATGTTGGGTATCTGTCAATGATGCTAGGAGCTGCGATGACGTAAATAAAAGTGCCCACGTTACAAGTTACAACAGTATGCTGACCATAGGAAGTTTGGATGTTTTAAGTCTATGGAACAATCCATCCTAATCCTGAATAAGAACCTTCTGCTGTGTTTTTCTTTTATATATCTGTTGTATTGAGTGATATCCTTCCTGAAATGGGCCAGCATTAGATCTCCAAGGTATTTCTGAGATATAAAAAAAATATATACAAGGAAACTTTCCATTTCTCACTTAGTTTCTTGAACATTTGCTTATCTTTAGCTCTTGTTTATTTTACAATATTAGCTGCTTTCTTTAGGTAAATCTGCATAAAGGTAATCATACTAATCGCAAGCTTTTCTTCCATTTTTACCTCTGTGGTGATCTTTTGAGAGTCAGTGTAGTCAGCATGATATTCATTTTATTCACCAACTAGAGAAACTGGCATCCTGTCCAGTTCTCCAAGCCATTAGATGTGGCACCTAATGGATTCAGCAGCATCCATTTCGAGATAAACATGGTAAGTCTGAGACTGGGCACAAGCAACACTGGATTAAGTTGTATAAAAAGGTGGCCCAGATCCCCAGTCATTGCAATAGCCTCTCCCTCAATTCACACATAAGGCCGAATGAAAGACCTTTGAAAGAGGGAAGGAAAAGGGCAAGCTTGGCTCATGGATGGATCAGCTGCTCAGCTGCTTCTACCAAGATATGCATGAAGTGTGCCATTAATATTTTTTATTCCAGCTTTATTGAAATATAACTGACATACAGCACAGGATAAGCTTAAGATGTACAGCATAATGACTTATATACGTCATAAAATGATTGCTATAATAATTCACCATTTTCTGTGGATACAAAATAAAAGAAAAAGAAAAAAATGTTTTTCGTTGCAGTGAGAACTCTTAGGATAACGTATGAACATTAGAAATTGGCGGAACCTCCACCTTAGTTCAGTGTCAGTGGCTAATGATTGATCATTTCAGATATATAAGGTCTTCTCCCTTTGCTTCAATTTGAGTCAACTCTGAAGGACCACCCCAGGTCTACAGCTTCCTGTGGAATCGGCCGAGGTCCCATTTGCCACTGCACCTCGAATCGGTTCTTGTCTCTGCTCAATGTGGCCATGCTTCCTTCCTTCCAGCGGTATCTCCCAAGAGCACTCTCCATTAAGTCATCTGCCTGTGGCTTCATATCTCAGCCTTTTTTCCCCAAGGAACCCAAGTCAGGTCCCTTAAAGTCAAGCTGCCCCTTTCCACATACACAGAGGTCACCATCAGCCTTCCCGTTCAGGGCAACTGCTGGGGAAATGGGAAGCAGGCTTACAAAACAGAAACAAAACTGGCCCAAACCACCTATAGACACCAACCAAGGACTTCATTCATAAACGTGATTGATACGCAAAGACCACCAATCTTTAGGAGGAGAGCATCAGTGCAAAAGGAAAGACCAAGAGGAATAAGCAGAATAGCTATTCCTTGAGGAAATAGAGCTAGTTGAGCAAGAGAAGAGGAGGCTAAACTTTCTAATCAGTATTCTTGATCTAACTGTGATCTGGGTTTTAATCAGTCTTTGCTGTGATTACCACTGAGATTGAGCAACTTTTTATACTCTTATAGGCCATTTGTGTGTTCTCTTCTGGGACTCCCTGGCATATATTGTTTGGTAATGTCTTGGCTGCACTACACAGATTTAATTACCCCAGAGAAAAAGGGTTTGTTTGTTTTTGTTCTTGTTTTGTTTTATTCAACTTTAGAGCTTACTTGATTTTCTTCTCGTTCTTTCTGCCAGCTCTCGAGCCAATGTTCTTTTTCTAAGGACAACATTCATTTTCAAAGGACTGTGCTCTTTATGAGATAAAATAAGAGTCATTTTTGACTATTTTTTGAAGGGAAGGGTAGCATCCTTATTGGAGTTTCAATTAAAAACATCTTCCTAAGGGGCAGAAACACTAATCCAGGACTCTCTATGTATTTTATTAAATGTCTTCCCCTGGCTGTTCTACTTGAGGTCCTTCCTCTACAGTCATTTTACAACCAATATCAGAGCATGCCCTGAGACATTCTTCACTGGATACACTTGAGGCCACAAGACGTGTTTTAAAAAGAGAGTAGCAAGGGAAGAGAGAGAGAGGTGTTTGTGCAGAATTTGCAGGCTCTGGATTTTTAGACAATGTAGAAAGAGTCATGTGTGTACAAAGAATGCACAAAATCATGGTGACAAATATTTTATATCCAGTTCCAAATTAGGTAATAGGAGAAGAATTTGGTGTCTCCAGAAATGGCCATCCCCTACAATTTACCTAATCTTTATTCTTTTTTTTAAGTATAGTTGATTTACAATGTTGTGCTAGTTTCTGCTGCACAGCAAAGTGACTCAGTCATACATATATGTATATATATATATACACATGTATACATTCTTTTTTATATTATTTTCCATCATGGTCTATCCTAGCAAATATAGCTCCTTGTGCTATACAGTTGGACCTAATTGTCTATCCATTCTAAATAATAATAGTTTATACCTATTAACCCCAAACCCCCAGACCTAATCTTTATTTTTTATTCAACATCATTGGGGAGTTTCTTCACATAATGAGATGAGTAAGCCTCTTAATCATACATATATACATGGATATGTTTATATGAATAATTGATCACTTTTCTGTACACCTGAAATTAACACAATATGAAATTAACACAATATGAAATTAACACAATATTGTAAGTCAACTACCTCAATTAAAAAAAAAAAAAAAAAAACAGAAGGCACTCTCTGTAGCACATTGGCCTGTGTTTGAATCTCAGGTTTGTCCTTTGAATTAATTCATTTAACTTCTCAGAACCTCATGGTTTTTTCTGTGAAAGGGGAATGGCAGTAATACATACATAGCCCCTTGGATTAAATTTATGACAACAATGCCTAAAATGTAATAATCATTCTGTAAGGGTGGCATATTTTTTAACTTCTTAAAGATTGCCATCAGATTAAGAGAGATGAATATTCAACTATCCCTTTTAAAAGATATTTAAATATAATAGCTACTATAATATTATGGAATAGCACAACAGAACTAAATATGGCCTTTGTTTAATAGTTTGTGATTTAAAAAAGTTCCAAATATGACTTAATGCTTCTGTAAGGTTGGATTTAAAAATCAGACCCAGAAATTCCCTGGTGGCCTAGTGCCTAAGGATCTGGTGTTTTCACTGCTGTGGCTCAGGTTACTGCTATGGCATAGGTTCTGTCCCTGGCCTGGGAACTTCTACATGCTGCAAGCATGGCAAATAAATAAATAAATAAATAAATAAATAATAAAATAAAATAAAATAAAATGAAAATAAACCAGGCCCAGATTTCAAGACATTTTTTTTCTTTTTCAGGCTGCACCCAGGCCTATGGAGGTTCCCAGGCTAGCGGTTGAATCGGAACTAAAGCTGCTGGCCTACGCCACAGCCACAGCAATGCAGGATCCAGGCTGAGTCTGCAACCTATACCACCGCTCCGGGCAACACTGTATCAACCCACTGAGCAAGGCCAGGGATGGAAAACCCACATCCTCAGGTATCTCAGTCGGGTTTGTTAACCACTGAGTCAAAAGGGAACTCCAAGACATATTTTTAAAGATACTGTTTTACTCAGTGAATTCTATATAATTCTAAATTTTCTGTTTCACTTGTTATGTTTGAAGTGATACTTTGAATATAATATGTATTACGTATCTAATATTGAATTTGGTTTGTAAATTTCTAAAGGTGTCATTTCTATAAGAGAATGCACTTGAACTAGGGATTTTTTCTTTTAACTTCCTATGGAAAAGACTTACTTTTGGGGACGGCTCTTTGACGTGAGGCTGACATCCTTTTTGGCAATTCTTAATGTCAATTGAAGGTCTGATTTCCTTTGGTGTGCGGTTTGTCTGAAGATTTTGTTTCGGGTTTCTGGTTTTCTGAATATCAAGTTGGTTTCCTTTTTGCTCTTTTGCTTTCTAAAATAGGCTTTTTATTTGGATTATACTTCACTTAGTTTTCTTTAGCTCCTCACATATCCGCACACTATAAAATGGCTACTTGCAACATTTCCTCTCTACTCCCTTTTTATGAGGTTTTGTTGAAGCAAAATTCAGTGGCGATAAACCAACTGTTCCAGACATCTGCCTTCATAAACAATGGAAATAATTAGAGGCAAAACAACCTTTGGAACAAAAAATATGCCCTTATCCTCCTTCTGCTTCTGCCTCCTGTCCACTTTTCAATAAACGCTTCCCCTTTGCCTTTGGAAATACAACTTCCTGAACTTATGCAGTGAGATCCTCCCCACATAACACTACCTCCAAGACTGTCTTGGCCATACTTCCCTTCCCTCCTCATTATTCTCTCTCTTTCTTTCTTTTTACAGGCACACCTGCGGCATATGGAGTTTCCCAGGCCAGGGGTCGAATAGGAACTGTAGCTGCCGGCCTACACCACGGCCACAGCAACATTGGATCCAAGCTGCACCTGCCGCAGCTTGTGGCAACCTCGGATCCTTAATCCACTGAGCGAGGCCAGGGATCGAACCTGCATCTCGACAGATACTGTGTCGAGTTCGTAACCTGCTGAGCCACAGTGGGAACTCTTATTATTCTCTCTTGAATCTAAGATTCAATTCACTGTGAGCTAGTTAATGGGAGAGGAAAAAAAAATGTTTGCTGACCTTTAGTGAGAAGAAAAGTCAAGGGATGACTGACTCTTTGAACACAAGTCAGGAACTTTTTAATTATAGGTATTTACAGTGGGGAGAAAAAAAAATCCAGAAAAAAGGTGGCCATATTAATATAGGAAGAATTATACTGATAAAGCCTTGAGATAAGGATAAGAGTATAAACTGAGGAGCTTTGCAGTGATAACAGACTGAGCCTAAGCGTTAATGGAAAGGAAGAAGTGGGACAAAGAGGGCTGACAATAATTGTTTTCCTGGACAATTTTGTATCATGCAATTTTTCCATGGGGTGACAATGTCTCTGCCTGCCACTAGTGCCCCCTAATTAAATTGTTGTCTCTTCTGTCTTCTCATTCAAAAGGATTTCTAGGACTGGACACAGAATGTCACAAGTTTGCCTGTGTTGCATAGTCTAATGTTTAGTAATGAAGGATCAGTACCCTAGTTCTTTGTTTATGATGTCTAGTTAGCATGTCAGTTGAGGTAGCCAGGCCTTGTGGTAGACTAGTCAATGGAGCCTCTTTCTTTCCCTCTGCGTTGACTTCTTTATTTTGTGCGGCTGACCAGAAGCTGTTAATAATGTCCTAAGAATTATATGTGAGTTTTAGTGGGAAACAAAGAGTCTACTTAAGCTTCAGGTTCAAAATGCACACCAAATATTCACTCCAGACATTATCCCAGATAATTATATGTTTGTGTTTTAATTTCTTTTTATGTTAATTGGAAATAAGTCTCTCAGAAATCTATCAGAGAATGACTGTTAATAAGCAAGCTCCAAGTGGGAAATTTCTTTGTTCATAGCTTTCTTGGATAATATTGAAAAAAATCTTTTACTTCTAACACTTGATGCAAATTGCTAAGTATGAAAATATTCCTTTATGATTGTATCAAAATCCTTTGGTTTGTATGTGCCAAATATTACTTTTTTTCTTTTATGTTTCTGTGATGTTTAAACATATGCTTCATTGGAGATTGTGTTATTCCTTAGGTCCAGAAATGTTCATTAGCTTCCTTGCAGGGAGTTAAAGCAACTCTGCCCTATGCATGCTTTTAGTTTCCACCAGAGAGAGGAAGAGCATTTTCAGGAGATAAAATTATACTGCATGGCTTTCAGAAAAATCTATGAGGGTAATTATGAGAAGATAGCCTAATTATGCAAGTCACTAAATGCCTTTTCAAATAGCAGGGAGTTTGTTATTTACTTATTTTAAATATTGTGGCGCATTAATAAAATAACCATATACAAAGTAAATGTTTACTAACAATTGGAGGGCAGTAGAGTCTGTACTGCAATAAGCAGTGGCTGAAAGAGCAGATGACCTTTTTTCTCAGTCTGCTCAGTCTTGTTATCTAAAATTTTTCTGGGCTTTGGAGTATAAAGAATGATGTTTATTGATCCTTCCTAATAGCTTAAGAACGTTCACTGCAAAAGGAAGAAGAGAGCAGTGGTAGTGGTCTAGATATTAAATCATTACTACTACTTTAAATAGGCAAGACTTAAGCATTTCTTTTTGCCTGGAATTTCACAGGCCAGAAATGGAATCTATGCCACTGCTGTAACCAGAGTCACAGCAGTGATAATGCCACTCCCTTAAACTACTGAACCAAGAGGGAACTCCCAAGACTTAAGCATTTTAAATGCTGATCCAAAGGATGCAGATGTTATAATGGAGGTATTGAAAGTACAGTTGGTAAACTGTTACTTTAAGGTTATTTAAATTATTTACCTTGTAGCAGTGTTACTGAACTCAGGTTGGGCTGCTTGGCTGCTCAAAAGCCAACATGAGAGGCAAGTCAAAAGGATAGTTGCTTTCATCATAAGAGCCAGCAATCCTGGGAGAAGGTGGACTCATGTCCCCAGACAAGTTTGAAGATTCTGCTCAGAGAGGACAGTTTTTAAAAGGAAAAGGGGGAAATAATCTCAGTCAATCATTGAGGCGGAAGGCCAGGTTCTGCATTGTTTCCTATCATGTGCTGGCTGGCTGACGCCTCAGGACCTTCAGATGTTATCTCGCCCTATGGTCGGCCTATAGTTTACCAATGGGGCTGCTAGAGGTAGAGAGATAGTCATTCCATATTTAATTCTTCACTTTTTTTTTTTTTAGGGCCACACCCACAGCACATGGAGGTTCCCAGACTAGGGGTCAAATTGGAGCTGTAGCCACTGGACCAGACCAGAGCCCCAGCAATGCAGGATCTGAGCCGTGTCTCTGACCTACACCACAGCTCATGGCAATGCTGGATCCTTAACCCACTGAGCGAGGCCGGGGATCAAACCTGCATCCTCGTGGATGCTAGTCGGGTTCGTTAACCGCTGAGCCACGATGGGAACTCCCTCACTCTTCTTTTAAATCTAGGAAAAGAATCAACAGGTTAGGCAAGGCATTGTGTGCATTCAGTAGAGTATAAGTGAGATGTTAGGTTAAATGTTCCCAAGTGATCTCATTTTTATAATTAAGATTTAAAGGCAACAGAAATAGACAAACAGGAAAGGGGAAAAATACTGCTTACAAATCCCCACCTGTAAGGGGATGTAAGGGGATGTCAGACATCAATCCATTTCTGTGGGAGGGGCAAAGGTCTGTCTTTTACAACTTCTTCATGCTTCCATGGAGCACAAGATTAGAGTGGAAGATATTGACATGGATCTGTAGCATCTTTTTGCTGATAATTTTAGTTGCCTGCTTACACAGACAGCAGAATAAGGTACAATTATTTTGTTGCTCACAAAGATATAGATTATTGTGAGTGATTTTGTTAATCCCATTCTCTTAAGGCCAGTTCTTGGAACTCTACTAGCCATAGATTCAGAACTGCTGAGATGGAGCCGCTTGCATCATGGCTACAGACTTGTCATCATGCAGTTAACTTTTTCCCTATGACAGCAATTGCAGTATCTATAAAACAACTCAGGAATGTGCATCAGACACTGAGGTCTGTGACCTTATTGTCATAATCATTAATAGCTTGATTCTGCTCTTTTCTGACTAAGGAAAACCTGGGAGACTTCTCTTTTTTTGCGAAAAAAAGAGGCAGGGGACAGAGAAGGGCCTTTGTACTTCTGTGGCAGGGCAGGGACCCACAGGGTTCTGCTCAGTTTTAGCAGAATTACCTCTTCATTTGAACACGAAGAAAAGAAGAAATGGTTGAGGATACAAACATGTATTTTGTGTAAAAATTAAGGAAGTTTCTTATGGTGGTTTCTGCATGATTTTCCCTATACAGAAAAAAACAGTATTATTTCTGAGTTATGAAGTCTGTGAGTTTGGGCTAGGGGTCTAATCGGAACTGCAGCTGCCAGCCTACACCACAGCCACAGCCACATAGGATCTGAGCCATGTCTGCCACCTACATCACAGCTTGTGGCGATGATGAATCCTTAACCCATTGAGCAAGGCCAGGGATCGAACCCACATCCTCATGGATACTAATCAGGTTTACTACTGCTGAGCCGCAATGGGAACTCATTGAAGTCTGTGTTAATTATTGTATTAAAGCTAAATATTCGAAATTAGCCTAGTGAGGATTCAGAAGGAGAATAGGAATAGGAAAAAGTAGATAATACTAAGGTCTAATCGAGACAGGATACTGTGTATTGCTTCTTTTATAAGGCTGAAGACTTTCCCTTCATTTCATACCCTGGATTTGGTGAGATAATCTGGGATATTAAAGAATAATAATAATATCACACTATCATTATTATTCCATCATCATGGTTTAACTTAAGTATTTACTAGGCACTATGAATACATAGCCCTAAGCACTATGCAAATATTAAAATAATTTAATAAAACAACACTATGAGAAAAATCAGGAGCTCAATATTATTATTAATTTTCTTTGTGTATAGTGCATAGTTCCTCTAAGATTTATATTCATATTTGAATTGAGCTTTATAATAATTTAAAATACAATTATTAGGCTTCAGATCACTTTTACTGATTTCACTGACCACTATTTAAAAATATCACATTTCATTTTTTGTGTGTGTTTTTTCATTTTTTATTTTTAAAAAAATTTATGGCCACATCCTCAGCATGTGCCAGTTCCCAGGCAAGGGACTGAATTTGACCTGCAGCTGCAGGCCTATGCTGCCGCTGCAGCAACACTAGATTCTTTTTTTTTTGTCTTTTGTCTTTGTTGTTGTTGTTGTTGTTGTTGTTGTTGTTGCTATTTCTTGGGCCGCTCCTGCGGCATATGGAGATTCCCAGGCTAGGGGTTGAATCGGAGCTGTAGCCACCGGCCTACGCCAGAGCCACAGCAACGCGGGATCCGAGCCGCGTCTGCAACCTACACCACAGCTCATGGCAACGCCGGATAGTTAACCCACTGAGCAAGGGCAGGGACAGAACCCGCAACCTCATGGTTCCTAGTCGGATTCGTTAACCACTGCGCCACGACGGGAACTCCGCAACACTAGATTCTTTAACCTGTTGTGCCAGGCCAGGGATCAAACCTGTACCTCCATAGCAACCTGAGTTGCTGCAGTCATTCTTAACCCACTGTGCCACAGTAGGAGCTCCCATTTCATTGTTTTTTAGATCATTATTTTTATTAATGTCTGTTTTCCTTTTAATATTTAATTGACAGATTTTTATTTATGAGTATACAGGGGAACTTTCTGCATCATTGACTATGTCTAAGAAAGTCCTCATACATGAATAATAGATTGATTAAAAATTGAATTTTTAAAATAAATATCGTCTGCTTGAAATGTGCTCTAGCATTTGCTACAGTGGATGAGTCATCCGATGGCCAATCCAATTTTTAATATTTTTTTGTTTGTAAGTTGTTTGGCACCACATGGATGGTTATAGATTTTTTTTTTTAATTCCACACATTTGAAGACAAATCAAAATGTACATTGAATGTTAACATGGAAATCTTGTCATTAATGTTGGTTGGTGCTCAGTGAGTCCTTTTACCTTGAAGTTGCAAGTATTTCTTCAGGCTTTAATGTCTGTATCTTCCTCTACATGAAATTAATGCTTTATTATTTTATTGTTCTTCTATTCCTAGTTCCTAGCAGGGTAACTGGCATATCTGTTAAAGTCATTGAATTCCTGAATGAATTGTTCCAGCAGCTTAAGAGAATAATATTTTGAGTTTTCATATGGCATTGAAGGGTCTAAAGAAAGAAAAAAATCTGTTTAACTCTTCCGTGAAATGCAAGAAGATGAGGTTGAGTTATCAGAAATGGTTATGTCAATATGTCGTAATATCACCGAGTCAAACTTGAACAATCATCAATCAGTAGGCTATAACATCATCAGAAAGCTTTTGATGCATTCATTTAGGTGCTGCTGAAATTCTGAGAATCATGTTTATATTTAAAGTATTCTGAGGAACTTGCTAGTAGCCCGGTAGGTGAAGGATTCAGCCTTGTCACTGCTGTGGCCCAGGTTTGATCCCTGGCCTGGGAACTTATACATGTCTCAGGTGTGGCCAAAAAATAAAGTTTTCTGGGTATTTTTATTAGAACTTCATCAGGACAAATGGTGTTACGTCTGCAAAGTGTAAGCAACCTTTTGTTTACCCACAGGCATAGGCTTTCCTGAATGACATAGAGATGTTGAAAAAACAAATTGAAAGAGATTATATTTTGTTGGACACTGACTCATGGGCAGGAATTTAGTGGTTTCGCTAAGGACTCGAAGGGATTTCTAATGCCGTCAGGTGGTAAAATTGACAACTGAGTGCTCTGGTGGGAACTTGGAGTTGCCAGTGGCTCATCTGTCTACTTGGTGGTGATCTATTTCCTGTGGTTTAATGTGGTTACCTTATGCTAATGCTGTTGTATCATTTCCTTACACTTACTTACTGAAATAAATATTTATCTTTTGCTTTGACAGCTGACACTTTTTATTCTGTTAATCATCTTTGCTCTTGTGATCTCTGCTCAGCTTGGAGAAGAAAAATCATCAGTGCACATAAATAGAAAAGAAAGAGACAGAAAAAATAATGAAAAATGGAAGCCACTGGTGGAATTTTGAGGGGTAAGGGCACAAAAAGTGAAAATATAAATGAATGAATAAATAGCCAAAGAAAAGGTAAAGATGTCTAAATTATATGGTAGACGCTCTAATATCCAATCTCCTTTGAAGGAGAAAAGAAAATTGAGATAATTATTAAATAAAAATGTTTCAACAAAACTCTGCACTTATTATCAAAATAAAAACCAGACTTGCTTACCCAAACACAACATTCCGGGTTAAGAAATATATCCTCAGATGAAAGAACTATTGATTTATTTTCTTTTTCCCCCTGACTCTCACATGATAAAGGAGAGAGTAATCACACAGTGTACTAGGAGGCTCGGTCAATCATCAGGTGTTTTCTAACCTCTGCCCAGCAAGTAAAATGACAGGATTGCAAAAAATAAAATAAAATAAATAACACATGCCAGAGATGTGGCATGCAGGGATTGACTCTGATAATATCGGTT
The DNA here is from genome assembly GCF_016906955.1 of Phacochoerus africanus. Taxonomy (NCBI): domain Eukaryota; kingdom Metazoa; phylum Chordata; class Mammalia; order Artiodactyla; family Suidae; genus Phacochoerus; species Phacochoerus africanus. The sequence goes on along the minus strand of NC_062545.1, from coordinate 13,168,870 downwards.
AGAATCATTTCCTTTTAAACAAGTCACTTTTAAGTATTAATGCAGTATGAAGTTGTCCCATGGTTGGCATGAGGAGGGAAATAGTCACAATCAGAACATTTTTTGTCATTATTAAAATTTGAATGAGAGAGAATTACAAACATGAATTCATCTTTCAGAATCAAGAGGATTTATAACTTTTTTTTTTTTTTTTTAGGGCTGCAGATGGGGTATCTGGAAGTTCCAAGGTTAGGGGCTGAATCAGAGCTATCTATAGCTGCTGGCCTATGCCACAGCCACAGCAAAACCAGATCTGGGCTGTGGCTGTGACCTATACCACAGCTGATGGCAACACCGGATCCCTAACCCACTGAGCGAGGCCAGGGGTCAAACCTGCACCGTCATGGGTATTAGTCGGATTCATTTTGCTGAGCCACTATGGTAACTCCTTTTTAAAACAATCTTTTCCCCCCTGAATCTGGTCTTAAATAACTTTTGAAATAATCACATATTTACATGTGTTATGTTATTGACAAATATTAACAACTTTAATTACTCTTATCAAAGTGCATGAAAATGAAGTGGACTTCAGTTTTAAGGAAATACCTGTATCTTGGTCTTCCCCTCCTCTGCAGGTCCCTCTCTTGCTCAGGTCATTCCTATCAAAAGGAAAATAAAACCTTCTTCAATCCTATATTCCTTTTAAAAACCTCTGCATAATGTCCTTCTCATCACTAAGCATCTTGCAGGAATCTGCACTCATTATTTCACCTTTTCATTTATACTTTTATTGAGGTGTAATTGACATTAGTTTCAAGTGTACAACATAATGATTTGGTATTTTGTATTACTGCAAAATGATCACCGCAATAATTCTAGTTAACATCTGTCACCATACATAGTTAAAAATTTTATTTTCTCATCATGAGGGCTTTTAAGATGTTGTCTCTTAGCAACTTGCAAATATACAGTATTCATTATTAACTATAGTCAGTGCATTCCCAGACTTATTTATTTCATAACTATAAGTTTGCACATTTTCATATCATATCATTGTATCATTTATATTTTAATCATTATTGGAACAATTATCAAGCAATTCTTAATAAATAATAATAATTAGTATAATTCGTGTGCAGTATAATTAGTATGCAGTATAATTAGTATAATAACAAGTAGTATAAACTACTTCAAGCATGCAAAGATGTATAAGTAAATAAAATTAACTTAACCCATGAAATAGTCACCAAGTCTAAGAAATTAAACAACAAATTCAAACCAAAATTGCCTTAAACCCCTCTTTACCCATGTTTCTGTAGCACCCAGAGAAAACAGGCAACGGCTTTGGATTGATTATTTATCCATTTTATACATACGTTTTTCTTTCAAAGCAAATATCTCTATGCTCAGAAAATAAAAAATACATGCTTTGCATGTTTCAACATTTTTTATCTTCTTGTGTTCATTCTGCAGCTGTTTTTTGTTTCAAGTTTATTTGTGCGATTCACACATGCAGATACATTATCTCTAAGTATTCATTTTTACTGTCATATAATACTTACTATATGAATTTGCCAGTAATAGTTTACTGAATTCCAAATGAATAGATATGTGTATTGTTTTTCTTTCATTTAAAAATGTTGCCATGAATATGCTTGAGTGTCTTCTTATAAAGAAGTGGGGAGTTTCTCTAGGGCAACAGTTCTTCAAGTGTGGGTTGGGGTTTGTGAGGACAGAGATATTTTTATAAAATAACAAGTTATTATTTGTGTTTTTCACTCTCATTTTCTCACAAGTGCAAAGTGGAGTTTTCCAGAGGCGACACGGTAGGTGCTACCACAACAAATTGAATGTGGAAGTAAATATGGGAACTCCGGGTATTTTATAATAGGATGGGCAGTAAAAAAATTTGCTAAAATGTTTAAAAAATGCAGACTTTTCACTATTTTTTTGTTTTAAAATGTAGTTATTTTAAGAATAATATGTATACTAATGTATAACTGGTTTATTATTTTTGTTTTAAAATTAAACAATAAATATTGTATTTGTGTTTTCATTTCAAATATATTAATATTGATAAATATAATCTTTATCAAAAAATATTCTGTACGTCCACTATCCTCAATTCATCTTAAGACCGTAAAGTGGAACTAATGTTAAAATAGTCTGATAGGAGTTCCCACTGTGGTGCAGCAGGTTAAGGATCTGGCATTGTCTCTGTGGCCCAGCACAGTGAGTTAAGGATCCAATATTGTCGTAGCTGTGGTGTAGACGCAGCTGGGGCTCAGTCGCTGACCCGGAAACTTCCATATCCCATGGTGTGGCTGATGAAGGAAAAATAGACAAATAAGTGACTAAATAAATAAAATAGTCTTATAATTTCTGTATGTAGATACTTTGAATTGTTTGGCTTGAAGTCTGTGCACCACCACATTTACTAGAAGTGGCCTGTTTGCTCTATTATTCAGTATCTTTTGAGAAAGGGGGCTGTTTCTTCACTTGGCTAACGTTTGGTATTGCCATCGTCAGTTGTTTTTCTTTTTCTTTTTTTTTTTTGCCTCGCCCCCTCCCCCCCAGCATATGGAGATCCCCAGCCAGGGATCAGATCTGAGCCACAGCTGCAACCCAAGCCAAAGCTGCAGAAACACTGGATCCTTAATCCATTATTTTGGGCTGGGGATCAAACCTATGTCCTACCACTCCCAAGACGCCACCAATCCCTTTGCACCGCAGAGTGAAACCCTAATTGTCAGGTTGATGGGAGCAAACTCATGTTTCCTTGTGGTTTGGATTTGCATTTCTGTCATGACTAATATAATGGAGCATTTTGTCATATACTTTTTCAACCACCAAATTTCCTCTCCTATGAACTGACTATATATTAGGTATCATAAAGTATTACATGATAGACTATAAATTATTAATTTTTTTTTTGCTATCTAGAGTTATCAGAATATAGGCTAATTTCATCCTATTTTCCTACTCTCTGCCACTATAATTCTGGTATTTTCACCTCACTGTATGTGGGCAATCCTTTTGCATGCTTCTTGGAACCATCCTAGTAGTGTGATGCCTCCTTTCCCAGGGTCCTTGCAGGAGTGTTAAATGCTTTCATATTGAAAAACTCTCACTTATATAAATTTATGTTTTGTGCACTCAGAATCCTGTTTAATGTGTATTCTTCTGGCTCCTAAATGTATGTGTTGGCTAATTGCTGAAGTTTCTGCCAAACACAGTCTAATTTCCCCCAATTGTAAGGTGAAGACAATTTCTGACGATGCAACATGGCACTAACCCTAAATTTTCATATTTTACCATCTACCTTCTCAAATCACATATGGAACCAACTACAACAAGTTGATTTTCCCAAGAAGCATACTAAGAATGTATTAGGGAACGCCTTTAAGATTATCTCTTGTGGAAGGGAAGGAGCTATCAGTGAAGAGAGGAAAAAGCTCAATTCCAGTGAAGGACCCAGCTGTCTTCAGCTTGAGCCGGCACTGTCCTTCAGAGTTGATGAGGGAGTCGAACTTTACAGCAACGTCAGTCAGTCATTGGATGCAGGATGCACGGCAAAGTTGTCACGCCCTTGGACCTGACAGCTTTCTTCAACTGAGGCTACTTCCAAAGCAGTGTGGGAGCTGAGGGCTATCCATCCTCAGTTCTTCCAGAAGTTGGATCACTATATCCTTCATCCCAAAAAGCAGATCGGAATGGCACACCACGGTGTCCACCACGCATAGCCTTCAGCTTTCTGTTCTGCTAAGGCAGCATACCACTTTTCTATTCATCCATCTGCTTTACTCTTAGTTTCCAAAATTTTGTCCTTACTTATCTCCTCTACAGTTGTCTTTGTTTTTGTAGATGTAGTCCTTACAATACAGTTCTTAAAAGTAATTTTAGAAGAACATCAGTAGCAAATGGAAGTCAACACATATTTTCAAATCTACTTTACTAATCTGAAATCTGAAGCAGACCTTCTAATTGGGGCAGTGTAAAATGTACTCTTCCTATTTCAACATGTGTTAGCCTGGTTTTTATTTCATTTGTTCCAGATCTTGGTGCCTACCCAGAAGGTCTTCTAGGATATAGCATCACCTTACACATCTCAGCATGATAGGAACTGCACTGAACAGAATGCTAGTATGTATTAGTTTCTCTAGTTTTTAAGGTTGTCAACCAAAGAAAATTGCTATGGTGACAGAGAAAAGTGTGTCACTCTGAAACATGTGGAATGAGGCCCGTCATGACACAATGCCCAAGGAACCCTCTTCTCCTTACCCACGGCCCACCTGTCACCACACACACACACACACACACACACACACACACACACAATTTTTTCCAAATAAAGAAAGTATTTTTATTGCTACTTTATTATGATTTACATAACAGTATTGAAACTTAAGATACAAATTCAAACCAGTCTCCTGGATATATTACTTGATCTTTAAAAGAGCAAGAGAGAGTATGTAGAGATTAAAAAATTTCTTTATCACCTTTGAGGTTACTTTAAAGTTCTTATGGAAATAAAAATTGTGACAAACTAGCATCTTTCTCTGAAGATTATTGAGTAAAACATCAATTTGGAGTACCTTCTTCCTCACATGCCAAGAAGGGATCAACCTAATAATTTCTGTATCGTTTTTAGAATACTATGCTTCCTTAATTTATTAATTATGGTCCACTTCCCGCTTTTACAAGGCTTCCTCTGTTGAAGGTCTTATTTCTGTTCTCCAAGATTTTATTTATTTATTTATTTTGCTACATCCATGGCATGTAGAAGTTCCTGGGCCAGGGACTGAACCCATGCACAGCAGCAACCCAAACCACTTCAGTGACAATGCTGGATCCTTAACCCGCTGTGCCACAAGGGAATGCTTATTTAAAATTTTCTAATGGTTATTCTGCTATGATATTAAGCTGTAAATATGTTTTTGTCATAGAATTTTATAATCTTTATCTGCTAAGTGTTTTATTCTCATCCCATTTGCTATCATGCTGATAACTTTGGCACCTCCCCTCCCATTTCCTCTGTCCCCTTTGCACAGCACAGATCTCATAGTCATTCACAAAATTGGTGGTTCCATTCTAGCCTTCTTTTCCCACATACATGCCATCGTAAAACTCTGACTTCATTAAGAAATTGCACCTTCATTTGCTCAAGTGAGGTCCTTTATCTGTTTACCCTTTTTTCACTTAAACTACAGTATCCACCTTGACCTTGATTGAACAAGCCCTTCCCTCTGGCTTTGACCATGTTTGCCCAGCTGTTGTCCACACAGCCTACCTCTCCTCTTAAATAAGAGCCCTCAATTCCCAAGCCTCCAGCTCTGTCTACAACACACCTACTTTTTAGGTAGAGGGATAATCTTGGGATGTTGAGAAACACCATGATGCCATTTCATTGCATTCTGGCTATACACCTATTGTGGAAGCTTGGAGAGAATATTTATTATATTCATATTCAATTTAAAAATGAGAAAGCCCAAGGAATCACCACACTAATATTTTAGAAAGCAGGTCCTTACCATTTTTAATTTCCCTTGAGGTGATACAGTTACTATGCGCTGCATAAATTTAGGGTTTTGCCTTAAGCCTATGATGAGAAACTTCCACTTAGAGTTTAGGCTGCAATGTATCATTTTTATCAAAAATCAGCTCTTATACTTGTGGTCTTCGGAGGCTATATGCGTTCATCTCAGGTGAGAGGTCTTATCCAGTTCCCAGTGTGGTCTAAGCCCTCTTGTCTAGAGCTGACAAACTCAGCAGGAATAACCCCCACCCCCACCCCCCACCCAGGACTCTTTGTCATCCAGAAATGAAGGAACACTCCATTAACTACACATAGCTGGAGTTTATTGAGGAATGAAGCTACTTAATTTCCTCTCTGATGGGAAGGAACAAGTAACAATGAAAATGATTTCTCCAAAATCAAGTGTTACAATACGCCAATACCTTTTATTTTACAATAGAGACAATCAACTTAGGTAGTAAACTGGCTATTTCACTGGTAAGGATTTTCAGGCGTGTAAACTGAGACCCCTGGAGGTGGAGTGTTCAAAGTCAAACAATTGTTTAGTGACAGAGCTGGGAGCGTGTTGTGGTCCCTAGAACTGGGTACTTTCTAATAACAATTAAGAGATTGCTGTCTGATTGTTTGCTTGTTATGTGAGATTGGATGATTGATTACATTCTAATCACAGTTCTTGTATCACTCCAACCTTCTTCTTTATTTTTTTTCCTGCAACATCTGTTACGTTGACCTGCCCATTGTAAGTTTCCATGAGTGCTGAAGGAAGGAGACTTGTTCCTCTGTTGCCTATTTTTCTATCCCTACTTTACTCATTAGCGCCTATTCCCTACTCTGTCTCTTAGTCATCAAACACAGGACTCTTCTCTTCCAGCACCTTCCGACACCAGCGCAGGTCCTTCTCTTACAAGCTTGTTCCTTGTCCTGGTATGTGGCATATGACTTTTAGAACCCCTTAACCCAATAGGACTTATCTCAATTAATAACTATGTTTCATGATACAACTGATATCAATAATTTGATTAATTTCTTTCTCCATGTCTAAATTGCAAACTCCATGAAGGCAGGATTTATAAAACTGCTCTTTTGGAGAGGGCCCATTAGGGCACTGAATATGCACTCCCATGGAGCAGTTCCTTCCAAGAGAATGTCAGAACTAGCTGAGTGACACATACACATCAGATAAATGAGAAGGGTGGAAAAGGCTAGACTCACTCATTATGAACCCTATCCCTGGCATAGCACCCCTCTGGCATAGCACCAGGCAATCTGGAGGGAACTTGCAGCTCCCAATTTCTCCCTAAGAAGGGTCTGGACCTCATATTTGGTGCCCCAACTTTTAAGGCTCCCCCCTTGGCCAATCAATAAGATTTGAGAGACACCTAGGAGCTTAGGCTGGGCTGATGGAGAAGCTTTCTCCCCTGCATGAAACCACTCTGTGAAAATCACAACGAAGTATCATTTCACACTGGATGTCTATTATCAAAACACAAGGGGTGAAAATGCTGGTGAGGATGAGGAGAAAAGGAAGTCTTTGTACACTGGTGGGAGTACAAACTGGTACAGCCACTGTGGGAAAGAATACAAAGTTTCCTCAAAAAATTAAAAATAGAACCACCATATGATCCAGCAATCCCATCTCTGGGTATAACTATATATAAAGCAAATGAAGTCATTATCTGAAGAGATGTCTGCACTCCTATGTTCACTGCAGCATCATCCACAACAACCAAGGTTTGGAAACACCTAAATGCCTATCAGGTGATGAATAAAGAAAATGTTTTCTTATGTATAATAATAAAACACACACACACATACATAATGGAATATTGTTCAGCCTTAAAAAATAGAAAAACCTGCCTTTTGTGACAGCGTTAATAAAACTGGGGGACATTATTTTAAGAGAAATAAGCCAGAAAGATAAGAACAAAATACTGCATGGTGCCACTTGAATGTATATGGAGTCTAAAAAAAAAAGTCTAAGAATAGATGGTTCTTTCCGGGGACTGAGGCATGTAGGATATAGGGAGAGTCTGCTGAAAGGTTACAAATTTCTGGTTTTAAGATAAAGTCTGGAGTTCCCATCATGGCGCAGTGGTTAACGAATCCGTCTAGGAACCATGAGGTTGCGGGTTCGGTCCCTGCCCTTGCTCAGTGGGTTAACGATCCGGCGTTGCTGTGAGCTGTGGTGTAGGTTGCAGACGCGGCTCGGATCCCGCGTTGCTGTGGCTCTGGCTTAGGCTGGGGGCTACAGCTCCGATTCAACCCCTAGCCTGGGAACCTCCATATGCCGCAGGAGCGGCCCAAAGTAATAGCAAAAAGACAAAAAAAAAAAAAAAGATAAAGTCTGAGGAGCGAATGCATAATATGGTGACTATGGTGACTATAAGTTGACTATTTCATGTCATTGAAATTTGCCAAGAGAGATCATAAGTGTTCTCACCAAAATGATCAACCAAAAAAAAAAAAAGAGAGAGAGAGAGAGAGAGAGGGAATAAAAGGTAAATATGTGAGGAGATGGATGTGTTAATTAACTTGATGGTGAGAATCCCTTCGCAATATATGTATATCAAATCACTTCCTTATATACCTAAAATATACTGCATTTTTTTCCTAGCTCTACCCACATGACAAGAAAGTTCCCAGGCAAGGGATCGAATCCACACAACAGCTGTAACCAGAGCCGCAGTACTGACAACACTGGATCCTTAACCTGTGGAGCCACCAGGGCACTCCAAAATATACTTCAATTTTAATTGTCAGTTATACCTCAATATATAAATCCGAGGAGTTCCCACTGCAGTGCAACAGGATTGATGGCGTCTCTGCAGGGCCAAGACACAAGTTCTATTTCTGGCCTGGTATGGTGGGTTAAAGGATCCAGCATTGCTGCCGCTGCAGCTTGGATCTGATCCTTGGTCCAGGAACTCCATATGTCAAAAAAAAAAAAAAAGCAAGAAAAGATGAAAAAAATCTGTATTTCCAATGCCTAGCACAGTCCGTGGTACACGGAGGGTGCTCAATAAACCTTTGTTGAGTGAGCAAATGACCCAGTTGTCTTTGTTTCTTTGTTTTGTTTCACATATGTTATGGTAATAACACCTTTGCATTTAGATTTCAGGTCATAAGATTTTTTGCATTCTTCAAAATGTACTATTTCTTCAACTTCTATGGCTGTGATTACTGTCGTTATTGCTTTGTTTTGTTTTAACACTACATCCAACATTCTGCTTCTCAAATTCTTTGAGAATGTTGTTCAATAATCAGGAGGGGGTGTACTCTAAGAAATTTAATATGGGTTAAATTAATCTTGAAGTAATTTTTTTTTTTTTTTTTTTTGCTTTTTAAGGCTGCACCCATGGCATATGGTAGTTCCCAGGCTAGGGGTCAAATTGGAGCCTACACCACAGCTACAGCAGCGTGGGATCTGAGTGGTGTGTGCGACCTACACCACAGCTCACGGCAAAGCTGATCCTCAACCCACTGCTGAGCCTCAACCAGAACCCCCGGAGTAATTTTTTGCTAATGCTCAGATTCTGTGGTCTTGGGTTGAAGTAGCCAAGAGAAAGCAGGAAGTGTCTGTGTGGTTTTGAAAGCCTGTCATCCATCTCTTTATACCTGTATCTAAAACAATCACAATCACAACAGTTTTTAGTATATACTTCTGGGTCAGTAATTATGGTAGTAACTGTGCATATGTTACGTAATCTAATTCAACAACAGGAGTTCTCGTCGTGGCTCAGTGGTTAACCAACCTGACTAGGAACCATGAGGTTGAGGGTTCGATCCCTGGCCTTGATCAGTGGGTTAAGGATCCAGCGTTGCCATGAGCTGTGGTGTAGGTCACAGATGCAGCTCTGATTTGGCGTGGCTATGGCTTTGGCGTAGGCCGACGGCGACAGCTCGGATTAGACTCTTAGCCTGGGAACCTCCATATGCAGCCCTAGAAAAGGCAAAAAGACTAAACAACAACAACAACAACAACAATCATTGTGTTTGATATTTTTACCCAAATCTTACTAATGACATGATTTGCCCAAGTCATCCCTGAAAGGTGTAGGTTTGGGATTCTGATCCAGGGCTATCCAATAACAAATCTTGCCAGCTCAACATCTTACCACACATTGTGAAACAAATTCTTAAAGTAATATTTATGTAAAAATGATAAAAACATGTGATAAATAATCAATAAATTCATTAATAGTAGTGATACATATTCTGCCAACATACAAACCAAGTATCTTCCTTCTCTATGTTTTATTTCATTCCTCCTAACTCCTATTTCCTTCAGCTTCCTGAAGACTGGGAAACATAAACTCAATATTTAAAAAATGAGATTTAGTATTAGGTTTTCTTGCAGGTTTCTTCATATCTTGACTTTATAAATCACTCCCTGTAAAATCTTTTCCTCAAAAGCACCTGAGGATTATGAACTTATTTTTTAGTATTTCTGCCAAAAATGCTATTGCACAACTAAATAAAAAGTGGAATTTTTGATTGACAATATCTTTATTGCAAGATAAAACACAGGAATCAAAAGCTATAGGAGTGCCCTCGTGGTGCAGGGGGTTAAGGGTCTGGCATTGTCACTGCAGGGCTCACTCCCTTAGAAAAGGCAGCTGTTGCCCGGGGTAAAAGGGAAGAACCCACAGGTGCAATGAGGCCAGTCATTCCAGCCAACATCACTCTCTCTCTAACCCTGTCTTTTTTTGTTGGCTTCATCTTCATTTGTATTTTTGGTCCCTTGCTATTCCTGTGGTGACTATACCCAAAAGCACGTTCTGTAACTTAGATTTCCGTTCTGAAATATTTTTGTCTTTTTCTTTAGTTCTTTCCTGAGTTCTCTGCATTTCCTTTATTATCCTATTGTTCAGTTAAAACTCCAAGTGTTTTGACAATATTCCTATTTGCTTTCTTATTTTTGATGTGTGATGTTTCTTCTTCAATGCAACTGTTCTATTAAGAGTTTTCTTTTAAATTCAGGCTGAAATGTTGTGTTACAATCTTCTTTTGTGATGACATTTTTCTGATGAGTTTTCTTTGTCTGCTAAGAAACTGTCTATGCTGGTGAACCCCCTGCTGTCCCCCCCCACAAGTATATTTTAGCTGGATGATACTGTTTTATTTTTGTGCTATCAATATCTGAGTGAACTGGATTTTTTTTTTTTTGTCTTTTTAGGGCTATACCACGCAGCATATGAAAGTTCCCAGGCTAGGTGGTGAGTCAGAGCAGTAGGTAGTCCGCCTATACCACAGCCATGGCAATGCCAGATCCCAGCCACGTCTGTGATCTATGCCATAGCTCATGTCAACACCAGATCCTTAACCCACTGAGTGAGGCCAGGGATCAAACCCGAGTCCTCATGGATCCTAGTTGGGTTCGTTACTGCTGAGCCACAACATGAGTGCCTGAACAGGACTTTTTAGACTAAATATTAGCACAAGCATCTATCTATACATGATAAGAAGTTAACTTACCTATTCCTCAGTTCAAAGGATGTCTTTTTTTTTTTTCCCCCCCGATGTAATGAAGTTCCTGTAACACATGTTGCCTTTTAGGGCCAGAGTTCTTCCAAATTCTATGATTCTGTGTTGTTTCTGGAGAACTTCTAGCTATAAACATTTCTTTTCTTCTCTTGTCAGGCAATCCTCTTATATATATTGTCCCTGCAGTCCAAGTTAATTTCTTCTCTTTTATAACTGGGGCTGACTTGTATCTGTCACCGCTGTTTTCTTCACGTATTTCGTGCTTTGTTTGTTCCAATATCTTAGGGTTTTTCTCTATCCCAATGGAAGTTCCTAAGTTCTTCGGAGCTGCAGCTGAGGCCTATGTCACAGCCACAGCAACACTGAATCTGAGCCACATCTGCCACCTACGCTGCAAGCTTATAGCAACATCAGATCCTTAACCCACTGAGGGAGGCCAGGGATTGAACCTGGATTCTCACAGTGTCATGTCCTTAATCTGCTGAGCCACAATGGGAACTCCCTATCCCAAATTTTCTTTTAAATCTTAAAGGTAGGAGGAATCTGTCTTTTCTGAAAGGAACAATTTGATGATGTTTCTTGGCTTTTGCTATGAATACGGTATCTCAACATTCCTATTTTTTTTTAATTAAAAAAATAATGGAGTATAATTGACTTACAAAGTTGTGTTAGTTTCAGATGTACAGCAAAGTAAATCAGTTATACATATACATAGATCCATTCCTCTTCGGATTCTTTTCTCATATAGGTTATTACACAGTATTGAGTAGATATCTCCAGGTCCTTGTTTGCTCTCTATTTTAGATATAGTTTATCATTACCAAAGGGGAAATATAGGTGGAGGGAGGAAGAAATTAGGGGGTTGGGATTAACAGATGTACATTCCTATTACTTTTAGTTGAACCTGATCAACTCTTTCCCACTGTGTATTTCTGAAGCAGAATAATAACTCAGGTGGTCCCTGTAGGAGCATGGGTTTCGATGCCTTCTTTGATATGGCCATGGATTAACATTTGTGGCTTAAGGGCTCCAGGGCGTAACATCCCCACAGGCCTTGTTGACTACAGGGAGTATACCTCCACCCAGATGGGCATTAATCCCTCATCCCCTGTGACTCAGTTTATGGGAAGAAGAAAGCAAAGAAACCATGAGACCTACAGGATATTTCCACCTGAAAGGACTGATAGAGGTAATTGAACAAGGCCAATGGGAGAAAACCCGCATCTTTCTGGCCCTCACGTTGGTACTCCCCCCCAACTTTAAGGGATTAAAAACCCCTATAGTACAACAGAGAGTGGCGGGGGAGGGGGGGGGGGCTCTTCTCCCTCCTCCCAGCAGCCCTAGGATCTATTTGCTTTTCTTTAATAAAGACTTTGCTTGCTTGCTGCCTGTGTGCACACGGAGTTTATTCTTCAACTGTGTGAACAAGAATCCAGATTCCAGCAACGTCTTTCATGCATCATTTCCATCCCAATTCTACTAGTTTTGTCGTTTTCCTCCAATTTGTAGCTGAAGTCTGTAGAGTTTCTCTAAACATTTAGTTGCATTGAATTTATATCTGTTGGGTATTTATTAACTCTCCATGTTTTTTTCTGGACAACTGTGCTCTCTTTTCTCATTTCCAGTTTTTGCTTTGAGAAATTAGTGATGTAAATATTTAACTTTTTCCTTTTTTTCCTGGCTACTTTAAACGTGTTTTGGCAATCTGTATTCTCATTAAAGGTGTCTTTTTTTTTTAATCTATCATTTTGCAGGTGGACTCCCTGAGCTTCTAGTACCTAAGAATTCATGTCTGAACGCCCAGGCATTGAAGTTTTGCTGTGTCCCCCATTTCTTGTCTGTAGGGAAGAGGCTTTGGCCTCCTTGGCCTTCTCTGAGTTCCACAGGGTAGGTAAAAACAGCTAATGGGAGAAGGGAGGGGATGCAGAAAAAAGGGAGGAACCATCAAGAAACAATAGTGCAGCCTTGAGGCAGAGTCCTGGTTCCTCCTCAAGGAATATACATAACAATATCTTTGAGTCCTCTTGCAGAATTAAAACCCCCAACAAATGGAAGATACTAGCTACTTGATGAAGCATTCTTTATTCCAGAAAGAAGGTCATAGTATGATAATATCAAAGACAACCAGAACGAGTCCAGGAGCCATTAGGTATCAACTTTGAAGAAGAATACAAACTTGCTTGTACCCTGATCTTTATCTGCAGCACTATTTTCCACTCCCAAACTATAAAACCACTTCCTGATCTCTCCCAAAGGAGGCACAATATTTAGGACATTAGCCTGCTGTGGCCTCCTTTTCAGGCAAAGTGATAAAAGCTACTCATTTCTATTTCACCCCAAACTCTCTCTGTGTGTTTCTATTTGGCCCCAGTGGACAGAGACCAAGTTTTGACAATGTGACCTTTACATGTTCTCAAAAGCATTTATGTCTTTGGACATTAAGGGCATCCGAAGAAAAAGTCTAGGATAATCACAAAACAGAACTAACATCCATTTTTTTCTATTCTCTTTTACTCCACCTTTGATGCAGCATTACATTTTTTACTCTCATTTATGGTTCTTAACTTTTTTTTTCATATATATATATATATATATATATTTTTTTTTTTTTGCCTCTCTGTGATGCACGCTGAGGTATTCTTTCAAGCTGATCTTCCAGTTCACTCATTGTCTATTCAGCTCCTTTGACTTTGCTACAAAATACCTTTATTGAGCACCACATCTCAACTGTTTTATATCTATTTAGCAAAATTCCATATAATTCTTTGCAAATATTCCTGGTCAAATTTTACAGGGTTTTTTTTTTGTTGTTGTTGTTCCTTTCTTGTTTGTTTAATTTTTCATTTTAGTGATTTACCATGCTAAACTTTGTTAATTTGGAGTTCCCATTGTGGCACAGTGGAAACAAACCAAACTAGTATCCATGAAGACACGGGTTCTATCTCTGGTCTCACTCAGTGGGTCAAGAATCTGACATTGCCATGAGCTGTCATGTAGGCTCAGATTCCGAGTTGCTGGGGATATGGCAGAGGCCAGCATCGGCAGCTCTGATTCCATTCCTAGTCTGGGACCTTCCACCTGCCATGGCTGCAGCCCTAAAAAGCAAAAATTTAAACAAAAAATTGAGAAAATTTTGTTATTTTGTTGCTGAAATTCGGCCTCTGTCTACCAGTGCCTAACTGAAACACAGAGACAGAGTTTCAGGTAAAGGAGAAAAAGATAGCTTTTATTGCTTTGCTGGGCAAAGGAGGCCACAGAAGGCTAATGCCTTAAAGACTGTGCCCTGCCTTGGGAAGAACTGCGAGGGGTTTTACAGCAAAAAAGGAGAAAAACACGTTGTCAGATAGAAATCAGTATTGGGACAGACCTGCATTCTTCTTTCTTTGGGGGCATCTTAGTCATCAAAGCTGACATCAGGAGATCTCAGCCTTATCATGATGATGGTTTTCTGGGTTATTGCCTAAGATAACAGTACTTGTGACATTGATCGAACTGAAGCTTGGCACTTGACATCAGCCTCTACCTGGAGTAAAACATGAGCCACTGCAACTTTTGGCCCATAGCATAGGGAAAACTGGAAGAACAGGTCTTCAGGAATTTAGATATTTTTAGGAGAAGATTTTATGAGCCTACTTCTTGCATCCCCTTATATCTAGCACAACACTAAAATCCTTCAATGATTACTGATGTCTGTGACGAGTAGCAACCTTCACAAGACAGCTCTGAAATACTGCCTCCCGGGCTGTAGTTAGTGGACAAAACAAAAGTTGTCACAGTGTTCTGAGAGAACAGCCACTCCCAAGGATGGGACAGTGACCCTGAAGGAACTCAGGAAAGAAACAGAGACTGAAAAAAAAAAAAAAAAAAAAGGAGTTCCCGTCGTGGCGCAGTGGTTAACGAATCCGACTAGGAACCATGAGGTTGCGGGTTCGGTCCCTGCCCTTGCTCAGTGGGTTAACGATCCGGCATTGCCGTGAGCTGTGGTGTAGGTTGCAGGTGCAGCTCGGATCCCCATCCCGCGTTGCTGTGGCTCTGGCGTAGGCCGGTGGCTACAGCTCCGATTCGACCCCTAGCCTGGGAACCTCCATATGCCGCGGGAGCGGCCCAAGAAATGGCAAAAAGACAAAAAAAAAAAAGAAACAGAGACTGGCCCGCAGCTGAGGTGCCCATCAAAGGAGTGATTCCTGTAAACCCAGACAATAACATCTTCCCAAAGAAACTGGTTCTCTGTAAGTCTTCTGTAAATCTGGTTATCTGTGCATCTTTTGTTCCTACTATGGTCCCTTTATTGCAAAACTCATACATCCTAGCTTCCCCCCTCACCTCCTTGGAGTGGTTTCTCAGGGCTACCTAAGAGCCTGTATCCTGGGCTTAAGTCCTAATTTTACCCCAAATAAAACGTAACTCTCAATTTTAAGGTTGTATTTTTTTTTTTTTTAAATCGGCAGAACAAACTAGGAAAGTTCCAGAAACACATCATTGTGAATAATCTTTAATCCATAGGTAATTTTGCTCAGGGTGCCTAATCTTTAGGTTATGGGTGATTGTGTTTAGGGTGCCATTAGCCAGGGAGACGGACAAGAAGGGACTCTAAGCTGGTCCATCTTAACGTATTCATTTCTTAAAGAAGATAAGGAATATAACTTTTCTCTTAGGTGTCTAAGATGCTACATCATTATGACTATCGCTCGAGAGGGAACCAGGATCCCGCCCCAAGGCTGTACTGTTGTTTCTTGACTATTCTTCCATTCCCTTCCTTTCCAGATCACCAACTGCCTGAACCTGCTGCCAGGAACTCAAGGAAGATCACGGAGAGTGAATGAGGCCCATCTCCTAAGAACAGGAAATGAGGGACTCAGAAAGGCTTTTGTACCCAAGAGACCCTCGGGGCCCTGCTCGGTTACAATTTCATAGTATTTATCTGATGGTGCCAAAATGGGCTGTATATGGTGGGTTAGAATACATTGTTTATTTTTTCTTGACTCTCATAAGGTATATTCTCTCCTTACCTGTGAGAAATAAAATATTGCCGGTCTCATCATTAAGCAAAATAGATCACAGTCATCAGTGATTGCAGCCACCTCGAATTCTGGTGAGACCTGAGGAAACGCAGGAAAATGTGAACTGGAGGTTGGCCCTTGCCATTTGCCTCCATGTGGATTAAATTATGAGCACCGCTGCTGCTGACCTGCAGCAGCCCCTGAGCACAGAACTCAGGGTGGAGACCAGGAGTGAGGCACTCTGTGTTCTGGGAAAACTGGAAGAATAGGTCTTCAGATAGTCACTTTTAGGAGAAGATTTTATGAGCCTACATCTTGCATATCCTCATATCCAGAAAAATACTCAAACCCTTCATGACTCGTAGTAACTTTCATGAGACCAGCAGCTAATTTGGTAAAGTATGATCATGGCTGCATGCCTCTCCCTCTTCTCCTTCCCTCCCCTTTTTCTTTCTCTCTTTCTTTCTTTTTCTCTCTTTCTTTCTTTCTCTCTTTCTTTCTTTCTTTCTTTCTTTCTTTCTTTCTTTCTTTCTTTCTTTCTTTCTTCTTTCTTTCCTTCTTTCTTTCTTTCCTTCTTTCTTTCTTTCCTTCTTTCTTTCTTTCCTTCTTTCTTTCTTTCTTTCTCAATGTGCATAAGATTTATTATACTATACACTGTATATGCTAAACTAATTTTATATTTTGGAAGATTAAAAAATATGTTTTATTTAGCAGTTTGGGATATTCCATATGGGGAAGATTTCTTTGAATAGGAATTTTAACTTAGAGCTAGAAAATGAACTCTATTACTTTTCCTTTTATTTATGCATAATCATTTTACTTTTTTTGTCCTTTGACAAGCTCCTTCTTTTGGTAAAATGTAAATTATATGAAATATTATTTTCCATGGCATGCATCTTCCCTTACAATTTATTTATTTATTTATATTGATTATTTTTGTGTGCATCGTTTTTGTTTTGTTTTGTTTTGTTTTGTTTTTTAGGGCTGCACCTGTCGCATGTGGAGGGTCCCAAGCTAGGGGTCAAATCAGAGCCATAACTGCAGGCCTACATCACAGCCACAGCAACAGCAGATCCAAGCTGCATCTGCAACCTACACTGCAGCTTCTGGCAATGCCAGATCCTTTAACCCACTGAGCAAGGCCAGGGATTGAACCCACATCTTAGTGGATACTAGTTGGGTTCTTAATGCACTGAGCCACAACGGGAACACTTTCCATTTTATACATTTTCTTTTAGGGAAAATTTCAATACATAAGGAAAAACAATAGGGCTGATCTAATTATAATAAAAATTATAAATAAGATTATTGGAACACTAGAAATAAAGCAGTGAGATCACAGACGCATAGGCAATCACTTTCTGGCAACCAAAAAATTTTTCCTGCTTTTCCTGCACTAGGTTGGTGTCTTATTGTTACCTCACTATAATTTTAAGGTCTATTCTTTCTGCATGGATTTTGTGTCTGACATTTTTTCCCCCTCTATCAAATATTGCAGCAAACCCTCTCTGCTATTCAAAACTGTCCAAAAAAGAAAAGGTAGTTTGTACTTCTAGGACTTCTGTTATTTTAGAGCTCTAGGACTGAGGATGGAGCTTCATAAGGTTTGGGGGGAAAGTAAGAAGTCTTGGTAATTGCTTCTCTCATCTTTTTCACTTCTCATCTTAGAAACTGAAAAACACTCAATTATGTTATAATTGACACTGAAATATAAAAGAGCAAATAAAAAATTCATGATGGCCTTTGAGAGTATGGCAGACAGAAAGTGGAAAATAGGTAGCTTTAGTTTCTAGTCCAAATTAAAGGGCCATAGAACACAGAAAATTGCTAATGTCATCTATTGGCTACAAATCCTGGCTCTTCAAAGAAATGACACATCAAAGTCAGCGTTTCATGTTTTTAAAAAAATCCTGGTCTATGAACTATTATTAACATTTAATGGCAAATCATTGTAGGTCACAACAAGGTACAGAACTGTAGAATTTCAAGCGTGAGTTTTATATATTTTATGTTTTTACAGTATTTGATGGAGTTACTTTATGGGTTGGCGTTTCAAGCAACTTTTATGCCTACATAGAGTTAAGGAGGTTATAGAAAGGGCCTATAATAACTGTGACATTTTAAGTGATGTAGGTCAAATACACAGTGACTTCTAAAGCTACCTCCTGTCACATGGCACGAAAAGGGCTTTACTTGCATCCATGCAAAAAGCCAAGCTAATTTTGTAGTGCAAGTTAAAGGCATGTTCCATGGCTAATAACAGTAGATATTCAGATGTTGTCTTCCTATCCCATTCTCATTGGAAAATATAAACATTCCTTCAAATGAATTTATTTCACTTTGTTTATTCATGATACCTTTCTTTACATTTTGGAAAGCTTATGTCTTTGTCAGTCTTGGCGTGATTCTCTGCACCCTCCTTATGCCACGAGGTTTCTGGCTGGCTGTGGTGGCTGTCCTTTTCAAGCCCCAGGAATTATTATTTTTTAATCCTTGGTACGTAGTGAAGAAATCAATGGGAAGCTTGTTGTACAATTTTCTTCTCATTTATCTCTCGGTCAAGACCTTGCCCCCATTGAAACCATTCTTCACTGGGACACATTCAAAACTGCAGATTTAGTTATGACATTTGTTACTTGTTAAAAGCAGGTCAACAGAAATACCTCTGTTGACTGTCAGTCACTGTAAGATAGAAGGATCACTCAATTCAGTGGTGACCAAAGCCTTGCCAGACCTGAGTCCATCGTAACTATTTCTAGTAGACTCTCCTTCCCCTCATTCTTTCTTGTCATAGTGGCTTTGGGATTCCCATCATTCCTGAAGCAGCAAGATTTGTTGTAAAGCTATGCCATTTCATTTATCTAGAGTACTTCACTCCCTCTTTGGAGTACTTACTCATCCATTCACATAGATTCATTGTAAAAAACATTTTTTTTTATCCTCCAATACAGATATTTGTATGGCACACTCTCCCTATGACACTTCGTTCAAAACATCATGATTTTTACACCTCGGTTTTATGCTACATACTACCTGTTACTTTGTCTCTCTTGCAGTCATATAAATGGCTTACACCTTAACTACACATTCTGGCACTTTCTAAAACACAGTAGAAACACAGCATATGTTGACAAATGAATTGTCAGCACTAAAGCATTTATTGCATGAAGGAAGGATTCTACAGTTGATTTTAAAATTACCATGTACACCCACACCCACACCCACATGCACAATTGGATACTGTATAATTGTATATCAAATACATAATTGTATACTATTGCACAAGCAATACAGAGATATTCTCTTTTATTATTACTATTTTTCTCCTATTTCTTCATCCCACTTTAATCCATGATTTGTGAGTCCTTTGTATCAGGGTTAATATTAAAATTAAAATGATAGTTCCTCTGTTTGCCTTCAGGATGCTCAAGATTTGAGTTCTGTTTTGACAATTTGGCATTTTCAGATTACATGAAATCTATTTTTCTTTATTTTTTCTTTTCTTTTTTTCTTTCTTTCTTTTTTTTTTTTTTTTTTTGGCAGCTCCCACAGCATGCACAAGTGCCTGGGCCAGGGATTGAACCCATGCCACAGCAGCAGCCTAAGCCACAGCAGTGCCAATGCTGAATTCTTAACTTGTTACGCCACCAGGGAACTCCTGAAATCTGATTTATTGAGGTGCTAGAGTTGAAGCATTTTTACACAGATCTTTATCAAACACGCAAGATGACTGCTCTAAGTTTCCGGAACATTTCCCCTCTGCTGCTGCAGTAAGTAATGAAAAGAAGAAAAATTTGTCTCATTGGAAATTTGCATCCATCTGTAGAGAACATCTGCAGTCTAGAGATTCCCATCTGTAGGGATATTTTTTTCATTTTTAGCGCTGCACCTGTGGCACATGGAAGTTCCTGGGCCAGGGATCGAATTGAAGCTGCAGCTGCCAGCCCACGCTGCAGCTTGTGGCAACGCAGGATTCTTAACCCACTGAAAGAGACCAAGGACTGAACTTGCACCCTCACCGACACTATGTTGGGTTTTTAATCTGGATGAGCCACAATGGGAATTCTGTAGGAATATTTTTAGTCTACCTAAAAATTATCTTTCATCATTAAAGAGAAGCACTTTACACTTTGTAGACAAATAAATTATTAAAATAAACTATTTTGCTGACAATTTAAGGCTATTCTTTGTTGTATTATTAAATTCTCAATGAAGAATTAATGGCTGGAAACTTAAGAGTTATTCACTCCCTCTCTTCCTGACATTCCTATTATTGGTTGCATTTTATAGTCGTTTATATGAATATTTTGAAAACAGAATATACTTGTTTGTAAAATGAAATATTTGTTCTTCCTTCATTTGGCAAATATTTACAAATATGTGATATGTGAAAAGAAAAACCAGAAAGACTACTAGTCATAAAAAGAGATAATTTAGACACTAATAAACATAGCAACAACAAAAAAGTTCCATATGTGGTTTTTCTGGGGAAAATGAGAAATTGTTTTAAACACATCTATTTTTTGAGTGTAGAAATGATTAAGTCCTTTGAAAAAGAAAAGTATGAATCATAAATATCAGTTTCTAAGTAGAAAAACAGACTTCATTCAAAGGAAAATTTGAAAGGAATCTCATAAACCTAAAATATTTTCACTTTTTGTAATATAAGTAATGTACTTATATTAAAACTAGCAAACAAACATAGATTAAATGTTCAGGTTGTCAAGCACATTATGTCTGTTAAAAAAAAACGGTTAAAGAAATCTGTTAAATTTAACTCTGCTAGCTTAAATAATAGGTTACTTAGAATGGAAATTCAATATTTAAAAAAATTCTTAAGCATTCTCTTGCTGTCAGATTTCTTTATTTCCGACATGCAAGTTTAACCTTTAGAATTGTGCTATTTCCAAAGTTATGTTTGCTTCTTTTGGAGAAAAAACAATTATTGAGCCACAACATATGATTTTCAAAGAAGGTTAATCAAAACCTGAAGAGGTAAAGCTAAAAGTTTATTAGGCCAAATGTAACCTTTGAATTTTAGTTTTTGACAAGTACCTGCAGGCTGGCAAGTCCAATTATCTCACATGTAGTTGATACAGTGTATCTGATGCTTCAAAAGGAAGCGAAGGTTGGAACAGAGATTTGAGAGTTATATGCATAAAATTAATAACTGAGTAAAGAAGTAACTGAACTTGTCAAAGCAAAAAGTATTAGCAAAGGAAAATCTATAGCCAAAGAGAAATTTTCCATTATTATTTCTTCCTTTCCAGATATCACATAGTACATTATTTTTGATATTTAAACATATTCCGTTAGTGAAACAGTTATTATTCCATTTCTTCAAATGATGTTTAGAGTTAATGCAAACAAATTAATTTCTTTTTTCTTTTTTCTTTTTTTTTTTTACATCTAGAAAGTGGGGGACCAGGAAGCACTCTGTTCTGCAGAATAAAAGGCACCTAGACTTTAGCCCACATGCCTTTAATTAAGGAAGGTATGTAAGTTAAGGAGCAAAATCAAGTATAGGCAATGACAAAGCTACCTCTTGTGAATAAGAAAGCAAACTATTAGCACTGGTGCATACCTCTAGGGCATAGCGCAGCTGCTCATAGAATAGCATGATTTATGCATAACTCCCTTATCTTGTCTTTGAAGGAGACCGGATACTTTAGAACTCTGCATTAGCAGAGTTCAGCAGTTCCAGGGTCTCCAACAATGCAGACAAATTAAGATTATGTAGATTATATAGTCATATAAAGTTCTGCAAACTCTTCAAATTTGAAGGCAAGTCAAGGTCAAGACAGTGATGCGGACTAAATACACTTATTTGGATTTATGCTTTTATTTGGTGAAGTTAAAATAACGATGCCCATTTTAAAATCTATTTAGAAAAAATCATAAATGAGGTATAATTTCAGATGAGTTTTAAAGAAAAAAATTGTATTTAATACATGCATCTAAAATAGTGTGATGATACTTATGACAAAAAAAATGTTGCAAGCTTAAAAACAGTAAGAGGAGATTTCAAATTGTGAGTGTTTACAGGATGTATGTGTTTAGGTTAAAGGCAAAAGGGTAGATTTTGATCATGAGGACTTTGGAAAATTGCCTGAATTATCTAAGCCTTAGTTTCAAGATACAGGAAGTTTTCAGTTAGCTATTGCTATGTAATAAACCACCCACAATTCAGTGGCTTAAATAGTAAGCAGACACTATTGCTTACACATCTGTTGGTGAGCTGGATCTTCTATCTTAGCACACACTCATGTATCTGCCTTTGGTTAGTCAGGTGGTCAAGAGGTGGCAGGTCTAGGGTGCCCCCAATTGGGAAAGTGGGAACCATTAGGTTTCTGCATGTGAGCTTTGTTCTCCAGCAGGCTAGCCTAAATTTGTTCTCATGGTGGTAGCGACAGAGTTCTAGGGCAGTAAGTGGAACAGCTCCTTTTCTTTTAAGACCTGGGCTTGAAACTGGCACACTGCCACTTCGATGGCATTTGATTAGCTAAAGAGAATTAAACTCAAGAGATGGGGAAATAGAGTCCACCTATTGATGGGAGGAGCTGCAAAGTCGCATTTCAAAGAACATGAATAAAAACAGGGATGAAAATGTTGGTCATTTTCAGGGTTAACCTACCACGTTAATATATTATTAAAGAAAAAAAGGGTGATAAAGAGACGAAAAATATATTGATTAGTATTTCTCAAACTTTAATGTGAGAAAGAACTGTCTTGGATATTCATTAAAATGCAAATCCCTGGGCTCAATTCTCTGATATTATTATTCTGGGTCTAGGATGTGGTCCAGAAATCTTTAATTAGGTAAAATTATATCACTCCTCAATATTGATGGAGATGATCTAATGACTATGCTTTGAGAAATAAATTAAATGATGGAGGGAGATTTTTAAAACTGGAATAATGTATATTGAGTCACTACAGGAGAAAATGATGAAGCAGGTGAAAACTGCTAAAAGATTATTCCTTTCATTTGTTACTGTATTAGCTTTTAGTGTTCAAAGAGCTTCTATATATATTATCTAAGACCCAGTAAGCTTGGGAATTAAGAGAAATGAAATGTGTTTCATTACAGCTATAAAATAGAATTTATGGGACTTAAAACACCAGTCTCCTACCATATAATGTAGTTTTCTAATCACAGTTTTAACCTTGTGATTCAGATGAGGACATTAAATGGTGAAACTGAAAAAAGAACTTCCTGCATTTATTCAAAGTTTGACTCAATATATGAGAATTAGGCATGGGAAAGATTATACTTACTGAAAATTAATTTGGAAAAATTGATTAATTTGGAGGGAAGGAGTATTTATCTTATTTCTAATATTTATTTATTTATTTATTTTTGCCTCCTGTGGCATGTGGAAGTTCCTGGGCCAAGGGTCAAATCAGAGCTGCAGCAATCCCAGATCCTTAACCTGTTCAGCCACCAGGGAACTCCTGGGAAGGAATATTTCTAAATCAAAAATAAAGGAAAAAGTTGTAAATTGTCAGCAATGACTCAAATTCTTCTCTGGGAGATAATGGGACAGGCAAACTATAATACTTAAATATATGATTATTAGTGAACTTATTCAGCATTTGCCAAGTTTTAATGGCATTTAACTCTAAGTACCACAGACAAAACAATTGGATCAAGTATTTTCATCCTGCAGAACTAAAATTGAGAAT
The DNA here is from genome assembly GCF_016906955.1 of Phacochoerus africanus. Taxonomy (NCBI): domain Eukaryota; kingdom Metazoa; phylum Chordata; class Mammalia; order Artiodactyla; family Suidae; genus Phacochoerus; species Phacochoerus africanus. The sequence goes on along the minus strand of NC_062545.1, from coordinate 13,145,185 downwards.
TGTATTATAAGACATTCAGGCAAACTTCACATGCCTTCCTTGTGAAGAGATCACTAAAACTAAACTTCTAGCCTCTATGAATCTGGAGAAAAAGCTAGCAAACATTAAAGAAGAAGATAATACATACAAATCAAAGGATATTTGAACAAGAAAAAATATAGTGAAATTGATCTTCCTATTGCTACAGAGACAGTATTGGGCATTTAAAAAGTGATTCACATTCTTTTTTTTTTTTTTTTGTCTTTTTAGGGCCGCACTCATGGCATACAGAGGTTCCCAGGTGAGGAGTCAAATCAGAGCTACAGCTGAAGGCCTACACCACAGCCACAGCAACGTGGGATGTGAGCCCCATTTGTGGCCTACACCACAGTTCATGGCAACACTGGATCCTTAACCCACTGAGCAAGGCCAGGGACCGAACCCACATCCTCATGATTTCTAGTTGGATTCATTTCTGCTGTGCCACAACAGGAACTCCCTTATTGACTATTTTTAACTAAAATTGGATCCTGATTTAGGTATATTTTTACTCAAGTACCTGTGAGTCTTGACAAGTTCTCTGAAACCTCTGTATCTTAGTGTCTTAATCTATAAAAAGGACACAGGAACTTCCGGTTCTAAAATTCAGAGATTCTGTTTTGATCAGAATCGTTTAACCTATCTTCGGGAAAAAATCTAATGATCCAATGATACACTTACTGGTGGAACATGACACATATTTCTCTGAGATTGGGTCAGTGGTCATTTTTAACAGCCTTATTTAACTCTGAAGCCGGTTTGTTATTTTAATAGTGAGATCTTCTCCTGTCTTGGAAGGTTGTATTAGTTTTTAGGGTTACCATGACAACACACCCCAGATTGGCTGGCTTCAACAAGAGGGATTTATTTTCCTAAAGTTCTAGAGGCTGGGAAGATCGAGGTGCTGGCAGATATAGTGTCTAGAAAGCTCCTTTCCTGATTCATAGACAGATGTCTTGGTTAAACAACGAAGAGGAAGATTTCTGGGTCTGATGGTAAATGTGTGCTTAACTTTATAAGAAACTATTTCCTAAAGTGCTTACACTATTTCACATTTCTGGCTTCTGTCCTGAGAATCCCAGTTACCCCATATTCTTGTCTCCATGTAGTATATAGTCAGTCTTTTCAATTTTAGGCACTTTGATGTGTGTGGTGATATTTTATTGTATTTTCATATGTATTTCCCCAGTGATTAATTCATTAAATTATCTAAACTTACAGAATTTGTCTCAGTGTTTAAAAGAAAACAACCATCAGAGTGTCCATGAGGAGGTGGGTTTGACCTCTAGCCTCACTCAGTGGGTTAAGGATCCAGTGTTCCTGAAAACTGCAGTGTAGGGCACAGATTTGCCTCAGATCCTGCATTGCTGTGGCTTTGGGTGTAGGAACCTGAGTAACTTTTCTGCATATGTGTAGTTCAGGAGGTCTCCTTGAGTTTTTTCTTTTTCTTTTTTTTTTTCCCCCCAGGGATGCAGTTGTGGCATATGATAGTTGTGGAAATGCCAGAACAAGGCCAGGGATTGAACATGCATCCTCACAGCAACTATATCAGGTTCTTAATTCCCTGAGCCACAGTGGAAACTCCCCACAATCTTTTATCTTGAACTGTCTGTCCATGGGGATAGATTCCCGTTGCTCAGCCTGGGACCCATCTGTCTCCTGCTTCAAGACCCTCTCAAAAAAAAAACAGAAAGTAAAACAAAAATTCAGTGTGATTTAACTGGGTTATTTTCTTTAAACACTGAGACACTGGGACAAATTCTGTAAGTTTAGATAACTTCCATATGCCAAGGTGCACCTCCCCCACCGCCAAAAAAAGGTCAAGACCTCCCAAACTACACGCATGCAAAAAGTTCTTTAGGTTCCTTTGGCATCAGAGAAGGGAGAGGCATCAGACCAAGGTACATCCGGTAAACGTCCCAGAAACCTTTGCGCTAGAATCCATACTGGCCAAAAGATACGTGGGGGACAGAGGAGGGTCCTGAGTCAGGCCAAATATGGGTTGAAGGCCAGATGAAGCAAGGTGATCGGTCAGAGGCATCATAGCAAAGTGATCGGTCAAGGGCATCATACAAGTGATTTAAACCACCTCCAAAGCCTCTGTGGCTCTCTTTCTGTCGTCTTTCTCTCCTCCCTCCCCCAGCCCATCTGTGTTTTCTCTGTACATATCTTTCCCCTTAATAAACTCTTTATTTGCCTTACTACTCTCAATTTCTTTACTGATTTTTTTTCTCAAAGGGGGAAATACTAGAGACCTTCATCAAGCTTGCTGGCCCTTGAGGGCTAGTGGTTAGGGTTCCATGCTCTTACTCCACAGCCACCTGAGAACAGGTCTCAGTATAGAAATGTAAGCTGGGCTAGTGTAGCATGCCTCCCATCCAGAGATGTTTTCTTAAGAATCTTGATTTCATTATTTTTTTCTACTGTCTGTCACTGAGTCAGAAAATAGAACTCAGTACCTTTGTACCTCTATACATAAATATATTTTCATGCCATCATCTCTCCCAGATAATGCACTTATCTGTCTACAGTAAATGTTTCTCATTATTTTCCTCTAATCATTTAATTTCTCCTTTTGCAAACTTCATTAATTAATAGTTAATTATAAGTGATTTATGCATCTGAGAAAAAAGAAGTAGTTAATTGGAAGTGTTGGCATATTGCACAAGAAGTTTGCTATAATTTAGTTGTTATGAAAAGACTGAAATTGTTAGACGACACATTTTAAAAATGCAAATGAATTGTGTGATGAAGTGTTAGGTTGGAAAAATGGGTTTCAGAGAAAATTGATGTGCATTATTTTAGTAAATTATAATTTTATTTGCAAAGTATTTTCATATATACATTAAGCAGATGAGTTAGCAAAAGTAATTATGGAGCTGCAATTTATAAAATAAAGTTAGTCCATAGGGTCTTAAACCAGGGTTCAATGGGTAGAAAAAATGATTTGAAGAATTCCCAGAATCAGGATCCTGCATCAGGAGAAGGGATTAGCACAAAACAGTAAAAAGGGATAGACCCACCAACCTGCTGGTTAGAAGGTTGGAGCTGGGCAGTATCTTTCAGCTATGCAGCCCCTGGAGAGAACCGATAAGAGTCCTAACACTGGGTATGATTGATGAACAATTATGCAAGCTGCCTACTTTTGTTAATGGCACTCAGCATTGCCTAGAAATCTTGCAATTTTCAGTTTCTCAAACTTTCCTCCAGCTTTCCACACACAATATTTTCTGATTATCTTGCCTCATATTTCATTAAACAAAATAGGTGCAATTTAATACCAACCTCTGTGTTTTCTCATCTTCCAAATCTCCACGTCCTTCTGTCTCGCTATTCATTTAATTTGTTCTTTTCTCTGATTTATATAGACAGGGAAGTTCCCTTTTCTATAAAAGACCAATCTGTTCCCCTTTTGTATTAATCTCTCTCTCATATATATATATATATGTATGTATATAACAAAACCAATAGAAAAAGATGTATTTTTATTTATTAATATACAAATATTTATTTATAAATATATATAGAGAGAGAGAGAAAGGGAGGGAGGAAGGAAGGAAAGAAGAGAGAGAGAGTGAGGGAGGCAGGAAAGAGAAAGAAAGAAAGGAGAAGAGAAGAGAGAGATTTCAAGGAAGTTATTCACACCGTTGTGAACTGACAAATCTGAAAATTAAATTAAAAGGCAAGCCAGCAGGTTGGACACTCCAAAGAGCCTGGAGGCAGAATTCCTTCCTCTTCCAGGAGGCTCAGTCTTTGCTCTTAATGCCTTCAATGAATTGGACTGGAGGCCCATCCATATTAGGGAGGGGCATGTATTTCACCCAGAGTCTACTGACTTAAATGTTTGTCACATCTAAAAAAATGTTTGTCACATCACAGCAACATGTAGACTGGTTTGGATTAAACAACATCTAGCTGTTGGATGAAAAACCTGGATATGATGGCTTAGCCAAGCTGATACCAAAAATTAACCATCACAGTCAGTTGGGTGGAGCTGGTCAATGATGTTCAGGACCTGTAAATTCTTGCTAATTTTCTGTCTTGTTCTTTCCGTTAATAAGAAAAATTCTCCAAGTATAGTTGTGCTTTTGAATAGTTTTCCTTCTACTCTATCAGTTTTGCTAAATGTGCTTTGATCTGTTTTTAGGAGCGTGCATTGAGGATATTTATGTTCCTTTGGTGAACTTATCCTTTTATCATTTTGTCATGTCTCTCTTTACCTCTGATAATTTTCCTTATCCCAAAATTTACTATATCAGATATCAAAATGACTGTCGGCATTCTTATAATTCATTTTTGCACAGTACAATTTTTAATATTGCTTTACTTTTAATTTATCCAATCATTGTCTTTAAAGTGATCAAATTGGAGGTAGCATGTAACTGATTTTTTTCCAATCTGACAATTTCCATATTTTAATAATTGGTGTTATTGTTGATTTGGTTGTTTGTTTGCTTGTTTGTTTTGCATTTGTCCCCTCTGTTTTTCATTCTGTTTCCCCTTTCTATTTTAGTATAATTTATATATTTTTTATGCCATTATAGCTTATAGATAGATATTTACCTGTATCTCTTCTTATTATATTTGATCATGGTTTTAGGGGTTATTATATAGGATCCTATCTTTTAACAGTCTAATGAGTTAATATTTTATCCCCGTATGAAAGACCTAGAAGCCTTATAACCAAATAGAACCTTGGATGCTTTATTTTAAAATTTTCATGTGTTGCATATTTATATATCAAACCTCCTTAAAACAGCATGTAATTTTTTTTTCCAGCTGCCATACACATTTTAAAGTATTTAAAGCATTTAAGAGAACAAATATAATTTATTACACCTATCCAGTTATTTTACTTCTTCTCTTATTCTTTTTATCCTGACATTCCAGACGAGATCAGGTGCGTTCAGGGTGGTGTGGCTGTAGATTATCCTCATGTTCCAGATTTCACTCTGCTGAATTTCTTTTCAACCTAATGAACTTCCTTTATCATTTTCCTTTAGAAAGTGACTTCTGTTGGCATTCCCTGATGGCTCAGCAGGTTAAAGATCTGGTGTTGTTACTACTCTGGCTCGAGTTGCTGCTGTGGCAAGGGTTCGATCCCTGGCCAAGGGATTTTGCATGCTGTGGGCATGGCCAAAAAAAGAAGAAGGAGAAGGAGGAGGAGAAGGGGGGGAGGGGGAGGAGGGGAGGAGAGGGGGAAGAGAAGAAGAAGAAGAGGAAGGAGAAGAAGAAGAGGGAGAAGGAGAAGGAGAAGGAGAAGAAGAAGAAGAAGAAGAAGAAGTACTTTCTATTGACCTACTGTCTTGGACCCTACATGTCTTCCTGTTTTCTTAGGTTCTTCATCTAAAAATGTCTTCATTCTGGAGTTCCCGTCGTGGCGCAGTGGTTAACGAATCCGACTAGGAACCATGAGGTTGTGGGTTCGGTCCCTGCCCTTGCTCAGTGGGTTAACGATCCGGCGTTGCCGTGAGCTGTGGTGCAGGTTGCAGACGCGGCTCGGATCCCGCGTTGCTGTGGCTCTGGCATAGGCCGGTGGCTACAGCTCCGATTCGACCCCTAGCCTGGGAACCTCCATATGCCGCGGGAGCGGCCCAAGAAATAACAACAACAAAAAGACAAAAAAAAAATGTCTTCATTCTGCTTTCATTCCTGAGGGATATTTTTGTAGAATGTGGCATTGTGTGTTATAGTTATTTCCTTTAAGCATTTAAAAGCCATTGTCCCACTCTTTCCTTGTCTCCACCATTTATGATTCCAACAGTAATCTCAAATGTGGTTCCCTAATGTGTAATGTGTCATATTTCTCTGGCCAGTTTCAAAATTTCTTATTCATGTTTGGTTTCCATAAGTTTGGTTATGACTTGCTTGAGTAGGATTTTCTTTGATTTTACCCCGTTTGGGATCCACTCTGCTTCTTAAATTTGTAACAGTATATCTTTCATCAAATTTCAGAAAGTTAACAATAAATCATTATTTATTTATGCATATTTTTCTGTGCAAATATCTTTTTCCTTTATTCTGTAGTAGTATTAGATATTCTGATATTGTCTTATAAGTCTGAACCTAATTTTTTGTCATTTTTTTCAGAATGTATAATTTCTACTGAGCTATCTTTAATTTTACTAAGACCTTATCATCTCATTCTGCTATTGAGTCCATTCAGTGACTATTATAATTTCAGATGTTATAATTTTTTTAGTCCTAAAGTTTCCACTTTTTAATTATTTATTTTTCTACTGAGAACTGACATCTTTCCATTCGTTTCAAGATGTTTACCTTAACTCAGGGAGAATGGATACAACTACTGCTTTATAGTCTTTGAATATTAGAATATCTGAGTTATCTCAGAGTTGACATCTATTACCGTCTTGAGAAATGGTCAATTCCCCTTATTTTTCTGTATGTCAAAAAATTTTTGATTATATCCAGGACATTTTGAATAATATAATATTCCAGTTTCTGTTAAAATTATCTGGAGAGTGTTTAATTTTTATTGTTGTTGTTTTGTTTTGTTTTGCTTGGCAGGAATCATCACAATTGCAGGCAGCACTTTATTTCCCTTCTGGGGATCAGCTCAGTTTTCAAGGCTTTCGTGGTATTGGTTGAGCTTTCTCAGTGCATTCACCACGCAGAGGTTAATCTTGAACATGGGCAATGGTTTATGCCATAGTTCAGTATTGTTGCCTTTGTTATTCTTCTCTGGTTTTGTTCAGTACATTAATGGCTCAGTAGTGAGCTCAGGATGTATGTCAATTCATCCTTACAGTTAAGAGATCCCTTTTTCTAACTCTCCCTTCTCTGGGATTTGCTTTACATTCTTGGGCCCCTAAGGGCCCTTTACCCCATTCTTCCAGCCAGAATGCCAATTTATTTAATTTTTTTTTAAATTTCAGTCATCCGTATTTTCATGCAATTCCTTGCAACTGAGGCCATCTCCCTTATGGATCATTACAAGTTTTTTACTTCAGTTCCCAACTCCCCTACTATTGTTTACTTTTTAGAGGTCCTCAATATTTTCTTTCTCAGCCTCAAGCAAGTGTTTTATTTCATTTTATTTTCTTTGTTTATTTTTAAGGCGTCACCTGCAGCATTAGGAAGTTCCCGGACTAGGGGTTGATTCAGAGCTGCAGTTGCAGGCCTACACCACAGCCACAGCAACATTGGATCCAAGCCACATCTGCAACCTATGCTGCAGCTTGCAAACAGGCCACATCCCTTAACCCACTGAGCAAGGCCAGGGATTGAGCCTATATCTTCATGGAGACTACGTCAGGTTTTTAACCAATTGAGCCATAATGGGAAGTCTTCAAGCAAGTGTTTTATATGTGTTGAATTTTTTTTTTCAAAATTTTTGTTTATCCTTTCCTGGCATTCTTTTCAAATATTTAAAAATTTTCATGTCAAACATACAGATCTCTCCTTTGTGTATTTTTAAATACTTCCAGTGATTTGAAAATGCTTTAATGTACTATTCTATGTTTTTCCTCTGTAACTTTCAGCTGATTTTCTTTTTTTTTTTAATTACATGAATGTTGAAGATAGAAAATGTTTTGTTTTTTTTTAACAAATACTTTAAATGCCTTAATAACCCTCATTCAGTAATAATAATCCATACTCAGTAATCCTTATTCATTAAATTTCAATGCCTCTAGAGTCACATCAGCAGAAAGAGGCTGCATGGGTTTACTTTTGGAAGTAGAACCTAAGAGGACGCCATGGTTAGTTACCCTGAAATTACACTTCACATCAGGAAACCATGCATCATTAAAGGTGATAAGTAATAGGGTATTTCCTTCTGTGCTGAAGCTCTTTCTTCCAAGAAGAAAGAGCTATCAGTTGGTCACTTTACACCAAGTAGCACAGAGAGCTCAGACTCCAGATTGCAACTCAGTCTTTCATCTCTTCATGAACCCCTGGGGATTCACAGGTGCCAAATGTATTAGAACAGAAGAAAGGAAAATCAATGGAGAGGAATAACAACAGCTGCATCCCTTTTCTCCACCCAAGGTTTGTTTCTCTATGAAGCTTTGAGCTAAACAAGAGATTTGATAGAGATAAGACTGGGCATTCTATTACCTGAAAGTGGGATTGTTCATCAATATCTGAAAGTGACTCAGAAACTATGAAACCTACTTATGTTACCATCTTTGTGCAGGGAAAGTAAATCTGACAGTCTGATGTGAAGATAAATTAAGATAAAAAAATTACCTAGATCCTACTCAATTCAATAGAGTCAAGAAACCTGAAAACTCATACATTTTTCCATTATCTGTTTAATAAATATCTTATGCTTTTTAATAGACTATCTTAATATTTGATAGCATTAGTATCCTCTCCTTGTCAGATTTTTAAAATCTTTTTACTTTAGTGTTGGAAAAAATAGAGAATGACTAATAATTTCTGCCATAGTTTGTATATTCCCATTAAAATACCAACAAAGGCCCAAGAAATCACAAAACGCTAATAAATATGATAGGTATGTAAGAATGAAGACTCAACAGCGGGTCCTAAAATGAGTCCTTGCCACCAAATTTTTGCCAAAATCTGGGGGGAAATAGACAGAGGACGTAGACTAAGAAATACACCTTGATGGATCTCAAGCACCTTCCCGCTGCAGCAGAGCTATCTTTCCAGCTTTAGGGAGGTCGGGAAAGAGCTGAATATATTCCCCCTGATTCCCTGATGACTTGGCGCCAAAGGCCACACTGCCCTTCTGGGATACTGCTGTATGAAGTGGCCAGAATTTGGTTCTCCCCTCCTCAACTTCATTTTTCTATTTCAATAAGTGATTGCAACTCCAGTAGGCAGTGAAGGAGCTGGCACACCAAATCTCTTGAGAATTGGTCCCTATAGTAAATTTATTTAGATGAAAATGATATAGAAAGAGGCCATGGAAGTCTTCCTTAAGATATGTATATAACTTTGGCAGATGCTGTTCCTAGAACTGCTAATCAGATGCCAATCTAAGCAGATCTCTCTTTTGGCGTCCTTTTCTATTGAATACTCTGTATCAAGTATTATTAATTGCTTTGCCATTAAAAAACAGTTCCAGGAAGTAGGAATCTGTCTTTATCATCACACTTGGACACTGAAGACTTTAAAGGGCTTGAGATTAAAAATATTTAATCCAACCAGTGCATATACATTTTCAAAACACTATGCAACGCACGAATTGTATCACATAGGACTTCCTATTGTGGCACAGCTGAAATGAACCCGACTAGTATCCAAGAGGGTGCAGGTTCAATCTCTGGTCTCCCTCAGCTCAGTGGGTTAAGGATCTGGTGTTGCCTTTGCCCTGTGGTAGATCGTAGACACAACTCAGATCCCATGTTGCTGTGGCTGCTGTGTAGGCCGGCAGCTGTAAGTTCTGATTTGACCCCTAGCCTGGGGTCCTCTGATTTGACCCCTAGCCTGCCACATGTGTGGCCCTAAAAAGCAAAAGTAAGTAAGTAAATAAATAAATAAATTGCACAACATATTTTTTTTTAAAGTATTACAGTTAAGGAAATGCATTTATACCAATAGGGTTGTTTTGTATTGTCCTTATTGGTTCTTATATTAAAATTTCATTTATTGGCTGCAAATAACATACAAATTCTCATGCTATTAGGAAGCCCTTCAGAATACATAAGTAAGCTTAGGACATATCTCTATTTTATATGTTTATTTTACTTTGTTGAGAGATCTAAACATTTTCCTTATTATTTTTGTTACCCAAATTCAAATGTTGAACTAAATACTAGAGTAGGTATAGAATATTTTCCTTTACTTGAGACAAGTAAGATACTTTTTAGTACACTCCCTTCACTATTTCTTGCAGGATATTTTAAAATTTCACTTCCCAATATTAAGTGAAATGAGATGAAGCATCTTCTATGAGTTAATAACTGTTTGCATTTGATGAACTCTGTTAGGGTGAGACATGAAAGTAAAAGAAAAAGTTTTATTTAAAATTGTTGCTGAGTGGATGGACCTAGAAACTCTCATGCTAAGTGAAGTCAGCCATACAAGGAGACACCAACATCCAATGCTTTCACTGACATGTGGAATCTGAAAAAAGGACAGACTGAACTTCTTTGCAGAACAGATGCTGACTCACAGACATTGAAAAACTTATGGTCTCCGGAGGAGACAGTTTTGGGGGTGAGGGGATGTGCTTGGGTTGTGGGATGGAAATCCTGTGAAATCAGATTGTTATGATCATTATACAACTACAGATGTGATAAATTCTTTAGAGTAATTAAAAAATAAAATAAAATAAAAATTGTTGCTGAGATATTAATGATGACTAAAGTAATTAAATAGAAACAGAATGGCCACCATTAGCTTATTAAAATCCATTTGAAAATTTTCTAATGTTGTGATGAATTTCCAGTGAGAGAGAGAAGACGTTACTCCATCAAGTCTACATCCTGTTTTGAGAATAAGATATTTTTTATGAAAGAAAGAAAGAAAGAAAGCCAGACAGACAGGAAGGAAGGAAGACAGGAAGGAAGAAAGAGGATAAACGTTGGTCTTTGCAAAGAATTATCTGGAAGCATTAACTGAAGGAGGAGACAAGAGGGGAGTAGAGCAGTTGTGACACTATTGGCAATCATTCCCATCCTGTTACAATAATGTTGCAGATTTATTTTTCTTTCTGCAGAATCAGAGGGAAAAATGCTTGCCTGATAATTGCATTTATGAGAAGACAAAGACAACCCCAAAATTGTCTACTTAGATGGTTTGTGAAATGATGATGCCATTAACTGATTTGAAAGTTGAAAGGTAAATGAAAAGTTTACTCTGAATATATTAAGTTTGATAGTTGGCAGGTTATGTCACTCGACATGTCCAGCAGATATCTGGAAAAGCATACCTTTATCTAGACATACAACTTAACTGGAGAAATACATGAGGTCCATCCATGTAGTAGAACTATTTTACAGTGGAGGAATAGATAAAAATCAAAGGAATATGTGGAGGTAAAAAATAATTCCTGAGATCAGCAATGTGCTGGGTCTTTAGAAGTTTAAACAATTATTGATACATGTGCACATCCTAATGAGCTGATGAAGATACATAGTTTTAAATCTGAAAAAGCTACTAAGTAAGTATATTATAAATGGCAAAATTGGTGATGCCCAAACTGAGCAGGGTTAGATTCCACCCATGCATTTGGGACTAAAGTGCTAATCTATTATATCAGCATATGGACTTTCTAAAGCTCTCCATGTTTCGCATCCCACACTAGGCAATTTCTGCCTCAGCCATCATCAGTCCTAAGCTTGCACTCAGTGGCAGTGGGAGGTCCTCATGGCTTGGAAGTGGTGAGGTTCTGGCTTCACTCCTCATTTGGACGCACAGTGAAGCCAATAGAATGGCCCCCCAGTCCAAACCACATCCTACAATGAAGGACAAACTCCAGGACTAAAGACTAAACTTCAATGGACTAGACCTAAAAAGAACAAGTTCATCAATCTGTAATTCAATTTCTGAACTTTCAAAAGAAGTAAATGTGAACTTGTACAATATATCATTCATAATTTTCTATCAGACAATTGTAAAAGTCCTAGACCTTTCAAGAGGGGTGAAAATATGAGTTGTGGAGGTGGTTAGTAGAGAATAGTGTTGCTAGGGTGAGAAGAGATGGGCAGCTATAAAGGGAGAATGCAAGTGGCTGAAGATGGTTGGTTCACAGACTCTGGTTCTTAGACTCCTAGATGTTTCATGGATGGGCTTCAGTGCATTGCTAAACTCCTCTTTAATTTTATTCCAATATTTTTATGTCAATACACATTTGGGAGGTTTCAGACATGGGAGTCTGTACTCTTCATGAGTTTATATCAAAGAAGTCCATGACCATAAAAATGAGCAATAACTAAGTAGATGGATATTTTACTAGCACACTAAATTTTATTATGCTAATAGTGAAAATGGAATTTTTTTACAATTTTGCCTATTAAAGCAAAAAATAACATAAGATTGGAGTTCCTGCTGTGGTGCAGTGGGTTAAGAATCTGGCTGCAGTAGCTCAGGTCTCTGTGCAGGTGCAAGTTTCATCCTCAGCAAGCACAGTGGCTTAATGGATCTAGTGTTGCCATAGCTGCAGTAGGTCACAGTTGGGGCTTGGATTCAACCCCTGGCCTGGGAACTTCCATATTCCATGGGAGCGGCCATTAAAAACAAAAAAAGACAAAAGATATGCTTGATTGTCATTATTGATCAATTTTTTTTTTCTGGAGGTGCTAGTCAATAAAATTGGAAATACAAATTAAAAGAGATAACTACCTCTTTTAAATAATAAGAGAAGATGATACAGGTGATAGAATAAATATTATTTGAAGGTGATGTACTTAACTAGCTGAATTATTCAAGAGCATTAACTGGTAGAAACAATAAATACAATTAGGTTTAGGAAGGTAGCCATATAAAATATATTTGCATTTTTATCAGGGCTATTTCTCAATTTCAGATATTTGTTAGAATTATCATAGAGCTGTGTAATCTATATAATTTTCTACATTTCTCATTTATATTTAGTTTTTTAGTTGGGGTGAAAATTAAACATTAATAAATACCATTTTGGCATGTGTTGAGTTGATCAATGTGATAATATTTTGTCCTCCTTTGAATTTGTGTCATTTTAAATATGTTGATTAATCTGGAAAAATTAAAAAAAAATTATGGCTACACTGCAGTGTATGGAAGTCCTGGCCAGGGATTGAATCCAAGCCAGAGTTATGACCTACACCAGCTGCAGCAATGGCAATGCTGGATCCTTTAACCCACTGCAACAGGCTGTGTATCGAACCTGCACTGCTGCAGTCAGATTCTTAACCCACTGTGTCACAGAAGGGACTCCTGGAACAAATTAAATTATTAAATATACTGCTGGCTCCAATTATTCTTATATGGTTTGGAATTTTTCATCAATGTTCATAAGTAAAAGTGGGTTGGAATTTTCTTCATTTTCACTATATTTTTTCAGAGTTCAGTATCATTTTATCATCTTTATAATGGCTATGTAAAAACAATTGCCTATTTTTAACTTGTTCTCTTGCCCAAATTTCAATGTGTAGCAGATTCATTTGGGATGCTTGGCAAGCATATGGATTTCTTGGTTCAACACCCAGAGAGTTTATGTTAGTAGGTTTTACCCCGGCCATGGCAATCTGCATAAAGATTAAAGAATCCACTGGCTAACAAACTGAATGCGAGTCATCCATAGGCAATGTCTAGAGAAGTAGTGTCGGGTCTGCAGAGTTTGAGGGATGTCAAGTAATCTGTTCTTTGGTTCGCTTTGAGGTTGGGTATGGGGCGTCTTTAAAAGGCAGCTGAACAAATGATTCTGTGTCTCTTATTCATGTGTCTTTACAAATCCACTTTGGTCATTTTGTACTGAATAATTTTTCAATTCATTCAGGCATTCAGTTGTATATCAAGGATGTGCAAAATATTCTCTCTTTTTATGTTTATAACTAGTTTCCCCCATAGTTCTAAATTGAGAAGTCTGTGCTCTTCCTCTTTTCACCCTGGGATAGCTAGTGGTTTAATGATTCCAATGGTTCTTTTTATTTATTTATTTATATTTATTTATTTATTTGTCTTTTTGCTATTTCTTTGGGCCGCTCCCGCGGCATATGGAGGTTCCCAGGCTAGGGGTCCAATTGGAGCTGTAGCTGCTGGCCTAAGCCAGAGCCACAGCAACGCAGGATCCGAGCCACGTCTGCGACCTACCACAGCTCACGGTAATGCCGGATCCTTAACCCACTGAGCAAGGGCAAGGATTGAACCCGCAACCTCATGGTTCCTAGTCGGATTTGTTAACCACTGCGCCACGACAGGAACTCCCCAGTGGTTCTTTTTAAAAGCCAGCTCTTAAATGCATTTATCTTTACTTCAGGTAATTCAGTACTTTAATTAATTAATTAATTAATTAATTAATTTATGTCTTTTTGCCTATTCTAGGGCTGCTCCCATGGCATATGGAGGTTCCCAGGCTAGGGATTGAATCAGAGCTGTAGCTGCCAGCCTACGCCAGAGCCACAGCAATGCCAGATCCAAGCCACATCTGCCACCTACACCACAGCTCACGGCTACGCCAAATCCTTAACCCACTGAGCAAGGCCAGGGATCGAACCCGCAACCTCACGGTTCCTAGTCGGATTCGTTAACCACTGAGCCATGACGGGAACTCCTGCAACTACTTTAGACGAATTTTCTTCACCTACCTCAGGGATCCAGGTAAGATCATGCTATATTCTTTCATTATCTTGTGTACAATAAGAAAAATCTAAAGAAGGAACATTTTGAATTTAATGTATTCAGTATCCCAGTTCATTTCTAACATGGGTGGCTTATGCCAATAAAAGATGTTACAATATTGACAAAATATTTCAATGTTGGAGACTAAACAAATAGCTGAAAAAAAATTCAGAAAGAGTTATTTCTCTGCTACTAGACTTTGATTCAAATAAAGTGCTATATTTAATTTTTCTTCCTTGACAATAAAACCTTAGCCTCCAAGGTGTTAAATTCCATTACTTTTCGTTACATACTTCAGACCATTATCCACTATCTTGTTTTGAAGTTATGGAAATGAATTTATTTTTAACAAATGCTGTTTTCCATTTTTCTCTGCTTTATCAGTTAACAATAGTTCAAAAATTTCTACTTTGCCATCATTTTATCTTAGCTTTTATAATTTGGACTTATTAAATTTAGTCTAATCTGCATTAGGTATCTGACAGGAAAACTTTTGTCAAAGGCTTAGAGGTGAAAAATGCCATCGGAGATGTGAACTAAATGCAGCTGGTTATCGACTGTAGTAAAAATCACAGTCTCGCATTAAATAATCAGGAGTAGGTGAATAGCTTCTCCATTTACAGCTCCCAGATCTATCTTCATGTGGGAGGAAGAAAGATAAGTGAGGCGTCAGGAGACAGTTCCAGTTTCCTACCATCCTGTGAACTAAACAGGGATGAAACCCTTGTATTACATTATTAATGAATGCTTATAAAGTAGTTCTTGCTTCACTTAATTACTGTGAAGTTTTTTTAAAGGATGCAATTATATATGTGTATTAAGCTTCCGTTTGTTCAAATACTATTTATGGACTATTCACAGGGTACTCGAACGCACAAGGTACTTTTCTATATGCGGGTGATACATCAGTGAACAAAACATAAAAACTCCCCTGGTGGAGACTGCATTCTAATGGAACTGAAAATTTTTTGTGGACACTAATGTACTTGGATTTCTTTCTGTATCACATGCTTTCCACTTTCTCCGGCTTTTCTTTGCTTCTTTCATTTCTTTTGTTGGATTATTTTATTTTCTCTCTACTGATTTTGAACTTTTTTTTTCTGTTCTTTTAGTGATTTTCCATATCCAATTGTGACACTCTGTCTTGTCACTTTACTTCCTCCTCATTACAGTGATTTTGCTTGTGTTTCTTGCACATGGATATTTTCTTTTTCTTGTTTTTGAGCAAAGATGTATAAAGTTGTGGGGGGTGGGTTGGGAAAAAAAATGTAAGTATCAACCTGTATTTATCATGAATCCTGAGCTAGAAGTCCAATACAGGGTATACATGAAAGATCTTAGTATATATTGCTTAATGTTACTTTCCTGTTTAGAATATTTTTGTTGCTGACCTTTTCGTATAGAATTAACTTTAAATTCCCTTTTCTGATCCTGGAAGCCCTGAATATTATTATTTCTCTTTTAAACCTGAATTCCCACTATTCTAACCCGTGACTATTTTTTTTAAACTACATCATTCCTTCTCCTCCAATAACTCTCAGGCTCTTTTCCTTAGTTCATGCTACTTCCTTTACTGAGCATGCTCTTAGGTTGACATTCTCTGTCAGATTTGCTCATAAGGAGTTTCTGTTAGGGCTCAGTGAGTTGTGAACCCAACTAGTATCCATGAGGATGCAAGTTTGATCCCTGGCCTCACTCAGTGGGTTAAGGATCTGGTATTGCCATGAGCTATGGTGTAGGTTGCAGACATGGCTTAGATCCTGTGGCAGTGGCTGTGGTGGAGGGCAGAAGCTGCAGCTCTGATTCAGCCCCTAGGCTGGGAACTTCCCTATGCCGCAAGCACAGCCCTTTAAAGCAAAAACAAATAAAAACCAAAAAACCCCAGATTTGCTCATATGGCATTTCCCTTAATTTAATCATTGTCTTGACTATTTCAAGGGAAAACAATATTTTTCTCCTCTGAAATGCTGTACAACAGTTTTGAGTTACTTTACGGTATCAATATATCTTTGGCTTGCATTGTAATTTTTTTACATGGTTGTTTGTTTTATTAGGTTATGCATGCAGGAGGCAGTTTAAGGTCTTACTCTTGTCTGTGCAGCCTTAATTTGCTGCCTACTCCTTCTTCATCTTTATAAAGCTTTCTCTTTTCCTCAATTATTTATGTAAAGCTACTCAGTATGGTAAGAGTGTAGAGTACAAGTACCATAGTATGTGAGGAATTTGCATAGATAAGCAGTTAAATGATTGACAGTGAGTATATACTATGTGTTAAGGAAATTGCAAATTCTTTAAAATTTTGTTTGCAGGAGTCACTTAAGAATATTCCCATTTTGGAGTTCCCTGGTGGCTCAGCAGGTTAAGGATCCAGTGTTGTCACTACTGTGGCTCTGACTATAGTTGTGGCATGGGTTTGATCCCTAGCCCAGGAATTTCAGTATGCCTTTGGCATGGCAAAAAAATTAAAAAATTAAAAAAGAAAAGAAAAAGAAAGGGGTAAAAAAGAAAAGAAAGAAAAAAGTAAAAGAAAGGAAAAAATAAGAAAATGGTCCCATTAAAATAAAATTGCTTTGGGAATTCACTTGTGGCACAGAAGGTTACAGAGTCAGCATTGTGACTGCAACAGTTGAGGTTGTTGCCATGGCACAGGTTCAGTTCCTGGCCTGGGAATTTCCACATACTGTGGGCACAGTCCAAAAAAAAAAAAAATGCTTTGGTCATTATGTCAAAAATGTATGTGAATAATGCAAACAGAAAAACAGAAACTAGTTAAGTTTCAATAATCTCTTTCCCAGTGAAGTTCAGTGTGCCAAGTGCAGGGATCTGGTCTGATGAGACCCCTTTTGTGTCTTCAACACCTAGAATGATATCTGAGCAAAAGAAGATGCCAAGATATTTGAATGAATATTAACTGCTATGGATCAAAGATCACATTGACTTTTACTATGATTCTAAGAGTGAAGATAGGCTGAAGAGGACCAATAGATAGACAAATAAGTGTAAAGTAAGTATTGATAGAATTTTACAAATGATTAGGTGTAGGCTTTTCCAGGAGAAAGAAGTTTAAAGGTGATTTCTTAGTTTTTGATTTGCTAGATATGCCATAAAGTGACAGAAAATGCTAGAGGGTGGGAACAAGAAGAAATCAGTGTTATACAATTTGTTGTAGTTGTTGTTAGGATGCCTGAAAGATATTCAAGTGGAGAGAGACAGCCAGTACAGACACTACAGACATAACCAGAGATGTAGGATAAACCTAAGAGTATGGGGTGTTATGGAAAGCAAGAGAAGATGGTGGCTTGGGGAAGAAGAAATAATCAATGGTTTCAAATACTCCAAAAGGAAAAAATAACACACAATTTAAGTGTCCTTTGGATTTTCCAATTTATACGTAAGTAATTGCTGATTTGGTGAGAACATTTTAAAGACTAAAAATCAGATTCATGGTGGTTTGAAGAGTTGGTAGAAGGGGAAGAAGTCGAGAGTGTATGTGTGTATGTCTCTCTCTCACACACACACACACACACACACACACACACACACACACACGACATTTTGAAGTGAACGAAGGGCATGAGATGGGAAAGACCTTAAGTTAATTGGCATTCTGCTGGAAAGCAGCCAGTAGAGAGAAGGATTTAAAAATGGCAGGACACAGATTGGACAAACAAAGAGAGTGAATTGCATAAGAAAACAGAAGATGAGATAAGCCTTAAACAACAGGAACACTAAAGAACACCAGATTCTTTAGAGGAATGAACGGATGATGTAACCAGAGGTGGGGCAGTTCTTTTTTGTTGCCTTGTGTGGGAATTTTCTCTAAAATGCAGTATTTAATAGCATATTAAATATTTAAATATTGTTTACTCTCTGCAACTCTTACCCTCTAGGATACAGATTCATGAGGATGGGGTTTGTTGACTTGAAAAATACGCACAACCTGAAAGTTGAGAGTTAAGTTTTATTTGGGGCAAAATTAGGACTTAATTTTGTCAAGGAGACAGCGGGGAGACAGCATTTCAGGTAGCCCTGAGAAATCCCTCTGAGGAGGTGAGGGGGGTAGCTAGGATATATATGAGCTTTTTTCAACAAAGAGCAGGTAGGAGGAACCAAAGTTTACAGAAAATCAGCTATCTCAAGTTAAGGACTTCAATGTGTTTCTACGGGAAGTCTGGGCTTACTAGAATCACTCCTTTGACAGGCACCTCAGCCATTAGGGCCAATCTTCTTTATTTCTTTCCTGAGTTTCCTCAGGGCTCACCAGTTCACCCTTGGGAGTGGTTGCACGCACAGATGACTCTGACATCTTTTTGTTTTGTCAACATGACATAACTGCAGCGTGGGAAGCAGCATTTCAGACAGCTCTGAAATACTGCCTCAAAGAGAAGGGGGGACTATCAGGATAGATGTGATAAAGGTGAAGAGGGAGGTGCCTGCAGCCATGAACACATTTTGCAAAAGTTTGCCGCTGGTCTCCTGAAGGTTACTATTAGTCATGAGGAGCAGACATCACCGTGAACGATTTTAGTGTTTTTCTAGACATGAGGAGATGTACGACGTGGGCTCACAAAGTCTTCTCCCAAGAATAACTATCTGAAGACCTATTCTTCCGGTTTTCTCAGAGCACAGAGTGCCTCACTCCTGCTCTCCACCTGCGCTCTGCGAACGGGGTGCTGCAGGTCAGCAGCTGGAGAGGCACGTGACTAAAATCCTGCAGAGGCCAGTTGGAGTCCTTGCCATCAGCCTCTGCATGATTTAATCTGTGTTTTTCTCCATAGCCTCTGTGTGATTTTATCTGTTTTTCTCCATAGCATCAGCCATCAGCCTCTGCGTGATTTTATCTGTGTTTTTCTCCATAGCGTCAGCCTCTGCATGATTTTATCTGTGTTTGTCTTGCCATTAGCCTCTGCATAATTTTATCTGTGTTTTTCTCCATAGCATCCCTAGTGCCAGAAAGTCTCTGGCAGGAACCGAATGCTTTTCTGAATGAACGTATGGGACTCCATTGGACAATGATGGGTCAGACATTTGAGAAGAGTAAAGGAGGAGATTCTGAAGAACAGAAGAATAAAGCTTCACAAAAATACAAAGCCTTTCAAACTGTAATTAGAGGTTGGACAACAAGGAACCAAATTACATTTCTGTGATTTTCTCATAGTTTCAATTGCCTTAGGTATAAATAATACTACTTTAACAGAAAACCTGATTTATCTTCAAGGATTCCTGTTCCTATTGTAATTTCCAAGAATAAAGGATATAATTGTAATGAAAACTTTGGAGTTAATATTCTAATAAAATAATGTTCCATTAGATTTTGTTTTTGCTTGGCCATACCCGTGGCATGTGGAAGGTTCTGAGCCAGTGTTTCACTAGATTTTAATGTAAGTAGATAAAGTTTGACTTGTTCTTACCTTTTTTAAAAGGAAGTGTTATGTAATGAAATTCCACGAGAATCTTCTTACAAAACATGAATAATGGAGATTCAGAGTAATTGTTATAGTTATTATTCATGAAGCCATCACAAATTTTCCAGTCCTGCCTATAATTCACAAGAATAAGGCTATTTGGGTTTAAAGGTATTTTAATGATGCTTTTTTTTATCATAAACATCCCATTATAGGCAACAAAGTTAGATTCTGTGTTACATAAATATAAAAGTTAAACTTAAGCCAAAAACTCAGAGCTTCCTTTTTTTTTTTGTTCTAGTGGCTTACTCATTTTTATATTGTGTGGAATAAAAAATACTTTCCGGTGAAAGTATTAATGATGACAAATGAAGTGACAGCTTTTTAAATACCAAAAACCTTCATTCACACGTTTAAATGATTCTCTTTATGCAGCTTGTATTAACGTGATGTCTCCGGCCCTAAAGAAAGCTCAACCTCAGAATTATTAAGCTCCAATTTTGAAGACTCTATACACATTATAGAGCCCAGAGTCAGGTCCCATGGGAACGCATAGTGATGTAAAGAGCAGACTCTAGAGGTGAGACTCCTGCATTCACATTTGGGTCTGTCGAACTATTAGAGTGCCCTTGCCAAAGCAGTGTGACCTTGCCAAAGCACTCTGTCTAATAATTTGACAGACCCAAATGTGAATGCAGGAGTCTACCTCTAGAGTCTGCTCTTTACATCACTATGCGTTCCCATGGGACCTGACTCTGGGCTCTATAATGTGTATAGAGTCTTCAAAATTGGAAACAATATTCTTTGGCCACTTAAATGACCTTCTGATTAAGAAATAGAAGGAAAAAATATCCTAGATTTTGTAAAGGATAAGGTAGTAAAATTTTTCTTGTTAGTGTGGCTGTGGTTCATAAATAGAATACTTTTCATACTGAAATATAGTGGCTTAGCTGGCAGCAAGATGGCAGAGCCAACAGCATAGTTTGCAATCATTCTAAATATTTTCTATTTAAAAACAGGGCAATTAAAGAAACACATAAAATGACAAACAAAAATTATAAGCTAAATATATGCAACACCACAGAATGATAATAAATCCTAAAACAAAAACAAAGACAAAACCTGGAAAGCCAGCAAAACAGTAACAAAAAAGAAGAAAATAGCCAGATGGTAGATTTTAATCCAACTCTATCTATAATCATTTTAAATGCAAATAGTCCAAACATACCAGTTAAAAGACGGAAATTATCAGATCAGATATAAAAACAAGATCCAAACTGCATGCTGTCTTTCAAGAACCCACTTGAAAATAAAGGTTTAGATAATTTTGAAGTAATAGAGAAAGATATATCACACAGAAATTTACAAAAAAAAAGATGGAGTAGATAAGTCAATTTTGGACAAAGTAGACTTCACAACATATTTATCCAAGATAATAAAGTTTCTGATGGAAAGCAAGCAAAAAACAAAAAAAACCCTTCAAAACGCTATATTCAGAGACAACAGTGTATAGAACATCCAAAGATATCCACAAAAAAATCCTGAAATTAACACATGAGTTGAGTTGAGCAGGATCCCAGAATACAAAGTCAATATTAAATAGTCAGTTATTTGCATTCCTATGTATTAGAAATGAATAATTGAAATCTAAAATTTAAAAATCAATACCATCTGTAATAACCCCACAAAATTAAGTAGTTAACTATAAACTTAACAAATTATGTGCAAGATTTATATGTATAAAAATACAGTATATTGAAAGAAATCAAAGAAGGTATAAATAAATGCAGAGATTTACTGGGTTACAGATTGGAAGACTATATTATTAAGATATCATTTTCCCCCAAATTGGCCCATAAAATCAATCAAAACCCAAGAAAGGTTTATAGTAGGTATTGACAGGGTAATTCTAAAGTACATTGGAAAGGCAAAAGATACAAATGGACAAACTAATTTTTAACTCTATGAACTGATTTCAGCACTCAGGGAGAACGCACATCACTTGATGTAAGTTTTAGAGATCAGGTAAGATTGTAACTTCTTATAAAGCTGCACAAATAGGAACAGTGTGGTATTGAAGAAATTAGAGAATCATATACACATGTAGATCAGAAGAGAGAGGCCAGAAATAGACACAAATATTGTCCACTGATTTTTGACAAATATGCAAAATAATTCAATGGAAACAGGATAGATTTTCTTTCTTTCTTTTTTCTTTTCTTTTTTTTTTTTTTTTGTCTTTTTAGGGCCATAGCCATGGCATATGGAAGCTCCTAGGCTAGGGTGGAATCAGAGCTGCAGGTGCCAGCCGACATCACAGCCACAGCAACTTGGGATCCGAGCCATGTCTGCAACCTACACCATAGCTCACAGCAATGCTGGATCCCCAGTGACTGAGTGAGGCCAGGGATTGAACCCATGTCCTCCTGGATACTAGTCGGGTTCATTAACCACTGAGCCACAATGGGAGCTCCCAGGATAGTTTTTTCCAGCGGTGCTATAACAGACATCCATATGTAAAACAAAACAATAAAATCTTGACACATGCCTCATATTTACATACTCATAAGTTAGCTTAAAATGGGTTATAGATCTAGAAGTAAATGTAAAACTATGAAATGTCTAAGTGAAACTATAGGAGGAAGTACACATGACCTTGGGTTTGGTATTTAGTTTTTAAACACTAAACCAAATGCATGATTCTTTTTCAATTAGAATAAGTGGTTTATTGCAAGAAATTGAGGGAAGAGTAACTAATAGGATTGTTTCTTAAATCAAGATAAAGAAATCTTTTGCCAGAGGAAGTGACACTATTGATGACAAGGCCCGGCAATTCACAGTGGGGTGTTAAAGAAACGAGGGAAACAATTAATGATAATAACAGTGCAATTCCACTTCAACAGCCAGCAGAAAACAAAGGATTTTATTTCACATACTCTGTTCAAAAAGACATAGCTAAATTCAGTATGATTCGTAATAAAATGTGATTATGATGGGGATGCAAGCAAGCAAGAAGACTTTGGCCTGCCCAAAATCATTAATCTTCAGCCATAGGGACAATTCACATTATACGTGTTTCTCATCCCCTGGATTTATACAGATTACAAAACTATACTGACAGTAGAAATTATAACACATTTAGAAATCTACTTAGAGGTGATTTCTTGTTCAATCTACTCAATCTGGTGCCTCCTAAAGGAGTTTTAGTCAAAAAGCAGAAGCCATCTGAAGAATTTTGTTTTATTGCTCAGAGAATTCTTTCCATCCTCACAGTACATTGAAAGCTTCCTCAGAGACACAGCTACTTGTGTTTTTGTTGCTGTTGCTGCTGTTTCCCCTCATTACCACAACATGAGGAAGTTCTCCAGCCAGGGAATCAAATCCATGCCACAGCAGGGATAACAATGGATCCTTAACCACTGGCCACCAGGGAACTCCTCTATTGGTGTTTTTTAAACAGTATTTTTATCGCCATCCAATTTCTGATTATCGTATGTGGAAACCTTAGAATTCTGAATGTAAACTAGACATGTAACTAGCATAATATCAATGAGTAAAAAAATTCTTTCCCGTGACTATGAATGTAAAAAAATAAAGAGGGAAATATTTTATTTATTCCCAGGTGTTTGTATTGATAAACATTTTAATATTACTTTCAGGTTATTGTCACTGTAACAGAATGTTTAATTTTCTGCTGCTTTTGAGTTTAATTTAAAATTCTGAAGATTTAATTGTGAATTGGCTTTGATTCAGAAGACGAGAGTATTTCTGCTTTGATGGTGACTACTATCCAGCACATGCCAAAGAAAAGTTTGCATATGATATTAAACTCAGATGTAATAAGAAATTTCAATGACTAGGTCTGAAAAATAGTCAAAAATATATGGAAAGTAGCTCAGGAGAATCTAATCTCTACTTAGGTGAATTTAAATTTGCAGAGGAAACCATGCTAGATCTTGAAAATGAGACCTTTAGTAAATTTTATAAATTAGCTAAAATAATCACTTATTTATTATGTATAAGATAGGAGAAATGTATGAAAATCTAAGAATTATATGAGTCAGTGATGCTTAAAATAAACTTGAGACATGAAGTCAAAGACTCTACATTTGAATAGCAACACAGTCTTTTCCAAGATATGTGATTTGGGCAGGTTTTTATGCTTACCGAAGTGACTTTTACAATCTGTTAAATAAGGATAATAATTTCTGATTCACCATCCTCCATGAAGTTCAAAAGAGATAAAATGTGTGAAGTCTTTTCAAGTAGGATGAGCATATAAACTACTTTCTAAACTATAATGCTATTAAGAGTGAAAGGGGATTCTATCAAATATTACTCTAGAAAATAGGACTTACACCCAAGGTATCAGATTTATTTATTTCTTTATTTATGTATTATCTTTCTAGGGCCACACCTGCAGCATATGGGCGTTGCCAGGCTAGGGATCGAATGGGCCTTGCAGCTGCTGTCCTACACCACAGCCACAACAACATTGGATCCAAGCCACATCTGTGACCTATGCCACAGCTCACCTCAAAGCCGGATCTTTAACCCACTGATCAAGTTCAGGGATCTAACCTGAGTGCATCCTCATGGATACTAGTCAGGTTCTTTACCTCTGAGCCACAAGGGGAACTCCAATAATAATTTAAAATTACCTGTTTGAGAATTCTAATGTGCCATTTCTGGTCTGATTCTCTATAGGGATTTTCATCTTGACAGGTGTTTCCCTACTCTGTTGTTACCTTGCTTTATGTCTCGTATGTTTTGACTTGATGTTGGCTATTGCATATGCAACAACAGTAAACCTTGACATCATGAACACGCAGGAGAAGAAAATGACATGTCTCGTCTACTTAAAGGTCTTCACGGTGAGGTTTTGGGCCAATCTAGTCAGTCGTTGATCTGGGTTTAGGTTTTGCTTTTGCTGTAATTGCCTAATTTAGTGCACCGTGAACTGCAAATTCCTTCAGCATTGGACGGCTGTGCCTTGTGCTTGATGTGAGGTCTGGAGTGACAGATTTTTTTCCTCAGTTTTCCTGCTTCATGGACTTCAACTCTGAGCAGCCCCAACATGCCTTCCTACTGAGATTTATCTCTGTGTTCTTTCCCCTCATCACGTGACATGTAGCTGTTACTTGGGACTCAGTTCAAGGGGTGTGCTGGGGAGTTGATTGAGGGGTTCTTCTTTCTTCTACTCTAGCCTTAAATTAAGCAGTCACTGTGCATGTGGCCTCTGCCTTTCATGGCTTTCCTCCCCTTTCCTTTGTGTCAATAAAATTGAGCTTAGTTAGTATCAATGAAATGTCTTGGGTAGGAGTTAGGTTTCCTGGCACTTCCTTTGTGATAGCAGATCCCTGCCCGGTACCAGTGCAAGTCATAGCCTCCCTCTCTTCATTTCCATCCACCAGTGGAAAACAGCTTTAGCTTTTATCTCTTTGTCAGAGTTACTGAATATTTGCTTCATGCCAGGAGTCAGGAATGTTTTCTCCCCTTCCATTAGTGACTTAGTTTCCAAATGAAAGGACAGTCTGGGAACCAAGCAAAGTTGCTTCCCTAGGGTTCTCTTAGGTCTTCTGTTGTGCCTCTAATTTTTCTTGTTAAGTATTTTGTGGAAGGCACGAGGGAAGGAGCTGATGGGCATGTTGGGACTTCCAATGAGAGATATAATTCCAGGGCTACCAAACTACACCAGTTCCTGTGGTCTTTAAGTATTCATTCAAGCTTCAGCTGTCTTCTTCCAGTTGCCTTTTGTGGCTCATCTCCCTCCTGTATTCCAAAAAGGGAGAAAAGTTCTTTTGTCCAGTTCTCTTCTGGGGGTCTAGCACTGTTTAGAATTCAATATATCTGGCTGCTTATTGATCTCAGGTATCTGGGATATTAAAGAAAATTTATGAATGGAATTTATTCAGCTTCTTCCAAGCAGCAGCAGATTGTTTGCTTAGGAGCTCTCCATTTTTGCACTATTGTAGGAGTTACTCTAAGAATGAAACTCAGTTATTGATCTTTTCACAATCTAACTTAAGTTAATTTGTTTAGAGCCACAG
This sequence comes from Phacochoerus africanus, assembly GCF_016906955.1. Classification (NCBI taxonomy): domain Eukaryota; kingdom Metazoa; phylum Chordata; class Mammalia; order Artiodactyla; family Suidae; genus Phacochoerus; species Phacochoerus africanus. The sequence continues at coordinate 13,119,459 of NC_062545.1, read as the reverse complement.
CATCTTTCTGCTATTTTTGTCTTACAGGATTCAACTCCACATATTAAAAAGTCCCACAAAAATGTGCTAGAATATTCTTCTTTTAACATTCACGAGAATGTTATTTTATTTTTTATTTTTAATTATTATTTTTTTTTGTCTTTTGTTGTTGTTGTTATTGTTGTTGTTGTTGCTATTTCTTGGGCCGCTCCCGCGGCATATGGAGGTTCCCAGGCTAGGGGTTGAACCGGAGCTGTAGCCACCGGCCTACGCCAGAACCACAGCAACGCGGGATCCGAGCCGCGTCTACAACCTACACCACAGCTCACAGCAACGCCGGATCGTTAACCCACTGAGCAAAGGCAGGGACCAAACCTGCAACCTCATGGTTCCTAGTCGGATTCGTTAACCACTGCGCCACGACGGGAACTCCAAGAATGTTATTTTAAATAAATTAAAACATCAATGTAGCCTTTTATATTTTCCCAGATTTTTACCATTTCCAATGATCTTTATTAATTTTATAATTATAGAATATAATATACAACCCATATTCAGATGTCACCAGTCATTCGATTATATCTTTCATGGCTTGCTCTTACATCTCTATTCCTGGTTTACTCAAGTACAACTATTAATCATAATACTTTAATGAAAAAAATTAAAAAACATCCAAACAAATGATACACTAGATTGAATACCAGACACCAGGGTTCTGATCTAAGTAAGCAAAAAGACATCTCGTTTAGTCTTGATTTCACTTGATTAATTCAGCCCTCAGTTATTCCCCTGTCACCTACTGCATCCTTTTTAGTTTAGGTAATTTGCTTTATCTAATCCTCAGAACATGAATTAACAATATATATGACGATAGCCTTCTACCTAGATAACCAAGAGGATTATACTTTCAAATTGGTATTTAATTCTATTTTTTTAGATCCCAAAATCTTCTATAAACCTTGACACCTTGCAGTTCCTGCTGTGGCGCCGCGAGTTAAGAATCTGACTGCAGCAGCTAAGGTTGCTGCAGAGGTGTGGATTTGACCCCTGGCCTGGCCCAGTGAGTAAAGGATCCAGCATAGCAACAGCTTCAATGAAGGGCACAGCTGTGGCTCAGCCTCAGTCCTTGGCCTGGGAACTTCCATATGCCTCAGGTGCAGCCACTAAAAAAAAAAAAAAAAAAAAAAAAAAAATGACACCTATAAGCTCCTGCTTCTCATAAGGTTCTAACATCTATTTCTTAATAAAATTATTTCACGCTAATGAAAAGTTTATTCCCTAGCAGGGACCTGTCCATCAATATTTAAGTGGATGTCAATCAGTAGGAGGAGTAGCCAACACAATAAATTTATAAAGCACTCTCTATTAAGAACTTTTCCTTATTTCTATATTTTAATGTACAATCCAAGAAAGGATCATTAATTGTGGCAAGTATAACTTGTGTTGAAATTTTTTTTTTTTAATTCTAAGTATAGAAACAAATCCCCTTATATTCTAACAAACCATGGCTACCACCACTATGTTATGGACCCAATCTATGTATTCGCTGTAATTATTTAGGAAAGTTGATTTAAACTACATTTACATTCAGCCAAATCAAAAATACTTTTCAGGAGTTCCTGTCGTGGCTCAGAAGAAATGAATTTGACTAGCATCCATGAAGATGCAGGTTCAATCCCTGGCCTCGCTCGGTGGGTTAAGGATCCGGCGTTTCCATGAGCTGCGGTGTAGGTTACAGATGCAGCTTGGAACCCGCATTGCTGTGGCTGTGGTGTAGGCTAGCAGCTACAGTTCCGATTCAACCCCTAGCCTGGGAACCTTCATATGCTGCAGGTGTGGCCCTGAAAAGACATAAGATGGGAAAAAAAAAAAAAAAAAAAAAAGCTTTTCAAGAGGCAAAATCAGTTTCCTCAAACCTCAAACATGGATACCTTTACTTGAAAGACTGTTTAGTAAAATCCTCAAATGTACCTTAGTATTTTTCATCATATTACTACTATGCATACGTCTTAGGTTATTAGGTATTACGTTACTATTTGTATTACATAGTATGTTTTGTTTTAGCATTTTTAACATTGGGAGTTATATAACACATTATACCAAAAAGTGAGTCTAAATGCAGATTAAATGATATGCTTGGGGCCCATAGCGAGTTGCTAGCAGTACAGAGGTTAGAACCCAGGTTTTCTGACTCCCCATCTGGATCTGCTCCACAGCACTGGGGTCACAGGGTCCCCATTAGCTGATGTTCAGGAAAGAACCAGTTCGATCTGGGGAAAGAGTGATCATTGCTTCTGCCTTTAAATCCTTGGGAGAACAGAAGACAGTTTCAGAATATTAAACCACTGCAAACAAATGCACTTGAAACATTAAAAAGGGTACATGACTCTGCAGATTGTTTCAAATACAGTGTTTAAATCCATCCTCAGCTTATCTCAAAGAGTTCTCTGACCAATATGCCATATATGCTTTTTCATTATTTCAATTGTTAGATTTTTTTCCCCACGAATTCACTTGTCTCTGGTAAAGCTTTTCTTTTGTCATCATCTGCCTTGCATTGATATAATTATCATAAAAGAAGTGTATTTTTAAAGAATTATTGTGACCCAGGAGTAAGAGTATAACACATCTTTTCAGAATGTACCAATTGCCTTGTACCTGTCCTTAAGTTTGTGAAGAATATCTTTCTCAGGATATCTTTCTTCGATGAGCAAAAGGTAGAACTGTGATGATTAAGATGTTTATTTTCATAGTCTAATTAGGATCTAAATCTCTACAAACTGGAATAGCAGAGTCTACATAGTATAGATCCTCCCCATAAAAAGTTAAAAGGTTAGGGAAGTTTTTTGGTTTTTGTTTTGATTTTTTGGCCACGTCCAAGGCAAGTGAACGTTCCCGGGACAAGAATTGAACCTGTGCCCCAGCAGTGATGCCTGAATCACTGCAGTGATAATGCTGGATCGTTAACCCACTGTACCACAAGGGAACTCCAAGGTTAGCAATGATTTACTGGCCTCATCCATGTGTCCTTGATAGGTACCCAGGAGAATGGAAGAAGCCCTCATCCTGGGAATGCAGTCATTCGAAGCTGGACAGCAAGAGACAGTGGTCCATGGGAAACTGCCTGAAAAGATTAACCACCTGTCAAGATGAACAGCCCCCGGCACATCAATTCCTGTTGCTGCTTACCTGGTCCTGAGACTCAGAGCTCAAGCATCTTCTCTCATTGTTCTTTTTTCTTCTTCCCCTGTAATTTTCCTTGGCATGGGACTTGACCCCCCACCCCTTCCCCAAATTGTATCACCATCCTTTCCTTGGCCTTGCCACACCATAGACACTCGTACAGAATCCCACCCTGACCCTTTGTAAGACTAACTTCTCCTCCCAGTCAGTGCTGATGCTATCTTGAGCTCAGCCCATTCATTTTGGATGCCTTAATAAATCTCTCCTGCTTTATGGACTTGGCTTCATGCCTTCCCTCTTCAGTAAACCCTACATACTTTATGGCAGAAATTTGCCTGGTATTCACTCCAATTCTAGCCCAGTATAATTTCATTCATTTATTCATTCATTCACTTAATTAGTTCATCAAAGAGGTGTTTATTCTACAAACATTAACAAATATTTTACTGTACATCAGAACCCATGCCAGATAGAAAGAGATAAAGAAAAGTCAAACAGATTCCCAAACCTAGAGAAGAGGCAGAAAGAGAATTGATCATTAAATCAGCAAGGGTTTTAAGAGTTGTCAGGCCGCTGTGGAAATATACATGAGCAAAATTAGCCCCAGGGATGGAAGTGGGATTAGAGGGAGGGGATGATGCTTGAGCAGTTTGACAGACAAGTAAGAAATTAGTCTGGTGAAGAAAGTGAGAGGATCTCTCTTGGGGTAGCAGCTTGTTTTATGAGAGGAGTGACACTTGGAGAACACGGTGTATTTGGGGAAGACAGTGAGAGGATTTCACGAGGGGATAAGATGGAAGAGATCAACCAGGGTCAGATGTGAATGCCAGCAAGAGAAAGTTAAAGCGATCTCGAGTTTCATTTAAGATCCACTTCAAGTAGGAAAAAAACCAGTGTTTACTTGCAGGTTTTTGATGTAGCTACATGGGATGGCTTGGAAGGGATGATGAGGAATCAGTGCTGTTTATATTAATTTGAAGTGAGAAGTAACCTTGTGTTCTGAGGCTTTCTCTAGTGGAATCTAAAGTTTTTCTAAATATTTTCTTTTTTTTTTTTAAAGGATGCTTCACTGTTGTCCTTCTCTCATGTCTTGCGTGTGGCTCATTGGTTTTTCAGGTTCTGCTGTATGATTCTTTCATAGAACAAACATTCCAGAGTTCTTGCTGTGGCTCAGCAGATGACAAACCTGACTATATCCATGAGAATGCAGGTTTGATCCCTGACCTTGCTCCGTGGGTTAAGCATCCGGCGTTGCCATGAACTGCGGTGTAGGTTGCAGATGGGGCTCAGAGCTGACATTCCTGTGGCTGTGATGTGGTCCGGCAGCTGCAGCTCAGATTCAAGCCCTAGCCTGGGAACTCCCATTTGCCATAGGTGCAGCCCTAAAAAAAAAGAAAAAAAATCCACCTAAGGAAAACTCAGAAATGACAGATTAGACTATAGTGGTGGCAGAAGAGATGGAGAGTAAACCTATGTTTAAGGCCATCGAAGGTAATTCGTAATTACAAGCCATTTTCCTGAAATCACCTAGAAAGATCTAGGTGGTACATTTTATTTGTCTGGACTTGTAGTGGCTATGGACAAAAGGCCAGCAGCTAATTTGACAGTTTGACTATACAGTGACAAAATATCAGCCTATTCTAACTGGCTGAATAGGAAGAGAAAAATAAACAAAGCTAAAGGGCTTTTCATGTTTTCATCCCATTTGGAGAAAAATCCACTTTATATTCAGAAAATCAGAGCCCATTTTTCTCTTTCCAGGAGAGAAATGAAGGGTAATCCACAGGAGAATAAGCAATCAAGATCTCATGGCTTAAAAAATTACTTTCCCTTCATAGACAAACTATAATTAATGCAAGCAGTTTTTAATTTAAAAAGTTGTGAAACTTTTTGTTTTCCTAATTTTTGGAGCTAGCCATAATTGTTGGCTAAGTCTTCTATTTTAGGATAGTATATCAACCTTATTTCTTGCTTTTTTATTTTTTTTTTTTCAGAAAAACAAATATCTTTTCCTATCTCATTATTTTTTTTCTCTGAAGTTCTTGATGATACATTCTGGCTTTTAAATAAATATTCACATGATTCATAATAGGTAAGTTTTGACTCAGAGATTAATCATCTGAGAAGGGCTTTTTTTAAACCATGGATTTATGCAGTTAGATGTTTCTTTAAAGATCACCAAAGGCAAAACTAATTTGAGAGAGCAAAGTGAAGCCCCGAGAGATGGCTTTGAAGGTGAGAGTCGGATGGAGTGTTCCCTGGACCAGATGTGGTGTCTCTGCATTGCACAGCTTCAGAGATAGTGGTTGCTTTGAGCATGCAAGGCATCCTCTGAGATGTCACATGGCAGCCCTGACAAAGCCCCAAAGTTCCAGATCCTTGCTTCCCAGACCAGTGCTCTTCTACAGCTGGGGGTACACAGGAGCCATCCTACTGCATTAGAGCATACAACCGTGCCATCACCCTCACAGGAATCTGGAACGTGCTATTTTGATTCATCCTCCATGTAATCAGTACCTAGATACACACATGCTTATGATTACCAGTCTTTACACAAAAAAAGAGTTCTAAATTAAAAAAAAAATTTTTTACCCAGTTTGTCCATCTTTTCATTTTTTAAGTCTGTTTTTGTTTATTTTATGTATGTATGTTTTTGGGTTTTTTTTTTTTTTTTTCAGATCTGAGCCACAGCTGACCTATGCCACAGCTGTGGCAATGCTGGATCCTTTAACCTACTGTGCTGGGCTGGGGACCGAACCCACGTCCTGAAGCGGTAGTGACACTGCTGATCCCATTGCACCACAGTGGGGACTCCAGGGGGTTCTAAATTTTTGAGTCACAAAATAAACAAGTAGAGTAGGTATGGGGGTATGGGTAGACTTTAATTATTTGAAGCACTTGGAAAACTAATGTGAATTTTAAAGTTCTCCTTTCAGAAACTTCTGTGTTAAATTTTGTGCTTCAGTCATGCCAGCAATAAACTGAAGCAATGCTTTTTGCCATGATATGAGGGCTGGTGATTTCCCAGAGTGCCGAAGCTGATATTTTTCAGAGATGAAGCAATTATTTGCATAACACTCTTTGCCAACAACTCTGCCCTCCTTTGAAATAAAGAGTGTTTCAAATGTTGTGCAAATAACTGTTATCAGCTATTGTGTATGACTCATTCCCTCTGAAAGTAGATAAAACAAGGGCACTGGAGAATTTCTGGAAGGATTCACAGGTTGGAAGTGCAACAGGGAATTCATATATCAACCCCCAAGTGGAAAACAGTCATTTAGACCTTGTCAGGTGCAAAAGTCAGTGATTTGTAGGAAAAATAAAAGCTATTTTTGGGGGAAAAAAAAAAGGCAGGAGAAATGAGAGGTATACACTACTTTCTTCAAGGTTACAGAGAACTCTGTGGCATTGATATATGTCAGTTTTGTTTTTTTTTCCCCAGAAGCTTGATATCAGCACTTTCAAAAAGCCTAAAATTCAGTTTGAGAGAAAGCATCAAGTAAAGATGCATTAGAGTGGGCTGCCCAGCCCAAAGGCACTTCAGATTTAACATGAAGCTGATCATTTTTCTTCACTGGTTGACTTTTTCAAATGACATGCCCTCTTTATAGTGGTCTTTAAACTGCTGGACTGTAGTTTCTTTCAGCTTCTTCTAAAACTATTTTCCCTTAAACTCATTTCTCATGTGTGGTTGGGGGGTTTGGGCATCTTTTTAGTATTTTTGAAAGAATCGGAACATGTATGAAATTGTAACACCTCCCAATTAGGTCTAGGGTTTTTATGTCATAAATTTCATTTTTAGTGAGTATACTTAAAAAAGAATTTTCCACATGCTCCATAGAAAAACTCACAAGAAGGGGAATTATATTAACCATGGACATTCAATAATATCTACATTGGTGCTGATTAATCAACTACTTTTTAAGGAGATGTTCAGAGACAAAAGAAACTAAATTATCCAGAACTCATTTTCTCTGCAGAAATCACCTCTTCACCTCTAATGTCCTGATCTTAATAATAGCAACGCTGCTGTCTTTTTATTTCTGCTTATAATTGTAGACTTTTTTCAAATTAATAGATATTATTCTGTTTTTTATAAAACTATAGCAAATAAAAATTTGATAAAAAATGCAAACCCCTCACATTTTTGGCCATGAAAAATAACATAAGCCCTCTCTTTAGCAGTGAATACAATTAAGTGGGATTACTTTCCTCGAGCTGGTACCACTGAACATACCCAAACCAACCAACCAAATAAAACCCTTCATATTTTATACTAACCGTTTCTAATTCTTACAAGAAGTTTTTCTACTGCTCTTCCATGGTCTCTTTGGGCCTATGTAACTGAAAAAGGGCTTTTGAGTTTCATCTTTCGGCTATAAACTTTTCATAGACAGGGATTCTCCAGATGATTGAATTTGTACTTTTTCACTTTAATATTTAAACTTTTAATAAAAATACTAAATGCATATTGGTTAAAGATCAAGTGGTAGAAAAGATTATGTCTGTTAGTAATGTTTATAACTGCAGTTACACAAAATCCACCTGCAAGCAGTTTAAACCATGAGAATGTAGATTTTCTTTCTTTTTCTTTCTTTTTCTTCATGAGGGTTGAAAGAGCAAATATAAGGGTGAACTAACAGCTACAGGCTGTCCTGGAGGCCCAGCTTCTCTTTCTGATGTGACATGTTCATTGGGATATTTTTGTTTTGTTTTGTTTGTTTTTAATAAGGTGACATTTTGGGCCAAGTGCTGAAAATTCTAGGTAATTTAGGATCAAATATTCCTTCTACGGAATTACACCATTGCCGAGACCAGCTCAGCAGGATGGGGCTGAAGAACAGGTGCTGTGAACTTAAGGAAAAGAGTTAACATAAAACCAGACACAGAGACATTTATCTTAAGTAAAGGTGGGAACCGGGGGACTCAAGGTCTCAGGGACCAAGAGCGCCCTGCCTCAAGAAACCACACTGCTTTTACTGTGCTCTTGAGAATGACGTCAAGTGAGAAGGGGGTTGTAGGTGCAGGATATAGGTTTTTTTTAAGTTATTTTAAAAGTCACATAACTGGTTGCTGATTAAGCTTTTATTTTGACCTTTAGGCATTTAACAATCTTTAGCATTTGAGGAAGCTTGGCATCAGCTATCTATGCATAGCATCTAGAGAATCACCATTGTGCTTCTGCAGAGGGCGGAGTGCCAATCTGTAGCAACCCAGTGTGCCTAGGTTTGCACCTCGGTTCTCCTTGCTAATGCATATCCTGCTAATGACCCTTCATAAACCCCTTGGGGCCTCGAGGCTCCTCTTTCTTTTATTCTTAAGAGGATGTATCATGCTGTGCAAATGGCTTGCCAATCTGCACAGGTCCCCCGTGCCTAGACCAAGGCATTATGTCTTCATTCAGCTGACCCTGTGAATAATTTATGCCTTTAGGTCTTTGTGCTTAAGCTTAAATCATTTACCAGCACTGTGACTGTTTTCCAAGCAGGAAGATGGGGTAAAATAAAGCAGGACGAGACGGAGTTTTCAGCAAAGAGGCTGAGAAAACATTGTAGAAACATGTCTCGTGACACTTAATATGAAAATTAAAACATCTCTCTCTTTACTCAAGGAAAATAAAAGGCAAGGAAATAATATTGGGGTATCAGGAAAGTCTGGGGAATGGGAGAAGCTTAGTGTCTCTAGTTCCCTAGGTACCTCCAGATGGATGATCCCTGCCTCACCTTATAAAACAGTCTCCACCCACTGTCTGTTTTGTCAATATCATTATCCCCCCCCCCTTTTTTTTCCAAATTGCCACACCCTGCCCATATGGAAGTTCCCAGGCTAAGGGTCAAATCAGAGCCACAGCTGCCAGCCTACACCAAGCCACAGACACTAGGGATCCGAGCTGTTTGTGTGACCTGCGCTGCAGCTCATGGCAAGGTTGGATTCCCCGACCCCCTGATCAAGGCCAGGGATCAAATCCGCATCCTCAAGGATACTAGTCGCATTCTTTACCACTGAGCCACAACAGGAACTCCACCCATTTGTAAACCTCTTAATTTTATTACTAAAGCCACTTTCACGTTAGGGCTAGCTTTAAGTAAAATGATTAGGTGATCATCCAGTGTCTGGTTTCAATCTCTGGAAATATCTTCCGTGAAAACACCATGCTCTTTATTTATTTGTTTATTTTTGCTTTTTAGGGCTGCACCCACAGCATATGGAGGTTCCCAGGCTAGGGGTCGAATCGAAGCTACACCTGCTGGCCTACACCACAACCACAGCCACAACTATGCAGGATCCAAGCCTTGTCTGTGACCTACACCACAGCTCATGGCAATGCCAGATCCTTAACCCACTGAGAGAGGCCAGGGATCAAACCTGCAACCTCATGGTTCCTAGTCGGATTATTAACCACTGAGCCATAATGGGAACTCCTTTTTTTTTTTTTTTTGATACTCTTTAGATTGAAGTCTCAAAGTAGGCTCAAGAGTACAAATTCTTATGAGAGTTAACAAATAAAAAGCAATACTTTTGTTCAGTCTCTACCCACCATCTGTTTTGTCAGTATCATTATTTTACCTTTTTTTTTTTTTTTTTTAAATGGCCACACTCTGCCCATACAGAAGTTCCCAGGCTAGGGGTCAAATCAGAGCCACAGTTGCAGGCCTAAGCCACAGCCACAGCAACCTGAGCTCAGCCAATGGGAACGCCCTTGTCAACATCATTCTAATTTCACCTTATTCTCAAACAAGAGTGATCTTTTAAGAGCAAATAAGATCCTGCCTCACACATAGTGAGTTCAGTTTTTCTCCTGGTCCTCCAGCTCATGCTGGTCTGGCTGCCCCTCATCTCTGACCTCATTCCACTTGCTTTGTCTCGGCCCCGCTTTGTCCAGCCACAGTGACGTCCTCCCTGGGACACAGTGCAAACACCCTCACCTCGCCTTCTGGCTGTTTCCTCCTCTAGAATGTTCTGCAGTGATGGCTTGATTGCTCCCCTTTCTCTTCCTTCGGGTAGTTATTCAAGTCTCCTTCCCTGAGCAAGAGTCCACAAGGGCAGCACACCCAAGCCCACCACCTCCCTCCAGGTTTCTTGCTTCTCTTATTATCCTTAGGACTTAGGAAGCATTCTCTATATTGATTTTTTTTTTTTTCCCTTGGAGCCAAACCTAAGTATTCTGAAGGCAGGGGTTTTTGTCTCTTTGCTCAGTGTGGTAAGTCTGGCAGAGAACAGTTCCTAATTTGGGAACTTCCAAAGATTTGGGCATATTTGGTTTTGTTTCAGGGTCTCAGGCGGAGTGCAAGATGAAGGTGGCATAGTGACTAAGATTCGTTGCTACGAAACCAAATATTTTGTGCTATATGTGGTTTTCCTTTTTCTCCTTTTCCAGATGGGATTATATATTGATATTTTACTTTTTTTTCTCTCTCTGGTGTTGACTATTGCGTGTATTTAGGGAATGCTTAGATTCATCTTCAGGTAGGAAAACTAGGCTTATTAGCTATTTGAATCACAGTCTGAGAGGCTGATTAACTGCGGGGGTGGGGTGGAGAGAAAGGAGTGCTGGCTTTGTTGCCCTTTCTCTTTCCAATCGTCCCACTCATCTCTGTCACTGCCCACCCAAGAGAGGAGCCGACCAATGCAGTGTCAAGGTTTCCTCAATTTATCTTTACCCAACTTTAGCAGAGGGCTTGGATGTGTTTTCCGTACCTTCTTTCAATTTTATATCAATAATAATGAGGATAATAACACTAATAAATTCTAACATAGTGTTTGCTGAGAGTCAGACCCTTGTTTACTTACTGTTAATTAACTCATTTCCTGTCACCATAATCCTAGAGAGTTTCTACTATTTTTATTCTTATTTTGCATGGAAGGCTTTTTGACCAGAGAGTGACTTAACTTGCCCAAGGTCACAATCAAATTGCAAGAGCCAGGTTTACTCCCAACAGGTTTTTTTTTTTTAACGGCTGCACCCTTTGCATGTAGAAGGTCCTGGACCAGGGACCAAACCCTCTCCTTGGCAGTCACCTGAGCTGCTGAAGTGACAATACCAGATCCTTAACCTGCTGCCCCCAAAAAAGAATCCCTCTTAACCACGCTTAGACTATCATGTCTTTATTACCTCCGACCTCTAACTCTTTTTTAATGTGTGTTTCTGAAATTATGAACTGGTTTCAGGAACAGCTTCATAGTCTTATAGTTTTTGATTCATCATAAATATGTCTCGAATCTTAATAAATAGCATTTCGGCATCTATAACCATCATGCTCATTTTAAAATTTATTAATAAAATACATTTGCTACCACTACACTTCTGGGAAAAACCTCACTTGGTGTTTTGTGTTGGACTTTTAATGAACACTAGGTTCTGACTGCTGGTAAGTTATGTGGAATTTTGCATGTGTATGTATTTTCTGTTGGTCTGCAAGTTCTCTTTTTCATGTAACATCTTTTCTTAAAGGCTTACATACATGTTATGTTCAAGTGTTCTTATGTCTCTATGTTCTGGAGTCTAGAGTAGTTAAAATTCATGGAAAATATTTTTCCTTGAGGTTTTGGAAGTTTTATCTATGAGGAAATCTCATATGCACTATTTATCCAACCACATATCCAAAAGCTGGGTAAGATGCTTACCTCATACTTTGTGGAAAAGTGCCAGATTTTCTCATTCCTATCCAAATGTAAATCTCCCAGTTTTGAATTTTTTTTCTGTCCCTCTTTTTGGCTTAGTTCTTTTTTGGTTAAAACACTATGTTTTGGCTTCTGTTCTCAGTTCTGTGACGGCAGAGCTGATACACTTTCTCAAAATGTCAGACAGCATATTTTTTCCAAAGTATGTACTCTGTAAATGCAGGAGAGGAAAAAAAGAAGAAATTGAATGAGACAATGAAAAAATAACCATTGAAGACCTTACATAATTCTATAATAAACTACTGTACCATATTTCCTGCATCATGTAGATGTACCTATTACCAATTTGATCACTTCTTAATTTATAAAAGTTTCATGTTGTGTTTTGCTTTACCATAAGAGGAATTTTTTGTTTGTTCAAACTCAAACTCTCATTTTTATAGAATCATGTGTATGTGGTGTACGTGTCTCCAGCAGAAATATAAACAAATGATGACAGTCCTCATGTCTGGGGTTGGCATTTAAGTGACTTTTTCTACGATCAGAATGCAACAAATTTATAAACAATTTTTTTTAAATTATTCAAAAGAACAAGCTTAAAAATCCAATGATCTTACAAATTTAATAACAAGACTGGTACCATTTGTGTGTAATAATTTATGTAGATACGTGTGTTCATTTTCTTGGGTAAATACCTAATATCAATTTGTTGTTTCATTTTATGAGAAACTACCAAAGAATACTCCAAAGTGCTTGTGCCATTTTTCACTCAGACACAGCAATAATGCTCAGCAGCCTCCCCTTTTCATAATATTAGTCTATTTAATTTTAACTATTCTACTGAGGGGCAAACATATTTCATTTTGCTTTTACTTACCCCTTTCTAATGATTAAAAAGATGAAACACCTTTTCACATGCTTATTGACCCTTATCTATCCTACTTAAAGTCTGTCCATTAAAGTTTTTGCTCATTTTTTTCAGTTTTGTCGTTCATATTTGTAGGAATTCTTTGTATAGGCTTGAAATGAGTCCTAAGATTTAAATATAGCAATTCTGTTCTATCTGTCTGGATTAACTTTTCATGTTCTTAACTATGATTTTCAGTAAGCAAAAAAAAAAATTATGAGATTTATTTTATGTATTTGTTTATTTCAGGTAGCTTTTCTAGATGTGTCAATTTCACTAGACAGTGGTTTCTAGTTTTTCAACCAAACACTAGTTAAATATTGCTATGAATATATGGTATGGGTCTAAGTGAGGGAGATTATTCTGGAAAATCTATGTGGACCTGACTACGTCAAGTTGGTCTTTTTCTTTTTTTGGCATATGGATGTTCCAGGGCCAGGGGTTGAGCCTGAGCAACAGCAGCAGCCCCAAGCCACAGCAGCGACAATGGCAGACCCTTAACCTACTGAGTCACCAGGGAATTCCTGAATCAAATAGGTCTGAACAGCAAGGCTGACATAGCTGGGGAAAGAACAAGAGAGAAAAATCCTTTTCATATTTTTTTCTTTTAGAAATTTTACAGTTTTAGCATGTATAATTAAGCTTGGGATATATCTTACAGTAATTTTTGTGTATGTTGTGAGATGATGAATGAGGTTAATTTTTTTCTCTCTCATTTGAATGCTCACTTTATCTAGTAATATTTATTGAATGTCTTTTAATTCTAAGTAGATTATTTTTATCGTCTTTATAAAAATAATTTATCAAATACATATGGGTCTCTATCTGGAGATGCTACTGTATTTTTATTTCTTTTTCCAAATCCAACTAGGAACCATGAGGTTGCGGGTTTGATTCCTGGCCTTGCTCAGTGGGTTAAGGATCTGGCGTTGCAGTGAGCTGTGGTAGGTCATGGACAGGGCTTGGATCCCACATTACCAGGGCTGTGGCGTAGGCCAGCAGGTGTAGCTTCGATTTGATCCCTAGCCTAGGAGCCTCCATATGCCAAGGGTGTAACCCTTAAAAGCAAAAAAAAAAAAAAAATACCCTGTATAATGATTAATCTTTGATTCTTACAATAAATTATGTTAATTATTAATGACTATATATATGATGTTTATGGATCTTCTTGTATATAGCTCAAGTAAATGATTTAGGAGTGAATTTTGTTCTTGTTTTTGTTTGTTTTAATAACTTTAGAACTTTCACCACATATTTGTCCATTTGATCTTTTAAAACTAATTTTGCTACCGCAGCTTATAATTTAAATTAAATTGAATAACTATGAACTTTGCTGCTTTGCCTCTCTAGCAATTTCTTTGATATTGAAATTATTCTTGCCACTTAGATATCTTCCCAAATCTGCCCTAAAAAGAATACATTAGTGAGACTAGCTTATATAGCCGCTATGATTTTTTTTTTCTCAAACTGAATTTATTCTATTAGGGAGAGTTGTTACCATTAAATATAAGTTCTGTATAAGATAGGAGTTTTGTTTGCTTTGTCTATTCTTTTATACCAAGCACTTAGTTCAGCTCCTGGCATATAGGAGGATGAATATTTGTAAAACAAATAAATGAATTCCATCTTGATTTATTTTTAATGTTTAATATTCTAATAATCTCATGTATAGTTATTTCACTCAAAGAGAAGTTACTTAACATTTTATGGGACAGTTTTATGTTTAATAGAATGCAGAAACTGTTTGATAGACCTTAAATCCATTTACCTTTCCTCCTGAATTTATGGTTAGACTACCTTTCTCAGCCCCATCACAGTTAGGTTGACTATGTGATTCATGTCTGGCCAGTGGATTGCAGGTGGAACAAACAAATGCCACTCGCATGCCTGACCATATATGCCTCTGATCTCTCTCTCCCCTGTAGGCTGGATTGAAGAAAATGCCCAATGTGACCATGGAAACCATATGTTGAAGCCCTTCTCCCCACAGCCATCTCTATGTAAGCTCTGTGTGAGTAAGAAACAAATACCTTGCTCCTGAGATTTGATGGCATTATTTATAATAGCAGTTAGATTTATCCTAATCAATGCAAAAGTGTTATCTTAAAGTGTTGTGCTATCTTGACAAAAATCTAAATATATGTCATTGGTCTGATAATTTGGCAGCAGGAAGTAATGACAGTGACATGGAAAAAAGGTAGATGTCATTGCTGATGGGAAAGAAAAATTGTACATTCACTGGGGAAGACAATTTGGCAGTTTTTTACAAAACTATATATGCTCTTATTATATGATCTGGTCCTTAGTTTTCAAGTGGAAAATTTATGTCTGTATAAAAACCTGCACACAGATGTTTATATTTATAGCAGCTTTTTACTCGAATACAATGCCCTTCAGGAGGTAAACTGATAAATAAAATGTGGTACATCCAGAAAATGGAATATTATTCAATGCTAAAAAGAAATGAGCTATCAAGCCGGAAAAAGACATGGTGGAAACTTAAAGGCACATGACTAAGTTAAAGAAGCCAATGCGGAAAAAAAAGCTGGAAGCTCTGTGATTCCAATGAGATGATATTCTGGAAGAGGCAAAAGAATGGAGCTGGTAAAAAAGTCAGTGGTTGCCAAGGCTTAGGGGAAGAGAGGGATGAATAGAGCACAGAGGATTTTCAGGCAGCGAAACTATTCTGGGTGGCACACCAGCGGTGAATACATATTACTATACATTTGTCCAAACACAGAGACTGCACAACCCCAAGGGGGAACCCTAATGTAAATACCGATGGACGTTGGATGATAACGTGTCAATACAGGTTCACCGATTGCAAAAAATGTAATCATTCCGGTGCTCTTGGTGACAGTGAGGGCGGTTTTGTGGATGTCGTTGGGCAGGAGTGGGCAGAGGGGCGCAGGGAAGGGTGGTAAGATGGGAACTCTCTGTGTTCTCCATTCAATTTTGCTGTGAACTTAAAACTACTCTGTACAATTGCATATTCAAAAGAAAAAAAGATAGAAGGATGGAAAGCCATATTACAAGGTGCAAAAGAATTAGGACACTGTTGGCTGTGATCATAGAGAAGGCCAACCGTGACTGTATTCATTTGCTAGGATTGCTATAAAAACTACCACCGATTGTGTGACTTAGCCTAACAGAAATGGAGGCTAGAAGTCCAAGATCAAGGTGATGTTGGAGTTGACCCCTATGAGAAGAATCATAAGGAATTTAAGGAAGAATCTAAGTCATGCTTCTCCTCTAACTTCTGGTGGTTTGGGGGGCAACCTTTGCCCTTTTGCGACTTGGGGAAGCACCATATGATCTCTGCCTTCATCTTTTGTTTTTGTTTTTTTTTAAATTAGGGCCGCATTGCGACCAAAGTTCCCAGGCTAGGGGTTGAATCAGAGCTACAGCTGCCAGCCTACACCACAGCCACAGCAACACCAAATCTTAGCCACGTCTGTGACCTACACCACAGCTCATGGCAGCATGGGATACTTAACCCACTGAGCAAGGCCAGGGATCGAACCTGCATCCTCATGGATATTGGCTGGGTTTGTTACAGCTGAGCCACAATAAGAGCTCCCTCTGCCTTCTTCATCGGTCACATAGTATTCTCCTTGTGTGTCTCTGTGTCTTAATTTTTCCTTTTTATAAGAATATCGGTTATATCAGATTAAGGTCCCACCCTATTCTAGTAAGCCCTCAACTTAATAATTACACCGGTAAGAGTTCCCGTCGTGGCGCAGTGGTTAACGAATCCGACTAGGAACCATGAGGTTGCGGGTTCGGTCCCTGCGCTTGCTCAGTGGGTTAACAATCCGGCGTTGCCGTGAGCTGTGGTGTAGGTTGCAGACGTGGCTCGGATCCCGCGTTGCTGTGGCTCTGCGTAGGCCGGTGGCTACAGCTCCGATTCAACCCCTAGCCAGGGAACCCCCATATGCCGCGGGAGCGGCCCAAGAAATAGCAAAAAGACAAAAAAAAAAAATTAAACCGGTAACACCTTATTTCCAAATAAAATAATATTCCAAAGTACTGAATTTTAAGCCTTCAACATATGAATTTTGTGGAACTACAAGAAAACTCATAAGATTTGTCAAACCTAGAACTGAAAGGGGACAAATTTAAATGGAACATTAGCAATGCGTTTTGGTTGATATTGGCTGAGTGTAATAACACAAGTTATGAAAAAGATGCACTTAAGTAACCATTGACTGATATAGGCAGGAAAATTGTGAACAGAGTGATTCCAGAAATATGAGGTTTCAAAGAAATAGAAAAACCACGAACAGTAAGAAGTAAGATTGAAATGCCTTTGAGTGACAAAGATCTTCCCACTCAAGCTTGAAGTTCTTAGTATCTCTGCTATAAAGTTAAAGAGAGTGGAATAGAGCAAGGCGGTAAAAACCAATCTGAGCCTGATAATTATTTCCAGGGGAAAATAAAGAACACCTTTAAGTGTGGTTATTGGTAAATGAAATCGATTAAAAATAAACACGTAAGGAGTTCCCGTCGTGGCGCAGTGGTTAAGGAATCCGACTAGGAACCATGAGCTTGCGGGTTCGGTCCCTGCCCTTGTTCAGTGGGTTAAGGATCCGGTGTTGCCGTGAGCTGTGGTGTAGGTCGCAGACGCGGCTTGGACCCCGTGTTGCTGTGGCTCTGGTGTAGGCGGGTGGCTACAGCTCCGATTCGACCCCTAGCCTGGGAATCTCCACATGCCGCGGGAGCGGCCCAAGAAATAGCAAAAAAAAAAAAAAAAAAAAAAAAGACAAAAAATAAATAAATAAACACATAAGAAGCTTATTATGCAATTGAAATGAGACCAATTTTTAAAAGGTTTTGACCGTTCAAGTTCCAAAACAAATTTTAGACGATCAAATACGTGCCAGTAGGGAGTGGGCTATGAAAGCTAAAAAGCTCCCAAGCAGCGCAGATGTTGAAACTAACTTCACATGTGTGTCCACGGAGGAAAATGGACACAAAGAAGCTCACATAAGGTGAATTCAGTGGTTACAGAGAACAACAGACATGGGATCTTATTGGTTTCAGAAAGCAGAGCTAGAGTCATTTAATAAATTCCTCCTAAATCCAGAAGCTTCACAAGGCTGGCTACAATATTTTCAAATTATTGTCCTGATATTCTTGTCTTGCTCTTGGTTCCCTTCGATTGTGAGTTTCTACTGCTCTGTTTGTTCTTGTTGGGTATATGGGAGGGCCGGAGTAGGGCAGTGTTCTCATTCTTATTTTATAGATCTTCATAGCATGGGTCACAACCGGACATGAGTAAAAAAAAAATGAATCGTGTGAAAATCTTAGTCCCATACCTCTCAGGAGATGAAGCTCAAGCTTTCTCTTTGGGAAGCAAGACTATCATATATATTATTGCTTTTTAGGGCTGTACCTGCCACATATGGAAGTTCCCAGGCTAGGGGTCTAATCAGAGCTATAGCTGCCAGCCTAAGCCACAACCACAGCCACAGCAACTCAGGATCCAAGCCACTTCTGCGACCTACACCACAGCTCACAGCAAGGCTGGATGCTTAACCCACTGAGTGAGGCCAGGGATAGCACCTGAGTCCTCATGGATACTAGTTGGTTCATTTCCACTAAGCCATGACAGAAATCGCAGCTAATAACTCCACTTTTTTTTTGGTATTTTCTAGGGCCTTACCCGTGGCACATGGAGGTTCCCAGGCCAGGGGTCTAATCAGAGCTATAGCCGCCAGCCTACACCATAGCCACAGCAACACCAGATCCGAGCCTCGTCAGCTCACGGCAATGCCAGATACTTAACCCACTGAGCGAGTCCAGGGATGGAACCTGCAACCTCATGGTTCCTAGTCAGATTCGTTAACCACTGAGCCATGATGGAAACTCCCTAATAACTCTACTTTTAAGTAACCAATCCATTATATAGACAGCAAACATGTACTGGTTGATATCGTATATGGATGGATTTCATTGCCATCTGTCCATTGTTGTAATTCACTTCAGTCAAGGCCATGTTCTGTGGGATTTTATATTCATAAATCAGACATTCTGTGAGTTCTTGGTTAGTGATTGTACTTCCTCCAAAAGCTGCAGACTTGCTAATTATTCCGTATGTAGAATACATATCAATTTCAATAAGGAAAAAATACTGCTTGACACATCCAAAATATTTCTACCACCAAGAAAATAAATGCTTAAAATAACAAGAGGTAGATTATATGTTATAAATGTTTCCTTCTTTTGCCCAAAACACTTCTTTAATTAGAGTCAGCAGACAGAACATTAGGAACACCAAAATGCATGCTCAGATTGATGGAAACATTTAAACATCTCATTGGCTATTAACTGATGCATAATATCAACAAAAGTATATCCATATGGAATTTCCAGCTTCTTAACACATAAAAAATAGAAAATACTTTTTCATGTCATTAAGAATTTTAAAAGGCCATGTCATAGTAATGAACACATGCGTATGTGATCATAGACTACAAACTATTAGTCTACCAGAGACTTTTTTAAGAAAAATGTCATTGCCTAATACCCAACGTATATACATACCTAAGGTTATCTTGAAAGAAACTTTGCAGTTCTCCAAGGCACAGTGAACACCATTTTTAATTATCACACAAAGGTTGAAAATTTGTTTGTTCGAAATATTAAAAAAATATATTCCAAATGTAGGTACTTTCCTAAACATATCCTTTTTTTTTTTTTTTTTTTTATGGCCACACCCATGGCATATGGAAGTTCCTGAGCCAGGGACTGAATCTGAGCCATAGCTGCAAACTACACCTACAGCTGCAGCAATGCTGGATCTTTGACCTACTCTACCAGGCTGAGGTCGAAACTTCCCTGCCGTAGACATAACACTAGATATTGATTATGGCAGGGAAAATTGTAGGGGAAGGAAAAAACTAGAACAATGAGAGAAGGTTGAGGTCTGAGTCTCATGCCAGGTAAGTGCAGGAACTCCAAACAGATCCTTGTTTGGACAATGGATTTAATGTTCTTCCATTGCATCAGTTCTTCTGAAATACATGTATACTTCAATGCAATTCCAATAAACATTTAAAAAATTAAACTCTTTTCTCAATCTGTGTGGAATGCTAAATGTATTGTTTTATCATATATTGTTGTAGATTGAATGGCTGAATGCTATGTAACATTGGTCCACAGATAGAAAAAATAAATGAATGGGACAAAAATCAAGAGCCTAGATATAGAATACAAGGAGGTATGATGTGTGACAGCTGGTGTTGCATACCAGTGGGAAAGAATGGCTCAGATAATAAATTCTTCTGAAACTTGGGAAAGGAAATACTGTTTTTACCTAATATGATTCAGAAAAATCAATTCTATGTAGATCAGAGACTTCAATATGTAAAACCAGCCTTAAAGATTCTGAGGCAATTTTGGGAGATGTGAGGGGAATTAGTGCTGTGATTTCATGAAAAGTCTTAAACTATGTATTTTTCTGCACAGGCCTTAAGGAAGAAAATTAATGAATTTTTTCTAAAGGACAAAGTTTCTGTTCATTAAAAAGACAAGCTACAACATTAAAAAGAGCAAAAAGTGGGAGGAAGTACTTTAAAATGAAAGAACTTTCTAAATTAAAAGGGAAAAAAAATCATCCTACTCTTCAATTAGAAAAAGACTCAATGTTATGAATAGCTAATTTCCAGAAAGGGGGAAATGCAATGCCAATTAAAGGCATATGACAAAAGTCTGACAAAGTTAAAAAAATGCTTGGGAAGCAGAGCAATAGACACCTCTACCGCATTACGTAGTATAGGTATAAATTGTTAGAACAGTTCTGAAGAGAAATCTGGCAGTAGTTAGTGAAATTAATCGTGTATATACCATACAATGCAGCTATCATCCTATTCTATGGCATATAACTTACAAAAAGCTATCATATGTCCTTAGAGGGACATACATGAACATACTTAATCAGAATATTACATAGCATGGTGGGGTCAGTAGACAATCTAAATGGCCTCCTGGGAAGTTGCTGTTGTGGCTTAGTGGTAACAAGCCTGACTAGCTTCCATGAGAATGTGGGTTCACTCCCTGGCCTCACTCAGTGGGTTGAGGATCTGGCATTGTCGTGAGCTATAGTGCAGGTCACAGATGTGGCCTAGGTCCCATGTTGCTGTGGCTGTGGTATAGGCCAGCAACTGTAGCTCTGATTCAACTCCTAGCCTGGGAACTTCCATATTTCATGGCGGGGGTGGGGGGGCCTAAAAAAAAGAAAAAGAGCCTATTTTCCTATGTCTCCTCTTCTTACCCGTACTTCCTGTTATTAAAAAATATAAAATTGTCTGCCCATTCCCAATAATTATTGTAAGCAAATGCAACACACACACACACCATGCACATGCATATATGCTCAATATGCAATTCCACATTTGCAATCCTTAATATGTTTTTATTCCAATAGTACTTCTCATTCTGTAATGCTATTGAATTTGATTTTTGGAAACACTCATAACAGACTCAGGGATTGTTACATAAATGGTATTTCTTTAGCAGGTCAACCCTTTTTAGAATTTTTGAAAGCCAGAAAAGAATATAGTCTTATTGCTTTGGGAGTGATTTAACCAAAATGAGGAATGAATCATAGAGGTTATGTACTTCTAAATCTCACCAAAGTAAAACTCCGTACTTTTATGCTTAGAAAGAAATGAATCACTAGGAAAAGAAGAAATAATATGAGAATGAAAAAGACAATAGCACTAAAGTTTTTTCCTCTTGTTCAATAAGGACAAAATTCAAACTATACCCTTTGTAAATGATTTGTAGATTGCATTTAATTTGGAATAAGGATTATAAAGGAGATACCTAAATAATAACCTGATAGTTATTAAATAAATGCATGAATACATGAATGCCCATCTCTTATCAGAGCAAAAAAGAATGTAGGCGTTCTCTTTCAGTTGCTACTAACTTGATTCTTTTTTTAAAAAAACTTAGAGTTCCTATAAGAAATAGTTATTTTTGGCTTCACTAGATATACCTGATTTGCTGACAAAATTTCCTTGAAGCGGTTCAGACATGCGATTTGCTTTGGAGGGTGGATTGTTAGGTGGTGGGATGCAAGCAGAGTCTGGGTGTGGGTGGGTATGTTCAGACGTGCCCTTTGTGCCTTTGCTATTGCCATGAGAAGGGCTAGCCCAGGAACAGATGCCTTTCAGCCTGCGTCTCAGAACAAGGTGTGGAGGAGACCTGTATGGCCAGGCCTGCAACTTGAAGCAGAGCAATCCTGCCAAGGCCCACCTATATCAGCCATCGCCCACCTGAATCCTGGACTGGCAAGTGACCCAGGTTGAGATTACAGAGCTGCACCAATGGATCTGCAGAGGCACACACACACAAAATTCTTGCTACTGTATGCTACTAGGATTTAGGGCTGTTTGTTTGAAGCAACAGCTGTCAGCTATTGTCTGCATTAGAAATTGTGGATATTTTTAGTCTCCAGGTGTGTAATGAGTTCTTTCATTATGTATTTCCTGATTTTTCTTCATCTCAGGAAAACATTCTTCTATTATTTCTTCAGTTTGTATTTCTAAGCCATCACTCCCACTCTCTTCTTAGGGAAAGTCAAATGCATTTATGTTGAATTTTTATTCACTCACTCTTTGTTATATCTTCATTGGTCATATTTTAACTTGAATTATGAATGGATTTCTTATAGGTTTCCTCAACATCATTGAATTGATTTTCTATAATGCAGTTCTAATGTTTTAAACCTTCAGTTGTAGATTTTCTTTTTGATTATTACTTTATGCTTTCCTTTTCTCAATGCATTATTTCGACATTTTATTTCTCGATTTTAGTTTCCTTTAACCTGAACTGAGAAAACAAAATTTTTATTGTATGCATTCTTCTGTTTTCCCAAATAAATCCTTTAGAGGTACCCTAATGATCTGATGATTACTATTGAAATCCTTTTCAGGTGAACATGAGCTGATAACTTCCTTCTATCCAAATGTGTGATATTTAATCCTTTGCATGTATTTGCTACCCTAAAGAGAAAACTTCTAGTCTCTATTCTGTTTTCCATCTATTTTATGAAAGGAAGGGGTAGAGTCAAAGCCAGTCCTGAGGAAGAGACAGGATCTTTGCACTTAAATTCTTAAAAATTGTTATTTTTTTAAATTAAAAAAGGTATTTTCATGTGAGAAAGGCATCCTGGGAGTTCTTGTCATGGCTCAGTGGAAATGAATATGACTAGTATCCATGAGGATTTAGGTTTGATCCCTGGCCTTGCTGAGTGGTTTAAGGATCCAGCATTGCCATGAGCTGTGGTGTAGGTCACAGATGTGGCTCAGATCTGGAATTGCTGTGGCTGTGGCATAGGCCAGGAGCTACAGCTCCAATTTGACCCCTAGCCTTGGAACCTCCATATGCTGTGGGTACAGCCCTAAAAAGATAACATAAATAAATAAATAAATAAATAAATAAAGGCTTGCTGCATCAGATTTTGTCTATCCATCATAAAACAGCCTTGATAACAACACATGTGGAAATTACCATTTTTTTTTATGAACTCCACTGGTTGAGATAGAAAGTCATGCTATAGGAGTTCCCACTGTGGTGCAACGGGATTGGTAGCATTTTGGGAGCATTGGGATACAGGTTCAATCCCCTGCCAATAGAGTGGTTTGAGGATCTGACATTGCTGCAGATGTGGCTTAGGCTGCAACTACAGCTTGGATTTCATCCCTGGTCTGGGCTCTCCTTACGCCACAGGACAGCCAAAAAAAAAAAAAAATCATGCAGTAGAAATAGAAGTGGATTCATTTTATTACATGAGAGTCACATTAGGTAGACCTATTAGATGCCAGGAAATAATGCATCTCTCTGAAGATCGAAGTATACAGAGTAAGACAATACATATACTCTGCATCCTAAAACATTCCTTGTTTAGATAGAGCTCTCTTCATCAAAAGAATAGTAAGCTAAAACAAAATAAAACTTTATAGTTACACCAAATAATTGAAAAATAAGGGAAAAGAGTTATTATTTTGAAGAGAGAGAAGAAGAGAAAACCACAGGCATGCATTAGTTGAATATGACAAAAATACAACTTAACTTATAAAAAACAAAAAAGGAATGAAAATATTGGGTCATGTATCCAAATCGTAGATATTTTCTTTTTCCATTCAACAAATGTTTGTGTATACCTTTTCTATTCCAGTCCTGTCCAGAGAATAAAAGAGATGTATTTCCTGATTTTCTGGACATTGCAATTTAGGAAGGTATGTAAACAAGTTTTTATAGACACATTCCTATATATATATATGTACAATTACAAGCTGTAATTTGCACCCAGGGCTACAGAACTATGTTAATCAGAGCTATCTCCTCTCTGGGTGCTGTCATCTTCTACTGATTTTTGTCATGTGGTAGGAAAAAATTATTGCCACCTATAAAATCACAGTCCTGTAACACTAGGGTCAAAAAGGAAAAAGAGATTCCTTTATACTTCAATTTGGAAAAAAATAAGGAAAGAACTTTGATAAATGTGACTGAGGTCATATGATAACAAGATTGACCAAAAACTAAAAATATATAATAAAACATAAAGCAGAAAAGATAAAAACCTGAACAACTAAGGAGTTACTTCTGTGGTGTAGTGGGTCAGGAATTTGACTGCAGTGGCTTGGCTTGCTGAGGAGGTGCAGGTTTGGTTGCCAGACTGACACAGTGGTAAAGGATCTGACATTTTGACAATATTGCTTCTTCCAATCCAAGAACCTGGATTGTTTGTATCATTTTGATTTCTTTCATCAGTATCTTAGAGTTTTCAGAGTACAGGTCTTTTGTCTCTTTAGGTAGGTTTATTCCTAGGTACTTTATTCTTTTTGGTGCAGTGTTAAATGGACTTGTTTACCTAATTTCTCTCTCAGTCTCTCTCTATCTTTTTTTTTTTTTTTTTGGTCTTTTTAGGGCTGCACCTGCGTCACATTGAGGTTCCCAGGCTAGGGGTCAAATTGGAGCTATAGCCACTGGCCTACACCACAGCCAGGGCAACACAAGATCCAAGCCGTGTCTGTGACCAATGCCAGAGCTCATAGCAATGCTGGGTCCTTAACCCACTGAGAAAGGCCAGGGATTGAACCTGCATCCTCATGGTTACTAGTCAGATTCATTTCCACTGATCCACGACAGGAACACCCAAATTTTTCTTTATCTTTCATTGTTAGTATATAGAAATGCCATCAATTTCTGTGTATTAATTTTGTATCCTGCAACTTTACCAAATTCATTGATGAGATCTAACAATTTTCTGGTAGCATCTTTATAATTTCCTGTGTACAGTATCATGTCATCTGCAAACAGGGATAGTTTTACTTCTTCCTCTTCAATTTGAATTCCTTTTATTTCTTTTCCATCAACAAAGGAATGGATAAAGAAGATGTGGTACATATATATAATGGAATATTTCTCAGCCATAAAAAAGAACAAAATGATGCCATTTGCAGCAACATGGATGGAACTAGAAATTATCATACTAAGTGGAGATAGACAGTGAAAAACAAACATCATATGATATCACCTATATGTGGGACCTTAAATAAAGGATCTAAATGAACTTCTTTGCAGAACAGAAACAGACCCACTGACTTTGAAAAACTTACGGTTACCAAAAGGGATAGGTGGGAGGGGGAAGGGTAGACTGTGGGTTTGGGATTGGCATATGCACACCGAGGTATATAGAATGATTGGCCAATGGGAACCTGCTATACAGCACAGAGAACTCTACTCAGTATTCTGTGATAATCTATGTAGGAAAATATTTTGAGAGAGAATGGATGTGTGTATACGTATGACTGGATCACTTTGTTGTACAGCAGAAATTATCACAACCTCATAAATTACTACACTTCAATAAAACTTAAAAAAATAAATAAAGGATCTGGCATTGCCACAGCTTAGGCATAGGTTGCAGCTGCAGTTCGGATTCAATCCCTGCCCTGGGAATTTACATGTGCTGCAGGAGTGGCAAAACAAAAACAAAAACAAAAGCTTGAAACACTAGGAAAAATGTAGACACTAGTAACAGAGTTAGTGGCTGAGAAGAACTATCTAAGCATAAGAGCAATGGGGGAATATTATAAAAGAAAATATAGATAGTGTTTTTTATTGAAATAGAGTTGATTTACAATATTGTGTTATTATTAAGTGCACAGCAAAGTGATTCAGTTGTATTTTTTCAGATTCTTTTTTTTCTTTTTTTTTCTTTTTAGGACCACACCCATGGTATATGGGGGTTCCCAGGCTAGGGAATGAATTGGAGCTACAGCTGCTGGCCTATGACACAGCCACAGCAATGCAGGATCTGAGCCACGTCTGCAACCTACACCACAGCTCACGGCAATGCTGGATCCTTAACCCTGTGAGCCAGGCCAGGAATTGAACCTGCAACCTCATGGTTACTAGTTGGATTTGTTTCTGCTGAGTCACAAAGGGAACTCCCCAGATTTTTCAATATAGGTTATTATAAAATATTAAATATCATCCCCTGTGCTATACAATAAATTCTTTGTTTATTATTTTATGTGTAATAGTTTGTATCTGTTAATTCCATACCCCTAATTTATCCCTCTTCCCCTACCTTTCCCCTTTGGTAACCATAAATTTGTTTTCAATGTTTGTGAGTCTATTTCTGTTTTGTATATAGATTCATTTCTACTATTCTTTTAGATTCCACATATAAGTGATATCATGCAATATTTGTCTTTGTCTGACAGAGTGATAATTAGTGTGATAATCTCTAGGTCTTTGGATAGTGTTTTTAAACATTCAAAATTAAAAGTAGAAGCCAGAAATAAGATTAAATGTAATTGTAAACTTGAGAAATAGACAAAAAAGAATAAAGAATGTTTTTGTACATTAAGAAGAAAAACATTAACAATCCAAAGTAAAATGGGTTAAAACTTTTAAAAAAAACATATAAAAAGGAAATACAAAGAGCCAATGAACACATGGAAAAATGTGAACAAATAATGAATCAGGAGCATAAGTATAAAAAGTTTCCTATTGTAATCAAGACAATCTGATATTGGCATAAAAATAGACAAAAAGAATGATGAAATATAACTACAGATTGCTATAAATTAATTAAATGGTATTTATTGTTAAAAATTGCTATGATTTTTGCAAGCAACAAACAGAAGATAGTTATTGTAATATGCAAGACACCTTAAACAAATAGAAATTCAGTAACAGTTGTAATGAAAGCAAGTTAAAATGATGCTGCGAAATCAAGGGTGAAAGTTTTAGGTGTTTGTGTCTAATTGTACAAAGGATTTCAATAGATTTGCCCATACATTAGCATTCTTTTGGATAGCTTTAATATAGAAACTCTCCAGTACAAAACAGTGTGACAAGATAAAACACTTTATACCTAACGTGTACAAGTTATTTAGATACTAGAAATTTCTATTAAGTATTATTTTTTAATTATGAAAAAGTAATTGATTCTCATCAATTTTTCAAAGAAAAGAAGCCCTGTTGCATTTCCATGTGTGAATTAGCGCAACTGCAAAGATTCTTTAAAAAACATGTGTGTGTGTGTATATACGTGTATATATACACACATACATATATACTTATATGTATGTGTATATATAGGCAAATATATTTATGCTAAAATAATTTAAAGTATATATGTATATATACACACATATACACTCCACTGCTAATTTGTCTTAAATTTTAATAAGATTCTGAATTATAAAAATAATTTTAATGTGGACATGCTGTGTTTTATAGAATTAAAACTCTAGGTGTCAGAGCTACACTTGTTAGGCTGATTTATTTGCTGTCCTAAATTAATGATTACACCTATACCGTGAATAATTAATTGGTGTCTACTGGCAATAATGACACTTAGACATATTTTATTTTGCTATATAGTTAGGCACAGCCCAGTGTTTTAGATAACAATGACTTATGAAGGTCACAATATCAGCACTCTAGTTTTTATTGTTATATATCCACTATAGTTCTCATGTTTACAATCATTGTATTTCTTCTACCAGTACTTAAATTGTTGAATGCTTCACCAATGATGAAAGATAATGTTCATTAATAATAATTTACTGATATGGCAACCACTACATATATTCTTATTATATGATAAACAGTGTTCTAAATGATTTCCTATGCTAATTCACCATTAAAAATCTCCTTGAGGCAAGTTATTCCTGCTTTACGGATGAGGGAACTGAGGCACAGTAAGTTTAAATAAGTTGATTACAAACACATTATCTGGTAAGTGGAAAAGCCTAGTGCCAGATGATGCAGTTAAACACCATTCTGAACTGCTCTTAATGCTAAGCAGTAATTTTTCAGCAGCAGGTGGAGATCCATTGCTGGACCAAAAAAAATCATTTCTAATTCTTTTAAAACAAATTAAAATAAAATGAAATAAATTAAAGCAAACTTCATGTAGAAAGGGTATTTATTATTTTTGTTTAGCTCTGTGTATGTGTAAATAGATTATGAAATAAACACATTTCTTCTTTCCTTGCCTTTTCTTCCCCCTGGAGAAGCCAGAGTCATCTTATTTAAAAGTAATTAATTATACCTGTTAAAACATTTACTTAGTTTAAAGAAAATGAATAAACAAACAAAAAACAGAAAATAAAATTACAAGATCAGAAAATGACAAAGACTTGTTGACAATATAGAGAAACTGGAACTCTTGTGCACTACTGGATGGAATGTAAAATGGTATAACCACAACAGAAAAGAGTATGTCAGTTCCTCAAGTAAAGTAAAAATAGAACATAATCCAGCAACTCCATTTTTGGGTATATATCCAAATAACTGAAATCTGGGTCTCAAAGAGATATCTGTAAACCCATACCATAGAATCATTATTCACATAAGCCAAAAGGTGAAAACACTCCAAACATCTAATGATGGATGAAAGGATAAAGAAACTGTGAAGGAAGCCAATTACAAGTAGGTAAACCCTGCACGATTCCACCACTTTTATGAGGTAATGAGAATAGTCTCACTTGAAGGAACATAAAATCAAACTGGGGTTTCCACCAGCTGGAAGGAATGGGGCACAGACAGTTCATTCTCCTGCTCAGAGCCCCCAGGTGGCTTCCTGTGTCAGAGGGAAGGCCTTCCTAATGGTCCGAAAGGGCCTCTCAGTGTTCTTATCTCAGGCTCTCTCTTCCCTAGATCGATCTGCTCCAGTTATGGTGACTTCTGTGTCATTTCTTGCACATTTCAGGTGCTTTTCTGCCTCTGGATCTGAACACGTACCTGTTCCCCTCCACCTCCACCCAAACTCTCAAATTTTTCAAAGACAGCAAACTGGGGGAAAAGGCAGCAGCATTAAACAGAAGATCATAAATCACAGATTCCAGCAGAAAACTAGTCTTCTATAAAATGAAGAATTTTGTACATTTATGTATTTACACAATCTTGGCTTTACTAGACTCAAAGACGATTATAATTTGTGTTTTTTATTCTAGGGAACTGTGTGCCAAACAAAAAGTTGGAGGAATGGGAGTTCCCATTGTTGTGCAATGGAAACCAACCTGACTAGTATCCATGAGGATTCAGGTTTGACTAGTATTTATGAGGATACCTCCTTCTGTGGGTTAAGGATCCAGCGCTGCCATGAGCTGCGGTGTAGGTCGCAGACACGGCTTGGATCTGGCATTGCTGTGGCTGTGGCGTAGGCCAGCAGCTGCAGCTCCAAATCAACCCCTGACCAGGAACTTCCATATGCCACAGATGCAGCCCTAAAAAGCCAAAAAAAAAAAAAAGTTGGAGGAATGAAAGAATACATACTGGGTGATATCTAACACTCGATGATGATATGACATTAAAGGCAACAGGCAATCTTTTGTCCTAGTATGTCATTCCTACAAAAGTTCATCTTATCTTCTCAATTATCATTCACTACACCCAAAATTATATATGCTATTATAAAAACTCCGAAGTGAGTAACTGACTGCTTGCTATCTATTATATCTACGAATTAGATTATTAGATAATTCATACTATATTATTCACTATTTGGGGAAAGAGTTCCACATTTCATGAAATGTATATTAATGCATTATTTGAACATTACCAATAAATTACCATCAAATATAGATTTATATCTATAACCTTTCAAAAATGGCTCTATTTGATAGAATATACATTTCATTTTCGAAATTGTGTTTATGCAATCACTGTCTAATATTCTTTCATATTTGTTCATGTTTCTAAACTGAGTTATTACCCTGCATTCATCTCTCATATTCATTTTCAACCTCAAAGTTACAAAGAAAATGAGTAATATTTTGAATCATTTCTAGGCCCCCAAATTCTTTCAAATTCACTATGACTCCCTAGATATTTACAGGCTAGCAACAGAGGTTTCTTTTTTATTTAAGCCCCTTGGGCAAGCATTGTGTTTTGGGTTGTGTACTATCTTAGCAATGATAAGTTATATTGTGTTCCTTCAACTGATAGCCCGTCTTTAAGCACTAAAGATGGGAAACAATGGATTTGCTTCAAATGCGTCCCCAAAGAAAAAAGGCTTTTCAAAATATATTTAGCAAAAGTTGTCATTGTTCATGAGGAAGAAAATGTCTTTATTCTGAGTGTGTGAAAAGTGGGGAACAACTAATAAAAGAAGAAATAGCTGAAGATTTGTTTCAGTCTTTACAGACACCATTTCTATTGGTTCATCAGGTCAAGAAATATTCTGAAATTGTGCTTCTTTTCAAAACACATGCTTTCAATAATGTATATTCTGGAGTTCATTTGGGATGATGTTTTAAAACTCATCATACGAATGTATTCATGTCTGCCTACTGATTTCCTCAATAGCAATATTTGAAAGACAAGATTTTAAAGGATTTGGTTTTATGATTTCTATTCTGTTTGCTTTGGTGTTCAGCTTGATTTTAAAATTTGATACAGTTTTCTATATATTTTGCACATAGAACTAATAGCTTGATAGGGAAATTATTGCCTTGGGCTTATGAAAGTGGTATAAGATAGTTGTTAACTGAATTTGAATCATTATTAATGTGACTGGAATCTGGCTCTTTGATTTAATAATTCTGAAAAATTAAATTGCTTAAACTCTGTCCCTCATACTGGTCATCACTAAAATAAGGATAATAAAAATACTTCTTAAGTGTTTTAACTGATGAATCAAATAATATATGTGTGTAGCACTTAGCCTAGTGTTTTATAAATAGTCAGTAGGGATGTCCTATAATAAAATTTCAGAATAACATTCGCATTATATGCTACTATTTAGCATTCAACTAATGTTAGTTTTATTACTTTTATTGCTTTTCTTATTAACCTTGTTTTGGGGGGGCACACTGCTGTACAAAGTAAAAACCTATATTTAAGTTCTAGCTCAATCCATAGCAAATATTTACTTACCTCTGCCAATTGCTTGTGCATTTTATTCTTTCAATTGACTTTTAAGATTAAAAGAATTCTTTATTCTAAAAATTGTCTCTGTTTCATCATCTAAGCTTTATCATCTCAAGAAATAGCAATATTAAGGGCAGAATTTTTCTCCATTTTGGTGCAATATAAATATGTTCATGTAAACATATGTCAATCAAGTATTTGAAACTAACCCTTGAAAAGCTTACTAACCTCAAAGGTTATAAACTGACTATTTAGACACGCAAAACTTTTCCATAACTTATATTGATACCCACTTGGAATTTTTCTCTTTTTCTCCCTGATTGGAGAAAAAAAATGTGGAGTTCCCATCGTGGCGCAGTGGTTAACGAATCCGACTAGGAACCATGAGGTTGCGGGTTCGATCCCTGCCCTTGCTCAGTGGGTTAAGGATCCGGCGTTGCCGTGAGCTGTGGTGCAGGTTGCAGACGCGGCTCGGATCCCGCGTTGCTGTGGCCCTGGTGTAGGCCAGCGGCTTCAGCTCCGATTAGACCCCTAGCCTGGGAATCTCCACATGCTGCGGGAGCGGCCCAAGAAATGGCAAAAAGACAAAAAAAAAAAAAGTTAAAACGAAACTATAAAAAACCAATGAGAGGAATGTGATTAAAAGAGTGTGACCACTTTTGTCAAACACGGATTTTAAGTTAGAATTGATCATTGCTTGTGACAAAGTCGTGAGTAACCCTGATTAAGCAATTTTGATAGAGCAGTTAGGAAAAAATAGTATTTGTTTTTTTCAAAATAGAAAAGAAAAATTGGATATAACTGTAAAACTTTTTTCATAGTGTTTTATTCTGAGAAATGAAGAAATATGGATTTTAGGCAGCATGGAAAGTGAAACTAAGAAAGATGTGAGTGTGCGTGTGGTGGTGTCTTCCTGATGGGAGAAGTAACAGCATATCTATTATTAATAGAACAGTATTGATCTATTAAAGACGGAAAAATAGATATTGTAAGATAGTAAAAAACATATATGTAACAGAGAATGTCCTTAATAGTATGTAACGCTGTTAGCACTAGATTGTGTAAACAGTCTGCTTAATTCATATTCCTCAGTAAAATAGGAAAGTCACTGGCTACGAATGAGGATGGAGGAAGAGACGTTGAGTTTAATGAAAGAAAAGAAAGAATGAAGAAGTTATCAGTTAGAGGAGAAAAATGGCCCAGGAAAATACAGTAGGCCCATAGAGGGGAACCCAGAATCTCACTTGATGTTCGCGATGATGAATTTAAAGTGAAAACTAGGCAACATGGTTCAGTGTTTTCTCCTACCATGGTCTGCTCTGCCGAGTGGGCCACAGATATTCAGCTGTGTGGACGCTTCAAAGAGAGGGCTTTTAGGAGAGATGCAGTTTTTCCAAGTAAGTGCAAGAATGGGTGTTGTGGGTTGAGGACGCCTGAAAAGGAGAGATTATTGAGTTTGAGCTAGAAAGGAAGACAAAAGCAACCATCAGAGTGGTGAGAGGTAGGGAAAAATGTGGTAGGATCTATGTATTGAAGATAACTGTGACATTCTTGCAGTCTTAAAGATGGTACATATTTGTAATGACAAGGTCAAGGATATGACCATAGGAGTGAAAGACTGAAGTAAGAGGGAAGATATGATTATGGGAGAAGACAGGACTGAAGGTCAAGATTATTGGAAGGAATCAGAAAAATTCAAAAGTTAGTGTAACAAAAAAAAAAAAAAAAAAAAGGAGTTCCCGTCGTGGCGCAGTGGTTAACGAATCCGACTAGGAACCATGAGGTTGCGGGTTCGGTCCCTGCCCTTGCTCAGTGGGTTAACGATCCGGCGTTGCCGTGAGCTGTGGTGTAGGTTGCAGACGCGGCTCGGATCCCGCGTTGCTGTGGCTCTGGTGTAGGCCGGTGGCTACAACTCGGATGGGACCTCTAGCCTGGGAACCTCCATATGCCGTGGGAGCGGCCCAAGAAATAGCAACAACAACAACAACAACAACAACAACAACAACAAGAAGTTAGTGTAAAGGTTCCCATATATTTAGAAATTGGATATTACAGTTTATTAGAAAATAAATTATGTAATATATAGACTAAATCAAAAATCTTATATAGGAGTTCCCTGGTGGCCTAGTGGTTAAAGACCCTACATTGACACTGCTATGGCATGAGAACTTTGATCCCTGGCCCAGGAACTTCCACATGCCATGAGTATGGCCAAAAAAAAAAAAAAATCATCATATGTAAAAGCAAATGATATGGAACAAAAATTATACTTAGAAGAAAATATACCTATAAATGTGGGTAGTAAAAAACAAGAAGGAATTACATTTCTTTCTAAAAATCTAAGTGTCCTGTTAGATAGTTTATACTTCTTAACAAAAATTTCACATTATAGATGTTCAGCCCACTTTATAAAAAACCGTGAGGCTCAGAGAGACTAAGTAACTCAGTCACAGAGCTACCTAGAGGAAAAGACTGGATTTGTTTTTATCTCCTACAATCTGCCATTCATACTGCAGGGAGATATTGTAACTTTGGGCCCAACTGATTAACTAATACTTCTTTCCACCAAATAATAGTTCTTTTCCTCTGAGAATTACTTTATCTCAACCCTAAAATCCAATCAGAGAATGGGTCTCGGCTCCAAATTCAGATGCGATTTCTGATGGCTTATGGATATATGTGTCTATGTTTAGATATAATTATATTTCTCCCCTCCATTCTCCCCACCTCAAACTATCCTGTGATGGGAAATGATGAGTCCAGTCTGATTGGATATATTTTGGCCTGCTCATAGTTGAAAAGATTACATCTTACTTAAAAGTTCCTCAGAGAAAATGTCAGAATTTTCTCTATTTCTGACCATCTTGAGCTGTCATTGTCTGAGAGTTTCAAATTTTTGGTCTCCTGTTGTAGTGGGGACAGGGAAGGGCCCTCCCAGAACAAAGGGAAGGCAACATGCAACATCAGCACCCATGTGCTCATGCACAGTTCTGTAACAATGTAACATAACCCGAACCCATGGGCACAAGCATATCTATAACTGTCCACCCAGAAATGACAGAATGTATGTTACCTTATAATGGGGACAAAGGGACTTAGATGTAACAACAACAACAAAAAACCTATAGGGGTATATAAGGTGATACCCCCCAGCTTTCGGGGCTCATCCTTTGGATATGAATCCACTGAGCCAGTGCCGGCATGAATAAATGTTGCTTCCTGGCAAAAAGGCCTTGGTGTCCTTTCTCCCTACTAAATCCTGCAACACTGTTGACTAGGGTATTAAAAAGTCTGGATTAATTGACCACTTTCTTATCTAAAGTGTATTGTTGCTGCTCCCCTGGTTGTCTTGTTGCCTGCAGAGTACTTTGGATTCCCCACTGAATTTTGTTTTCAGAGAAACAAAATTTTCATGGCTTAAAGTCATCATTTGGTAAGCAAGAACTTAATGCTGTTCCATTAAGTGGTAAATGTATTTGGCTCAGAAAATTTAATTTTGTCTTATTTTTCCTCCTCTACAAACTCTAATTTTCCTAAACTCTGATTAGGAAATGTGTTTCTCCCCAACCACCTTGTTTTTCTCTCTCATAGTTAAACCTAAAGACTAGGAGGTAAAAAGAAAACAAAGTCAGTAACAATAGCATTTACATAAAAAATTAAAAAAAAAGTTTAGAATGTACTTATCAAAAATTTAGAGTCCACAAAATAAGACTGTTTTCTTCCTGGATGTATTTTAATTGGTATTAATTAAACAATATTAAATAAAGCAATGCATTTGCATTATTGAATTTTTATTTACATAGCAAATAAACATGACTTTCTTTGTAGAAAACCATACATATTTAAGAGCTACAGATGTTTATAATGAGGTAAATTACCTAAAATTAGTGAAGACTGAAAATTACTTTATATAATTACTGAATCTAAAATTTAGGAACTTAAATTATAGTAATTCAAGTTTTCTGTTCCCAAAGATTTAGAATGTTTCAGACCAAGTGAATTTCCTTATTCATCTTTCTTAGGAAATGTGTTACTACATAATTTGCTTCAAATAAATTTTTTTTCTTCCATTGATCTTTTCTAAAAACTTTTGTAAGTGATCAGAAATCATATTTTACCATAGAAATGACATTAAGAGATGTTGAATGACTTTTTAGTTTTATACTTTTGCAGTTGTTTGAAAATGTATTTTTCCTTTATGCTTTTCAGCAAAAATATCAAACACAAAATATATTTACTTAATTATGTACTCTGATCAACAACAAGGAAATGCTTGAAAGCAGTTTCCTTCATTTGAAAAAGGTATGTCTTTTTGGAAATAAGCTTATTAACAGAAATAAGCAATATTAGAATGTCGCTAGTGAACAAAGAATTAAAGCAAAGCCAACTGTGTTTTAAGATCTGTTTCCTCAGGCTAATCTTACCCTGATGAATCAATTTGAAAATTTTTTTTTCTGTTTAGGGCCACACCCACAGCATATGGAAGTTCCCAGGCTAGGGGTCGAATCAGAGCTACAGTTGCTGGCCTACACTGCAGCCACAGCAACGCCAGATCAGAGCTGTGTATGTGACCTACACCACACCTCATGGCAATGCCGGATCCTTAACCCACCCCCTGAGCGAGGCCAGGGATCGAACCTGCCTCCTCATGGATACTAGTCAGATTTGTTTCTGCTGAGTCATGATGGGAACTCTTATTTGAAAACTTTTTATAGGGGGTCAAAATCAGAATATCATTGCCTTCTAAATAGACCGAATGGATAAAACTTGGGAATGTCTTGGTGTTGGCTGTTTTCTAGATTGTGCACTGCCCTAAATCCTTCTGATGTGACAACACATTATCAACATTCTGGTATAACAGGGAGTATCTTGCTGCCTTTTATGAAGATTATTCTCGTTATTTCTTCTTTCTTAAGGAGAGAGCCTGCTTTTAGGACTTCGATATCAACAATACGACTTCAATACATCATCTATTACTCCACACAACAATTAATTATTGTTCCCATGTTTTTTAATCAAGTAAACAATAGCCTCAACAAAAGCTGCTATGGCTCAGTGGGTTAGGAATCTGACTGCAATGACTCCAGTTGCTGTGGAGGTGTGGGTTTGATCCCCGGGCAGGTGCAATGGGTTAAAGGATCTGGCATTCCTGCAGCTGCAGTGTAGGTCACAGCTACGCTTGGATTCAATCCTTGGCCTGAGAACTTCCATATGCCCCAGGTTCAGCCATTAAAAAAGTCACAATAGTAACAATTCTGTCAAAACTTATACCTTTGGATATTAAATGCTGTTCTGAAAAAATGGAATAAAGAGCCAAATGCTTTTTGACTTTAAGTAAAGTGCAGGAGAACTAAACTCATTGCCTTCATTTCACAATATATTCATATATCAATCATTACACGGTATACTTAAAACTAATAAAATGTTACATGTCAATTATGTTCAATTAAAAAGTCAAATGCCTTTTAAAAATTATGAATTGAAAGAGTTAATAAATTCCTTTTACAGAATGATTAATCGGCACCTGTAACATCCAAGGGTCATAATGAATAAGAAGTGGATATCTTATTTGCATTTCTGTATGTACAGGCAGACTTTGGACATATTGAAGTTTCAGTTCTAGACTACCACGATAAAGTTAATACCATACTAAAGTGAGTATCATGAATTTTTTGATCTCCCAGTGCATATAAAAGTTTACGCTATAGTATACTCTATCAAGTGTGCAATAGCACTATGTCTTAAAAAACAATGTACATACTTAAGGTATACTTTATTGCTAAAAATGCTAGCTATCATCTGAGCCTTGAGTCATAATTTTTGCAGTATTAACATTAGATAGAGAGCTAAGGACCTGATGAACATACATGAGGATGCGGGTTTGATCTCTGGCACTGATCCTCGCTCTGTGGGTTAGGGATCCATCGTTGCTGCAAGCTGTGGTGTATGTCACAGAAGCAGCTCAGATTCCGTGTTGCTGTGGCTGTGATGTAGGCCAGCAGCTACAGCTCTGATTGACCCCTAGCCTGGGAAATTTTATATGCCAAGGTGAGGCCCTAAAAAAAATAATAATAAAAAAACAAAGAAATAAATATAACATAGCCTGAGACATGACACACAAAAATTCCATCCTTCAAATTAAAATAAAAAGAGTTTTGCTTCAAAAAAAAACATTAGAGATTACTGATGATGGATTACCATAATAAGTGTAATAATAATAATAAAAGCTTGAAATATTGCTGTAAGTACCAAAATGTGACACTTACATAAAGTGAGCAAACGCTGTTGGAAAAAAATGCAACTGAGAAACTTGCTCAATGCAGGGTAAACATAAACTTTTTATTTGTTAAAGACAGAGTATCTGAGAAGAGCAATACAGTGAAGTGTAATGGAACAAGGAGGTCATGCCCTTTTGTGTTGTTTTTCTTTAGAACATCTTTCAGGACCAGTAATCTCAGGATGCTAGTTTTGGAAACATTATGATTTCTATTTTAGCTACTCAGAAGTTCTTGTACTTACAGTCTAGGTTTTTTTTTTTTTTTTTTAACCTGTTTGTTTCATATGGGTAGGAAAACATATGTAATATGGTTTCAAAATCTTGAAAAACTATCAAGTTAACAATGTATCTTTCCACTTACAAACACCAGTTTCCAGCTTTCCTTCTTAGGGTCAACCACTAATGCACATTTTTTCTGGTGGAGGGTTATTCTACAGATATACAGAATGTATCCTTTTTTTTTTTTTTTGGTCTTTGTGCCTTTTCTAGGGCCACACCCACGGCATATGGAAGTTCCCATGCTGGGGTCTAATCAGAGCTGTAGCCACCGGCCTGCACCACAGCCACAGCAATGCCAGATCTGAGCCACATCTGTGACCTACACCACAGCTCCGGGCCACGCCAGATTCTAAACCCATTGAGCAAGGCCAGGGATGGAACCTGCAACCTCCTGGTTCCTAGTCGGGTCATTAACCCCTGAGCCACAACTGGAACTCCTAGAATGTATCCTTTTGAAAGGATACTTTTTTATGTGTTACTTTTTCAATTAATAAAATTTTTCGAAGATTATTCTGTACTAGTTCAAAGAGGGATTGTACTTTTTTGATAGGCAAATGATCTAAAAAAGTGTGCAGCATATTTTATTTAACCAACTTACTGATTGTTTAAAATCATTTTCTATTACAAAAAATACTGCCAATGATATACACAGTAGTAAATATAAATGTTTTTATATACATATGGAAATGTGCCTGAAATATTATTGTGTTCTGGAAGGGTGAGTGGGTAACAATAAAATGAATCAGAAATTTGAGGTAATATAGGGGTTTGTATTTGAGGCATGTATGTGCATGCATGTGTCCATGTGTTTATTCACCAAATACATATATATGTATATAATAAGCAAATGTATATACATATATATGTAATAAGATCATTACATCACACACATACACTTATAAGTATATCATGCACATATAATTAGTATATGTAATAAGAATATTTTATACTTAGAAAATTCATGTATTTTTGTATGTGCCGCCTCCAAATATACTACAATAGCATATTGATTATTTTTAACTAAAGTTACTAAAGAAACATCCAATGCAAGGGGGACATTCTGACCTTCCTTTCTGTCTCCTAAAAGCAGGAAGTAAATCTCTCATGTGAAAAGTGCACTCCTTCTATCTGGAGGTAGAAGGACAAACACCCTTATGACCAGAGCTAGGGGATGCAAGCCTCAAAGTCTGTACAGACAAACCTTGTTACTTTAATTGACTATTCCAAGCCCAAACCCTGTCAGATTCTTCAGTAATTGAGCACTCAAAATCCGTTTCTTTTTACTCTCAATTCCTTACAAATGTATTGTTTCTTTGTCTGAAAAGTAAGAAAGCTGCCTACCTTAACCATTTCTTAGGTCCTATCACTAGGAGACGTCCATGCACACAAATTAAATTTTCTATTATTAATCTGCCTTACATAAATTTTATTAATCTAGCTATGAGAACTCAAGAGGGATAGAGAAGGAAATTTCTCCCTCCCTGACACATGCAGATATTAGTGAATAATATACATGTATGTGTAATATGAACATATATTTTTATCATCAGAAGTATATAAATTAATGTTATCTATATATATAAAGATTGAGCAAGTGAGAGAGATTTAAATTTTTCAGAGCATAAGTGTCTGCATTCGTAAAATATTCTACAATACTGAAACAGATAAATAAAAAGCAGGGATTTACATGGAATTTGCCCAAATACTTGCTTTGGTAGGCTGTGATAACACTATAATTGGGCAACATATTGTATTGGCTTCTAATTCTTCTCCCAAATCTTATTCTTTATTGTAGGATTATGGCATATTTTCCTTTTTTTTTGTATTTTTGCTATTTCTTGGGCCGCTCCCGCGGCATATGGAGGTTCCCAGGCTAGGGGTCCAATCGGAGCTGTAGCCACCGGCCTACGCCAGAGCCACAGCAATGCGGGATCCGAGCCGCGTCTGCAACCTACACCACAGCTCACGGCAACGCCGGATTGTTAACCCACTGAGCAAGGGCAGGGACCGAACCCTCAACCTCATGGTTCCTAGTTGGATTCGTTAACCACTGCGCCACGACGGGAACTCCGGATTATGGTATATTTTCTTAAAGTCAGTTATTTATATATAATATAGGAAATTATTTGGCCCTTCCCAAGAATTATTATGATCAAATAAAGCAACATTGTGAAAATATTTCTCGAACACTGTTTTCAAATGTATGGTATCAGAATCATCTCAACCTACATAGTCATAAGCTTTCAACCAGAATTAAAGAGGTTTCCTTAGATGAGTTTACCCCTAATCTGCTTTTGTTAAAACATTGCATTGTCATAAACCGTTTTTTTGTCTTAAATTTGTAAACTAGAAAGTCCACATAACTTATTTCTCTTAAAGTTACCCAACTGTCTTGGGTATGTTTGAAACTCATTCAGTATTAAGGTGGGTTCGAGGGAGTTTATAATGTACCCCCATGTGACTCTACTTAATATCAAAGATTAAATCTTGGGTGAGACCTCACATAAGAACTGAAAACCCCTCTGGTTATTAGCCAACAGAACTGACACCTCTCCAAACCAGTGTGCCAACAGTAGCTAAAGACACGAGTCCTGGAAACAAACTGTTTAGGTCTAAACCCGGCATCTCCGCCGTGAGCTGTGCAATCTTAGACAACAGACTTCATTTCTTTAGGCTTTAATTTCTTATTCTGTAAATGGGAGTGATAAGTATATATCTCAGAAACCAACTGAATACATAAAGCGCCAAAAGAATGAATACATACCATCGACAGATGATTGGATTTGGAAGATGTGGTATATATACACATGGAATACTACTCAGCCACAAAAAAGAATGACATAATGCCATTTGCAGCAACATGGATGGAACTAGAGAATCTCATACTGAGTGAAATGAGCCAGAAAGACAAAGACAAATACCATATGATATCACTTATAACTGGAATCTAATATCCAGCACAAATGAACATCTCCTCAGAAAAGAAAATCATGGACTTAGAGAAGAGACTTGTGGCTGCCTGATGGGGGGGGGAGGGAATGAGAGGGATCAGGAGCTTGGGCTTATCAGACACAACTTAGAATAGATTTACAAGGAGATCCTGCTGAATAGCATTGAGAACTTTGTCTAGATACTCATGTTGCAACAGAAGAAAGGCTGGGGGAAAAATATAATTGTAATGGATACATGTAAGGATAACCTGACCCCCTTGCTGTACAGTGGGAAAAAAAAAAAAAAAAAAAAGAATGAATACATAAAGCACCAAAAGATTGCCCAGCACATAGTTAATGCAAAAAAAAATCAGTATTATTATGATTAAATGATAATGATATGTCTTAGAATTAGACAGACATGAAAGACCAGGAAGGGCATAATGTGCCCAGCAAAAACACAGAAACTAAACAAAGATGAAGGAATAAATTCTGAAGGAATATAAAAATACCTACATAGATATTTTAGCACTAAGTGATGAAAATTGGGATGAGGAATTTAAATAATACAGTGAAACACAACTAGAAAAAAGGAAAATACTGATCTTCAAAATGAGTTTATTTGAGTACTTGCCATGCCATCTTGTGAATACCAATATCATGTAGCTTTTCATCTAGAAAATACAGCAAAACATATGTATAATATATGTATAATTTTATGTATATATGATCTATTCACCCAAATGAAGATATGTTTTAATATTTTCAGATAAAGAATAATGATGAGTTGTTATTTTTTAATATTGGATATAACAACTATTTCTACTATAAATTACAATATGTGACCTCTGCGTATTACTAGACTACATATTTTCTAGATCACAGGAGTCATTATTTATACATTAATAGCATTATTTTAACATAACTATTTTCTTCTGAGTCTGACAATTTCTCACTCCGAAACTTGTAAAAATAACTCTCTGACAGTCTGTGATTTGAATTTTTATTTATGACCATCTTTCAGACCATCATGAGAAGTTATTTGCTCTGCCCTTCCCAGAGACTATATCATCAATCTTTCTCTTGAGTAGTCTACATTTCATCTGCGTTTATCTACGCTTTGAATGGTTCATTACACAGACCTGAACTGACTTTGGAAATGTGTTAGTGAGGAGAAAAAAGAAAGTTCTATTGTAATCTTGAACTCTTCTTATGTTTTTTGGAAGCTTTCCTCCCCCCCCTCCCTTTTTGTCAGTGAATAGAAAGTTGTAAGGAAAATGCACAAAAATAATTCCATTTGTTTTTGAGATGAAAAAGTCAGGAATTTCAACAATTCTTGAATAAATTCTGAAAAGCATTTTGCCTGTAATTAGATTTGGAAACTGTTTTAGATTAGCCTTAGAAAGCTTTAGAAAATGGGAAAATGAAACAAAACAAAAACCATCACTTTTGCTATCAGCTAGTTCAAATTTATATTTAAAGGACCAAAGTCACACTGATGCTTTTTCTCAAACAGCTAAAAGGAATTTTTATCAACTTGAAATCTGTTATTCATTTTATGGTTTTTTTTTTTTTTTGAAGGCCAGTTCCTCTTTCATCATTATTCCATCTTGAAAAAAAAAAAAAAAACTAAGGAAAATAAAATCTTCATCTCTTTTGATATTATAAAAACTCTAAAGATACCTTTAATAAAATATCAAGGGCAGTATTTATCAAAAGACTAATAGATAACAAGTTTTCAAAATTGAAATAATAAATGTCATTGCATAATATCAATTATTAATGACTGAAGATAATGTTATAATTACTGCAGGTCTATGTTACTGCATAATTAGTACTTGTGAATAATTAATTGCATCACTTATACCTGTAGTATACCAAATACAATATAATCTCCTCCATAACCTTTTATAATTTTAAAGTGGTCTCTGTAAATATTAATATTAATGATTGCTTATTCGTACTTTCTTAAAGTATGTATTAAAATACATTTCAGAGAAAAACTTTAAATCTAAAGTAAAATATACTTTCTAAATGCAAAGACAATTATTTGGAGTAAACCTCAGCTCCATTTTTATCAGTAAAATAATTAGACTTAAGAGATATGCATAATACCAGCTTCCAGTTATGATAATGCTTTTTTGAGTTCAGAGGGAAAAAATGTCCATCATCCTCAAGCAGGGCTGCTTTTTTCATGTGCAGGGCCCTGGGCAAACGTTTTGTGGGGAGGGACTTCTCTAAACAAACTAGTTGATTGAAAAGTGGATTATGAAATTTATGGCTTCATGTAAGATTCAATGGTGTATTCCCGAACATTAGAAAAATGGGGGGAGAATAGGTACGTACTTGACCATTTATTTTCCCTAAGTGTACATGAATACCATTTCTTTCTTTCTCTTTCTCTCTCCTTCCTTTCTTTCTTTCCGAGGGCCAGCAAGGGCCGATGTACATGATAAAGGATATCTGTTGCTACCCCATTGCCCTCAAGATCTGTAACCAAAGTCACCACTATAGTGAAACTCAATTGAGCAGGAATCGACCCACACATCCACACTGGCGGCTCAAGCCCAAGGGCTGGCAGTGGGTTGCAGATATCCCAGACACCAGTATTCCTCCTGTGTCCAGTGTGAGTATGTTAGCGTCATTCTGGTGATACAATCTCCCGTTCAGGAGAAAGCAATATCAAACTGAATAGCAGAAGTGATCCACTAGCCAAGCTGTCCTCCCAGAACCAGGGCCAGCACAGTGACCCTAAAATGGCCCCATCAGCAAAGTCCTGGAGCTCCCTGGGGCTAATGGTCAACCTTTTTTTTTTGTCTTTTTTTGTCTTTTTGTTGTTGTTGTTGTTGCTATTTCTTGGGCCGCTCCCGCGGCATATGGAGGTTCCCAGGCTAGGGGTCCAATCGGAG
This sequence comes from Phacochoerus africanus, assembly GCF_016906955.1. NCBI lineage: Eukaryota > Metazoa > Chordata > Mammalia > Artiodactyla > Suidae > Phacochoerus > Phacochoerus africanus. The sequence goes on along the minus strand of NC_062545.1, from coordinate 13,075,965 downwards.
CTGTAGCCACCGGCCTACGCCAGAGCCACAGCAACGCGGGATCCGAGCCGCGTCTGCAACCTACACCACAGCTCACGGCAACGCCGGATCCTTAACCCACTGAGCAAGGGCAGGGACCGAACCCGCAACCTCATGGTTCCTAGTCGGATTCGTTAACCACTGCGCCACGATGGGAACTCCATGGTCAACCTTTTATATGTGGGCAGAAATTTAGAGAGCTCCATAAAGGCGAGAAATGATGACCTGCACCACAAGGGTTCCTGCCTGGGTTGGTGTTACAACGGCCGGACACTACCGCCCAGATGGCACTGCAGTCCTGGCTGATCCTTGGCACCAAATGGAGGATTTAGAATATTTTGAGTAAGATATTCCAAAATACTGGGCCTCCTGGAGGGTAAGCCTAAGGCAGAGACTCTACCTTCTTGTCTATGTTTAGGGTGGCATTGCTCTCAACAGTACAAGTCAGGAAACGAAAGAGAGGAAGAGAGAAAGGGAGAGAGGAAGGGAGGGAGGGAAGGATGGCAAGGTGAAAAAAATGAAAGTTGCCTTTGCTGGTATATGATAAATGATATTTCAGAAAAAAATAAATGGCATGTCTATAGATCTTTCCTAGATAATTCCTTCTCAGTTTTCAGTTTCTGCTTATACCGAAGATTCCTAGGCACTCCCTGGGCCAGTTGAGAAAAGCAGTGAGTCACATTCCTAATCTCCTCAAAAATTTTGTTTTTTGTCTGATTTTGTCTGATTTTTTGTTCTTCTGCTGTGTTAGCAAAAAGTTGTAAAACGCACCCTCAAGTATCTCTCTATGTCAATTTAGGGAAACAATTTCTTAATTTTATAATTTTTTTGCCATCTGGAGAGATTAAGAATACCCAACTCATAGAGCCCCAATTCCTGCTTCTTTGATAGTGCTTCTCTCAATGTCTCTCTGTTTTCTCCCATTTTCCTATAGGCGGCAAGAAGAAACCAGGTTGCATTTTCAACTTTCAATAGAAAATCTCAGTTAAACCTCAGGTTCATTGTTTTCAAGTGCAGCCTTCCACATAGCTGCAAGAAAAATTCTGCTAAGCTTTCTGCCACAATGTAACAAGAATCCCTATTATACCCTGAATCTCACTTCCTTTTGAGCTCACAGAATCGACACTCCCTCTGCTACCAACCCACAATGGCATCGAAGTTCCCAGGCCAGGGATGAACGCTTGCCTTGACACGGAAGTGACAACACCAGATCCTTAACACACTAAGGCCCAGGCTCATAATCCTACTATGATTTAGATAATCGCTAAGATGATTTAGGATTTTTCTACCTAGGTCTTTTATTCCCTTCTGAGTCCGGGCTAGCAGAGTCTCAAACATCCATGTTTTTACCAACATCGTGTTGAAGACAATCTAGATTTTGCTATCATCCTCTTTAAATTCTTTCAGCCTCTGCTCACTGTCCAGATTCCAAAGCCATTTCTAGATATTTGTTACAGTAACATCTCCCTCCTAGGACAGTATCTGTCATTGCAAATTATCTAATGCTGTGTAAAAATCACCTTGAATGCAGTTCTTTAAAATAATACATTTATTATCTCACAGTTCTGTAGGTCAGTAATCTAGAGGTTGAGGAGGTTGAGGAAGGAACCCCCTTCCAAGCTCGTTCAGTTGGTCAAATCTAGCTCCTCACAGCTGTAGGACTGAGATCTCTAAGTTCTGTTCACTATCCACTGAGAGGAACCCTGAGCCCCTATTGGCATGTTGCCCATCTTTGCACGTGGTCCCCTAGATCTTAAGGAGCTAGCAATGGCATGTCAAATCCTTCTCATGCTTGGGATTTCTCTAACTTTATTTCTGCCATCTTTCTTGTCTCCTTTTTCATTGCATCTCTCTAACCTCAGATAAAACCCTCTACATTTAAGAGCTCATGGGATTGTTTGAGCCTACCCAGAGAGGCCAAGTCTATAATTCAAGTACATCTGCAAAGTCCCTTTTACCATGTAATGTGACATAGTTACATATCCCAGGACTTATGGACATAAGGGGGGAGGGTGGCATTGTACTCTGCTCATTCACATAGATCACTTTATAAACTTAATGAAATCAGCTTTCCAAACTCAGGGAGACAATGCAAGAAAAAGAGATTAATGTGCTCATTTCATTAACAAAGGATGATATACCAATATGGAAAAAAGAGCAGTTAATCAAATCCAATAAATATGAAAATTATGCCATAGTAAGTAGAAATCTATTCTCAGAATTCACTAATGATCCAATATCAGGTCACTTATTTTCATTTGTTCTACACCAAATTACTAAAGGGAGGACATGAAGTGGCTAACCATATATATGCAGAAAAATAGCACTTGATAATATTCAGTATCACTTTATGATTTAAAAAATAAAACTCTTAGCTACTGGAAATAAAATGGAACTCTTAGAAGCTGGTCAGTTTGAAACAACAATATCCTCAAGCAAGCATTAAACTGTCCCAAAAGTAAAAAAATATATATTTAAATAAAGATTTTTTTTTTTTTTTTTTACTTTTTAGAGCCACACCTGCAGCACCAGAGGTTCCCAGGCTAGGGGTCTAATCAGAGCTACAGCTGCCGGCCTACACCACAGCTCACAGCAACGCTAGATCCTTGACCCACTGAGCAAGGCCAGGGATCGAACCTGCAACATCACGGTTCCTAGTCGGATTAGTTTCCACTGTGCCACGATGGGAACTCCATATTTAAATAAAGATTTTAATATAAATAAAGAGAGATGTCCACTATTACCATTAACATAATCTCAGAATTGCTGAGTATTTCTTTGAGGAAAGGTAAAAAATGAGGTATAAAGGTTCAAAAAAAAAAAGATGAAAATGCCATTAGTTATGTATGCAATGATCCTCCGTATACCTCAAAAACCAAGAGGGCTATTGACATTGTATTTAAATGAATAATAGTTCTACAGTGCCTTCTCCTTTTTTTTTTTTTTTTTTAATTTTTAGGGCCACACCCGCAGCATATGGAAATTCCCAGGCTAGGGGTCAAGTCAGAGCTACAGCTGCCAGCCTACACCAGAGGCACAGCAACACAAGATCCGAGCCACATCTGCAACCTACACTACAGCTCATGGCAACGCTGGATCCTTAACCCACTGAGAGAGGCCAGGGACTGAACACATAACCTCATGCATTCGTTTCTGCTGCGCCACAATGGGAACTCCCTACAGTGCCTCCTGATATAAAATCAACATACAAAAAAAAAAAAATCAAAAGACTTGTTTTGGCAATAATAGCCAACCATAATTTTTAAAATCACATACCATTTCAACAACAATAGAAACTTTATATTCTATGATAATTCAATTAGGAAAATGTTAATACTATATTATTTAACCTTTTAAACAGGTAATAAAGAATTTAGAAGATTTGGAGTTCCCGTCCTGGCATAGCGGAAACGAATCCAACTAGGAACCATGAGGTTGCAGGTTCGATCCCTGACCTTGCTCAGTGGGTTAAGGATCCGGCATTGCTGCAGCTGTGGCATAGGCTGGCAGCTACCACTCCAATTAGACCCCTATCCTGGGGACCTCCATACGCCACAGGTGTAGCCCTAAAAAAAAAAAAAAAAAGATTAAAAAAAAAGAATTTAGAAGATAATCTGATGAAATAAAATACCTTTTTTGGACAAGAAGATATTGTTATAGAGGCATCAGTTATCCTCAAATTAATCTTTTGTCTGCAATTCCATAGTCTATAAATCAAAATTCCAGTTGAGTTTTTGAGGGATTCAGTAAACCTATAATAAAATGCAAAGTGAAAGAATGAAGGTTTCCACAAATATAGCTACATAAAGATAGGGATAACAACTTAATAATAACATTCTAGAAAGTCACTGCAAATGTAAATAGAGAGATGTTATCACAATACATACACACACTAAGAAAAACCAGACCACTATGCATATGTGAGCCTGCACTAGATATTTATCCAATCTCACCATATGTAAAAAGAGTGTCACAAATTAATTGGTAAAGCTCAGACTGAAAACTTGGAAAACTGTCTTGCTTTATGTAGAAAAGTAAAATGACCTCAACAAAAAGATGGATTCAAGATAGATAAAATAATGAAATGTGAAGAAAAAAAAAAAAACGTTAAGTGACTATTTTTAACTTCTAGGCATGGCAGAGGACTTAAAACTTAGAAATCATGAAACATGAGGTTAAAAATTGATGAATTTCAGTACACAGTATTACAGATTTCTATTCAATGAAGATTAGTATGGATAAAGTTAATAGAGACATGACAGACTTGAAGAAGTTGATAGCAACGTCTAGAACCAATGAAGAAGCATCACTGTCTAGGCATGTAAGGAGTGTTGCCAAATCAAGAAAAAGTTAGCATCCGTTATTAGAACATAGAGCAATTTAAGGAAGAGGAAACATCAGCAGCTAACAACCCTACAGAGAGATGTTCACAAACTCAAAATCAGAGATGCAAATTAAAGCAACAAGAAAGCCATAGTTTTATATCTCTTTGCAGGTGACGAAATTGTGATGACTTTTCTAATTAATATGCAGAGTTCAGCTTTCACATTATTCTTCTGTATTGTCATTTTTCTTACTCCTTTGTCACAGTAAGCAGAATTACAACCATTCTGACTAGAATTTCAATGTCTTTGTGAATTTAACCCTTATCCCTTGACCCTTTCAACCCTGTAACTTAAAGATATAACTTTCTCATGAAATTGGTAAAAGTAACTAATGGCTAAACAAGTCCTCTTACAAGTCCTCCAGCTGATCTGGGTTGGATATACCCTTTGAGGACTTCCCTAATTTTTCCTGCAACTCTTTTTAATTTTTTCCTGTTTTTCATGCACATTGATGCCTTTAGATTTTCTCCTGAATAATTTATTCAACAGACTATTTCTAACTTGACCACAATAGAATCAAGTAATTTTGCTCAACTCTTAGAAAGTCAACAAATTAATTTACTATTCATAATTATTATTAAATACAATAAATATATTTGAAATGTTTAATCGGCTTTTAGCCACCTATGGGGGACAGCATTGCCAACTTGCAAAATCCTCCCATTTACAAAAATAAATTGTAATCAAGGTATGGCTGGAGAGGTGGAACAATAAAGTGTGTATTTTTTTTCCTCAAAGCAAATTAGTGATTATGTTATAAATCTGTTACTATGAGGCGATACTGATAATAGGAAGCAATTAATGTCAGCTCTGATAAATGCTGATGCATCGATTTAAACCTGGTTTTAACATGACTGTGAGACATTTTCTTTGTCGTGGCGAAGAAGCAAGCATTTACTGAAAGCGAATAAATTTGAATTAAATTCCCCTGAAGAAAATAGTAAACTGATAAACAGTTAAAAAATGATGAGTCTCATTTATTTCCTAGGTGAGCAAAAGCCATTAGATATCTCCTTCTTTCGACTGTCTATAGGATAAATCACTTAACTATTACATGCTTAGAAAAGCATACATTTTTTATTTTCTTTCACACTCTATTTGAGAAATTCACATTTTCTCATTTTGGGTTATAATTTCAGTCATATTAAAAAAAATAGTCTAGGCTGTGAATAGAGAAGACTCTCCAGCTACATTTAATACATTCAAACACTCCTTCTATATCTATTTCATGCATGGATAGGCATATTCAGTTAGGAAGTGTAATGAAAAGGAATAATGAATGAGGCTGCTACCTTAAAGGACAGCAAATACCCAGCAATGCTGAGAACTTTGAGCCCTTTCTTTCTTTTCTTTCCTTCCTTCCTTTCTTTTTTTCTTTCTTCTCTTTTTTTCATTCTTTCTTTCTTTCTTTGGTTACACCTGCAGCAGATGTTAAGTTCCTGGGCTAGGAATCAAATCAGAACTGTAGTGGCAGGCCTGCACTCCAGCCACAACAGCACCAAATCCACGCCACATCTGCATTTTATGCCACAACTTTTGGCAACGCTGTAACCCACCGAGCAAGGAGGCCAGGGATTGAATTCACATCCTTTTTTTTGGTTTTTTTGTTTTTTTTTTTTTTGTCCTTTGTCTTTTTAGGGCCGCACCCAGGGCATATGGAGGTTCCCAGGCTGGGGTCAAATTGGAGCTGTAGCCGCCGGCCTACGCCACAGCCACAGCCACAGCCACAGCCACACCAGATCTGAGCCAGGTATGTGACCTACACCACAGCTCATGGCAATGCCGGATCCTTAACCCACTGAGCAAGGCCAGGGATCAAACTTGATTCCTCATGGATGCCAGTCAGGTTCGTTAACCACTGAGTCATGATGGAATCTCCTGAACCCACATCTTAACAGAAACTACATCAGGTTCTTAACACACTGAACCACAGTGAGAACTCCTTGAGCCATTTCTTCTATGGTCCAATGGCCAAAATTTCCTCTACAGTCTTTGGACAAATTTATTAATAAGTAAACTCTTTGTTTGTTTTAAATTTTCCCCATGAGAGAATTCCCTCTGAAAATCTTAAGAGCAGATCCCTGGGAACAGCAGATAAATGAACATTCCGTTCCTTCAACTTTCACCAAGTATTGTTCTTTTGTTTCTTTTTTTTGTCTGCTATTTTTCTGCCTTTCTGGTTTTGTGTTTTTAAAATGTGATTCCATTTTCTTTACTATCTTAGCATATCAATTATACTTTATTTTTTTAGTAGACACTCAAGTTTGCAACATAACTTTTACAGTAAAAACAAGTCCATTTTATATAACACTACGTTGCTTCATAAGTAAATACATTATGACAATTCTACCATTTTCTCTCTTATGATATCATGGTTGTTCATTTCAATTATTCATAAACTGTAATTACCAAATATGTTGTTATTATTATTTTGAACACTCTATTATCTGTTAGATCAATCAAGAATAAGAAATGTAAAAGAGCCTATTTTACTTTGATGTATTCCTTCCCAAATGCTCCTCTTTTCTTTATATAGATCTGAGTTTTTGCCCTATATTATTTTCTTTCTTTCTGAAGAACATCTGTCAACATTTCTTGCAAAGCAAGTCTACTAGAGACAGTCTTCGATTTTTGATTAAGAAAAATTATTTATTTCTCCATCCCTTTTGAAGGATAATTTCCAGGATACAGCATTCTATTTGGAGATTTTTTTTTTCAATGCAATATTTCACTACAATCTCATTTTGATTGCATGGTTTCTGTCTTTGATTTTATTTATGGTATTTGTGGCCATGAATTTTTTTTTGTTTTGGATGTAGTCAAATTTTAGAAAAGTTGCCACCAACAGACTTCTCAAGAGATTTTTCAGGCAGAAGGGAAATTTTTTTATCATGATCATGTAAACTCCAGAAAGAAATGGTGAGTCATGATAATGGTAAATTCATGAGTAAATCCAGTGATTAAGCTATATTACAAAGTATAAGAGTAATCATGCCTAATATAAAGGAGAAACAGTCTGGAAACAGATCACTAGAAGAATGTAGATTTGAAAGGCGATATATCAGAGGTGAAGTCTAAGGCATTTGTATTGTTTGAAAGAAGGGTAAATATATTAACTATGCATGCTGTCGTGTTGGAGCAATACTAAAAGAAGGGGTATAGAATGTCCAAACAAACAGAAAACTACCAAAAATAATTGACAAAGATAAAAAAGACATTAATTCAAAAGAAGAAAGAAAGGAGGATCTAAAATGTGATAAAAAAATAGAAAGCGGGAGTTCCCGTCGTGGCACAGTGGTTAACGAATCCGACTAGGAACCATGAGGTTGCGGGTTCGGTCCCTGCCCTTGCTCAGTGGGTTAACGATGTGGCGTTGCCGTGAGCTATGGTGTAGGTTGCAGACGCGGCTGGGATCCCGCGTTGCTATGGCTCTGGTGTAGGCCGGTGGCTACAGCTCTGATTCGACCCCTAGCCTGGGAACCTCCATATGCTGGAGGTTGGGATCCCACATTGCTGTGACTGTGGTGTAGGCTGGCAGCTGCAGCAGCTCTCATTTGACCCCTAGCCTGGAAACTTCCATAGGCCACAGGTTTGGCCCTAAAAAAGGCAAAACAAACAAACAAACACCTTTACCATTATAATTACTCTAACCTATTTAGATGTAATATATAGGTAGAGGAAAGAATGAGTAGGGTGCTAAAGAATAAAGAGGGAAAAAAGAGCCTACAGCTCAAAATAAAACAAAACAAAATAAGTATACCAGTATATTAATGTCAACATCTTCATTTTTTAAAAACTTTTGAGAGCTATCTTTTTGAAGGAGAGTTATCTAGATAGCTACCATATAACTGAGCAGTGCACACATTTTCATTGCTTGTTTGTTTTTACCGTTTATCATAGCGTCAGGGACTCTGTCGTAGGAAGTAATACTGTACTACATCCCCAAACTAGTATAGTCATAGTTCATTCAAAAGTGGAGACAGGGTTGATCTGCAGTTGGACTAAAAAGGCTTTATCTCTACTTCAGGGGATGCTTGGATGTCTGGTTTTTGACTTTTGACCAAGATAATAGCAGTGGAGTTTATGGTGTGCTGATTAAGGCTCCAAATACCCTGGTGGCGCCCAGGGCTAGTTCTTAAAATTTTCATCTGATTTAACTTCTTTAGCTTGTTGATTATGGGACACACAAGATTTGTAAGGATATGTCACTGGCAGCTTCTCCAAGCTGTCTGAAACCAAGCTTCCCCTGATAGGCCTCTTGAAAGCCAGAGTCAGCACAGTACCAAAGCACCACTGGGCCCATGGGGAGCCTGTGTTCTGGGATGTGTCTCCCTGTGATGCTCACCTGCAGGTTCCTTCTCTTCCTCCACCATGTTCTTTGCCTTTAAATAAAAGCTTTATGTGACCATATTGTGGAGTCTGATGAGTCATTTCAAATACCCATATAGGGGAAAATGATACAACTACCCACACGGTAGCTGTCAGCAATATATTCATGTTTTCAATCGTCGTGTACATACTGATTTTCATCCTTCTGTCTTTCTTTCTTTTTTCTTCCTTCCTTCCTTCTTTCTTTCTTTTCTTTCTTTCCTTTCCTTTCCAGGAATCCAGTCTGAGCTGCAGCTTCAAACTATGCCACAGCTATGACAACACCAAATCCTTAAACCACTGTGCCAAACCAAGGATCAAACACACACCTTCACAATGACCCGAGCCACACAGAGACAATGCTGGATCTTTAACCCATTGTGCCACAGTGGGAACTCCTGATTTTGTTTATTCCTAATCTCAGCAGTTAAGTAGCTGAAATTCTTCTATATAGTGGAAGGATATTTCACTGAAATAAAGGAAATTGATTTGAATTAACAGGCTAATCAAAAGAAGAAATTGTCAGTTTAAAATGAATATACCATTTAAAAGAAAACAAAGACAGTGATTGCATCTACCACTGAAATTATATCCCATCTGCTAGAAATCAAAATGCATTAGTAAAATAAAAGTGACACGATATTGACCCCAAATGGGTAAATTGGTTTCAGCAGAATAATGCCAGATCAAATTGCACTGATGTCAATTTTAATATTATTTCTTTAGAAGATTATAAACATAGTTTTCAAAAACATTTTATCTGGGGGTTATCAATTGCTTTAGATTTAAGAACATTATTTATATTTTACGTAAGTGCATATATAAATCGCATTCGGATAATAAATTCTGCATACCCCTGAAGCCAGACAAATCTTTTTTCTTCGTAAAATTCTTATTACATTGCTCAAATTTGAGAAGATGCTTTAGAATGTTGATTCATTCAATCTTTCTTTTTTTCCCCTATTATATTTTATGAAGAGCCCAAAATCAAGAGCTTCTATACGCCAAGTGTAAATATGTGAAGACTTGGGATTATTCAAATGAAGAAGCCAATTTCGTGTTCTGAAATTCTAAGATTTTTCAAGAAATCAGTGTGGAACTGTTCTAATAAATAAGATAATGAGATATGATTTAGGAACAGAAAAACCACAAACCGCTCTGTCTTGCTGAGGTACTCTGTGGAAAATATTCCTCAGTATACATAAAATTAGGACAAAATATATTTTTTTGAAATGGAATCACAAGAGTTTATTCCTTTCTCCTATGAGGTCCTTTAACCTTACATGGCGTATGAATATTTTCAAGTTGCTACAAAGAGCTCTTTAGTGCTGACAATTTATTCTAAACTTAATATGAAAGGAGCAATGAAAAAAATGGTTTTGGGCTGTAAAGAATAAGCTCCAGTCGATTTCTGGAAAATACTTTTTGAGTGTACCATACAAAATCATCATTTCTTTTTAAACCACATGATTTTTTTTTTTTTTTATTTGCATGCCCTCAGTAGTGTAGAACAAGCAGAGCAGTGTTCTAAGGACTTATGTTGGTTTTTCAAGCTAGAGTCTGTTCTCTCAACTGTGCCTCTGAAACGTAGGAAAAACAAAACAAAACAGTAAAAACATAAAAATGTACAGATTTCCTGCCACCATAAAGCAAGGAAGTATTGCATCTAAAAATGAAAAATATAAGTATCTGGAGAAACTTTGGCTTTGGAGAAGATGAAGGAAATACAGGTTTCTATTCTGTTAAGAATAACTTCAGTGCTGGGTCTTATATATCAAATAAACATAAAATGTTTCTGAATGGTAGAGAGAAGGCAGACCAGCTAGGAAACTTGAGATACAAAGGCATGCTGGTGAGATTTCTGTGTTTTTCCTTTTTGCGTCATAGATCCCAGACGTGAGATAAAGAAGCCCAGTAACACCAAAGGACACAGACCACAAAAGCCCCAACAAAAATGTGCTCTTTCCAAGAGAGGATTGGGAAATGGCAGCCTAGAAAGAAGGTGGTTTTTGTTTGTTTTTGGTTGGTTGTTTGTTTTTTAAATTCACTCTTCTCTAGCCAAACTAGAAAAACAAAGCTGTTTTCATCTCAATCCCTGCAGAGGCTTAGAAGGAAAACTAGCTTTATACTCAGGACAGGCTCTTAGAAAGTTCTCAAACACCTGCAGGAGTTGAAGGGAAGCAGAATATGCCATCCAAATATGCCTCTTTGGCCTCAAGACTACTTTAAGCTGGTTGTTCAAAAACAAAACAAAACAACAACGACAACAACAGCCCCCCAGAAGAAGCTCAGAAAAGCAAGCAGAAGTTACCCATTTGCAAGAGACATTTACAAATGAAACATCCATCTGTAAGAGTGGCTCCCTCTCTGTACCAGGAGGAGGAGGAGGACTGCAAATCCAGAAACTCATCGATGGAGAAGGCAAGGACTCACATCCACATGACAACCTTTCCCTGGTTTGCTGTGTCTTTCCTGATAACCTCCCACAGCTGGCTCCCCCTCATACCATCTTCTTATGTCTTTCACTGGGGACGGCAACCAAAGTGGTGATTTGGGCCTTTTCAAGGAGATCTGCCGTTTTCCTGGGTCTCTCTCATTAACAGTCGATAGTTTCTTCACTATTTATTTTCCTCTTAGTTGAAGACCTTAAGAAGCTGCCAGTTGTATTCTTGTTTTCCTGAAAATATATAAATCTTTGCATAACGGAGGCATATTTGTGTACTATGAGACTTTTCATCCTTTCTAATCATTTGCAATTCTGGGCATCCTCCCCGCGTTTCCTGAGCTCTTTGTCTCTTTCCTAGTTTTCTCTTCTTCCCGCCTTTGCTGGTGCAAAACATTTTGTCCATCCATGTGATAATTATGGGCATGCTTTGTAGAGGGAGTCCATCCATCATCCTTGTACAGGAAATTATTCTTACTCTTCCTCTGTAAATGATTTATTTATAAACCAGTAGAAGATATAGGTTCACGTTATCATATTCTAGACCAGGGTACTCATTCAGTTTTCTCTTCAAGAAATTCACAACTCAGTCGTGAAATAACACTCTGAAGACATTCTAGACCCGAGTACTCCTCCTAGTTGTCGTATTATGCAGAGTAGATACTCTGAGCACTCATCAGAATTCCATGAATTTCTGTACACATAGCACCAATGTGTTCAGATTTCCTTTAGCTACATAACCTCAATTTTCTCGCTGTAATCTCAATTTTTCACTGCTGCAATGTTTGCCTTCTCATTTAGCACTCTGCCCTGACTCAAGGACATCCAAGGGACTCAAGAGGTCAGAATCAAAATAATGCCCCACAAAATCGTGCTGACCTCTGGAAAACTCATACTTATTTAGTTAAATCCCATAGAAGTAATTAAAATGAGAAACTGTCTCATTCCAGAGCCTACTTAGGCTCTAAACTTGAGGACTTAATACAAACACATTTTAATAAATGTCACTTTCTGTGATATAAGACCTTGCTGATGTGGCCAGAGCAACACAAGGAGTAAACTGCTGGTCACAGTTTCCAGCTCAACATTTCCTTTACTTTGTCTCCTGGGAAGAAGTTTCCCCACCTGGGAAAAAGTGCAGATCACAAGAACCCGGCAGATGTCAGTGTCTGCGGGACTGGGAAACACTTACTCTGCAAACAGGTAGCAGAGTACGAAGGTGAGAAGGGCCACCGCCATTGTCATTTCTTCATTCATACTGTTTGTATTTTAGGTATTAGAGACACGTGACCATACACCATTTATTAGCCCATTGCATATACTGTATCCCTTGATGAAAGCCCAGCAAGTCAGCTCTTGGCCTTATCTGAACTGTCTTCAAACTCTTTCCCTTTCTATCACATTGGCTAGTATCAGTAAGGGAAAGTTGGAAGGTTGGAAATTGTGTCCCATTGGAACCTAGGAGAGGTAATTGGTGACCTTGAACAAATCAGGTTTAAAGTTTGGTGGAATTCAGGTACACATTTCTGCATATAAATGTTAAAACTTTCATCTGAATTAATCCAGTAGAAGGTAGTTGGGATGACAAAGGCAAGCAAAGTGATGATGCGCATGTGAAGATAAAACTAACAGGATGAAACTAGGTAAGACCAGGATGTAGGGGATTAGGAAAATTAAATTGCTTGTTTGCTTTGTGTAATTCCAGGCATGATGAGGCCGTTTATGAGACTTAAAGATTTTCAAATCTGAGCAGATTTACAAACACAGATCAATATTTCTATACATTAAAGTTTAAGACATGAGACAATTTGAAATGTTAACCTGGGAGCAAGATATGTGAGCTTGTAAAAAAGAAAAGCAGTCTGAGCTGAAGATAATCCATATTATTTACTCACAATTAGATATTTTGGAACTCCTACTATAAATGCAAATGTTAAATGTAAAAGAAAGAGTAGCAAGCAAATAACTCAATTTCAAGGAAGTTGCTTAGAAAAAATAAAAAAAAGAATATTTCACAGAGTTTAAGACAGTTATAGGCCAAGTTAAGTGTTTGAATATGTATGTAAGAGCAATGGAGATACTGAGAATTATCGAGGTAGATATGATTTAGGGAGAAAATACCTAGGCAAAAGAAGAAGTAAACTTTCTGAAACAGAGGGAAGGACAAGGTCATGTGAAAATAATATATATCTCAAGGCAAGGAGTTAAACAGAGGAAGCTCTGCACAGTGGGTTTATGTTTATAGAGACTTTAAGAGTAGGGCATAAGTTAAAAACAGGTGGAAGTAGAGAAAAGATTTGTAAATAAATAATAAAAAAATTGATAAGGCATCAATAAAACAAATAGCAGACTGATGCCAGTATTAGGACAGTTTATGTTGAATGTTATGGCTCTTGAAATTCTAGGAATATACAGAAAACAAAGATGAATGGCCATATAGGCAAAACCTTTTTGGCAAATAACAGAGTAGACAAGAAGGGTGGAGAGGGGACAAAGCATCAGCACATACTAAGTATCTAGAGAGGACCCTGCTTAGATAATAATCTCATGAGATAATTAATAGTAATAATAGTCTCATATGCTCATGAGGCTAGTGGTAGAAATTTAAATGAGGTTTGCTTAGCACAGAAAAAAATTTATTCAATTTCATAGTCACCTTTTTTTTTTAACTAACCCTTCTAAGTTTTATTAAACTGACCTTTCTAAGTCAGTTGTGTTTGTAGAAGAACTACAAAGGATTCTACAGGTTTTCTAGTGAAAACAACTTGCAATTAGGAAATCAAGTCAAAGCAAAAGGGAATTCACTGTCAAAATTCTTAACACAGAATTTTAAAAACTGTCAATGAAAATTTCATTCATTTATACTTTATTCATTATAGTCTTTATTCATATTGATTCTCAATTTTCCCTGATTTGGCTGAAGGAAACTCTTTAAACTGACTTTTTAACTTTTATGTCATTTAGACTTGTTCTTATCATTTTGGGGGCACATTCTAACTCTAGCAGAACAAGAAGTTGAAGGTTGAAAGGATACATTTTGTTTTGCTCCAGTTCTAGATTAAACCATTTTTTAAAACAATCTCCTATCCCTTTAATGGCATGTGTATGGCATGAGAAATGTTTTTATCTTTTTACAAATGGCTTTCCGGTTGTCCCAACATATATATATATTTGTAGGGAGGTACTGCATTTACTTGTTGTATTAACTCCAGGGACACAGAAATTCTTGAACTTTCCTTTTGCCATTGACAGAAATAATAACATAAGGAAATTTTAAGAACACAATTTTCTGGAGGGAGATTTTTTCCTCTATAAGCTGTTCTTTTTCAAGTAAATTGTGACTCTTGATTCATAGGGTCTTCTGAGAAGATTTATGCTTCATTCTTTTTTTTTTTGTCTTGATTTAGTTTTTCTATTTTATTTGTTGTTGCTGTTTTATTATTTCTTCTTTCCTGTTTCTTTCAGTCATTTTTCCCCCCCTCAGTTTGTCCCAACATATTTTATTAAATTTTTGCCTTTGCTCCATGTTTTGATATTTCACATTTATCATAGACTAAATTTCTATATGTTCTTAAGTCTGTTTCCATGTATGACTTCTGGTTCATTTCAAAGGCTTGTCTATCCGTGCTACAATATTTTTTTAAATATGGAGGCATAAAATGACTTTTTAATATTGATTTAATATTGTGTATTAAATATTTAATATATATTTGACACATTAGAGATATCATGTTCCCCCAGACAGCTCTTTATTTTCAACTATACTTACTTGCTTATTTTGTGCTACATATCCCCCCGCCCCCTATATTACCAACCTACACCCAGAAAACAAACAAAAAAAAAACTTAGGGAAAACTTAAAACACAATAAGCCTCTCTTGTTCAAAAGTGTTTGGTTTAATATTTTCTCTTTTCGATATCATCATTCTCTAGAAAAAACTAGCATCTTTCTATTGGTCACAAATAAAATTATTTCATTTTGAGATATTTAATGCAAATTGAATTCCTAACACAATCATATAGAGAGCTAACCTCAATCAATATGATGTATAATATAAACTGTGCTATCAAAGTGGTGAATTGTGTGTATCTTACTTAGTAATTTTTTAGAGCCGATATATTCTGTTACATAAGATGTACCCAACATGTATTTATCGACTAAATAAAGCTTTGCCCCCGTATATGGATTTTTTTTTTTCTTTCTCTGCTCAGCTACTGTTAATTAGATCGGCCCGGTATAAATTGCAATTTCTTGTTCTTTAACCATTCAAGGAAAAAAGAAAAAAAATGTGCCGATATTATTATTGATGCTATTGATCACATCCTGCATACAAATAGAAAATGCAAACGGTCAGTAAAGAGGGTGAAAAGATATAAAATGAAGTCAGTTGAGGAGCAAAATGTTTTAAAAAGGAGATTTGATTAGGAGCTCAATTTACCTTCAAGCTAAACCCATTAAGCTGAAAAGATGAAAGCTGCTCCAGAGCACAGGAAGTAGAACTGGTAAATTATACTGGTGAATTGTGCACTACCACAAAATGATCTAATAAACTAGTAATTTGCCATGTTATTATGAGCTACAAAGACAATTTAAGAAAAACAGTTTGGTTTCTATTTCTTCTAGCCTTGTTGGGTAGTTTCACAATCATCTTTTAGAAGAGAGTATAACTAGTTTTAGTCGTAGGACTATATTTTTATTAATTATAAAACTATAGTTATACAGGCATACACACTAAAGTCATAATTAATTAAGACATAGTTATAGTCTATCATCATTTTAACCCTTTTTTATGTGCTCTTCTGTTTTGGAAATGGATTTTTTAATAAACAATGAAGGCACTTTAAAAAATTTCACTTCTGCTAGAATTTTTTGAAATAATTATGCTAAAAGAACTTTTCAGGCATTCTGCAGTGGGGGTTAAGGGATTATTGAAATGAAAGAAGGTTTTCATGATTTTAAAATTTCTATACTCTTAGTATGATTTATTTTAAAAGTATTAGAGCAGAAAATATTTGAAAGCTATTTATTCTATCCTTTCTTCAGAAAAGTGGAGCAATTAAACTTGTAAAAATTTTCCCAATTTCATAAAATTTTGTATTAAATTCAGTCTCATTTTTTTAAATCTACCATTGAATGACTAATATTTGGGATAACTTAGGTATGACACAGATAATCTTCCCAGAGTGTATCATTCCAAGACTAGTACATTAAGTGTGATGCTTTCCCAAAAATATTTATAAGGATTATCATACATAAAGTGAAATGTTGAACACAGTCTCTCTCTTTTTTTTTTTACCACACCCACGGCATGTGGAAGCCCTTGGGCCAGTGATCGAACCTGTGCCACAAGAGTAACAATGCTGAATCGTTAACCTGTTGAGCCACCAGGGAACGCTCTCCTTTTTTTTTTTTTTTTTTTATTGAGTAGAAAAATGATCTTAACACAAATGCATTTATGGTTTGATCTCGAGGTCGAGGGGACTAGATCCAGGTAAATAGTTTGTTGCTACTACTTCAGGCACTTGCAGAGAAGCATATTTGGTAGCAATGTTTTTTTTTAAACCTTCATTTTTAAATAGATTTTTAAGAGTACTCAGTGAGGGAGAGATTATATTTACCATACTAGTGTTGATTTCCTATAACCATTTTGCGCAAAACATCCTCAGCTTTGTCTATCCAAATCCTTGCCTTGGCATCCATGACAACAGAATATGCTTCATCTGTTTATCAGATCATAGTTCCTTGCTGAGAGGCAGTAAATAAACTACCACATATCCAAGCAATTAATATGATATGGGATAGTGCCTAAAGCCAACCAAAATATGAATATTTCTTCCTCACTTCATTGCATTTACAAATGGTGGTAATTAAATGTTGGATAAGCAGTATATGTAATTATATTGGGTAAATACTTTTCTGCCGTTTCACTTCCTCAGCACATATCATAATAAAACTCCACCCTTTATGAAGCCCTAAAAGATACTTTTAACTTTATAGGATAGCAAGAGCTGTAAACAGTAACCCATAGATTCTAAGTCTAAGATAATTCTATTACCTCTGTAAGACCACGGTTTCTTTCTTTACTATTAAGAGGTTAAGCATGACAGCAAGGATAAAAATGAGCAGTTTTTTTTTTTTTTTAAAGAAATTGAAAATATTCCACAAAACAAAAAAACCTTTAATTTGTTTTGAAAACTTTAGTATGACGTAGGGTTGATAAAATATTTTTCTCAATTTGCAGCCAGACAAAGTCTGATCAATATTAATTAAGTGTGGAATATATTGGAGAAATTTTGAGATCATAATTTGAAATCAATATTAATTTTATTCTTGTATACAATTGAATATAGACTTAGCTCCTCTGGATTTCGGCAAAGAACCCATTTGCTTCCCTAGCATTTCCTTCGGGCTGAACAACAGCAACAAAAAGGCAAAATCCACTGCATTGAAGTTCAAGTCTGGTGAGAAGCAGAGCAGGGCTAAGCAGAAGAGTGAGAGATTGGAGGAAGGTGAAGATCTTCTTTGACCTGGTTTGTAGGGGTCTAGGACGTGATAGTGCCTGGGACATGATAGTGGGGATGGAGGGAAAGGCTTTTCAATCTACTGAAAACTTGCCACTGAAAACTGGTCTTGCTGGGAACGCTGATTGCTCCCATTTTGCCAAAATGAATGAACACGAAGCTTCTCCTCATTTCACCAATCTTTTCATTAGATTAGCCACCACTTGACCATGATTTGCTTCCTGAAAGAGCCTCTTTTTATTTTCATGTCTCCACTTTCAATGTTCCCACTGCCAAGCAAGAATGGCTTATTTCCTATCCTATCTGAAATAGGGACTCTGCTATTCTCTTATAGGGAAAAAAAATATTTTTCAGTCTACCCCACATTTCAGTTTCAATCATGAGTTTTATTTATTGTATATTTGTTGTCTTCTTACTCTAGACATTGGGCTCCTAAAGACCATGAACCAAGTTGACACACCTAACCTGCCGCAAAGTTTAGGCTCTTGGGAATTTATTTAAGGGAATTTATTTAAATGGATTCATTTCATTACTTTTGTTGTTCCAGTTATGGATTTATTGTCTCTCTGCTCCAAACGTTCTTTTCAAAGTATGCTGCGATTACAGAATTCCTTTCAAAATATATATATATATATTTTTTTTTTTTGGATGAGCACCATGTTAAGCTTTCTCAGTAGAGGCTACTGGAAGACTGTGGAAATGTCTCTCCTAGGGTTTGGGCTGCTGTATGGTGGGTCAGAGGTGTGCGTGGAGGGAGCGCTGCTTCCTCCACACACCCAGAGTGTATGTTCCCCAGGGATTCTGCAGCTTTGGCCTGAAGACAAGCTTCCTGGGGTCATCTTGACACAGAAACTGGTGAAGGCCGCCGCCGGCTCTAGTATTCCTATCCCCTCTCTAGCTCAATCATAGCTCAGAGGCTGCCCAGCTCCCCTACCATACAAGGCGGTTGCCTGCTCCCTGCCTGGACTCTGGAGGATTGCTGTTTTCTTGCCCAGGGACTTCGGGATAGTTCTAGCCTGAGCAACACAGTCAACTTCACTAATATCCAGGGAGATGAGGTATAATTTTTCAATGTCTGAAACACTCCAAATTTGTCTTTCCTGGGGCACTCTTCTTCAGCCCTAAGGTACCACTTAGAGTTCCTTTGTATCTTATAGCAACTTTTATTTATTTATTTTGTCTTTTTAGGACTGCACCTGTGGGATATGGAAGTTCCCAGGCTAGGATCGAATCGGAGCTACAGCTGCCAGCCTATACCACACCCAAAGCAATGCCGGATCCTTAACCTTTTGAGCAAGGCCAGTGAGCGAACCTGTAACCTCCTAGTTACTAGTCAGATTCGCTTCTGCTGCGCCACAATGGGAACTCCAGGATGTTGAGTATTTTAATGTTTTTATTTACCTTTTAGTTTTCTGTGTGTGTGTGTGTGCATGTGTGAAGTGCTTATTCAAATCATTTGTCCCCCTTTTTTTTTTTTCTTTCTCTTTTTGTCTTTTTTGTTGTTGTTGCTATTTCTTGGGCCGCTCCCTCGGCATATGAAGGTGCCCGGGCTAGGGGTCGAATCGGAGCTGTAGCCACCGGCCTACGCCAGAGCCACAGCAACGCGGGATCCGAGTCGCGTCTGCAACCTACACCACAGCTCACGGCAACGCTGGATCGTTAACCCACTGAGCAAGGCCAGGGACCGAACCTGCAACCTCATGGTTCCTAGTCGGATTCGTTAACCACTGCACCACGACGGGAACTCCTGTCCTTTTTTTTTTTTTTATTGATCGTCTGCCTTTTTAAAGTTACTTTGCAAATGACTGACATATCCTTAACCCTAATTTTTGTAGCTGTATATATTTTAAATATTGCTTATAGCTTCCTTTTTAATTTTGTTTGGGGTTTTATTTTTCCCTGATACAGAAGCTCTTTATTTTTATAACAAATGTATTCATTTAGTAACCTACCGACAGTGTAACCAGTTTATTGAAAGAGCTGTACATGGCAGGGGACACGCTGAAATGACTCTAATATTTGTCATTATGCCATTTAAATTCTCCTGTGGAAAACATCTTTCCTACTCTTGACTGAAATCTAAGATTTCATATATTTTTTTGGTAATTCTAGTACCAAAAAAAATTCCCGTGTAAACAAATTTAAAAGATTCCATATAAGGTTTTTCTCCTGCCTAGCTCAGACCTGACCCAGATAAGGAATCATAGCAAAGCAGAAAGAGGTATGCTGGTAACTCTAAATTTCTTCCCTTGTCTGTTCTTCACTGCCTCCTCTGCTCTTTTTATTCTTAGGAAACTCCACAGTTGGGCTGTGGAAGATATGGGGCGAGTTAAAAGATGAACATCTTAAATCGCTTAGCATTTTAAGAGGTAACCAGGCATCAGGACTCTTTGAGTGTCAGATATTCAAATGCTGCCCGACTCCATTGCTTGAGGAGAGATGTCACAGCCTCTTAAAGGACTGCCAATCATTCTGCCCTGATATGCACCACACTCCTTACAAAGCCCCTTTCGAAGTCTTTGGCTGCTGGTAGTCCATCCCTCTTAGTCTTCATCCGTTAAGTTCACCATCTTCTTTCAGTGATTCCTTGTAAATGAATCCCCTTTCAAGCAGAATTAAGTCCACATCCCTTTAGAAGGACTGATTTTGGTCTTTGGAAAATGTACTCTCTTTCTATAGGTTTAAGGAGTAATCAGAAGAGTATTACCTTGTAGCAGGAACTAATTAGCACAAGGCTAAACATGTATCTGGCCCCATCCACCAAATCTAAAAACAAGATCAGAAGGACATTTAGGTTGTTTCCATGTCTTGGGTATTGAAAGTAGTGCTGCAATGAACTTGAGCGTGGAATGTGTCTTTTTTTTTTTTTTGTCTTTTTGCTATTTCTTGGGCTGCTTCTGCAGCATATGGAGGTTCCCAGGCTAGAGGTCTAATCGGAGCTGTAGCCACCGGCCTACACCAGAGCCACAGTAACGCCAAATCCGAGCCGAGTCTGCAACCTACACCACAGCTCATGGCAACGCCAGATCCTTAACCCACTGAGCGAGGCCAGGGATCAAACCTGCAAACCTGCAACCTCATGGATCCTAGTCGGATTCATTAACCACTGAGCCAGGACGGGAACTGAGTGTGAATGCATCTTTTTGAATTAAGGTTTTCTCCAGATAGATGCCTGGGAGTGGGAATGCTGAGTCATAGGGTAATTTTGCTTTCAATTTTTTAAGGAAAAGCCATACCATTCTCCATAATGGTTGTACCAATTTACATTCCCACCAACAGTGTGCGAGGGTTCCCTTTCTCCAGCCCCTCTCCAGCATTTATTGTTTGCAGACTTTTTGATATATGTATGTGTAGAACTGAATCACTGCTGTGCACCTGAAACTAAGTGTTGTAAATCAGTTATACACTAATATAAAATAAAAATACAAAAAGATCAGAAGCTTCATTTTTTTTTGTCTTTTTTTTCTTTTTAGGGCTGCACTTGTGGCATATGGAGGTTCCCCAGGTCCAATTGGAGCTGCAGCCACCAGCCTACCCCACAGCCACAGCAACACGGGATCTAAGCCATAACTTCGACCCTCACCACAGCTCACGGCAATGCCAGATCCCCAACCCACTGGGTGAGGCCAGGGCTCAAACCCATGTCCTCATGGATACTAGTCAGGTTCATTAACCACTGAGCCACAACAGGAACTCCAGTATATTTTCTATTAACTTCACTGCATTCCTAAACAAAGCTCAAGAATATTTGTAGAATTACAGTTATCTATAGGACCCAAAAATGCAAAATACAACACCCAGTTAAAAAATTAATAGTTTCATAATGTTGTGTCTTCTAACCTAAGGAAAAGCTCTATTTTAATACTCTTTTGCATAATAATTCTACCTTTAAAATCAGAAACATTAAAAAAACGTAGGTGGAAATATTTGAAACCCAAATCACTGTGTATAGACAAGTGATGATACTATATGTAATGCCCTAGAGAAAATAAAGAGAAGCTTCTAGAGATAAAGGCACTTTATATTTATATTTTCAAAAGTAAAACTTTAAGTGGGCTGAACAGTGGCCTTATATATAATCTAATAACTGGAAGCTATAAATATTATATTATGTTGTTAAAGTTCTGCTGATGTGATTAAGTTAAGGATTTTAAGTTGAGATAATTCTGAATTAACCAGAAGGGTCCTAAATGTTAAGACATTGGAGTGATACGGCCACTAGGCAAGGAATATTGGCAACCACTAGAAACTGGAAAGGGAAGGAACAGATTCTTCTTTAGTGTCTTTGGAGGTGCACAGTGAAACTGATTTCAGATTTCAGGCCTCTAAAACTCTGAGAGAATACTTTTTTCCCCTTGTTTTTAGGGCCACACCGGTGGCACTTGGAAGTTCCCATGCTAGATGTCAAATCGGAGCTGCAGCTGCGAGCCTATGCCACAGCCACAGAAATGCAGGATCCAAACCACATCTGTGACCTACACCACAGCTCATGGCCATACCAGACACTTAACCCACTGAGTGAGGCCAGGGATTGAATCTGCGTCCTCATGGATACTAGCTGGGTTCTTAACCCACTGAGCCACAGTGGGAACTCTGAGAATATCTTTTTATTGTTTTGTTCCACCAACTTTGTGGTAATTTGTTATAGCAGCCATAGAAATCTAATATAAGTGTTAAATAAATACTAAAAAATTCTACTTCATTATTAATCTAAAAAAGTATATTGAAAAAATATACACATACTTTTAAGCACAGAATTTCAAAACATTAAATTAATGAGGTTAATTTGAAAGTGGTGATCTCTGGATGTGTGGATTCTTGTATTTCTGTTTTCTATTTAGAAAAATTTCCTAAAACAGAAACATAGATGGCATAGGATGTAACAGAAAGTACTCAGGAAAAAGATGAATGGAGCAGGCTTATTGAGTTTACCTATAACTTAGCTAAAAGTAATTTTTTCTTACTTTTAAATAAAAACATATAATACTATAAAAGCGAAAATCTTCTGTGCCCGCTTTGTAGCATACACCTTGGAAATCTAACTCAGTTATGAATTATTCGTCAGTATTCATAGGTTTAATGTCAATGAATTTCAGAGACAGCTATGACTGGCATTCTCATATATAGCTGGTAGATGAATTTACCAATACATTTTAAAAATTATGTGTTTAACATTTGTCTTCTTAAACTAATAGGAATTTTTTCTAGGTAAATAATAAGACATTTGAAAAAAGATTTATATGTGAGAATACTAGCCAGAATTAATTCAAAATAGTGAGAAACTAGACTCTCCTTAGATAACCAACTAACTCGGGGAATTAATATGTAAATTATGGCATAAACAAACCATGGTATTTTATTTTATTTTATTTTTTTATTTTCCCACTGTACAGCAAGGGGATCAAGTTATCCTTACATGTATACATTACAATTACATTTTTTTCCCCCACCCTTTGTTCTGTTGCAACATGAGTATCTAGACAAAGTTCTCAATGCTATTCAGCAGGATCTCCTTGTGAATCTATTCTAAGTTGTGTTTGATAAGCCCAAACTCCCGATCCCTCCCACTCCCTCCCCCTCCCATCAGGCAACCACAAATCTTTTCTCCAAGTCCATGATTTTCTTTTCTGAGGAGATGTTCATTTGTGCTGGATATTAGATTCCAGTTATAAGTGATATCATATGGCATTTGTCTTTGTCTTTCTGGCTCATTTCACTCAGTATGAGATTCTCTAGTTCCATCCATGTTGCTGCAAATGGCATTATGTCATTCTTTTTGATGGCTGAGTAGTATTCCATTGTGTATATATACCACCTCTTCCAAATCCAATCCTCTGTCGGTGGACATTTGGGTTGTTTCCATGTCTTGGCTATTGTGAATAGTGCTGCAATGAACATGCGGGTGCACGTGTCCCTTTTAAGTAGAGTTTTGTCCGGATAGATGCCCAAGAGTGGGATTGCGGGGTCATATGGAAGTTCTATGTATAGATTTCTAAGGTATCTCCAAACCTTTCTCCATAGTGGCTGTAGCAGTTTACATTCCCACCAGCAGTGCAGGAGGGTTCCCTTTTCTCCACAGCCCCTCCAGCACTTGTTATTTGTGGACTTATGAATGATGGCCATTCTGACTGGTGTGAGGTGGTATCTCATGGTAGTTTTGATTTGCATTTCTCTTATAATCAGCGATGTTGAGCATTTTTTCATGTGTTTGTTGGCCATCTGTCTATCTTCTTTGGAGAAATGTTTATTCAGGTCTTTTGCCCATTTTTCCATTGATTGATTGGCTTTTTTGCTGTTGGGTTGTATAAGTTGTTTATATATTCTAGAGATTAAGCCCTTGTCAGTTGCATCATTTGAAACTGTTTTCTCCCATTCTGTAAGTTGTCTTTTTGTTTTCTTTTTGGTTTCCTTTGCTGTGCAAAAGCTTTTCAGTTTGATGAGGTCCCATGGGTTTATTTTTGCTGTAATTTCTATTGCTTTGGGAGACTGGCCTGAGAAAATATTCATGATGTTGATGTCAGAGAGTGTTTTGCCTATGTTTTCTTCTAGGAGTTTGATGGTGTCCTGTCGTATATTGAAGTCTTTCAGCCATTTTGAGTTTATTTTTGGGCATGGTGTGAGGGTGTGTTCTAGTTTCATTGCTTTGCATGCAGCTGTCCAGGTTTCCCAGCAATGCTTGCTGAATAGACTTTCTTTTTCCCATTTGATGTTCTTGCCTCCCTTGTCAAAGATTAATTGACCCTAGGTGTCAGGGTTTATTTCCGGATTCTCTATTCTGTTCCATTGGTCTGTCTGTCTGTTTTGATACCAGTACCACACTGTTTTGATGACTGTGGCTTTGTAGTATTTCTTGAAGTCTGGGAGAGTTATGCCTCCCGCTTGGTTTTTGTTTCTCAGGATTGCTTGGCGATTCTGGGTCTTTTGTTGTTCCATATAAATGTTTGGATTGTTTGTTCTAGTTCTGTGAAGAATGTCCTGGGTAATTTGATAGGGATTGCATTGAATCTGTAGATTGCTTTGGGTAGTATGGCCATTTTTACAATATTGATTTTCCCAATCCAGGAACATGGAATATCTTTCCATTTCTTTACATCTTCTTTGATTTCTTTGATTAAAGTTTTATAGTTCTCAGCATATAGGTCCTTTACCTCCTTGGTCAGGTGTATTCCGAGGTATTTGATTTTGTGAGGTGCAATTTTAAAAGGTATTATATCTTTGTATTCCTTTTCTAATATTTCATTGCTGGTATACAGAAATGCCACTGACTTCTGAATGTTAATCTTATATCCTGCTACTTTGCTGAATTTATTAATCAGTTCAAGGAGTTTTGGGGTTGAGTCCTTAGGGTTTTCTATGTATAGTATCATGTCATCTGCATACAGTGACAGTTTGATCTCTTCTCTTCCTATATGGATGCCTTTTATTTCTTTTGTTTGTCTAATTGCTGTGGCTAGGACTTCCAAAACTATGTTGAAGAGCAGTGGTGAGAGTGGGCATCCCTGCCTTGTTCCAGATTTGAGTGAGAAGACTTTCAGTTTTTCCCCATTGAGTATTATATTTGCTGTGGGTTTATCATAAATGGCTTTGATTATATTCAGGAATGTTCCCTCTATACCCACTTTGGCGAGGGTCTTGATCGTGAATGGATGTTGGACTTTGTCAAATGCTTTTTTGCATCTATTGAGATGATCATATGATTTTTGACTTTTCTTTTGTTAATGTGGTGTATGATGCTGATTGATTTGTGTATGTTGAACCATCCTTGTGAACCTGGGATGAACCCAACCTGGTCATGGAGTATAATTTTTTTGATATGTTATTGGATTCAGTTGGCTAAGATTTTGTTGAGAATTTTTGCATCTATATTCATCAATGATATTGGGCGATAGTTTTCTTTTTTGGTGGTATCTCTGTCTGGTTTTGGAATGAGGGTGATGGTGGCATCATAGAATGTCTTTGGGAGTATTCCTTCTTCTTCAACCTTTTGAAAGAGTTTAAGGAGGATGGGCACCAATTCCTCTTTATATGTTTGATAGAATTCACCTGTGAAGCCATCTGGTCCTGGACTTTTATTTGTAGGGAGTGATTTTATGACCTCTTCAATTTCATTTCAAGTGATCGCAAACCATGGTATTTTATACAGCCATTAAAAACCATACCTGTAACCACAACAACAACAACAACAACAACAAAACATTCTGTTAAAAGAACAGAATCACTAAAATTACTTTGCTGTGTATTTGCCAAGCACTTTTAAAGGTATTGTTTCTTTTTATCCTCATAACCACATTATTATGTGGGTATATTCTTTTTTACTTCCACCTGAATAATGAAGAAACTTGCTCAGAGTTATACAGCTAGAATAAGGAAGGTTGATGCCACAGGATAACCTGTTAATCAACAAGTTATAGCAGACAGTAAACAAAATAAAGCCCAGTTATTTTTCAGGCATTCCTCCCTGGTCACCAATGCCCAGTAGCCTGGTAAGTTTCAATATCACCTGAGTGTCAGCTCAACCTCAACCAATCAGCCTGCAGAACATAAGCCTAAGGGGAACCTCAGTGCCAACAGCTTTATGCCCAATGCCTGGTATAGCCATACACTAGAATATATGGTATGTCTGGATTATGGACCTACAATTTTGAATATTTTCCAAAACTTATACATAAAACTATTTTTTTAATCTCAAAGTTATAAAATAAAATATTTTCGGAGTAGAATAAGAGGAAATAAAAAAGCACTCCAAGAGCAAGGAATCCGCCACAGAAAACTTACTGTAGCCGTGCCAGTCTGCAGTTGTTTCTATGATCAAAACACCCTCTTTAGTTTGAGTTCCTGGGGCTCAGCTTAATGTTTCCTACGTCCCGCATGGAGACTTTTCTGGTTGTTTCTACAGAGCGAATTGCTTTACTAAAAACATGCAAACAGCACAGAGCAATGACTTTGAAGTGACAAATATGTTTAATATTTTGACACTGGAGGCTCTATCCAGATGCAGAGTAAATGATGCCTAGAGGCTTTCAATACTTTTGGAGTTTTAATAACAAAGAGACTGGCAACCAATAATCTGGGAAAAGGGAGGCATCTACACCCACACTTTATTGTATTTTCGTCTCTTTTTTTGCATGTGGGAAGTGTCTTAGGAAGTGGTTTGCAAGTTGCTTTGCTGTACAATGAATTGCATATCTTATTCCTGTAAAAATTATTAAATCAACTTTCCTATGTCGTTATCTATATTTTTGTTTTTGTCTCTCTTTCTTTCTCTCCTTCCACAAAATGTGTGTCTGTGTCTGTGTCTCTGTGTGTATGTGACTGTGTGTGTGTGTGTGTGTGTGTGTGTGTACTTACTTAATAACCATGATCAAGTCTTCTAGTGACTTTTAGCAGCTTGATTTTGGAGTGCACTGCAAATTTCAGGACATCTCAACAGTGAACAGCACAGGACCTTGAAATATACAATCGTTATTGGTAGAGATAAAAGGCCATGAGGCATAGCACAGGGCTTTTTAAAATTTAATATGCATGTAAATCACCTGGAGAACTGGTTAAAATGCACACTTGGATTCAGTGAGTCTGGACTATTTCCCGAGACAGCGCATTTCTCCCACGCCCTCAGGTAATGCCAGTGCCACTGGCCCACGGACCACAGAGCAGCAAAGGCAAAGTGGAACTCACACGGAATACGGCAGGTGCGTTCAAATCTCTGCTCAAACTCATTGGACCTGTGACTTCTATAAGTTTTAAGCATCACTTTTGGTCTCGTTGTCGTTTATAAGGTGGAAAGTAAAACCAACACCTAGGATTGTTGCCGTGACGTAGGATGTCACGTCTGCATAAGAACATGCTAAATGGTCTATGCACAATAAATGTCAGGTGCTTTCCTTCTCTCTCAATTCTGAGGACCACGATCATGAAAGGTTAGAAAGACTGAGACAATGTTGAATGTCTAGGGAAGTGTTTTTCAGAATGCTATAAAATTTTTTTAAGTGTCAGCTTAATGCTTTCTCCAAGAAAGAAAAAACTTACTGTGGCAATGGTCATTTTATTCCATAGGTCTCCACCTATGAGCAATTTTAGTTTAAATTTAGTTTAATTTCATCACAGTCATGCTAATTTATATGTCCTTTTCTGGTCAAATATTGAAAGTCAATGGCAAGTCATGGCTGCATCAATTCTACAGCAAATATCCATGCAAAAAATTTTTAAAAGAGGTACAAAGAGTACTCACCTGTCTAAGTATAAAAATCACAATAGAACGCTATATTCCATTCCATTTTTTGGGTGGGGGTAAAGGAGAAAAGGATAGCTTTATTGCTTTGCCAGGCAGATGGGGCCAAGGCAAGCTAATGCCTTAAGGACTCCCCCCCCCCCAGCCCCCCACCCTGGCCCTTGAGAGAGATTAGGAGATGGTTTCATAGTTTGGGGAGTGGAGAAAAAAAAAATCTGGCCATAGATAAGGGTCAGGGTAGAGGCAAGCTTGCAAGCTTGCATTGTCTTTCAAAGTTGGTGTTTAGTGGCCCCAGGCCTGATTCTGGTGGCCCTTCTTCCTGGAATGAAGAATGAATGCTTCATCAGGTAGTTCTTCCATTTGTTGGGGGTTTTAGTTTCAGGTTCAGTTCTTTGTGCCTTCAAGCAGAAGGAATTCATGAGAGACAAAGTGATAGGCAAGAAATAGATTTATTAAGATAGGACCCTTGTGAAAGATGCAAGTGGATGCGCAAGGATGCTGTGCTGCTATGTTCCATTTTAATTAGTGTTTTTTATCTTTTAATTCGGAAAATACATTTAGCAGCAATCAGTAAACAAAAGAAATAATTTTTGAGGCCTCTGCTTAACTTGTTCTTTTCATCGATTGAAGTATCTACTCCATGTGTTCAGGGCTCAGTCCTTAAGTCCTTTCTAGTCTTGGTACACCTTCCCCTTATTCAATCTCGTTTTTAAAAATATCACCTGTATTCAAATGATTTGCAATTTATATCTTCAATTATGTCTTATCCTCTGAATTCTGTATTTAAAGTATTTGGGCCCAGGTAAAATTTGAAGTCACTAGAAACAATGTACTGGGTTCAAGACACGACTCATTTTTATATTGTGACATAACACACTTTACAGATCTATGCTTAGCACAATTGCCATGTAGGTATCTCATGGATAGTTCAAAATAAAAATATCTAAAATTTAGTGCTTAGTCTCTAACCCTACCACTAAGATACTGTAAGAGCTTTTTTAAAAAAGTTTCAGTTAATGGTGACTCTGTACAGTTCTTCCTGCTAAAGCCAATAGTCTTGGTGTCTTCCTAGGAGCTGTTTATCTTATACCCCACACCTGATCAATCAGCCATTGATAACAGTTCTATCTTTGAGATATACCAAGAATTCAAACATTTGAATTCTTGGTATATCTGCTACTTCTCTGGTCCAAATCTTCATATATCATACACATTGTTACATCAGTCTTCTAACCTCTTTTTGCCCTTGGACGCCTTCAGCCTGAATATTTAGCAGAAAAAAATGATTTTAAAAATTTGTTCAGGAGTTCCCATCGTGGCTCAGTAGTTAATGAATCTGACTAGGAACCATGAGGTTGCAGGTTCCATCCCTGCCCTTGCTCAGTGGGTTAAGGATCCAGTGTTGCCTTGAGCTGTGGTGTAGGTCGAGGATCTGGTGTTGGATCTGGTGTTGCTGTGGCTGTGGCGTAGGTCGGCAGGTACAGCTCTGATTCGACCCCTAGCCTGGGAATCTCCTTATGCTGTGGGTGTGGCCCTAGAAAAGACAAAAACAAAACGAAACAAAACAAAACAAAAAAACAAAGAAAAAAGGTAAAAAAAAATTGTTCAGACTCATGGAGTCATACATTGCAAGAGGTGGGCGTAGCTTAAGTCTCGGATTCAATTTACTTATTTAACAAGTAGGGACATTTGGCACAGATTTCCTCATTTTTCTCAAAGTTCCGCTGATTACGGGGCCAGAAAAGGCTGTAAATGAAGTGAAAACTAATCTAATGTTTTGGGATGAAATACCTTTTTATTCGGAACTGCTTTTTTTGCTTCCCTGTAGTTTATTCTTAACAGAAGAGCCAGTGAGATCCCTTTAACTCTTAGATTAGGTCATGTCACTGCTTTCTTCTAAGCACATGAATGGAATTCCATATCATTTGGAAAAAGAAAAGAAAGGAAAGAAAACAAGAGAGAGCAAGAGCCAGTGAGAGAGAGAGAGACAGAGACAGACAGAGGGGGAGAGAGAGACACACACACAGGAAAAGAGGTCCTTATTTGCACCTGAATATCTCAACCTGTTGTGGTTGCGAATGTCATGATTCCTGTCCTGCCCACCTCCCTCTGCTCTCACTAAAGCTGTACCTTGAACATGCCCAGGTACATCGGGGACGTTGAGCTCACTGTGCCCTCTGTTTGGACACTCTTCCCCCACTTAGCTGTACGGCTAGTTCTCCACTTAGACTTTTCTTAATAATTTTCTTCTCTGTGAGACATTTCCTGGCTACCTTCTCCAAAGTTGATCATCCATCCCTCTCCTCTGATGATGTTGTTATCCTCTCCGCTGCTTTAGCTTTTTGATTCCCCCATTCTTGGCATTTTTTATTATTTAACAAATATTTTATGTATTTATTGAATAAACAGCATAAGAATAAGAATAGATATCACAAATAAGAATAGATACATTCGTATTCATTGTCTTTTTTCCCTTAAGAACAGAAGCTCTGTAAGAAAGAGATTTTCATTTTTGCTTGTGAATAAATCATTACTGTATTTCTAACATTTAATGATTTGCTCAGCACATGTCAGAGGCTTAATGAACACAGGGTGAATTATTAAATGCTACCTCTGTTCTGAATCCCTTTATCTTATTTTATATGACTCATGACTCCTTTTGGAATTCTCACTTCTGGAATAACATCATCTTCTCCCAGTTCATATACACATATATAATAATTTCTTCAACATTTTCTATTCACATTTCCATAACCTTTTGTTGCGTATCATGATATATTTCCTACCAACAAATTGCTACATGTTTACTGGAATATTTGTATTTGTTTAAAAAATGTGGTTTCAAGGATTAGTTTGAGAATATTGTCATTTAAGTGCTGGAGGCGATATTGCTGGGGAGAAGTAGACAAACAGAAAATCAAGAAAAGTAGATGAAAAGAAAATGAACATGATGTTTTTTAAAGTCCCGTGAAGTAAAAACACATGAAAGGAATAATTTCACATGGTAAAGAGGCTAAACTGCTGCATTTTGTTTCATTCAACACTTTTTTTTTCCTGCTCTGTGTTACTGGCAGCTGTGAAAATAAGCATACTAAATGAAAAGTTACCCTGAAAATAGCTGTCTCTTATTTCTCTTTGCATTTTGCAACCATCCAAAAAAAAAGGTAGTAGTAGTTGAGACTACGTAGGGAAGAAAAACTTTAAAATTCCTTTTCCTTTATCTCTTTCAGAATCCAGTTTCCATGGAAATAAATACAACAATGAAAGTCAAGAAGGAATCTCAATGAATTAATAATAAGTATAATAGGAAGCATTTTCCAGCATCTTTTGGCCACTTTGTTAAGCGCTTTAACACATTATGTCATTTAATACCATTATATCATTTTAGAGGGAGAGTGAGTCTCAAAGAAAAATGTAAGAAGTTTCTAGGTCATGGAGTAGGTCTCAGAATCCTAATTTAAGATAAAATCTGTCTGGCCATATCCTGAGCTAAAACCTAGGTTATTTCTTCTAAACTTATATATATATATATAAATATATATATATATATATATATATATATATATATATATAGTTGTTGTTGTTGTTATTTCTTCTAAACTTATATATATATATATAAATATATATATATATATATATATATATATATATATATATATATATATTTTGTTGTTGTTGTTGTTGCTATTTCTTGGGCCGCTCCCGCGGCATATGGAGGTTCCCAGGCTAGGGGTCAAATCGTAGCTGTAGCCACCGGCCTACGCCAGAGCCACAGCAACGCGGGATCCGAGCCGCGTCTGCAACCTACACCACAGCTCACGGCAGCGCCCGATCGTTAACCCACTGAGCAAGGGCAGGGACCGAACCCGCCACCTCATGGTTCCTAGTGGGATTCGTTAACCACTGCGCCACGACGGGAACTCCTATACATATATTTTTTACGCAACTATTTGATTTCAGCGAATTTTTGAGAAATTATCCAGCATGTTCAACAATTTGTACATTTAAATTTTAACCTAATTTACATAATAGGATTTTTTAAAATTCAGACAGATGTTACCTTATTCTTCATATAGGCTCTGTTAAATAAAATTACAAAAAATTACTGCATATTCTAACATCAATTAAGAAACCAGGAAAACGAATATGCAACACTTTCCATAAAAGTGTCAACTGGGTAGTAATGTTATAATAAAGAGCGAGTAACCCCTCATGTTTTGGAATCATTTTTAATACTAAAATGTTTATATTGGTCTTGAATTCTTTAAAATGTGGATTTTTAACATTTCCTTTTTCCCAAACCTGCTCTAAATCATTTTTTTAATCTGTAGAATTTAATTTACCACTTTGATTTAGGTTTGCTTTATTATTTTTCTGTGTTCTTTCATGGTTCTTCATTGCCATCAAATTGGATTTCCCCTTTTCTCTCTTCCTTTGGCAAAAGGGCCACACACATGAGACTAGTTTTTAGCAGATAAATTACTTCACCTCAGCAAGTATTCATCAAATTAAAACTAGGTTCTCAGCAATGTCTCAAGTCCCTGTTGACTGAAAATCAATGGTTGTCTGCCAAAATATTAAACAATGATGTTTAAAGTAATCAGCCCTTGACTGAGTACTGAAGCAAACTGCTTTTATGAAAATGTGCAGATTCATGGTTCATATATTTGGCAGAGCCAGCAAGTGAATTAAAATCTCTTGGAACCAACTTTCTCTTTTGACACCTAAGGAAATGTATGCCCAGAGAGGTGTGGTGATTTGCTCAAGGTCACACTGATAACCAGAAAAAGAGTCAAGAAAAACCTATGGGAGAGCTAAAAGCCAGGGATTTCTCTTTACAGCAGAGCTTCTGAACCGTTCTTTGCGCCTTCTCTTGCCCTCTATAGGCTGTTCTCAACACAGCTGCCAGGATCATCTCTTTAAAACGTTTATCAGATCATGTCACTTTCCCGGTGTATCCCTGAAAATGGCTTTCCAGCTCAGCGTAAAAGCCAAAGTCTGCAAATGCCTGCAAGTCCCTATATAATCTAGTCCTTCTTTCACCTCCAACATATCCCCGATGTTTTTATCCATCGCCCATGTCCTGCCAGCTGTATCCAGCTTCTAACTATTCTTCCAACGTGACGGTTGACCTTTCATTGTAAGTTACTCTTCCTGGAAGTCTTCTGTCAACTATGCCCATGACTAACAGCCCCCAAGTTTTAGTTCAAATATCGCCTTGTCCATGGATCTTAATTTAACGGTCATATTTCAGACTAAAACCCATATCGCTCTTTCAACCGGCCCTTCTAATTCCTCTTACAGGCCTTTATTTTCTTTTCACAGTCTATGCCATCTTCTAACATAGACCTATTTTTGTATCTGTTATTTTTCCTCTTTTTCCATTATATTGAAAACTCCAAAAGAGCAGCTTTGTCAGTTTGGTTCTCTGATATATCCTAAAGCCAGAATAGTTACAATCACCTAATAAATATTTAATGAATGAATAAATACATGAACAGGCTGACAACAGTCGTTTTAATCTTAGTATTACCTGGACCTTAATAAAATTGAAGCCTGAAAAAACAGAAGTTAAAACAGTATACTACTGTAAGTGTTTAAATGCCCAAGAGAAAGAAGATTATTCATATTATAAGATAACTGGGATGATATCATAGAGCACACAATTATCCAAGGGCAAGTTCTTAAGATTTGGAAAAGCATAATAGGACTTGACTTCTGTGGGTTGAGTCTGAAACTAAGGCATATGTTTATGAAATATGAAACTGACAACGCTAATCAAATGTGTCTTTAATGATTAATGTTTTACAGAAAATGCCGCTCCAAATATTAGCTTTGCAAACACAGCCTGGTGAAAGGGGAAACATTGATTTAGCATTTAGGACTACTAGTTTTCACTAATTTCAAATGCCATTTTATGCATTTTGAAACTTGGAAAACACGTTCACATGGAGTATACCATGCAATCCTCACAAATTTGTAAGATAAACAGAGGAAAGGCATTCCTTTTCACATACGCTGGACTTTTCCCACACTGAAACCCAGGCACTCTAATCGCCTCTGCGATTATGAATCAACAGAAAAATAGTTTGCAAGCAATTCCGGGCTGGCAGGATCAAGCTGCAACTTTTCCACTGATCAAATATTATTTATTTTTCTACAAATAACTCAAATATCACCTCATTTCTTCATTTACTATTTTTCTTCAATGTTTCATGACACTTTACAGTGCTAATATTTGAGATGATAGATTCAGATATACATTTCATTATATTTTAGTTGCACCCTATCTCATTCATCTTTCCCATAAGAAAGTAATTTATTGAGGCTATGGATCAGATCATATAATGGAAAGAGCACAGGCTTTGGAGCAAACAGACCTGAGCTAAAAGCCCAGCTCTACCACTTACAAAGTGAATACACTTCTGTAAAGTATTGATGCTCTAAGTTTTGGTTTCTTATTCTGAAAAAGCAAATTCTACTGACTCTGGAGATGGCCTTCAAAATTAAAAAAATAGTTTTGTGCAAAACAGCTGGCTTATTTATTTTGCAATTGCCAGTATAGTTCTTATGGGGTACCAGGTAATGTTTTAAGTACTTTACATTTATTCATTTTTACCCTCATAAGGTCCTGACAGGGTAACACTTGTATTTGCTTTATTTTACAGATGAAGAAAATTGATGCACCGAGAAGTTAAGAAAACTTCACAAAGTCATCCAGGCAAAAGCCAATAGAATCAGGACTCAAATCCAGACACATTGGCTTTAGGTTTGTGCTATTTACAGCTTTGCTGTTCTGCTCCTTCAGGAGTAGAAAGCAGTGTGGATATGTGGCATGTCTAAGGTCACACAGCCAAAGGGCATGCCAGTAGGATTAGAATGTACATGTTCTCACTCCCGAATGAGGCCATGGTCTCAGAAGTCATACTCCTATTGATTAGGTGCATTTGGGAATTCATAAATCAAAGTAAACTTGATTCACTTAAATCCATCCCAGCTATGGGTCCACTCAACCAAACTGCAGCTGTTGTTTCTCTGCAGGAATCATGGGAATCACTCTAATAGTTAAATAAGCCAATTTACATGAATGCTCTCTGTGAAGTATGAAGTGGTACATTACCAAAGTGTTCAATACCAAAGTTATTAATATTCAGATCAGACCACTCTGGAACATGTGGGTTAAAAAATAGGAGAAAAGATAATTTAGGAGGAGAAAAGAAATGAGAAAAATGTGCCATTAATTTCAAGGTTATCATGATCATAAGACATTGCTAGAAGTATTTTGAGTGTTTTTTTTTTTAATTTATAAGAGATCCCAGTTCTCCCACTAAAATAATTACTGATTGAAATGGACAGGCAGAGACAGATGATGTTTGTTTTCACTTTGAATTTACTATCCACTAAGGATTATTTTACATCTAAGTGGTTTTTACTTATAATTTTTCTTTAATTTTTTTCTCTTTTTTGTCCTTTTCAAAACAGATTTTAACACTGATTATTGGATTTTTCACAGGCAGTGTGTGAGGAGGGCCACTGAAAAGATTACAAACTTACTTCCTGAGGAGATTTCAAATACTGCGTTTTTCCTCTAGGAAATTTGAGAAGAGTTTAGCTGCTGATTTAAAAACAGCAAAATCAACTTCCTTTGTGTTATCATTTTGCGTACTAATTTAGAAGGTGACTCATAATAACCTTTGAAAGTCATAAGTGGTTTTAAAATTCATTTTAATAGCAAAGTTTTAGAAATAAAATAAATATAGACTTTAATTTTATATATATGCTTGTTTTCGCCTTACTGGGATTCAGAATCACGAATTTCAAGTAGAATTAGTAAAATACATGAAAACATAAAAAAGTGTTTTGGAGTTTCACGTTACGTATAGAGACATAAAAGTCTAAACATGGATTAAGTTTAGTTAGTAATATTCTAAAGGATGTTAATTTTTTTATTTTCTTGTCGGTTATAGTTAATCCTCATAGACTGCCATAAAAAATTCAAAATCTTTACTGTAGAGACTGTTGTAGAGAGATCAAAGTAATAGTCATTTAAATAACAGAAGAGATTTTTAAAGAAGTACATATAAGCTATTTTAAATATCTATATAGACATAATTAAAGGAATAGCAGATGTCTACAGCCTGATTAATTTATAATGGACTAACATTTCAACAGTAGTTAAGATTTCGCTGAAAATTACAGGGAAATTCCTGGCTTGTTATAAGCAGCCAACATTCTGTTCATCTACTAGGTTCTCTAAGATAGAAAAAGCAGCATATCACAGTGACCCTGGCTTCATGAACATACTGTCAAATATTCATTATAGTAATTTACTTACAGAAATAATATGGGAAACTTTTGTACTGTAGTAAAACGGGATAGCCTTCCCTGAGTTCTATACTTCATTCTTCAGGATGACTGAACATCTCTCTTTTTTTTTTTGGTTTTTTTAGGGCCACACCCATGGCACAGGCACCTGGAGGTTCCCAGGCCAGGGGTTGAACCAGAGCTGTAGCCGCCGGCCTACACCACAGCCACAGCAATGCCAGATCCGAGCCACATCTGCAACCTACATCACAGCTCACAGCAACACGGGATCCTTAACCCACTGAGTGAGGTCAGGGATGGAACCCATGTCCTCATGGATACTGGCCGGGTTTGTTAACCACTGAGACACGACAGGAACTCCAACTGAACATTTCTGTTTCTGCAATTTATTTTTTCTTAATGAAGACACTCTCGTGTCAGATCAAGTGGGAGATTTGGAGGCGTCTTGTATCCCTAACATCCACGCTTCCTTTATTCTTTCCCTGATTCCCACTGAAAGATATGAAATAAGATGACCAGGACACTCCAGATCCCTGCCCACATTTATGAATGTAGTGGTTGGCAGATGACCTTTATAAAAATGCCCTTTTCATAGTGTATCTTACAACCTCCCCTCCAACCCCTCCCCCCCCGGGAGCTCTTGTCTTCAGAATGGTGTGATGTCTACACATAAGAACGGAAACTGGGCCAGTCACCTTGGCAGGGAGTGTGAAGCCAGTCTGGAGTGGAAACAGGCTGGGGAGAAAATGACTTATAGTTCTACTAATGCAACTTTTTCATTTACATGAGCCAACAAGCTGCTTTTATCACTTAAGTCGATTAGCACTGTTTTTTTGTTATACGTAAGCAAAAGCATTTACCTGCTCAGTTGGCAGTGGCCTTCTCCACTTTTATTCCCCATGTCTAAAAGATGAGTTAGTGCGTCTAAACATGAAAATAGCATAGGTGACTTCAAACAAACAAAAAAACTTGTAGTCAGAATTTCTACTATTTTTACATAGTTCCTAGGTATCCCCTTTAGGGATAACTAAATGAACTAGTATTCATTTCTCCTTTTCACCTTTATTTTAATCATCATTATCATCAGAAACCAACAATCAGGTATAATGGGCTAAATTGTTCTCCTCCTGCTCCCCACCCCATTTACGAGTTGAATCCCTAATTCCCAATGTGGAAATAGGACCTTAAGGGGGGTAACTGAGGTTAAATGAGGTCATCCAGGTGGAAGCCTAATCTGATAGAATTCATGTCCTCTCCCTTTGCACACACAGAGGAAAGGCCACGTGATGACACAGTAAGAAGGTGGTCATCTGTAATCCAGACGGAGATGCTCAAAAGAGCTTACTTTTGCCCATTCGAAATCTTTCAATCAGTGAGTAGCTGTGCTGATATGTGAGCACTAGTCTTCCAATTTCTTAACCATGGAGTCTTCATTTTTTAACAATTCCTAACCTAGACGCACGAGCGTATCAATTAAGAAAACAAGATTATTACTGGCAAAAAATTTATTTTTAGTGATATAAAAGTAGTACCAGAAAATTCTTGATTAAACCACTACCTGTTTTTAATAGTGTATTCTGAGTATTCCAGAGTTAAATATCGAGGATATTGAAATGCATCATCTAAAGTGCAAAAATATATCTTATAATGTGCTAGTAAATTAAACTGCATTTATTACCTGGTAAGCAAATGAATAAAGTAACAAAATGCACCAGAACAAGGTTTAAAGACATCCCCTATGATCAGTTATGCTCAGAAACCACATTCTGAATGCCAACCAATCAGTGACAGACTGTGCTTTTGAAATTAGCCAATTAGGAGACTACCTCTCTTTAGTGAATACACTTCTGAAAATAAGCCAATCAGTCAGAGTCTCCCTCCAGTGGCTTTCCCTTGCTCAGCAAACAATAAATTTCATGTTTTGTTTTACGTATCGAGTCAAGCCTGATTCTTTTGACTGACAGCTTGAATTTAGGTTCTTGCTACCACTTCCTCTTGATTTCTCAGTTTTCCTCTGGTCTATTATATAATCGTACCTATAAATATTTCTAGTTATCCTGGCATATAATTTCCAGGGACATAGAGTCTTGACATAGTTCACTTTCAATTTTCGTATTAACTCTAATGCTTTTCAATTATTATCATTTTCAGAATATCTTCTGGATGCATTAATTAAGGCAGAAATTGTTCACTTTAGGGTAATTATGTCTTTAACCTTTCATAAGGTCAGAAGAAGAAGGATGGCATGTAAAAAGTATAATGTGTTTACCATTTGCCAGATATTCTATTATAGCCTTTTACTTTTTAAAGAGTGAACATTTTTCCTGCGCTGATTTCTCCCCCAAATTAATTTGAATATGTATTTTCTATGTCAATTCACATTTTGTGTTGTAGCTACCTCTTTTAATAGTTCATGAGTCAATATAATTCTTAAAATTTATTTCAAGAATTTTTTCATTCGATCTATACAATGGGGATATAGGAGAATGGCCAAAAGGGCAGAGTAGGAAGACCCTGAGCTTACTCGTTCCCACTGGCACATCAAAATTACAACTGTATACAGAAAAACTATTGATGACAAAGACCAAATCTAGCAGAGAAAACCATCTGTAACTGAAGATATGACGAAGGAATCATAATGAGATGGAGGGGGGGATGAAGACACAGTATAGTCAAGACCCCCATACATCAAGGATGGGTGACCCCCACACAAGGAGGATAATTACAATTGTAGAGATTCTCCCCAAGGAGCGAGACTTCCAAGCCCCCCATCGGGCTCTGCAGCAGGAGTCCTTGCACAAGGCAGAGAGCCCTCAGAATGTTTTGTTCTGAAGGCCAGGGAGGCTTATTTTCTGGAGACTCAGAAGGCGGTAGGAAACAGAAACTCCACTCTTCATGGTCATGCACAAAATCTCACATACTCTAGGACCCACGGCAGAAGCAGGAATTTGAAAGGAGCCTGGGTCAGATTCACCTGCTGATTCTAGAAATCGAGAGCTCAACCTGGGCACATAACCATTAGCAGCAGCCGTTTGGGGAGCTCATACTACCGTGAGGACACTGGTGCTCTCCAAACACCATTCTGGCATCTTCTCTCTCTCTCTTAATGGCAGCGGGACCTGGCCTCACTCACCAGACCCTCAGCGCCAGCACAAGCAGAATGACTGACCTAAAAACCCCTGGGCCCACAGTCGCAGAAGACAAGGCCCTATCCACCAGAGGACTCAATCCCACACAGTGCAGCAGCACCAAGCCCTAGTTACAAAAAATGTTAGAGGGATGTCTCTAAGTGAAAAAGAAAATGCCACATGAAAATTATGAAAGGAAAAGGCTCATTGGTAAAGGCAAATATACAGTAAAGGGAGTAAATCAGCCATGTATAAAGCAAGTGGGAAGCTTAAAAGACAAAAAATCATCCATATCTGCAATAAGCAGTTAAGGGATATTCAAAATGAAAAAATGTAAAGTATTGGAGTTCCTGCTGTGGAGTGGTGAGATAAGAATCTGACTGCAGTGGTTTGGGTTGCTGTAGAGGTGTGGATTTGATACCTGGCCCAGAGCAGTGGGTTAAGGATCAGGCATTGCCACAGCTGCGGCTTGGATTCAGTTCCTGGCCTGGGAATTTCCATATGCTGTGATGTGGCCATTATAAAAAAAAAAAAAAAAAAGAAAGAAAAGAAAAGAAAATGACATTAAATTTTATGTCAAAAGCAGTAAATATGGGAGGACAGAAGTAAAAATTCAAGATTGTTAGTTTAGGGAGTTCGTGTCATGGCTCAACAGTTAATGAACCTGACTAGCATCCATGAGGATGTGGGTTCTATCCCTGGCCTCGCTCAGTGGGTTAGGGATCTGGCATTGCTATGAGCTGTGGTGTAGGTCACAGACGTGGCTTGGATCTCACATTGCTGTGGCGTAGGCTGGCGGCTGCAGCTCCAACTGGTCTCCTAGCCTGGGAATCTCAATATGCCACAGGTGTGGCCCTAAAAAGACAAAAAAAAATGGGTCATTAATATACATTTGAATTTGAGAGATTAGCAACTTAATAATATATATATATATGTAGCAATCCATGTATACATATATGGATTGCTGCATATAAGCCTCATGGTAACCACAAACCAAAATTCTATAATAGATACAAATACGGAATCCATACCTAAGACTAAATATGGTCATCAAATCACAAGGGAAAAGACCAAAAAGAGAAGAAAGGAAAAAAAAAAAAGAACTACAATGACAACCCCCAAACAATTAACAATATGGCAATAAGTACATACCTATAAATTATTATTTTAAATGTAAATGGACTGAATGCTCCAATCAAAATATAGAGTGACGGAATAGAGACAAAAATTGACGCATATTTTCTTTTTCACTGTTACCACCACTTGTCTGATTTTCTGTCTGATCACACCCAGCATAAAATACTATAAGTTTTTTTTAGAATGTCCTTAACCTTCAGGTCTGTCTCTGCTCTGGCGTCAAATGAATTGTACCAAGACATCATTTTTAATCAGGATTTCTTCCTCATTCCTATACTTTGGCGACCCTAAATTTGCTTATCCCCTATAACCATACGTATTAAACTGGCATTTGAATGCTTTCAAAATATGATCTTGTATAACTCATAAATTATATGAATTCCCATAAAAATAAACTCTAAATATATTATAAACATTCTGAATTGCATGCTTTGCTTATTGCTTGCCAAATTCCTATTACCTGGAATTCCTGGAATTTCCCATTCTTTAAAATATATTATATTATCATTAAATATTTTAGATATACAAAAAAGCAAGGAGAAACACAGAGGGTTTTTTTTGTTTGTTTTGGCCATGGCATGTGGAAGTTCCTGGGCCAGGGATAGAATTCTACCCACAGCAGTTGCAACACCAGATCCTTAACCCACTAAGCCACCAGGGAACTCCAAAACAGAGTTCTCTAGCAATACAGTTATTTTGGAAGAAACTATTACTAAAAATATATGTTTGAACCATGTGAAAATGTAGTTCAAAAATAGTGGAATATTAACAATTTTATATGCTTCAATACAATAAACTAGGTTTTCAATAAAAGATATTTAAAGTACATCTCTAGACTTTAAAAATGTAAAGAAAACAGCTAAAAGCAAAAAAAAAAGAGAGAGACTCATGTGTCAGAAAATTTGGAGTTTCCCCGAGGACAAAATGTTCTAATTCTGAGTTTGAGCCCTAATTCTGGGCCCACACAAGATGAGAAAGCTGAAGCTCAAGATGTTGTTTTAAGACTGGAAATGGTCTGAAGCGGTCCCCTGGCTCATGCCATAAGCAAAACTATCTTCTTTGTGAGAGAACTATCCCAAATTAGGCCCCCCGGTGTAATAGCAATAAAATATGCTTAAAATTTAACAAGATACAATAAACAAGAATCAAAAATATATCCCTAAACCTTTTAGAAACAGGTTATTGATGACTGAATATAAAATATCTGTGCATACAATGTTCAATAAATACACAGTAAATATTAGCAAGATGCAGGTTCAACACGGAGATTTAGAGAGCTGGAAAGAACGCCACATCTACCTCTCACAGCAGGCAAGCCACTGGGCAAACTGCCAAGTAATGACTTTTCTTGAACTCATCAGAAAACTAAGTTCTCAGGGCATACAACCAACTGGAAATCTGGTGGGAGAAAAGAGCCTGCAGGGAGAAACCGGACCCAGGCATCTGTTTACCTAGGACTGATTCTGCTGAATGCTCTAGCAACTGGTAGGAGTTTTCACCCAACCAATTGCTGAAAGCAAGTGTAGGCTAGAATGAGAGCATAAACTCCTGGAAAGAGAGGTGTGCAGAGATTCTCACAGGAGAAAGGTGAGCGCTGGAGACAGCTCGGCCACTGCCCACCCCCTGCCGTACTGACGGCAGGAGGAGAATAACAGACCCTGTCTAGTCCGCCAAGACTCTTTTCCTCTCCCCCATTTGGGATGGAAATCTTCAAAAGCCTGACATAACTTAATAACTACTTTAGAATAAAACCCAACAGGTTATTTTTGCAAACTTATTGAGTCAAAGTCTACCTAAGATCCATACAAAGCACATATTACAAAGAAATTAATAAATTGGACATCAGCATAAAATTTTCCATTCTTTTAAAGTCAGCATTACAAAGTTCTCTTGTGGCCCAGCAGGTTAAGGATCCAGGGTTGTCACTGTAGCAGCTTGGGTCGCTGCTGTGGCATGGATTTGATCCCTGGCCTGGGAACTTTCATGTGCTGTGGGTACAGCCCCACCCCCCCCAAAAAAGGTATAGTCACAATTAGGAATATACTTAGAGAATATATTTGCCATATATATGAATATACTTGTTTTACATATGTGCATATATCATATATATATATATTATCTTAAATGAACCACTATTTGTCAATTTAGGCATACAAGATAATTCAATAAAACAGAAAGGTCAAGTTGAAAGAGAAGATGTGCTAAGGAAGTAGGTAAAGTACACATTTTTTTGGACAAAATTTAAACATTATTAAGCTTTATGGCCAAAGGTTTTCAATAAATGCGAAATTAAGAAAATCTAGCATGTTAGAGCAGATGGAGAAGAGGAAGTCAAAATTAATCCAGTATCTTCCTGTGAAAGGATGTAGGGGGTTGTGGGCACATATTGGGGTAAATAATTATCTTCCTTCTAAAGTCATTTTGTTTTTATTCTGGCACCAACTTTTTGGCCTTAGTGTTTCTACTAATGTCGCTGTTTATCCTAATGACTAAGCCGTTTTTAAAGCGGAATGATTTACAACATAATGTGGCACCCTTGCTGTTTGTGTTCCAAACTGGCTTTAAACTTCCTGAGCTTCCTAAAACTAAACGTTGTCAAAAGCAGCCCCTGGAGAATTTAGTGTCTTAAATTATGCATTTAGCTATTAGCACAAGAGATAAACAACCTGATGTCCTCGGAGGAAACCAAATAGGCACAGAAAATAAGACACATAAGAGGAGAAAATCTAAGAGAGTTTGGAGAAGGAGGGTTTTAAACATGAAACTGCATGAAATTTTTCCAGATTGATAATAGACATATATTTTCATATGCAGACAATGCTATAACCCTTAAGTATAGTAAATGAACATAAACCCACCCGTGGGTTACACCACAATGACATGGAGAAAAAGTTAAAAGCTAGAAATAAAAAGATTAACCATAAAGTGAAGGTAACCAGACTGCAGTGAATTTCTTAAAAGCAACCATAGAAGCTAAAATATGAAGGGATATGAGA
Source organism: Phacochoerus africanus (assembly GCF_016906955.1). Lineage (NCBI taxonomy): Eukaryota > Metazoa > Chordata > Mammalia > Artiodactyla > Suidae > Phacochoerus > Phacochoerus africanus. The sequence goes on along the minus strand of NC_062545.1, from coordinate 13,032,416 downwards.
ATGTAAAAGATGTGCCAGTTTCCTGAAAAATTAAACATGCTCTTTTTATAAGATCCAATAAGTGCACTCTAGGGCATTTACCCCAAAGAAATGAAAATGGATGGTCACGCAAAACCCTATACACAAAGGTCGTCATTGCTTTGCTTTCAAATTATTTCCAATACAAACTGAGGAATGGATATGAAAGCAGGGTACTGTATGAAAAAAAAGCACACCTAATTTCTCTACTCTAGTCCGGAGTTGGGTCTATACTAACTCTACTCTAGAAAAACACTCAGGGTTATTGAAGGCTACCCGAAGACAGAGGTCCGGAGCACGTTTGCTCTGTGGCACTGTTCATAGACAACTTTCTTTTTAAGCATTTCTAGCACAGCACAGGATAGCAGAAGAGATAGCATTGCGATGTGCTCTTAGATGTGAGTTGCTCTCATTTGAGAGTGACTATAAATTCAAAGCAAATAATAAAAACCAAGTCCTCTGGAGTCACCCGCCACCGCTATTCATAAATACGCCCTATGAGTTTCTCTCAAATCAGTCATGACTGATTTGTATTGTGTTTAAATATTTACAAAGCACTCTCTCTAATTCAGTCTTCACATCTTCACAAGACAATTGTGATAGGGACAGATCAATGGAATTTTTTTCTTTGCTTTCTTTCTTTCTTTTTTTTTTTTTAAGGCCCCACCCATACCAGCATATGGAAGTTCCCAGGCCAGGGGTCCAATCAGAGCTATAGCTGCCACCTATGTCACCGTCAGAGCAATTTGGGATCTGAGCTCCATTTGTGACCTATATTGCAGCTTGTGGCAATGCCAGATCTTCAACCCACTGAGTGAAACCAGGGATCGAACCCACTGCTAGTCTAGTTCTTAACATGCTGAGCCGCAACGGGAACGCCTGCTTTCATTTTTCTTTGATGAAAAAATTAAAGCTCTTTGAAATGATATGACTTGCCCAAGGACATATGATTAACTAGTGGAAGAACCCAATTCTGATTACAATAGTCTATCTCTTAATTCTGTGTTCTTTCTTTTTAACCATTCTATAAATTAGAGTTTCTCAGAAGAATCAAAAAAAGATGCAAGATTTTTTTCCTTCCCCATTAATAATACTTGTAGGTATGCTCTTTTAAATTTGAGAGAAAAAAATGGGTCTTTTTAATATAAACTTATTAACAAAATAAATGACCATTAAGCTAGATGGGGGTGAGGAAGTGTTTGGGCAGGAGAATATTAAAAACCACAGAAGGAAGAGATTGCTTTCTTTTCGAAGGAAACATGAACCCAACTGCAATATTATTATTATTATTATTATTTTTGTCTTTTTGTTGTTGTTGTTGTTGCTATTTCTTGGGCCGCTCCCGCGGCATGTGGAGGTTCCCAGGCTAGGGGTCGAATCGGAGCTGTAGCCACTGGCCTACGCCAGAGCCACAGCAACGCGGGATCCGAGCCGCATCTGCAACCTACACCACAGCTCACGGCAACGCCACATCGTTAACCCACTGAGCAAGGGCAGGGACCGAACCCGCCACCTCATGGTTCCTAGTCGGATTCGTCAACCACTGCGCCACGACGGGAACTCCTAACTGCAATATTATTTTTAAAGTACTTAAAAAGTGTTTAGGCTCACATAAATCTGTATGTTACTTCTGCTGGAGGTCATGGGTTAGTTTATGACATGTCACAAGAGGGGCATCCTAGGAAACATACATCCTACGTCAGCCGTGTGAAACACCTGTGAGAATGTTAAATTTCTCCTGTTCTTGGAGACAGACTGTACCTACATCACAGTGCAGGTTATTCTAGTTCAAATCACGGACCTCTCAGTTTGGCTCAGAGCCTTGGAAAGAAGGCATCCGTGTCCTCCACGTAAGGTGTCCAGTCCAATGGCCTGTAGTTGCAGCAGCTTCACTTAAGGATGGGCTAACCCCCCCCCTGATCATTGCACAAGGGCGAACATCTTAGAAATCCTGAAAAAGAGAAGGACAGTTTCCCTTCTTCTTTGTTTATTAAAAAAAGAAAAAAATCATCTCCGTGGTGACCTTTCCAACCAGAAGAGCAGACAGGCGGTATAGGCTCTAGCAGTACCAGCTTTGAGGGAAGCCGGTCCGTGATGCCCAAACACCGCTGGGCCAGCTCAGTCCTCAGACTTGCACTGAAAGCACAGCCAGGGCGGCTGCTCCTCCCGGGGTTCAGTAACGCTTGGCAGAGGTGCGCTTCTCCATCGACGCATGGCGAGGCTTTTTCATATTAATGGGAGTTTCGTACTTTCATTTTTCTGATAAATACAAATATCATAGATAGTTTTCTGAGAAACATTTCTTAAGTTCTTGGGGCCCAAACTGACTCAACAAGTGACTAAAAATAGGAGATGAAATGTCTTGGCCTAGAGCTACTTCTGCCTCCTTCTAATGATTTATAGTAGCATCTTGTGGGCTCAAAACCTGCAGTACCATAAAAGCGACATTATATTATCTTAATATAATTACGTTTGGAGAGATCAATGGACTAAGAAAAGATACTGTACAGTTGACAATTTCAAAATAAAAAGAACAGTACAGAGAGACTATAAATCCAGAGGTTTTTTTTTTCTTTTTTTCTTTTTTTTTTTTTTTAACTCCTCATTTTCTTTAGATGGTTCAAAGAATTATTTTGCAGTCCGGTGGTTCTAACAGTACCCTAGTTACCCAGTCCTATATCTGAAATTGTTGATTGCCTATAGCATGCACTATCCACAGTAACCCATCATCAAGTTACTAGAAAAATATAACCTAAATACTGGAAGAAACAACACACTTTATTCAAGATACGTCATGATAGGTCCTTACCAAAGATTACTGCTCTTCTCTTCTTTATTCAGATTCTGTTCTTTCAACATCAACACACTCTGGAGTTCTCTGGTAGTGCAGAGAAGGTTAAGAATCTGGTGCTGTCACTGATATGGCTCAGGTTCGGTCCCTGGGCAGAGAACTTCCTTACGTCATGGGTGTGACCAAAAACACTTTTCAGTGCTATGGGAAACCTTGGAGGTGGAAAGGGCTATTAGAAGGTTGTGATAAGAGGTACCTACAATTTTAATAGATGCAACAGGGCATACTTCATTGAGAATATAACATGTGGCCCAACATTTAAAGGAAGTGAATTCTCGAAGACATTCCGACTGGATTAATCCCTGGCCAGGTTGCACATGTGACTTTATATGTCAAGTTTTTAGAGGATTAAAAACCCCTTATAAGCAGAATTGCTGCAGCATCACTTCGTACCTAGTTCAACACCCTGATGAAAACAGTTGTCAGTTTATTTACAACTTTAATACAGAATCTGGAAAATGGTTTTCTACATTTTGTCAAATATATTGATTTAGACCGTACAGCACAAATCTAAACTAAGACAGCAAAATAGATTTATAAATATTCAGCGTTCATGACTTTTAACTACTCTTTGCCGAGAACTCTTAACCTATTGATTTTCCGACTATTAACCAAAACATTGTCAATGGGAATTTTATTTCTTCTAGAATTCATTAATAAGTCATAATCAGGTAGTTTAGGGACATAATTTTAGCATTTTTAACAGTAGTTTTAAAAGTTTAAATTATGTTAAATGAAAACAATCATTTGATATATGCACTTCCATTTTTTGACATGTCAACCTGGTATATTTAGTAACTTCCCTGTCTTTATTTATTATTTCGCTTTTTTTTGGGGGGGGGGCACACACACAACATATGGGAGGCCCCAGGCTAGGGGTCAAATCGGAGCGTCAGTGGTGGCCCACAGCCGTAGCCACAGCAACGCCGGATCCAAGCCCCGTCCGTGACCTACGCCACAGTTCACATAAACACCAGATCCGTAACCCGCTGAGTGAGGCCGGGGATCTGAACATGTGTCTTCGTGAATACTAGTCGGATTAGTTAACGCTGTTCTACAACAAGAACTCCCCTCCCCTATTTTTAATTAAAACACCATTTTAAATTTATGCCATATGTATACACTCCTCAATTCTACCTGACCCCGTGCATGGTTTTTAAAAACATTAGTAGTGTGTTTTTTGACAGTTTTAGGTTTATAGAAAAATCGAGCAGGTAGTACAGAGTTCCCATATACTGCTTTTCCCTGTCTCAGTTTCCCTATTTTTAACAGCTTTTGTTGATGTGGTATAATTTAAAAAAATTGGTGGACCCATATTGATGTACTATTGTTAACTTTAGTCTGTTAATCACATGAAGGTTCATTCTTCCTGTTGAATAGTTTTATGTGTTTTGCCAAATGCATAATGTCATATATCTGTTATCATATCATACAGCATAGTTTCAACGTCCTAAAAATTTCCTTTGTTCCACGCATCTCACCTTCCCTCTGCTCAAATTCCTGGCAACCATTGGTCTTTTTACTGTCTCTATAGTTTTCCTTTTTCCAAATCGTAGTATAGTAGGAATCATAGAGTGTGTAGCCTTTTCAGACTGGCTACTTTCACTTAGCAATATGCATTTAAGTTTCCTATATGTCTATTCATGGCTTGATGGCTCATTTCTTACAACATTTCATGCACTATTATTTCATTATATGATGTACTGCAGTTTCTTTATTTGTTCATCTGTTGAAGGATATCTTGGCTGCTTCCAATTTCTGGCAATTAACATTAAAGCGCTTATAGGAGTTCCCATCTTGGCGCAGTGGTTAATGAATCCGACTAGGAACCATGAGGTTGCGGGTTCGGTCCCTGCCCTTGCTCAGTGGGTTAACGACCCGGCGTTGCCGTGAGCTGTGGTGTAGGTTGCAGACGCAGCTCGGATCCCGCGTTGCTGGGCTCTGGCGTAGGCCGGTGGCTACAGCTCCGATTCAACCCCCTAGCCTGGGCACCTCCATATGCCGCGGGAGCGGCCCGAGAAATAGCAACAACAACAACAACAACAACAACAAAAGACAAAAAAAAAAAAAGCGTTTATAAATTTTTATGCAGGAGTTCCCATTGTGGCTCAGCGGTAATGAACCTGACTAGTATCCATGAGGATACAGGTTCGATCCCTGGCCTCACTCAGTGGGTTAAGGATCTGGTGGTATAAGTTTCAGACACAGCTAGGATCGGATGTTGTCATGGCTGTGGTCTAGGCCTGAAGCTACAGCGACCCCTACCCTGCCACCCTGGGAATTTCCATATGTTGCAGGTATGGCCCTAAAAAGAAAAAAAAAAAAAATCATCCATTATAACAACACAAATTAGCATTGCAATTAGATACCACTAAATATATACTAGAAAGGCTAAAATGTAAAAGAGTGACAAAACTCATGTGTTGGTGAGGGGGTGGATATACCATAACTCTTAAGCACGCAGTGAAGATGTAAATGATACAGTACTTTGGAAAATGATTCATTAAAAACTGAAAATACACTCATGATACTATTCATTGTTCAAGTTTTAGATCTCTAAGCTAAAGCAAGGAAAATACATATTCATACAAAGCTTGAACGTGGGCGTTCATAAACAGCCTTAGTCATATTAGGCAAAAACTGAGGAGATAAATCTATGAACTGGTGAATGGATAAAATCTTTTGTATTCAAATAAAGGCATCTTAATATCAAAAGGGAATGGACCACTGAGTCATGCAAAAATACGGATAAAAATCAAAACACACTATGAAAGAACAGCAACACATAAAACAGCACATATTGTGTGATTCCGTTTATGAAATTCACAAAAAAGGCAAAACTCTGGAGGCAGAAGCAGATTAGCGGTTGCTTGGCACTCATGATAGATGCAGGAATTTATTATAAACAACTATAAGGGAAATTCTGGTTAGTGATGAAACTGTTTTAAATCTGGACTTGGTGACAATTGCCTAAATCCACAAGTCCCCTAAAACTCATGGAAATGTACATTTAAAATAGGTCAAGTTCATGATATATAAATTAGACCTTCTTAAGGCTATGAAAATAAGCAATATATCTTTCAGGGAAACATACCTAGGAAATAAATCTCAAAAATATCTGGGTAAATGATGAAACAAAACTCATTGTAGTGATTAATCCTAATGGAATAAAGGAAAGGGACGCAATCAATGGGGAAGGACTGAGAACTTGTCAGATCCCGTCATGATATATTGTATTAATTAAGCCAGTTGTTGAGGAGTCTATGGGCATTGGTTTTATTTTATTTTATTTTATTCTTTTTGTCTTTTTGCCATTTTCTTGGGCCGCTTTCGCGGCATATGGAGGGTCCCAGGCTAGGGGTCGAATCGGAGCTGTAGCCACCGGCCTACGCCAGAGCCACAGCAACGCTGGATCCGAGCCGCGTCTGCAACCTGCACCACAGCTCACGGCAACGCCGGATCGTTAACCCACTGAGCAAGGGCAGGGACCGAACCCGCAACCTTATGGTTCCTAGTCGGGTTTGTCAACCACTGCGCCACGACGGGAACTCCCCAGGTTTTAAAATATTAAGTGTGTATATGTTGTATATACTGATGTGTTAATTTTCGCATTAAAATATCACATCCGTGTGTGTGCTACATATTATAATAAAGCATATACAAACTACTTGAAAGGCTTTTAGAATAAAACAACTGATTTCCTGAAATGTAGGATAATTTTAATTAAATCATTGGATATGAAACAGTATGTCAAATAAGTATTTTATCAGGCTATTTGGAGTCTCTTGCGTCCCTTTCCCTCAATTTACCATTTCACAGATGGCTAATTATTTGTGTTTTTAAGCATTTCTTTCAATATATAAAATCAAAACATGAAAAGTTACAAAGATATGGAGTTTTGTAATCATAGTATTTCCAAAAATGTGTTCTGTGTGACACTTGTCCTATCAAAGGTAAGCTGGTTCATTAAAAGTTAAAAAAAAACTAAATAGTATTTTTTTTTTTTTCTGTAAGCCTTCAGTAAGTCTGCAGTTCAAATATCAAGAACATCAAAATGATGGTGGACAGGACATTTGATTCACAAACTTAGGTATTTCCTCAACTTTTTCTCAGAGAGTGTCTCCCAGAACAAATGCCCTCGAAACAAAGATAAAACATACACACAGTCAGATGAGCATTCATGACTTGCATTCTCCAAACTGGATTTTAGATATCTCCACTGTGGTTAGCTAAAAACTTTAATAGAAAAATTAATCTCTATCTGTTTATAAAGATAATTTCTCCTTTAATCCTTATTCTCAATTTAGATTTCCTAGTTAATAAGTTAGGAAAGACATTCATTATTGGTTTTCTTATTTTACTTCTATTCTGCCAAAATGTAGGTGGAATATTAAGGATAATTCTTCACATTTTCACTACTAACTTGCAATTGTAATGATGGTTTGTTCTCCATGAATGAATCGTGGTCAACTGGCTATCTTTCTAGACTGGAAGTTTTATTTTATCAGCATCTCTCTATATGAAAATAGCTACTGCAGTCAAAACTTTATCTCGGCTATAAATTTTTAAAAAATTATCTGGCAAGTTGAGCGAGGCTCTTTCTACTCTGGTAGATATTTTATTAATAGGTCTGCATTCTCCCACATCCTGTGACTCTGCGCTAGCCTGTGTATACACAGACTCGTGTCTGCACACACACTGACACCCCTGCCTCTTTGTGCATGCACGACACATCCCCAAAACAAGTTCAGTGTTTGTGGGTTTTTAAAATATTTCTATTTATTAGTGTTTGTTTGTCTTGGAAAGTATTAAACTTTGTGTAGTTAACATCTTGTTGGAGAAACTTATACTCATATAAATAACCCCTACAAACATTAAAGATCAGTAGGCACGAGAGATACACAGTTAATAATTTAAAACAAATTTTGAGCTATCTTCTTCTTGTCTTTATGACGTGCAAGCTAGTAATAAAAATCCTAGTTGTTTGGTTTGGCTGCCTGATCCTCAGTCTTTGATAAATCCTTTACACAGTAGATAATAAATACCTAATTGTGCTGATCCGAAATTACTCTTTGGCACATTGCCAGGTAGACTGAGGAGGTGGGCTCTTTTTGATGGAACAGCATGGTTCTGAACTAGTGTCTGCAAAGCTTCTAACTGACATTGATATGAATTATGTCTCCTCTAATTTGCATCTCAATCAAATAAAAAATGTTATATTGAATTTGAATGTAACTAGCCTGAATGCAGTAATGGATTCCAAGACTGTTGATTTAAATACCAAGTAATTCTGAGCATGGCCATCAATGTAGTTACAGATTAGTATTTTCAGACTTTGTTTACCTGAAATACATTTAAGTTCTTTCATTTTCACATATTATATTCCAGAATGACTAAGAAAATAGGGGAAAACCCCCAAATACTCATAAAGAACATGGAATCTCTAACCACATCCTTTGTTTTTCGGTCTCACCCACCGAAGTTGCTGGGACCAGGCACTGAACCCAAGCCATAGCAGTGACCTGAGTCACTGCGGTGACAACACTGGATCCTTAACCAGCTGAGCTATATGAGAACTCCTCCAACTGTATTCTTAAACAGTATTGAAGCTACATCTCTTTCTGAAATCGAATATTACAGGAATAAAATAACTGGTGAAATTTTAATGATGAGTATTAATATGCTGTAATTCTTGAGGCATGCTGCAAAGAGTCAGCAAGTGAGTGAGACCTATGATCTTGATCCTGGATACTTTGTTTCTATTAAGAAGAGTTTGGACATTGCTTTTTCCTCCTCCACTTCCAACTCTAAGGTACTTGGCCTCCCTTAAGTCAGAAAGCTGTGAAACCTACTTGGAAATAAGCCAGGTAGATAACTCTGCTGCAAATATGAAGAAGAAAAACTCATGGGTTTCCCTGCTCTTTAGACTGAAAAATATAACAAAGAGCTCAAAGTGGAGTAACGGAGGGGGTAGTGGATCCTCAGAAGTTGGCTTTCTTGGATAAGTGAGCCTGGAAAAGGAGAGATGACATTTAAAGAAAAACTTCCTTTTTATAGAAAAAAAAAAGAGATGATACTACAAATATTGTATATAAATTTTTCAAAGGTAGGAAAAATAACAAAATTAAAATAAAAATATTGGAATTAACCAACACAAAAGCTTGAAATAAATGGAATAGAAAAAATATTTGAGAGACTACATAAATCCAACATATTTCTTTAAAGATACCAATAAAATACCTGTTAGTTGCATCAAATAAAAAAAGAACGCATTCCTAGATAATATTATGCATCAAAAAGAGACAAATTAAGGAAAAAAAGACAAATTAGCAGAATAATGTGAGATTAATACATATAACAGAGAATTTCAAAATACAGAGGATATGTGTTATCTGTGAAAATACAAATTATAAAATTGATGCAATAAAAAGTAAGTTGTTTAGGTGAATCATCAGAAGTAAAATTGGAAAAGTGATTAAACCTGAAACATCACCAGAAAGAGGAGAGTTTAAAACATGTTTATTCCCAGACTTTAAAAAATAGACACTGAACATGATCAATTTTTATAAAGTTGTACTTTGAAGGATACCGCCAAAAAAGTGAAATGACAACTTACAGAATGGAAAAAAAAATTTTGCATATCATGTATCTGATAAGGGATTTGTATCTGTAATATATAAAGAGCTATTACTTTGCGGATTTGATCCCTGGCCTCGCTCTGTGGGTTAAGGATCCAGCAGTGCTGTGTCACAGATGCAGCTTGGATCCTGCGTTGCTGTGGCTCTGCTGTAGGCCAGCAGCGGTAGCTTGGATTATATATATTTGTATAGTATTTGTATAATCCCTAGCCTGGGAACCTCCATATGCCACGGATGCAGCCCTAGAAAAAACAAAAAACAAAAACAAAACCTTATGGTTAATCAAGTGGGGGGAAGGGATAAATTAGAAGTATGAGATTGATAGAATCACACTACCATATGTAAAATGGATAAAAAATACCAGTTATTGCTGGCAAATCTTGGATCAATATTCTGAGAACTCTCTGTTAATTCTATTAAGTCTGTGTGAGTTCAATCATTTTAACAGTGTACCTTACACCTAAAGTTTACACCTAAAGTTTCTGGTGATTTTTTTTTTTTTTTGTCTTTTTGCCATTTTCTTGGGCTGTTCCCGCGGCATATGGAGGTTCCCAGGCTAGGGACTGAATCAGAGCTGTAGCCACCCGCCTACACCAGAGCCACAGCAATGCAGCATCTGAACCGAGTCTGCAATCTACACCACAGCTCATGGCAACGCCGGATCCTTAACCCACTGAGCAAGGCCAGAGATTGAATCTGCAACCTCATGGTTCCTAGTCGGATTCGTTAACCACTGAGCCACGACTGGAACTCCTGGTGATTTTTTTTTAATGGTCACACCCATGTTACATGGAAGTTCCCAGGCCAGGGATCAAATCTGAGCTGTAGCTGTGACTTGAGTCACAGCTGCAGCAAAGCCAGATCTTTTAACCGACCACAGCAGGCTGAGGTTGTAACACTTGCCTCCACGGTGACCTGAACTGATGCAGTCAGAGTCTCACCCCACTTGACCACAGTGGGAACGCATTAATAGTGATCTTTTGAAACAGAGAGTAACTAATTACAAAAGAAAGAACAGAATTATATAAACATACTGGCAGATGATGAGAAAACCTATGAAAATTTATCAATAAAAATATAATGATAATACATGAGTAACATAAAATTATGAAGAAAATAATTATAGTTATAATTATTCACCCAAAAAAAGAAAAACATTTTCTAATATGGTTAACAGAAAAACCATTTCAGTTAAAGATAATATCATGGAGATGGTAACTAATATGATTATTAATGTTTTCTTTGACATTTTGGCAAAAGCAATATGAATGAAAAATAAAATTATAAATATTAACAATAGAAAAGAAGAGATAAACAACTTTTTTTTTGCATATTCTATAATTCTGTACTTAGACACACTTACAAAAGATTCCAATACCACTAGATTTAGTTATATGATAAAGACAATTGAACATACTAGTAAAAATATATGTATATTTTTTCCAGTTTGGCTGAAAATCCCTAGAAATAAACATCACAAAAAATTAATTTAAAGTAGTAAAAAAAGATAAAATATTGAAAACAACAATTTAACATTTATAAAGATGGTATCTGATTTAAAAACTTAAGGTATGAATAACTTAAAGAGAGATTCTTGAGTATAAGATTTATATGCATGAATATAAATAAAAATCATAAGGTATTTAAAATTTATTTAGAGTTCTGATTCTGGTAATGGCAGAAACCATATATATTCAGATATATAGATATGTAGATTTTATCATAGATAAAATAGATGAATAAGTAAAAAACTTCTACTTGATGGTACAGGTGATACCAGAAGCAGACAGAAATTGAAGAGATATAAACTTTGAAAGAAAAAAAAACACTTAGATGAGACATATTTTATACTGCTTTTCTGCCTGTGAAACTCATTTATAGGGAACTGGATAGTTAGAGACCCTTAGATTCTTTGACAAAAAATTAACATACAACACATGGAAATTGTATTCAGCTGGAAAATGGTGAAACACACCAGTGTTATCTTACTGAGATTTCTATTTGCACACCTCCGATGACTAAGGATGGTGAGCACCACTGCATGGGGTTACGGGGCATTTGTATATTTGTGGACTGTCTGTTCAAATGTTAGCGCATTTATAATTGGGCAGTTTGTATTCTGCTTATTGAGTTGTAAGGGTTTTTCACATATAGTTGATACAAGTCCTTTGCCATATACCTATCTGTGTATTGGAGGTGAGTGTGTTTCACCATTTTCCGTGGTGGGATGTTGTTTGAATTAAATATCAAATAATTCCGTCATTGAGGATGCCCTGACATTTCTAAATATTTTTAGAATGGTGGCTTAATTTTTGATTTCTCCTTCTTTGATGTCTTTGATTTCTCCTTCTTTGATATCTTTTTTTTTTTTTTTGCCTTTTTGCCATTTCTAGGACCGCTCCCGCTGCATCTGGAGGTTCGCAGGCTAGGGGTCGAATCGGAGCTGTAGCCGCCGGCCTACACCAGAGCCACAGCAACGCGGCATCCGAGCCGCATCTTCAACCTACACCACTGCTCACGGCAACGCCAGATCCTTAACCCACTGAGCAAGGCCAAGGATCGAACCCTCAACCTCATGGTTCCTAGTCGGATTCATTAACCACTGAGCCACTACGGGAACTCCTTTAATCTCATTTCTTAAGAGGAAGGTACCTGGGTAGGTATTTTAGAATAGTAGCATGAAGGTAATAATAAAAAATGTCCATGCTTAATATCCATGATTATAAAATGCATCATACACAAAACTTTGCATTTAAAACTAAGAGAAATTTAATTAAACTAAATTATTTTGATAGTTCCTTTCCCTGCTTAAATTCTTACCAGTGGGATTATGTAGTCACCTTTCAAAAACATACTTTTTTGTGTGTGTGGGATCCATGCAATATAAAGCCAATTTCACAATTCAGTCAAAACTAGCATTAAGAAATGGTGGTTGTTACCAAGACTGCTGTGAGTATCATTTTTTGGCTGAGTCTATTTCACTTCACCAATTTAATCTTCTATATTCCTCTTTCTCTCTGATTTGTAGGCTGTAAACAGAAAGAAACTCTGCTCTGACAGAATGGAAATAGCAAAGACCTGTTGGTGAGGCTGAGGGACAGTTGTGACTTTCATTTCCAGGAACTCAAGAGGCAAGACAGCCACAAAAATACTTTCCTTCAAAATTCCTTACCTAATCAGCAGGTGCAGTTGTGACACCCATTAAAGCACAGTTCTGCAACAGAACTGTTGAATCTCTCAGAAAAACTGACTTACTGGTCACCTACTCAAATCCACTATGACTTTTCTAATCCCTGCAATACTGCAGTCTTTGTAAATATGTCTACCTCCAAGTAATGGTTTCATGCAGGGAGGATCATGGCCCCAAACGCTGGAAAAAAGTGTTAGTTTCAAAGTATTTATGAAATAAATGCACTGCCAACAGAAGGAATGACTTGAGTATCAACTAATTAAAACAAAACAAAACTATTTTTTTCAGTTTGCTGTGTCTTAGAAAGAGTTGACTTTTGATTTACATAGTCCGAAGTAACAACAGAAGAACATGTCTTGTAATGAAAGAAAAAGATAATGATCATTTGGGTTAAATGCTTTTTTGCAAAAGGATCATTTGTCTTTTTCATGCTGTGTATACCTGGTATGCCCAGAGATGAATCAAATGCCTTGGGGAAAATGAATATGCTATAGATATTAGACCCCTTATAATTAAAGATAGGAGATATTGCTGTAGTCTTTTCAAAATGTGGCTTTAATGCTGAGAAAGAAAAAAAAAATCTTGAATTGAAACTGATAAGGATGAGTCAAACATCTCTCCTTAGAACCAGTTCTTCCTAAACACCTAGGGAGAAAGATTTTAAGGGGAATCGTCATGCCGAGTCAGCAGTCCTTGCAAGCCTGACAGAGGCCGATTTGGACTGGGAGGAGACGCTGGTCTTTTACAGAAGGAGGCTCCTAGGAGAACAATGTGAATCCCATGTGGGAATTACAATGTGTTTCTTCCATAAAGACAGAAACCACATTTCCCTCAATCTCTGAAGAGTTTCCTCTGCTGAATCATGTCATGTGAATAAATAGACTTCCTGCATTAGTCATAACAACTCTGAGTTTTGAAATTCATCTTGCTTTCTTTCTTTTTTTTTTTTTCTTCTTATGGCTGCACCTTCAGCATATGGAATTTCCCAGGCCAGGGGTCTAATTGGAGTACCAGCTGCAGCCTACACCACAGCCAAGGAAACACCAGATCTGAGCTACATCTGCGTCCTATGCTACAGCACGTGGCGAGGCAGGATCTTTAACCCAGTGAATAAGGCCAGGGATCAAACCCACATCCTCACAGAGACAACATCATTAGTCTTTTTCACAATGTGCTGAGCCAGCTTAATATGCTGAGGCACAATGGGAACTCCCAAGTTGTTTTGTTTAATATGCATTTCATTCGTTGCTGGGTTCTACCTCCTTTCTTTTCTTTTATCTCCTTCTTAGTGTTTTCTTCTTGGTTTTGCTTCACTCTTTAGCATGTATTATTACTCATCAAATTATAGTCCTCCAACTTCTCATACCTCTCCTTTACATCAGGATGCTTATAACTAATTTCCATCCAATTTTCTTAATTGTTCCTGTTTCTCTGAATTCACTGATTCAATGTGATTGTATTCTCCATTTTTGCAACATCAACATAATAAAAGAAAGCTGCCGGGAATTATTTTTTATTTTTTTTCTCTCATTTGCATATGAGGACTTCAGAAAACTGATCTTTAGGAATCTATACATACATTTTGTTGGAAAATAATGATGAGGCCCCTGCTCCCTCACCTCACAATTGGCACCATCACCCAACCATTTGCATCCACCAGACTCAATCCTTCCTCCCAAATAATTCACATGCTTCTTTTTTCTTCTTTCACACATTCAGTTCTAGCTCTGGTCTTCTCTCTTGGACATAAAATGTCTCTTCCTTTATCTTCAGCTCTTTCTAATCTTCTTTTTTTCCTTTTTTTTTTTTTTTGGTCTTTTTAGGGCTGCACTGGTAGCATGTGGAGGTTCCTAGGCTAGGAGTCTAATCGGAGCTGCAGCCGCTGCCTACGCCACAGCCACAGCAATGTCAGATCCTTAATCCACTGCGCAAGGTCAGGGATCGTACCAGCAACCTCATGGTTTCTAGTTGGATTTGTTTCCACTGTACCACGACAGGAACTCCAGCTCTTTCTAATCTTTCAAATTGACCTCAGAGTGATTTTTGTAATATCCCAGTCTTAGCTCATCATTCCTCTGTACAAACATGTTAGGTGAATCATTTATCTAGAACAAATCTTTAAACCTGTGCGTAATATCCAAGTGACTTTATGATTTGATACCTACCCAAGACTTGCTTTAATTAATCTTTACATTTATTTTTCCAACAACAAACTACTTCAATGCCAGGAGCAATGCCTTTTTGCTTATCCTTTTCTCTGCCTGGAGTGCTCTGCCCTCAACTCTATCTTGGCTTCTTCTTCTTTTTTTTTTTTTGTCTTTTTGTCTTTTTAGGGCCACACCTGTGGCATATGAAGATTCCCAGGCTAGGGGTCTACTCATAGCTATAGCTGCTGGCCTTTGCTAGAACCCCAGCAACTCGGGATTTGAGCTGCATCTGCCACCTACACCACAGCTCACAGCAATGCCGGATCCTTAACCCACTGAGCAAGGCCAGGCATCAAACCCACAACCTCATGGTTCCTAGTCGGAGCCATTAACCACTGTGCCACAACGGGAACTCCTATCCTGGCTTCATTTTTACTTAATCTTTCAATCTTACCTCACATAATACCTTCTATGTGAAGTGTTTCTTTAAGCTCCAGGAAGACTTACCCCACTTTCTCATGCTATACGTAAATGTGGAGTCATTATCAAACACAGCTTAAAGTTGATTAGACCATAATTTTTAAAAAATAATATTGTAAGACACCCTGTTTCGAAAAGAACAACTCCTCATTAGGAACTTCCTGTAGAAAAATACACACTTATGACAATCCTAAAGGATCTTGAGCGTTGGAATTCTATTATCTTATAATTATCCAGTTATTTGATTCATCTACCAGACTGTACCTGCCTCAAAATGTGGATAAAATTGAACAAGTTTGAGCTGTCGTTCTAAAACATTTTCCATGTAGTTGTAACGTGTACTTTTGGTTTAAAATAAATTGAAGAGCCGATTTGGATTCCCAGTGTGCTACTGATATTTTAATCAGCAATACCATCTACTTTCCTTCAAAGAATATTCTGACACAAGGAACACAGTGTACACTATGAATAAACCATTTATCCGTATAACTCAAATGCATGATTGTTAGCTTGCAGACAGTTTCAAAAACCTGACAATCCTTCAGTAGGAATAAAGGAAACATGATTTTCAGAAGGAAGGTTGTAAAAATTGTCAATGAGAAGCTGAGGAGGGTCAAGGGAGAATGAACTTCCTCTCACGGGAGGTTCCCAAAAAGGTTAAACCAAGGCGATCCCCTGGGATTTTTCTAAATTGGTAATAGTGAAGGAATGTATAAAACGGCTTTGTTGCCTTCACTCGAGTCTGCCATTTTGACCCAAATGCACACAGATATGCGTTGCTAAAGAGCTATTTAAAATTAAAATTATATTACAAATTGTATTAAGTTGAATATAATGGGAAAACACAGAACTTTTAATTAAGACACTTGAATTCTAGTGAGTTACACAAAATCTTCTTGGTTTTCCTTCTCTCTCAAATGACAATGAGGCTTGCCCTTTCTCTACAGCATCCTTGAGAGGAGTGAGCAGCATGATGGCTCCCAGCTAGTTTGTAAATGCCAAGGCTCTGCACCTGTGTCAGGAGTTGTTCTTATGGTCGGCTCTCATCATCTTCCCGCAGACTTTTGAAACCTCCTCCTATGTTCCCTCTGTTGGGTTAAAGACATCACTCTCGTCCATGACCTGCAGGCTGAAAACATGAGTCGTTGCTACTCCTCCCCTGCATCAATCCACCCATCCCCCCTTTCAATTAGGCCTAAACACTGTTTGTCAAGCTGTGTCCTTGCTTCTTTCTACTCCCATCCAAAGCTTTGGCAGGCCTCATTATTTCCTTGACAGGCTGTTGGCTGATCTTCCTTCTCTTCTCCAATTCCTTGCCAAAAATGGCTGAAATTCTTTTCTGCAGATACAGATTTCTATCAGATGACAGACAAACCCCTGAGACTGGCATTCAAAGCCCAGCACGGTCTTAGGATTTCCATCCATGCCTATCTTATGTGTGTTTACGGGAAGTTCCGGTAACCTATCCCCCCACCCTCCATCCATCATAGCCTCCACCGTCCAACGTTTCTGCATTAACTCAAACTATCCAGTCATCTTGGGTTGCCTGCGTCCCTCTACCACTTAAAAATGGCCTTTATCTCTTAAGCCCTATTTCATAGCCCTTCTCTAAAATTTCTCCTCGCTCTCTAATTATAATAGATCTCTCCTCCTTTTTTTTTTTTGTCTTTTTGCTATTTCTTGGGCCGCTCCCGCAGCATATGGAGGTTCCCAGGCTAGGGGTCCAATCGGATCTGTAGCCACCGGCCTACGCCAGAGCCACAGCAACGCGGGATCCGAGCGGCGTCTGCAACCTACACCACAGCTCACGGCAACGCCGGGTCGTTAACCCACTGAGCAAGGGCAGGGACCAAACCCGCAACCTCACGGTTCCTAGTCGGATTCGTTAACCACTGCGCCACGACGGGAACTCCTCCTCCTTTTTTCTGAATACTCTCTGTTCTTATTATCTGTTGGTGTGTCACACATCACTCCCCGAATTACCAGATTACAGTAGCTAACATTTATTATCACACATGGTTTCTGAGGGTCAGGAATTGAGGAGAAATGTAGGTGAATTTCTTGAGCTCAAGGTGTGTCCTGCAGTTCCGGTCAAGAAGCCCACTACGGTTGTTGCCATTTCAAGATTTTACAGGGGCTTAAGATACTGCTTTCAGTTTTTGTCACATGCCTGTGGGCGTGAGGCTTTCATGCCACCTCACGTGGATGCTTCCTGGGTGACAGGATTTCCCCAGAGCAAGTGTTCCAAGAGGAAGTGATCCAAGGGAAGGTAGGAGTGCTCAAGACGGAAGCCTTACTCTTTTTGTCACCTTTCTCAGAAGTGGCATCCTGTCACTTTTTCCTCCTGCTTTTGGTCACACAGACCAAGCTTAGCGTGATGAGGAGGAGACTACAGAAGGCATGAATACCAGGGGGCATGGACCTTTGAGATGTTGGAAGCGGGCCACCCATACACTTGCACATAATTTTGTGGTTACTATGGTGTTTTTAATTATAGCATTGCACTCTTACCTCATCTGGCAAAATTATTTATGCAGAATAGATCCTCATTAAATTTTTTTTTTTAGGGCCACACCCACGGCATGTGGAAGTCCCCAGGCTACACAGCTGTAGGTATAGCTGCCAACCAAACCCCACAGCCACAGCAACGCAGGATCTGAGTTGTGTCTGCGACCTACACCACAGCTTACAGCAATGCTGGATCCTTGATCCACTGAGGAAGGCCAGAGATCAAACCCACATCCTCACGGATACTAGTGGGGTTTGTTTCTGCTGCAACAAACAGGAAGTCCACAACAGGAACTCCTGTTTGTTTTTCATTTTTTGTTTTGTTTTTGTTTTTTGATATGAGTTAATATGGATCATGCTCAAGGTTCTGGATTATTTATAACATTTTGTTAAAAAAGTTGAGGTCCTGAGTTTGATTTTTCTGAGGGCTAGTGAGTCATGTGCTGAAACTGTATGTATAACTTGTATCCTAAACTTGGAAACCCATATTCCATACATAAATCAGTATTTACAAGATGGGTTCTGATGGGTGGCATTAAGGTCATTCCATCTTGGTTATTAAAGTTTAGCTAATAGTATGCGCTCTATTAACCTACTGAAAGTGTTTGAATATTGCATACTTGTTTTCAGAGGGAGAATGTGGTGACGGCAGCACTAATCTCGGTTCTAGAGAACTTATGTTTCGAGATAAAGTCACTTTTTGACTTTAAACTGTTTACATGGTGCCTGCTACCCTCATTGCCATGAAACAAGTTTATACTAGCTCTAAAACAGAAATAAAAGTTTCTCTTGTATAACTGAGATTTCTACTGAGGATTAGAATAGACTTTGTATGTGAAAGTGCGATGAAAAGATAAAAACATTTGTTTAAGATAATTCTTAGCAAAATTTAATAATTATATATTCATAACTTGAGGTTTTCTTTATAAGTTGAGAGAAGGTTGCCTCTCCATCTTTCTTTTCCATGCTTTCATCTTTCACCAATAGTGCCCAAAGTTGATTCTGTGACATCCTGTTTTAACAGGTATCAGCTGTTCCATCTAGGACATAGATCTCATTTGGAACCTAGAATTTTAGACAATTGAAAGTACACTACTTTCCTGGGGGCAAATAGCTGCTTCTTCCTTCAATTAAGAAAACTCTTCTACCTAGTAGATTAATTTAACTTAAAAAATATAACTCCAAATTCCCCAAAGACCAATTAAACCAGAATCCCTAGAAGCAGAACGCAGTATTTAACACTTTAAAAATATCCACAGTAAATTCTAATATACACCCATCATTGAGAATCACTGGGGCATGGAATGTGGAATGACAAAGAAGGACTTCCAGAAAGGAGGCCAAAAAAAATGCAATTTCACTTTGTCCTCAGCAAGCCACAGAATTAGAATTTTCCTAAGCTGAGAGAGAACAACTAGACTGGGTATGAGTCATGAGTTAAGATGCAAATGAAACATTCTCTTCTTGAATAGTAAATCCTGAGCTGTAATAGTCTTTGATCATCCTTTTACCATCAAATATTTTCATATTTAAAATATACATAACTGCAGATACCAGACTCATTTTCTAGTTTGTTTTTCATATTAGTTATTGTACATTTTCCAGTAAGAGAAGACCATACTTATTTCTCTGGTATTAATTAGCAAAATAAATAGCAAATATTGATCTAGACTTCATGTATTCAGATTGATAACTCTATTTTCCCTTCATTACATTACAAGTGAGTCAGCAATGTAACTTTTTTTTTTTTTTTGGCCTTTTTCTAGGGCCGCTTCTGCAGCATATGGAGGTTCCCAGGCTAGGGGTCGAATCGGAGTGCAGCCACCGCCCTCCGCCAGAGCCACAGCAACGCCAGATCCGAGCCGAGTCTGCGACCTACACCACAGCTCACAGCAACGCGAGATCCTTAACCCACTGAGCAAGGCCAGGGATCAAACCCGCAACCTCATTGTTCCTAGTCGGATTTGTTAACCACTGCGCCACAACGGGAACTCCAGCAATGTAACTTTTTATGTGATACTCTTGGTCTGTGTTCGTGTGACACACACATGAGTGTGTTCAGTGTTCAGGTAGCAGAACCATGTTTTTCTACAGATAAGTGTGCTGTCAACCAAGAACATGCTCAGGATCCGACGGATTCTTGTATAATAAATTGCCCCCAGACTAAGCTCACTCCTCATTGGACTCTTAGCGTCTCAGTAACCGATTTTGAAATCAAGTCTGAAAAATCCAGGTTCCTTCATATCTGTTAAAGAACACAATAGAAATATTATCCCTGATCTTGTTTAAAGAAGCCTCTACTTTTAGTACCTGTGAAAAATGCTTCTAATTATTAAAAATAAACTATAGGAAGACTGATTTTTTTTGGCTTCTTGTCTACCATCAATTACAGTGACCTATAACTTATAGAAAACTAGAAATAAGACAGATGCAAGATGATACTCAACATCTGATATAACGTGAGGAAAGAAGGCCTTCTGGAAAGGATGACCTTAATATCAAATGCCAAGTCTTTGACTCCATACAAATTGCACTGCTCATTAAAATATTAAAGCCTACCACATCATAAAGATGAAAGCCAAGTTTCTTTTCATTACCAATATCCTCCTGTTGAGTATTAGGAGATTTACATTTTCATCAATGCATTTGATCTTTTCAAATTAAATTATCCTCTAAGTGAACTAGATGAAAAATGAATTATCTTAAAACTAATACTCTTCCTCATCTTTCAAATATTAACTATAATAAGTTCTTCTAGTTTTAAATGATATTATCGGATAATGGTCTTTTGTTTTGAGGTTTCTTTTGCTCTGTGGAGTCCCATGGAATTAATAATGAGAAAAGATTTTAAATTAACCCAATTTGGTCTTGTAGTCTAGCAGAAACAGCTAGGAGATATCACATATCCTTGAGCAAGTTGTGTGGGCATACATGTAAAGTTTTTTATTATGTTTTGTTTTCTCTTCTACCATGATGAAAAGTTCTTTAGAATCTGTTTTGTAAATAAAAAGAATGTATGACTTTATTGAACACATGCTTGTGAATAGCATAGTGGAGGAGGGAGCTACACTGGGAGTCTGGGATTAAGGGAACTCTTCTGGCAGGTGGCAATAGGGAGCTCCTTAACCTTGGGGTCTGTACTTTGCACAGTAGATGGTGCTCAGAAAACATTTATTACAGAAGAGTTTGACGGATAAGAACTGGATGGTAAGACCTTTCATTTCCTTCCAACTATAAAATTATACAAAAATAGTTAATGCAATTACATACATTACATACGTAGGTCAAAGTACGTTCTGTCAAAGTACTTATATTGGATTTTCCTTAAGATTTTCTCCAAAGATAGTTATATTGTTTTGATTAGGCCACTGTGTTGACATAAAATGATCACTGATCCAAGTTAACAAAATATTTAGATATAGTTTTAAGTCACTTGGGAGATAAGACATAAAACCTTCACGATAGACACAAGTTATGCTCCTTCCACAAAAAACAGTTTGATCTTAGGATTTTAAAACTTATGCTCTCAGCTGACAGCAAAGGAATGCTGAGTGACATTTGCTAAAGCATTTAGAATAATCCTATTGCACAGTTCCTTTGAGGCTCAGGTGGTTAGGATCCAGCGTTGTTACTGCTATGGACAGGTCGCCGTGTGGTACAGGTTTGATCTCTGCCCTGGAAGTTCCATATGGCATGGCAAAAAAAAAAAAAAAAAAAAAGGAAAAAGAAAAAAATAATAATCCTGTTGCTATAGGTCCTGTTCAATCGACTCAGGAAGGGAAATGTAGTTTTTAGTTAGCCTCTGACAAAGAGGAATATTCTAAATAGATGTTGTAATGCATGTATAGTGAGCCAATACCAAGAATGTCATATTAATGTTTAAATCCATGTTATTGTTAATTGTACACATAAAAGCATACAAGGTAGTCATGAAACATTCAAGTTTGATTAAGGAAAAATGCATGGTTTCATTTTTAACTTGGTAGGCTTTTTTGTTCACATTATAACTATATCATCAGAATAAATAATTCTGATAATTTCAATGTTTGTTGTACCAACTGTGGCATTATTAATTGCACATTATCACTGATGTGATATCACATACGTACTGGCAAAATTGTAGGCAAATTTTCCTACAAAAATAGGATATTTTTCCTCGGAGACATGAACTCATAAAAAGTGACAGTTAGCTAATGCATATGATTCCATACAAATGGGAATTTTCAATATTTACTATTATTATCATTACAACTAAACTTTGTTATGTTTTGGCAATAAGTTTCAAGATGATATTTCTCAGCAGGAGCTCAAATAATAATTTTGTTGCCATGACATCTCTTAAATGAGTTTGCATTTTTGAAACAAACAATTCAGTTTCATGAGGATGAAACCCAAACTTATTGGAATTTCTCAACGCAGAATATCATGTTGGAATATGAAGATCCATTTGGACAGTCATTTTGGCAAAATCGAATGATCCTATGACATGGATTTGGGATCTAAATGAAAAATCCTCTATTAGAATTTTTGAGATGAAAATTAAAAATCGACCTACCTATAATTTTGAGCTTTCCTAATCAAAAGAGCGTTTGTATTATTTAGCCAGATATTTTCTATGTCACTCATTTGCATGTATCTAGATAACATAACAAAAGAGGTTTTGCATGTCTGATTACAATAGCAAAACATAAGCTCAAATGAAAATATTTATGATTTGCTGTCCAGCATGTGCAGTATTTGCATGACTCTGTACAGCTAGCTAAACAGCACCATGTTTAAGAAGGGCTTAGCAGTTTTGTTTGCCATCAGGTGAAATATTAGTCTATAGTGTGCGGAGAGTGTCCAAAAATGCCAAAGCAACTACCACCTGACCCACGCAAGGACAGTATTCAGGATGAAAGATATGGTGCCTTTTCTTTACACTATATTATTTAGTTACCAACTGGAGGAAAAATAGTATTGAAAATTCTGGGTACTACATTTTAAAAATGATAGTAATAAACTGTACTTTAGACCAAGGAGAGTAAAGAAGTGGCAAATGACCTTCAAACCATACCATGTGCATAATGATTCAACAAAGAGGATAGACCAAGTTCTGAGGTCAGGACAAAAGAAATGTAAACCTTTGATCCATATTGGGTAACTTCTCAAAATTGGAATTTCCAGGAAAATTAAAGCTTTTTAAGGAACCAAATGCTAATCTTTACTAACTTTACTAATGTGCAAATTCCTTTACTCTTATTACACAGGGGGTGTTGGTACTCTTTAAAATAGCTTCTGAGATGCTGAGATTTCAGCTTCAATTACCCATGTAATGACCTTTTTGCTTCATGTGAAGAAGGGTGAAGGAGCTTTTATTTGTTTTTGTTTTTTTTAGATATTTAGATTTATTATTAATTTTTTTTTTGTCTTTTTGCCTTTTCTAGGGCCACTCCCACATCATATGGAGGTTCCCAGGCTAGGGGTCCAATCGGAGCTGTAGCCGCCGGCCTACACCAGAGCCACAGCAACATGGGATATGAGCCGCATCTGCGACCTACATCACAGCTCACGGCAACGCCGGATCCTTAACCCACTGAGCAAGGCCAGGGATCAAACCCGCAACCTCATGGTTCCTAGTCAGATTCGTTAACCACTGAGTCACAAAGGGAACTCCTTATTTGGTTTTTATAAGTCCGCCCTAGAAGGGTTACCAGAGAGATTACCTCTAGCCAAAAATTAAAAATAATATCCTTTCCACTATTGTAATAATTTTATTGCCCTAGTTTTGATCATTCTGGTGGAAGTGAATATGGGAACACTGTACTACTTTTGCAGTTCTGCTGTAAATTCAAAATTATTTCAAAATAAAAATTAAAAAGTTATTCTTTCCCTCAAATCAGATTTAATAGTAAAACACCAAAAAGTGATTTTTATGTACATAATTAATTGGATTAATAATGTCTAAATTACTTTCTGTTTTTATTTTTTTCTAATGTTTCTATTCTAGTTGATTTACATTGTTCTATCAATATCTGCTGTATAGCAAAGTGACAAAGTCATAGATCTATATACATTCTCTTTCTCATATTATCTGTTTTTATTCTTATCCATATATATGTATCATGTGCCCAGATTATTACTGTAGTTGATTATTTTCTCCATTGCTTTATACAACCATAGTCATTTCTTCAACTGCAAGCCAATTACACCATGAAGCAAAAAAAACTGTACATCAATTTTCAGAATATTTAATGTTCTTAACAGAACCTGCTAATCAAGTACAGATACTTGTGGGCATTCTCCTCTCTGATCCCTGCTGGAAAGGGGGTGTGGGTGGGGATGGGAGGGAATTTTACATTCTTTAGTGTTGGGAGCAAGAGATGGAAGGGTTAAGCAAGCAAGAGCCACAGCCACTGCAACCCCATCCCAGTTGTCAAAGTTTGGGTTTCCTGTGAAAATATTATGACTTTTTTTTTTGTCTTTTTTAGAGCTGCACCCACAGCATATGGAGGTTCCCAGCCTAGGGGTCGAATTGGAGCTGTAGCTGCTGGCCTACACCATAGCCACAGCAACGCTAGATCTGAGCTGCATTGGTGACCTACACCACAGCTCACGGCAATACCAGATCCTTTACCCACTGAGCAAGGCCAGGGAGCGAACCTGCATCCTCATGGATGCTAATCGGATCCGTTTCCACGGATGGGAACTCCCAATATTAAGACTCTTAACAGTTACAAATTGGGAGGATTTATTGGAGCATGTTTTCAGGGGAGAAAAAAACAAAACAAAACTGTGAGAGGTGAGCAGCTCGGGGTTGCATGGAGGTGGAAGTTGAACTGTAGCGTGGTTGCCTCAGAGGCCCCAGAGCTGGGATGGCCCTGCAAAGCTGAGCTGAATAGGGCCTGCCTACTCCCCCACATTGACCAGTCATTGCACACACCCAGGGGAGGGACCATGGCCTTGGATCTACTAAGCCGATTACCCCATAAGAGGGAGGGGCAAGCCCGAGAGCTACCAGCATAGCTCTGCCAGCAGCAGGGAGAAAATGTCAACCCCAACCCCAGCCCCACCATAACAACCCATCCAGGTTGCAAATGAGTGCTCATTACTTTCCTCCTCCAAGACTCATTCCAGCTTCCCCTCCTCATCCTTAGCTAGTCCTTCTTTGGATTTGGGTGACTTACCTGTTAGGGTGGCCCTAGCACCATCTATGGGAAGGCTGAGACACTGTCACAATGCCTTTCTCAGGCTATGGCTGCTGTACTTGTCTTTTTACTTTCAAAATATGGAGAGGGTAGAGCAGAACCTCACCAGGGGATCCCTTGGGAGCCACATCAGGAAACATTTTCTGATAATCATAGTGAATTATCCCCACAAGCATGGTGACTTTTTTCCTTGGTGGCTGGTCTTTTTGGGTAAGGAGTTAAAGGGACTTAACAAGAGCCATGATTTAAAGTATAGTGGTATAATGAGCCTCTTGCTGTGTTTTCTGGTGGAAATATTACTGTTCTGGAAACTAGCACATTTAAATATGCAGAATTTCGAGAAGGAAGAAGAGGTTCAAATTCCCTGAGTGGGTTCCTGTGAGTGATGATAATCAGAGGCTGCTGATTATCCTACTGCCATCCTCTAATTCCCAGGCCATATAGGGGATATAGCATGATAAAGTGGTTATTGATTTAAAGTACATTTTCCATTCTAAAGTATGATGCTCTCTCATTTCAAGGTGTCACCTCTAAGCCAGTAATCAGCTGCACCTCCAGAAGGCTGTTTCATTGTTCTGTCACAGAGGAGCTCCTGGGGTTGCAATATGTGATGTGACCAATGGATCCCAAGATCATGTGTGTGTCCTGACATATCCCGGGATAGAAAGTGGGAGTTGCTTGATCTGATGAAATATTATGCCTGCTTCTGTGTTGCTAAAGCAACACCCAGTAGACCCTTGATTAGTGATGCTGGTTTAGACATTGGAGGTAGGAAAAGCAAATTAAAGCCCAGGATATGTGCTGATTCTAGTCAAGCTGTTGTGTTCCTACTTCTAATGTGATGCATTTACTACCAAGTAGCTAGTTTGTCTCCTTGTAGGGCTGTCAGCATTGGAAATAATTGTTGGCAGGTTGGGTATTTGGCAGTAACCAAAGCTGGCTCAGTGCTGGTGAGTAGGAACCATGCATAGTCTTCCAAATTGCACCCTGGAGACTCCACTCTTGTGCCCCTTGAGCCACCCCTGGGATAGTGTGACCAAGGTGATTGAAGCCACTAGCAAATCATTTTGACTATTTCGTTGTTATATATCTCTTCAGATGCTTTTTGGGGAAGATTCACATGTGATTAAAATATCTTCACACTCTGAGACCATATGGTTTTATGCCTATTCTTTTGCCAGTTACCCAGAGCTCCTTGTTTCTGATCTTGCAATCTATTTCCTTCTAGGCCCTTGATTTATTATTTTTCACTTCTAGGTTAATATTATTAACACTGACTACTTGCCCTCAATCATGACCTTTGGGAGGAATTCCCACACATGCTGTCTTTCAAGGCATCCCTGAGTGATGCTGTAATGCAACATGGTCCATTTTTGTCCTGGGCCCTCATCCCAAGCTAGCTGACCCTTCTGTGGGCCAAGCTTGTCTTATTTCCATCTTTTGCAATTTGTTAAAGTCCCCTTTTCTCCTCCTCCTAACACATACCAAGCTCCAAAACAACCATCATGGGGGTTTAGGGCAAGAAGATGCCAAAGTAAATGATGTGAGATTCTACTCCTTCAGATCACAAAGCTATGTGATTCTGGACATAACCACCTCTGCCTATAACTGAATGTTCCTAAACCTGTTAAACCTTATGATCTGGGTTGGACAGATGTCTGCTTGTGATGACAGCTCTTCCTGTAATATCCCATCATAAGAGGCTCCATCTCCATCAGGCTATAGCAGCATAGTTAACATTCCACTTGGGCATCTTCAAAGCATTATATAAAAGTAGATTGCAATTACCCAGGTATATAAGGAGATGTGGCCCTAGGGATATTCCCCACTAGTGTCTAATTGAATAAAAATAAAACTTACATGGACATCATTTATCTATGAGTGTACGTGAAGATTTTCAAAGATCATTACTCATGGTAGGTTAACAGCTACTGACTTAGTAACATCTACAGTACAACGATGGTAATGGAAGCCATATGCTTGGATAGAATTATCAAGAAAGAGTATGTAAAGTAAGGACAGGAGAGGGTCACATAATTGCCTCATTTAAACCAAAAGCAATAGAAGAAGGTTGAGGAAGCTTGAGGATGAAGAAATAGAATAAAAACCGGGGAAAACTGATCTCAAAATATAACAGTAAAGAATGATTTTAAGAAGAAATATTTGTACCTTCAAAAACCTTATGTAGTAAGAGAGAGGAAGAATACATAAAACGACTGTTAAAATGCTCATGTACATAAAGAGTATTCGTTCTCTGCAGTGGTAATAATTCGAGGAGTGTGATTTTCATATAAATAAGAGATTTGGAACCACATTTAAACACTAATGGGAAAATACTAAAATAAAGGGTTTTTGAAAATAAGAGAATGACAGCACATGAGAGTTTCTACTATGTTTCTAGATAATCCATCAATGCCAAAACCTTTTTTTTTCACTTATATTTGAGTAAAGTCTAGAAATCTATTTGCTCAAAAGGTTGTAAAAGGGATTCATGCATTTGGAAGGGAGTTATACTAAATGTCTTTCACTAAATTTCTTCCAAACTCAATATTCTTTAATTTTATGATCACTAAATTGATTACATTTTTCTATTTGTCTAATTGACTTGATTGAGCTAACCTGAAGGATAAACTGTATATTTATGAATAGTAGATAGACTTCTAGATCTGGCAAGATGGTAGACTGAAATGACTTGGTCCTTTTTCAAATATAAGAAACTGAATTTGTTAGATAACATTTAATATGCAAATTGTACTTTTATCTACAATTCCTAACCTGTGTTTTATACATGTATGATTCCATAGCATCTAGTATTAATATATTTCTTTGCAGGTATTAGTAGTAGTAATGATATTATGATTTGTCAAATGCCTCCAGTTAATATATTATGCATTTTGTAAGTGGTATTTTCTTATTTAAAACTTACACTAACAGATATTTCTATACACAATTCAATTCCCCTAAAAGTAATATAATCTCTTATTTTTGTGTCTAGAGAAATACGTTTCTTATTAAAGCATTTGTAATCGGCCCTTTCTTCATTATAATTACAGTTTCATGATTTAATTCAAATACGTATTTTTATTATTTGTAAGTTATTCACATTTTTTACTAAACTTTGTATGTCTCACAGAATAAATGCTTTTAACATGCCAAATCCAGTGGTTTCCAAGCATTTTCAAGTAGCTATTTGCAAGCTTGGTTTTCTATGTTTGAGGTACACAAGCTACAGTATAGAAGAACCAGAGAATATTTTTCTTTCATTTTTTTTCCCTGTAAGCCTTAAATCCCAACTAAAAATGTAGGCAGTTATTGGAGCACTATCACAGTCTAATGGTACCCAAAGGGAGTCCAAAAAATAAAATACCTGTTTAAACTGTTTTCTGAATTCCTTTCACAGACCAATTGCTCTTGAAAATTCATAGTTTCTTCATGCCTTCAAAAGCCTTTCAAATTAATGACAATTTGGGGGGTTTTTTGTTTTTTTTTGTCTTTTTTTTTAGGGCCACACCCATGGCATATGGAGGTTCCCAGGCTGGGGGTAGAATCAGAGCTGCAGCCACCAGCCTATACCACAGCCACAGTAACCTGGGATCCAAGCCATGCCTGTGACCTACACCACAGCTCATGGCAATGCTGAATCCTTAACCCACTGAGCAAGGCCAGGGATCAAACTCGCATCTTCATGGATACTAGTCAGGTTCTTTAACCACTGAGCCACAGCAGGAACTCCAACTTTGGTATTTCTAATTTAACAAATAACATTAATACCCTAAAATATGGTTCCAAGCAGTCTAAGAAGAAGGCAGCCTGGCCGAACTGTCAGACTTTTTACTCGTAATGCCATTTTTATTCATTAGTTCCTCATCACACATCAGAGTCTTTATGGAAAGTCTCAAACTATTCTCAAACTGATGAATGACTCAATCGGCTGTCTAGAGAAAGCTAAATACTCATAAGTATTTACTTATCATATTAGACATGTGCACATGCACACACGCATATACACACCAAAACCAAAGTTTGCTAGCCTGAAAATTTTTATGACAGCTGGGAAGAGGAGAAAGGAGAGGTGCTTGAATTAACTTCTAGATCTATCCTATATGTGTGATAATAATGGAGGAATTACTTAGTCAAGATACTTATGAAAATATGCAATCTCACCTAATTATAAGTAGATTCAATGGGTACAGAAAGGGATACATTGAGGAATTAGGTAAAACTCAAGATAATAACATTCATTTTTAAAGTTGAAGTGAGAATACAAGTTATTTCTAAAATGCTTCACATTTTACTTAATCAGGAAATCATGAAGCACCTAAAGTACCAAGACTGAGAAGTTCATGAAATATCCATATATCACAGTGCCTCTGCCTTCAAGTTCAACCTGATAACAAGTAAATTCCAGAGTCTGAGAGGAATAAATTTGTTCTTCATTTATTTATCACATATTTTTTTTAACACGTGCTATTGCTTAACACATCCATGGTACAATTTCTAATAGGAAAAATATTATCTGGAAAGGCATGATGAGAAGAGAGAAGAAAAGACATAAGACATGGCCTTGGGGCAGGGGTGGGGGTAGGGGGAATAGCACTAGACTAATAATGTGAAAAACACTTTAGAAATTATCTCATTTTCTCCTATCAGACATTGATTGCATTTCTATATACTAACAATGAAAGATCAGAAAGAGAAATTAGAGAAGCCATCTGATTTACCATCACATCAAAAAGAAAAAATACTTAGGTATAAACCTACCTAAGGAGATGAAATGCCAATACTCTGAAAACTATGACACTGATGAAAGAAATCAAAGACAACACAAAAGGATGGAAAAATATACCATGCAATTGGATTGGAAGAATCAATATTGCCAAAATGACTATACTATCCAAGGCAATCTACAGATTCAATGCAATTCCTTTCAAATTACCAAGGAATCCTTCACAGAACTAGGAAAGAGTATTTTAAAATTTTTATGGAAACACAAAAGACCCTAAACAGCCAAAACAATATTAAAAAAAAAAGAAAGAAAAATGGAAATGGAGGAATCAGACTCTCTGATTTCAGACAATACTGCAAAGCTAGTTATCAAAACAGTATGGTTCTGGCATAAAAACAAAAATACAGATCAATGAAAGAGAATAGAAAACCCGATTTTGATTCTTGAGTATGAGAAGGTATGATTAGAAACTTTAATGTTTAAAACTCCACTGTATATTGAAATTTTCAACTTTATTTTAAATTATAAACCCAAAATGAGTTGAAAACTTTAGAAGATATATGGTCTCTAGGAGCAGACAGGGATTGGAAAATGTATGATCTAATTAATAAAGCCCCGAGCAATGTAGAATTGAGTTTAATTGAGGTTCATGTGAATAATTGTGTATTCTGACATACAACAAAGAGACATCCAGGAATTTTTTTAGAACTCAGGCATCCCCACAGCTAGCATGCTTATTTTCAAATAGGGAATCCCAAATGATGTTTCCAATCTCTAAATTTCTTTGGAAATTCTAAGAGCTATTGTTCCTCAGAAACTCCAAGGCTAATTTGAAAGTATTGGACTATAAAATCCATGTAGTGATAGGGACTTTATCAAGCTGTGTTCTTTTGAAGTCATCAGGCCCTGGAATGAACTTATGTTTCTTAATTTTAAATGGGTTATTAAAATGTTAAATTTATGTATCAAAAATATGGTTGTTGAATGGGCTGCTTAAACATGTTGGTCAGAAATGAGTCATTTTTCTCGTATTTCATGATTCTTAAAATAATTGCATTCAGCAAGCCTCAGGCAGTGCTGGGATGATTGGATGTATTTTTACATTTACTTTTGGTTTGCATTCAATGCATTGACTTTAGATATAGCATCTCCATGACCACTCCCTCCTCATTCATGTGATAGCATGGTCAAGTGCAAAGATTCAGAGTCAGAGACCTGACCCAGAAATCACAGTTAATGCCATAGAAAAGTGTCCACATATCATATCTAAGCTTTAATTTTCTAATCCATAAAATGAAAACAGCCCGTCTACTTACCAGGACAGTTTTCAAGTCTGCAGACATGATGTCTATAACTTGATAGACACATAATTACTATCCAATAACATAGTATTACATAGTCAGGAGTATTATTTTTTTCTTAAGTCATTTTATATCCTCCTATTATCTTGATAGGAGTAATGCTAGTCATTTTTCATATTTTCCCTTTTTCATATCTCGTAATTGCAAATCTAGCTATGCAGAGCCATCTATCACCTTTGCTTCCCTTCTACCCTGAAAAAAAAAGTCTTAAACATAAAATTTGCATCAAGATTATTTGGAGAATAATTCAGTTTTCCAAGTTTGCTACTCCAGAAAAGTTTTTACCCCAAAGGCTCTTTACATTATATCTTTTGCTTTAAAGTTTGACTCCTCTACTATCTCTTGTGTAAGTAGTAGAAACATGGGTCAAATATCCTATTTGCTAAAACCCAAGGTGATGCTAATCCCTGTCTTACCACTGTTACATTGTAAATATTTGTTATTGGGCATAATATCTAATTCCTTCTGTTTCATGTTCTCTTTATTAAAACTTTTCCAAAGTTCTTGAAATGGATATAAACTATTGTATGAAAATTGGATCTTCCTTCTACATTGTCTAGAAACTAGTGACAATGATATTTCACTAGCCCAGAAATAACCTCCCAATTTCTATAGCTTTCACTTTAAGTGTTGGTTAGCTCACATTATTTCTATATGGATTTAAGTGAGTATATAATTTTATTTGTTTTTTTTTAATTTTTTATTATAGTTGATTTACAATGTTCTGTCAATTTCTGCTTTATAGCAAAGTTACCCAGTTATACATTTATACACATTCTTTTATTTCACATTTCCTCCATCATGTTCCATCATAAGTGATCAGATATAGTTCCCTGTGCTGTACAGCAGGACCTCATTGCTTATCCATTCCAAATGCAATAATTTGCATCTACTAACCCCCAATTCGTTTTAATTATTTTTCATCTCCCACCAGTTCAGAACCCCACAAAATTTCCATAAGTGATTACAGAGCTGTATTCTGCACCACAGTTGACTGGGGACTATTAAATGGTTTCACAGAGGAATTGGCAATTGAAGTGACTACGCACATGAGTAATTATTTTTTAATTTAGACTCCAAGCCAGAACATTTTCTTCATGCCAAAAGTGCTTTAAAATCACCATGCCCACCAGCAGTGCAGTATGAAGAATAATTGCTGATTTTTACAGATCAATAACATCCAATTTAGAGAGACTGGGTGCTGCAGAATTCCACAGCCATGATTTCGCAAAGCATTTTGGAGAATAGTAAAACATTTGTAGTAATTAATGAATTAGAACTCAAATAACAGGGAAACAGAAACTAACAAGAAATAAGTAATATGGGTCAGAAACTAGAAACAAACACATGTAGAGGAAAAGATACAAGCTGGGCCAAAACTAGGTGGCACTGGGGATATAACCATGTGCTTTCTCTTTCTTGATCTGTTTTCCATATCTAATTATGTAAAGCCCAGAAACTATTTAAAATTTAGAAATAAGTAGTAGCAGATATTTTGTGTTTCAAGAAATGTTGCATGTTTCAATGCAAATAATTTTCTTAAAAATATCTTGCCTTCTTGGAGTTCCCATTGTGGCTTAGCAGGTTCAGAACCAACATTGTCTCTGTGAGGATGTGGGTTTGATCCCAGGCCTTGCCCATTGGGTTAAGAATCCAGTGTTCCTGCAAGCTGTGGTGTAGGTCACAGATGTCGTTCAGATCGGCCATTGTAATGGCTGTGGTGTAGGCCGCAGCTGCACCTTCGATTCAGCCCCTAGCCTGAGAACTTCCATATGCTGCAGGTGTAGCTATAGAAGGAAAAAAAAATGATGCCTCTTTTTTCCTGTTTAGCACGCATTGGATACTTCAGTGTTTCTAACACATTCTCAGCTAAAATATACACTTACTATCTCGTAGATTTTCTTAAGATCAAGATTCTTTGTAACTGCATGCTTCATTTTATTTTCCTAAGATGTCACAAATCTCTCTTCTTATCTGGAAATTATCCAATTATTATCTCTATATTATGAAAGCTGTGATGTTTTCCAACCAATACAGAAAGTAAGTGGGTATTTGTGGAGAGTAAGACAATTTGAGAGAGTTGTCTGCTGTGTAACAGGGAACAGTACAGCTTATAGGAAGGTACTCACAGAGTGGAGTGTTTGTTATTACTAATTTAAACATGGGCCGAAGGAATGGAAAGCCTTTTAGGGAGAATAGGGAGAAAGTACTGATTCTGGCTAAGATTTTAAATTTTAAATTATTCTGCTTACTTTGTTTTCATGGCCACAAATGAGATGTGGGTTAATATTTAGTGAGGACATGAAAAAAAAATCAAAAAACATTTTAATTGCTAGAAATATAGGACACCCTAAATATAGTTTGAAGTCATGTAACATTCCTATCATAATAGGCAAAGTTCCAGAAATCATCATTACAATTTTAACTGAGAGGTAGAAAGGGTATAATCAAGATTTTTAATATCTATTTATATAACTGAAGTCAAGAGATCAAATTTTCTTATGCTCTGTAATTGCTCCAATTTATACTACAAAATTTGAGCTGGAAAGATAATTTTCTATTCCTTTAGAAGTCAGACATCTCAGAGATATGATCAATCAATGCCAACAAGTTAAAAAGAATAAAGTCTTTCTTATTTAGATAAATGTATTCTGAAGGTTTTCATCAAGAAAGTTCCCAGATAGAGTGCAAAGAATCTTCTAGGCTCTTGTCTCTGTTCCCTGCAGGACCCTAATATTTTCTAGGTACACAGCAAAATACTGATGATTATTTTTAAAAAATTTTTATTATAGTTGATTTACAATGTTCTGTCAATTTCTGCTATACAGCAAAGTAACCCAGATATATATACATACTCTTTTTTTCACATTATCCTCCATCATATTCAAATTGAAATTAAATAATAAAAGCTGATGAATAGTGACATGTCAGATGTGAGAGATGAATAATGCTAGAATATATTACAGGAATAATCCCACATGCTAGTGAAAGCATGTTTAGACATGTCATTTAAAAAAAAATTCAGCTGGAGTTCCTGTCGTGGTGCAGTGGTTAACGAGGACCATGAGGTTCCAGATTCAATCCCTGGCCTTGCTCAGTGGGTTAAGGATCTGGCGTTGCCGTGAGCTGTGGTGTAGGTTTCGGACGCGGCTCGGATCCCGCGTTGCTGTGGCTCTGGCGTAGGCTGGCGGCTACAGCTCCGATTAGACCCCTAGCCTGGGAAACTCCGTATGCCGCAGGAGTGGCCCTAGAGAAGGCAAAAAGACCAAAAAAAAAAAAAAATCAGCTATATATGGAAAAAGATACTTAATCATTTATATTTGTCCATTGGCATAGCACACTTAATTAAGAGTATAGGCACATCAGTTTCTGCTATTTTTAAAACTGAAAGTTTTAAAAATTTTTTTTAAAAAATTTTTTTTAAAAATTATTTTTAAATAATGACTATTACAGGTAAGTTACCTTACAATCACAAGCCCCTCATTTTCATTTTGATGCATAATAAATAATCATAGCAACTGAAGTATTATATTAAAAATATTCCATTAGAATTTTGCTTCTATGAAAAAATTCAATCACAAAAGCAAAGTCAGTGTAAGATCATATATTCCATTTTTCCCAAATGCAGCTCCATGGAAGCTAACCGGTTAAATATATGTTATGGGGCAGCTTATTTAAAACATGAGGTCCTAGTTCTACTCTAAGACCTCTTTTTTTTTTAAGTTGTAAGTGGACCCCAAGGTCTTTTTATTCAAGAGGTGGCTCTGAGCATGCACTGTGGATGTCATTTCAGAGCTTGTAAACCATCCAAGCCTCATCCTGTCCCAAACCTGCATTTTAAAACACCCCCCAGGTAATCTGTATGCACATAAAACATTGAGAAAGAGTGGGCTAAGAGGCTGGGTTTGGGGTTTGTTTTGTCTTGCCTTTTTTCTTTTTTTTTAACACCTAGGTGAGCTTTATTCATTACTGCCAAAACTTGGAGGGACAGCTGAGATGTGCTTCAGTAGGCGAATGGATGAATAAACTGTGATACATCACGACAATGGAATATCATTCCCTGCTAAAAACAAATGAGCTGTCAAGCCAGGAAAAGACATGGAGGAACCTTGAATGCAAATTACTAAGTAAAAGAACTCAATCTGAAAAAGGCTGCATTCTGTGTGACTCCAACTGTATAGCATTCTGGAAAAGGCAAAACTGTGAAAACAGTAAAAAGAAAAGATTGGTGGTTGCTAGGATGGGGTGAGTGGTGAAAGGAGAATGGGCAGAGAACAGAGGATTTTTAATTCAGTGAAAATTCTCTGTATGATATAAGAATGATGTATATATGTCCGAAGTCACAGAATAACATCACCAAGAATAAACCCTAATGCATACTTGACTTTGGGTGATGTGTCAACGTTAGTTAATTCTTGGTAAATATGCACCCTGCTGGTGGGTGACGTTGATAATGGGGGAGGCTGTGCATGTAAGTGGGGGTGGGGTATATGAAAAACCTCTGTAGCTTCCTCTCAATTTTCTTGTGCACCTGAAACTCCTTTTTAAAAGATTCCTTCAAAATACCCAGATGATCCAAAACTTAAGAAACACTGAGCTAATCCAATTTCTCATAGGCTTCTGATCTTCCAAGATAAGAATATCAAATCACATCATTTTTTTATAGACCGGTTGAACTCAGGATAGTGTAGGATTAAAAGAATTATAACC
Organism: Phacochoerus africanus; assembly: GCF_016906955.1. Taxonomy (NCBI): domain Eukaryota; kingdom Metazoa; phylum Chordata; class Mammalia; order Artiodactyla; family Suidae; genus Phacochoerus; species Phacochoerus africanus. The sequence goes on along the minus strand of NC_062545.1, from coordinate 12,996,600 downwards.
GGAAGGCATTTTTGTGTTTAATTACATTTTAAAAAATCTGTATCTTTTTCTTTAAAATCACCCCAACTGATTGAGCCAACTGAAGGCATAGACATTCCTAAATAAATGGACAGAGCACCGTGCAACATTTTCAGAGGAATATGAGGCAGTAATCAGTCATTACAGATGATAACTAGAATTGAGGAAAATTTGAGGAAATCACACGTGAGGATTAAATTTAAGATTTCAAAAAATAATGGTATTCCCGAGTTATCAGACCTAAGAAAACTCTGTCTTCAATGTGTTGAGTGAGTATAGACAAATAAAACTAATACAAATGATTGAGGATCTGAGGCAAGTGAATATATTTAGATAGTAAGCACAAAGCTTGTATATGGAGAAATAAGCCATCATGATGAATAAAACCAGGTCATTTTTTTTTAATTAAAATAATACTGTTCTTATATTAAATCACTCAATTGTCACTGTGCTTACTGAATATTTACTTATGAACTTACAGATTTCATTTGAACCTGATAGATTTTTTTCCCCCCAGCTTTCCCAGTTATTTGTTTTCAGTGAAGAAATAGCAAAAGGCCATAGCAGTTTCCCAAGGTATATCCTACACATGTCAGCAAACCATTTTTCACTGTTCTCTTCCCACCAAAACTTGTGCACGTAAAGGAATTGAAGCATTTCTCCCAAATTCAGGAGCAGAGCAGCAGCGCATGAAAGAAAACAGAACTTGTAGTCATTTCTGACTGTAAAAGAAAAGCCAGGAGACTCAGCAGAGATCAGTGGATATGGATATGGCACAGAATCAATGCGTATGGACTGTATTTCAAGGGACTTTGTGTGAGCTCACTGGAAAAGGCCAAAGACAAGGTCTCGGTTTCAGAAAAATAATATTATTGGCGAGGGGAAAATCATTGCAGTATATACCAAATAGGGCCGGCAAAATTTGGATGAAGCAAGAAGGGAAATTTAGAACACATCATTACAGATATAACAACACAGCCAATTGGCTTTCTCTTCCTTCCTTTCTTTCTTTTTTCTTTCTTTTTTCTTCTTTCTTCCTTCCTTTCCTTTCCTTCCTTCCTTTCCTTTCCTTTCCTTTCCCTTCCTTCCCTTCCTTCCTTCCTTCCTTCCTTCCTTCCTTCCTTCCTTCCTTCCTTCCTTCCTTCCTTCCTTCTTTCTTTCTTTCTTTCTTTCTTTCTTTCTTTCTTTCTTTCTTTCTTTGGCTATACCTGCAGCTTATGGAAGTTCCTAGGCCAGGGATCAACTTGGAGGATGCCATAGCCGGGGCCTACGCCAGCACCATGGCAACACCAGATCCAAGCTACATCTGCAACCTACACTGCAATGCCAGATCCGTAACCCCCTGAGCAAGGCCAGGGATAGAACCCACATCCTCACAGAGACAATGTTGGGTCCTTAACCTGCTGAGCCACAACGTGAACTTCAGCTTTTTTTTTCTTATTAGAATCTCACTGAATACTCTTTATAATTTTATAAGTGGCTATGGTAATATAGAAGATATATAGGTACACGTGTGTATCCGTGTGTATTGGGTTTCTGTGTGGGTACGTACCTATATATAAAATAAACAGGCAGGGAGAACATTGCATTTTTTGTCCATTAACCTGGATATTCAGGCAACAAATATAAGTTTACCACCTATGATGTGCCAGACAATACTTGAGGGAATGGAGAATCAAGCACAAGGGATGCAGGTTTCCTGACATTAACTAATTCGGGTTCTCAGGGTAAATTCTGAAGAAATCATGAATTGAGGTTGAAGCGTGTACAAGGAGGAAATACAGGGAGGAACAGTCAGGTTTGGGGGTGGTGGGGTGGTGGGGATGTGGAGCTGTGTCTAACAATACTTCATGTAGAAAAATGTACTTTGAATTGAATCTCCAAAGATTGGCACCACCTTGTAAATCAACTCTAATAAAAAATTAATTAAAAACAAAAGTAAAATAAATAAAATGATTTTTTAATTAAATGCTTAAAACACTTTTTTTCAACCCCAAAGATGTGGTAGGACAAGAGAGGGAAGGATGAGCAAGTTCATGCTCATGGAGAGAATCCCAGACAGCAGGAGACTTGGAAGAGTTAATGCCATCCTTCTGTGAAATGAGCAAAAGTTTTTGTTTTTTTTTTTCCCCAGGGTAAAGTGTGTGGTGACCAGAGGCAAAGACTTTCTGGACCTTTAATCTTTTTCTGATTATAAATAAATACATTTAAAAGCTGTTTTCACAGTTTGCCTTCCTCCTCTTCAAAGACCAGGATAGGAAAAAGGTCATCTTTCTAATAAACGGAAAAACTGGATGAGCGTTTCCTGTTGTGGCTCATTTGAGACAGTCGCCATAAAACTTTCGTGATAACCAGCTCTAATTGGCATGGCTACAACGGTTTTGCCCCTTTGTCGGCGGCATTAATAGACAAGTAACTGATATACAGGAAAGCATGATTAAATGGAAGTCTTTCGCGTTGTTGGGCAGACTCTGAAAAGCCGTTTAAAGAAATGGTCCACTTTATTTCTTCCAAGATGTGAGTGGGAATTGAAGCAGGGCTGCTGCTTCTCCCTGGAGATTGATTTTTCTAAGCCTGTGGTTCGGATCAGTCAATGTGATTATCCCTCCTGCCAAGCAAAGTACTCGCCTGCTCAAAGTCACACTGGGTAAGAAAGATGTTCTTTGTGCTGCCAAAGGATTCCACATAAATGAGGGTAATAATTGTGGTCTCGCTGTGTGCGAAATATTTCTGTCAATCTAAAGGAAAAGAATTGGATCAGAGCATCGAGTCACAACTTCAGCAAAGATTTTGTTGGTTTAGTCAGATCACCCGCTCAAATGCACAGAAAGGGCCTGAAGAGGACCGTTGGTTTTTTCTAATGAAACACTGAAGACCACGCAGTTTAAAATCACAGGAAACATTTTTTTTTTGTCTTTTGTTGTTGTTGTTGTTGTTGTTATTTCTTGGGCCGCTCCCGCGGCATATGGAGGTTCCCAGGCTAGGGGTTGAATCGGAGCTGTAGCCACCGGCCTACGCCAGAGCTCACAGCAACGCCGGATCGTTAACCCACTGAGCAAGGGCAGGGACCGAACCCGCAACCTCATGGTTCCTAGTCGGATTCGTTAACCACTGCACCACGAAGGGAACTCCCAGGAAACATTTTTAAATATTAAACCTTCTTGGATGAATAATACAATTTACCCTCTTTCCCACCATGAGTATGGTAAACCTGTAGAAATGAGGCAAAGTCAATGCTATTCTCCTATTTCTCCAAGCTTGATGACTCCACCGTTTGCCATCACATGAGGGGAAATTAAGGGTCAGTAGTTTTGAAATTGCCTAGTCACGTGCGTATTATCAATAAACAAAGGAGGCCTGAATTATCAGAACGACAAACATATCTTACTCAAAATTTCTTATTTCTCTTAATATCAGAAAAGTCTGGGCATTCCCATTGCGGTTAGTGAGTTAAGAACCTGACTCGTATCCATGAGGATGCAGGGTGGATCCCTGGCCTCGTTCAGTGGGTTAGGGATTGGGTATTGCCACAAGCTGCAGTGTAGTTCGCAGATGTGGCTGGATCTGGCGTGGCTGTCGCTATGCTGTAAGCTCTGATTTGATTTGACTCTCAGCCTGGGAACTTCCATATGCCACAGGTGTGGCCCTAAAAAGAAAAAGAAAAAAAAAAAAAAAGAGAAGTCTGTTTTGCTGAGGATGCATCAGAAGTAAGAAACACTTCTCCAAATCAGGAAGATCCTTCGGCAAACTAGGTCATTTTTCCTTGAGAGACTTTCTCCTAGCATATGTTTGCTAAGCTGAACAATTTCCTAGAAAGAAGTTAAGGCAATATGGACTTGTATTCAAAATTTATATGTGATTCATACACCGCAGTACTTTGTTTTGTTTTTATTAAAAGTCACATAATATTTTGAATAGTTCTCTTAAACTTTCAATTGATTTATTGCAGGAGCGAAAACAAAATTTGACGTATTTCTGCTGTGGAACATAATAGGACCATGGATGTCTTTTGCTTTCTGAGGGAATAAGCACTATTATTTTGCATATTGTTAGTCACGACGTGTTCTTAAGGAATTTGAACATTTTAAGAAAATGGCAACTCGCTGCTCAGGCCAGACCGTTGGAATCTTATTTTGACATCACTCTAATAGGGGGAGTATTTAAAATCATTTTTACAAAGTGCGTGGTAAGGACTAGACTGCAATAAGATTATTGTTTTTCTGTCATTGGGGTTGGCTAGCTCTTTCTTTGTTGCAAGTCATTAGGGGGTTGAAAAATCACAGATATCAGCATTTGCCTGCTGTGCTCTCAGTTGATCAGTGTTCAGAGAGAGGCCACCAATCGTCATGGATGAATTATGTTTAGTCACACACATGATAGAGCAAAACTAAAATGGAGTTCTTTTGACTGGGGAAAAGTGTAACAATTTCTGTGTTTCATGCCAGTAAATTCTCCCTCTTACCTGAAAATACATTTCATTTTCATTACTGACGTTATGGTTGAATGGAAAGAGCAAGGGCCCAGAGTCAGGGGACCGGAGCTAAGTCCGCTGCTCATCTGTAAAAACAAGACAAGGCCTTTTTTTTTTTTAATTTTTTTTTTTTTTTACTGTTTCTGTGGCTTGGTCACCATATCAGTCAAGTGCAGGATGAGCTAAATGATGTCTAAGATCGCTTTAAACACTAAAGATCGATCGTGTTATGAGTGCTAATATGCTCTTGTTTTCATTTGAGCCCTGCGCTCTCGTCCATCTGATATTTTAGAAAGTAAGTCATGTATAATCCCTCATATGTGATATTTTTAAGGGTTCAGGGAAAAGAAAGAGATGATTTCTTAACTGAAAGTATAGCCTTAGCCAGAGTTGTAATAGGATGCTTGAGCTGCCTGGAGATTAAGGTCTTTTCTGGCTTCTACCACACAAAGCTTGATTCAGGGAAAAGCACGTTTCTCAAATTGGAGCAGTGGGAATAAAACGTGGCTCATGTAGTGACTGTAGCAGCAGGAGGAAAGGAATTATTGCTCTTACACAATATGAATTTCATTGTGTTGCGTGCTTTAGATAGCGGCAAATTTACTGAAAGAGAGAAAGGCTTTCATTTCCAAAAGTGTCAGATGAGATCTGTTTTCTAGGAAGGGTTTATATTTCTCAATTGCCGTTACAAAAAGGTTAAATTTACATAGAGAAATCAAGTGGCCTGTTTTCCAGGATAAATCTGTGGCCAACCTATAATAACGCCTGTATTTGTTCTCTAGGGCTGCCATAACAGAGTACCACATTCTGGGTGATGTAAGCAGTAGATGTTTATTTTCTCAGTCCCCAGAGACTAGAAGTCCAAGATCAAGGCATTGGCAGAGTTGTATCCTTCTGAGGATCGTGATTGAAAGACATCTTCCATATTTCTCTCCCTGACTGTAGATGGCTATTTCTCCCTGTGTCTTCATGTGGTCTTCCCTTGGTGTGTGTGCTTCCTATAGGACACCAGTCATGTAGGGTGACGATCCCCCTAATAACCTCATTTTGATTCAGTTACATTTTCAAAGATCTATTTCCAAAGACAGTTACATTCTTAGGTGTTGGAGTTAGAATGTTGCTGTATGAACTTTGGGGGTTGTGCATTTCAGCCAATAGAGTACCTCCCAAGTGTGAAGCCTTTTCAAAGAATTCTGCATAAATTAACTCATTTAGTTTTCATAACAAGACTGTAAGTTCCAAAGAGGTTGCAATGATCTGTCCAACCAGGGAAAGGCAAAGCAAGGATTCTAACTCAGGCTGTCTGACTCTCTTGTACATGTTTTTCACCACAGTTTGGCAGATTTTAGCTAGAAGTTCCCCTAATCCATTTTCTCCTGCTAGGTACAAAGGAAGACTCTTTTTCTCATCTTGCCTTGCAGTTAGTTTGGGGCTAGACAATAGAACTTTGTCCAATAAAATGTTATGTCAAATGAAAAATGCCATGTCTGTACATCTGGTCCCTAACACACCCCAAACAATCGTCCTTGCCCTCTCTGTCTTCCTTACTCTGCTGAGTATAGTGCAGTGCAGGACCTGGGGGAGCCCCAGGAAGATGGTGACCCTAGAAGACTGAAAACTCTGCAACCCCTGCATCACTCCATGAAAAGATGATTAAACAACCAAATGGATGGATGGTAACATGAATGAGATACAAAGGTTAATATTATTAAGCTACGGAAATGCTGGGGTGCATCATTATATCAGCTAGCATCAGTCACCCTGACCAACAGTTGACAGAATGACAAACATCTTTTACCTGGAAGAAACCTAAAATAAACATAGGCCTCTCATTTTACAGAAGAAAAACAAAGCTGCAGTTGAGCGAAGTTAAATGATGGTTTTTTAGATCAGAATATGTAAATTATCTTATGATAGAAAAGAAGAATGAGAATTCAAAAATAAATCATCACCATAAGGCTTGGCATCTATAGGCAAATGACCATGACAATACTTTCGTGTTCCAGTTTTGCCCCTATTACTGTTCCTCCAGAAAAATCTTTATTTTTCCTTCACATGAGGATTTGAATAGAAGGCTGTGGAGGAGATAGACCGTTTTGGCTACAATTGCTTGCATGAAGTGCACCTTTTAGGAGCAGCAATATGAATATGCTGGTAGCTGAATAATCCTTTCCACGCCTTCTCCAAATGCCTCTGTACCTATGACGTGTAGATGCAGTTAGATGCTAGTTGATCATGCAGTCAATTGACCATCTCTATGTGAAGTTTTCCTATTTGACCTCCCTATAGGTATTTTCAAATTTTCGCTATTAAAATTACACGGAGGTGATTGGAGCCTTTTTTCTTTAGTATGTATTTTTGAACATATTCTTACAAAGTAGGGATTTGCCCTGTGCTCCAAGAGAATACTAGAATTATTTGGATTCTGCTTCACCCTCCTGTTTATCTTCTACAATGTTACCTATACTTTTTGCATATATTTCCTTTATTAGGTTAAGAAATTTTACTTCTATTCCTGGTTTCTATAGAGTGGGTATTTGATTCTTTTTTCAAATGTTTTTGCCATATCTCTGATATGATCATAGGCTTTTTTCATATTCATTCCATTAGGATGATAGTCCATTAATTAATTTATCAGTATTGAACCAGCCTTGAATATCTAGAGCAACACTTGGTAATACATTATCCTTTAAATTTATTGATGGGTTCAATTTGCTAATATTTTGTTAAAGAATGTTGTATCTATGTTGAGTAAAGCTATTGACTTGTCATCTTCCTCTCTTATAATGTCTTGTGTTTTCTTTTATATTAGGGCAATGCTGGCTTCATAAAGATGAATTCCCTCCGTTTTCTGGAAAAGATTTTTGGGAATTGATGTTATTTCTTCTTTAAATTTTCACCACTGAAATTATTCACCACTGAAGTAACGTGGGCCTACTGCTTTGTGTTTCAGAAGGCTTTTCATTATTAATTCAACTTCTTTAGTAAGTATGTGACTATTCAGGATCTATTTTTCCTTGAGCGAATGTGGTGGATTTTGTCTTTCTAGGAATTGGTTCCTATCACCTGAGTTATGAAATTTGTTGTCAATGAGTTCATAGTGTTTCCAATTATCCTTTTCATGTTCATACTATTGGTTCCTATCACCTGAGTTATGAAATTTGTTGTCAATGAGTTCATAGTGTTTCCAATTATCCTTTTCATGTTCATACTATTGGTTCCTATCACCTGAGTTATGAAATTTGTTGTCAATGAGTTCATAGTGTTTCCAATTATCCTTTTCATGTTCATACTATTGGTTCCTATCACCTGAGTTATGAAATTTGTTGTCAATGAGTTCATAGTGTTTCCAATTATCCTTTTCATGTTCATACTATTGGTAATGATGATCCACCTTTCATTTCCCATAACGTACACTATCCCTTCTCTCTTTAGCTCTTGGCTAGCCTGGCTGGAAGGTTATCATTTATAAGTCTTTTCAAAGAACTAGCTGTTGGTTTTGTCGATTTCTTCCATTCTTCCTGTCCTCAATTTTATTGCCTAAATTTTTTGGACTTTCTTTCATTTGATTGTTTTAAGTTTAATAGGCTCCTCATGTTTTAGTTTCCTCAGGTGGAAGCTTAGGTTACTGATTTTTAGATCTTTCTCCTTTTTTTTTTAATTTAACCTCTTGCTTAACCTCTTTAATGTTATTATTCTTATTTTGTTACAGGTCACATCTCACACGAAGAGGCTGTACAAATACAATGTTCTTCTCTTCCAGAAGTAGAGGATAAGTAAATATTGATAAACAAAAAGTAGTATCTGCCACAATCAAGTCTCTCAGTGTAAACGCCATCAAGCCTTTCCACGCCCCTGCAAGAGGAGACCAGATGATGGTCTTTTGTTCCCTCATAAAAACTTAAGTGGAGGAGTTCCCATTGTGGCTCTACGGAAATGAATCTGACTGGCATCCATGAGGACGCAGGTTTGATCCCTGGCCTTGCTCAGTTGGTTAAGGATCCATGTTGCCATGAGCTGGCTTGTAGGTTGCAGAGGTGGCGCGGATCCTGCATTGCTGTGGCTACGGTGTAGGCCAGCAGCTACAGCTCCCATTTGACCCCCCGCCTGGGAACCTCCATATGCCACAAGTGTGGCCCTAAAGGAGACAAAAAATAATAATAAAATAACATAAAAAAATTAAAACGGAAATGGAAACTTTCACAATATCCCAACTCTTGATGTCCTGCAGTAAGGGAGCAGGATAACCTCAAATTTTTCACAGCAGAAACTCCCTTACAATCTCCTTGTCTAACATGTGAATTCCTGCCATAGATTTCCCCACAGGCACTGCTATATTTGCAGCCCTCATTTCGCAATGTTGGTTAACTGGCATATATTTGGGGATTTTCCAGCTTTCTGTGATTGATTTCTAGTTTAGTTCCACTGTGGTCTGAAAAAAGAGCTTTGCATGTTTTTTAAAATCATTTACTCTTTGAGCTGTGTTTCTGGACCAGAATATTGTGATGTCTTGTTGGATGTTCAATGCGAGCTTGAGAGGAGTGTGTATCCTGTCGGTTTTGGAGGGAACATTTTCTAAATGTCAAGTAAATCAATTTGATTAATAATGCTTTTTAGGCATTTATATTGTTACTGATTTTCTGCATCCTTGATCCATCAGTTACTGACAGAGAGTCTTGAATCTTCCAACTCCAGTAGTACATTTTTCTTTCTTTATTCAGTTACGTCTGTTTTTGACTCATGTATTTTGATAGTCTTGTTAAAAGTGTATATATTAAGGATTTGGTATGTTTTCCTGGAGAATTCATCCTTTTATCTTTTTGTGATGACTCTTTATGCCTGATAATCTTCCTTCTTTTGAAGTGTACTTTGTCTGAAATTAATGCAACAACTTTAGCTTTTGCCTTTGACTAGTGTTAGCATGATGTATCTTTCTTCACGCTTTTATTTTGCCTAAGTCTTATATTTAAAGAGGGTTTCTTGGGAATTCCTGTTGTGGCTCAGCAGTAATGAACCCAACTAGTATCCATGAGGATGCGGGTTTGATCCCTGGCCCTTCTTAGTGGGTTAAAAATCTGGCATTGTAAGCTGTGGTGTAGGTTGAAGATACGGCTCGGATCTGGAGTTGCTGTGGCTGTGGCTGTGGTTGGCAGCTGCAGCTCCAATTCCATCACTAGCCTGGGAACTTCCATATGCTGCATGTGAGGCTCTAAAAAGCAAAAAAAAGAAAGAGGGATGGGAGAATTTCTTATAGCCAGTATATAATCAAGTCACTTTTTGTCCATTCTGGAAATCTCTACATTTTAACTGATGCCTTAGACCATTCACACTTAACATGATTCTTAATATAGTTGGATTAATAGTTACCCTTTCTCTTTTTCTTTCCACTCCATTTGTATTTTGTTTCATGTCCCCCTCTTTTTCTGCCTTTCATGGTTGTCGTTGAGTATCTTATGTGATTTTATTTCATTTCTTTTCTCAGAACATTATTTATACTTCTTTTGTGAAATGTTGGTGTGCCCAAGATTTTACAAAATAAAATGTTAACTACTCTAACTCGACCTTCAAATAACACTATGCATATGTAGTGCAGGCATCGTATAATCGGTTTTCCCCTTTTGGTCCCTTTCATCCCATGTCATATTGCTGTCATTCATTTTCCTTACCTGTATGTGCAATCACCTACTTTATTTATTTTGGCTGCATCCATGGCATGTGGAAGTTCCTGGGCCAGGGACCAAACCCGGACCACAGCAGTGATCCAAGCTACAGTAGAGACAATGCTCAATCCTTAACCCACTGAGCCACCAGGGAGCTCCTCACCTCATGTATTTTTACTGTTATTACTTTAAGTGAATTGTAATCATTTAGAATAAGAATAAGAAAAATAAAATATTATTTTTATTACATATCTAATATTAATATTAAACACATTTATTGATACAAGCTCTTCATTTTGTGTAGCTAAAAGTTCCTGATTTTTATCATTTTCTTTGTGTATGAAGAACATTTTTTTTTTTTGGTCTTTTGTCTTTTCTAGGGCCGCTCCTGTGACACATGGAGGTTCCCAGGCTAGGGGTCGAATCAGAGCTGTAGCCACCAGCCTACTCTAGAGCCACAGCAACGTGGGGTCCCAGCCGCGTCTGCAACCTACACCACAGCTCACAGCAACGCTGTGCAAGGCCAGGGATCGAACCCGCAACCTCATGGTTCCTAGTCGGATTCATTAACCACCGAACCACAACAGAAACTCCAAGTTTCTATTAACATAACTTCAAGTCACTGAACTATGGAGTCTACTGATTTGCCCATAAAAGAAATTCTTCATTTCAGTTGCTGTCTTTTGATTCCTAACATTTCTTTTGATTCTTTCTTAGAATTCCCATCTCATCTTACATTATTTGATCTGTTTTTGCATGTTGTCTACTTTTTTCTATTAGAACATTAACATATAAACCATTTTTTTAATTGAAATGTATTTGGCATTTAATGTTGTGTACAACATCTTAATTTGACATTCATATAACTGCCATTGCAGCATGAGTTAACACCTCTATCACATCACATAATTATCATTTTTTTGGGGGTGAGCATAACCAAGTTCTAGTCTCTTAGCAAGGTCGATGTTTTTATTTATTATTATTTTTTTTAGTTTGATTTTTTACAACAATATTGTTTCTATAGTCACTGTACTGTGCATTCAGTCTTCAGGATCTATTTCTCCTCTAGCTGCAAGCTTGTAATCTTAAACATCTCTCTTCTTCCTCTACCCTACTCTCCAGCCTCTGGTCGCCATCACTCTACTTTCTTTTTTTATGAGTTTGGCTCTTTTCAATTTCACATATAAGTGATAGCATACTGTATTTCTCTTTCTGTTGTCTGAATTATCTCACTTAGCATAATGTCCTCCAAGTTCATTCATATTGTCGCAAGTGACAACATTTCCTGTGCCTGAATAATACTGTCAAGTACAGGTAAATATATGGACAATGCAGGGGCTGGGGCACCCACCCTCCAGGCAGTTGAAAACCTGAATATAACTTTATATTAGGCGTCCGTGTCCAAAGTTCTGTATCTGCAGATGCAACCAACTTTAAATCATGTATTACTGCAGTAGGCACATAGTGAAAAAAATCTGCTTTTAAGTAGAGGTCTGCAGTTCAAACATTTTTCAAGGGTCTACTGTATAGAATTTTCTTTATCTCTTCATCTGCTGATGGCACTCTGATTGTTTATTAAGGTTAAGTTTGCTATTTTCTTATCTGTTGACTTTTGCTTTTGTTGTTTGTGTTGCTGGTGTCAAGGAGGTGTTACCTAAAGAAAAGATGAAAAGAGTAAAAGAGCACATCCTTGTTCCTGCCATCCGAATTCCAGTTACAGGTTGATCCTTTGTTGTGAGTGGGAGTATTTGCATTAAAGACAGAAAACAGCTATATGGTAAACAAAAGTTAAGTCAAATCTTGGGGTATTTCAGGTGAGGCTCCATTCCGATTGCTATGTTTTCCCTGTTTAAAGTGAAACCAGTCCCTCTCTGTGTATCAGGACACACGCTGGGACAGGAAGACCCGCAGGAATGATTCCTATGGGAGTATCATCCCACCAAGTCCCAAAATGTCTCATTAGCAATCAGAAGAGATGCAGCCAATGGACTGAAAAAGTTTGAGACAGCTATGTCTCCAACTCACAAAACCTTCTATTTAAGGACCTAAATTTGAGAAAATACAAAGCACTCCTTGCCATAAGCATATCAGCACGAATACATATGTGAATAAGCACCACATGTGAAGCTAAGTATCATGAAATTTAAAATAATATACTATAGCTAGAGAAGAAGGCAAAGGATGAAGGGTGAGAGTGTAAGATCCAGCACTGAGGTATCGGCTCTATCTTCCTTGGTCTCAGACGTCCTAAGGACAAGGAGCAGGTTGTTATCATAAAAGTTACACCAGCATTTATTTTAGAATTCTGTAATGTATTTTGCATATTTCAGTTCTGTTGCAAGACATGTTTTTATAATATTTTCTTAGCCTCTTTGCTGAAAACTCCATCTGGTCCTTCCTTACTTTGTCCCGTCTTCCCGCTTGAGAAACAGTCACGGTGATGGTAAATGACTTAAGCTTAAGAACAAAGACCTAAGGGCATGGGTTATTAGCAGGGTCAGCTGAATGAGGACATAATACAATGGTCTAGGCGCGCCGGACCTGTGCAGATTGGCACGCCATTTGCACAAGCATGATATGTCCTCTAAAGAGTAAGAGAAAGAGGAACCTCATGGCCAAGTGGTTTATGAGCAGTCGTTAGCAGAATATGCATTAGCAAAGAGAACCAAGGTGCAAACCTAGGCACACAGGGTTGCCACAAATAGGCATGCCTTTTGCAGAAGCACAGTGAGGATTCTCTGAAATGCTATGCATAGATAGCTAACTCCAATGCTAATGATTCTTAAATGCCCAAAGTTTAGAGTAAAAGTTTAACCGTCTACCAGCTAAGTGACTTTTAAAATAATAAAAAAACTTATAAAATTAAAAAAAACCCTATATCCTGCACCTACAACCCCCTTTTCGCTTGACGTCATCCTCAAGAGCACAATAAAAATGGTGTGGTTGCTTGAGGCAGGGCTCTTGGTCCCTGAGACCTTGAGTCCCCCAGTTCCCACCTTTACTTAAGATAAATGACTCTGTGTCTTGTTTTATGTTAACTTGTTTTTTCCCTTAAGTTCCATAGCACCTGTTCTTCAGCCCCATCCTGCTGAGCTGGTCTTGGCACAGTTTATGTTAACTTATCATTTGTCATTTTTATCCTCTTTTAATAAGATGTGTTTCAGTTCATTTTCTTCTCAAAGTCATAGATTAGAGGTCAGTAAGCACTTTGTAAAAAGGGCCAAATGGTGAATATTTTAGGCTTTGTAGGCCAATTTCTTACAACTACTTCACTCTGCTGACAAATGCAAACACAATCTTCAACAATACACAAGCAAATGAATATGGCTATGTTCTGATGAAACGTTATTTACAAAATAGTCAACAGGCTAGATTGTCACCATGCGTCATAACTTGCCAATCCTTTTTTTTTTTTAAACCAACAATTCTAAAAAACTTTTCTTATGTTCTGACCATTACATTTTCCAATGCAAGAAGGACTGTGGTTTGCAATCTATTTTATGGGACTTTTCCACTTGTATTCAAGAACAGATGTGATTAGGATATTTAATTTAGAACTGATATTCAAAATAAAATCAATTATACCAAGAAACAATATGGGTGTATTCTTTTTAAAACTCCAATTTTGCATGATCCAGGATCATCAGGAATTTTGAAGTTAACTTCACGTTTAACAAATATTCAGTGATGACTCTCCCTGACTTTGGGATGGAATAAAGCCCTGTGTTTTTCCAGAGTTGGAAATTAGAAAAGGTCATTATTTTATAATGATGATAGATTCTGTGGCTCCTTGTCCAGATCCAGTGAGTCTTTCAAGGGTAGGCAACCAGCTTAGCGACAAACCGTCATCCTGAAGACTCAGCTCTATGGCTTCCAAAGCTGTGGCTTCCTTTGATCCATCATGTCCATCACCCATGCAACCATCACATTTTACTTCACCACAGTCAAGCATTTTGTGCACATATAGGCATCAACGATCACACTGATTAAATTTCTCGGTGGCAATGCTATGCAATGAATGACTTAGACCTGGGAAAATACACAAATGTTAAAAGAGAGACTCCTTATGAGAGTAAGATTACTCCCTGTGAGGAGAATTTGGTATCTCAGTAATTGCTGTGATAGTCATACCTTCTACTTCTGAAAACTTATTTATTTATTCATGTATTTACTTTTTTATGGCTGCTCCCATGACATGCAGAAATTCCTGGGCCAGGGATTGAAACCACACCGCAGCAGTGACTCCAGGTGCTGCAGTGACAACTGCTGGATCCTTAACCTGCGGAGCCACCAGGGAACCCCTGAAAACCTTTTAAAGGAGGCAATATGACAGAAAGGTCAGACAGGCCACATTAGAAAATGTGCTGTCATCTTAGATGTACTTTCTCTAGAGTCTGAGAAAAGCCCTATTTAAAGTTCACCACTTGCAAAAAATGTATCCTTTCATTTTCAATGAAATTTAAAGGATAATCATCCTTTAAATTTTTGAGTTCTTCCAAAATGAAGTTAAGCTACACTACAAAGCCTGCTAAGAATGTGCAGCCAGTGCGGAAAGAGAGAGAACTAATAGTCCTTGGGCAGCTTTAAAGAGGAACAGTCATAATTTGGGGTCCATGCTCTGGAGGTCCAGGTAAAGAGCAGACGTTCAGTGAACACTGTGTTGTGGCAGAGCAACTGGGGAACAATAACATGATGTTCTGGAAATGTTCTTAAGGAAACTGAAGAGAGATATAGAATAAAACCAACTGCTTCCTCTTTATAGCCTAAGAAAAAAATTAGCTCCAAAAATACCCATGAAAGGGAGATCCATGAGTTATACATAATACTGAAATACCAGAGTTCTCGTCATGACTTATCAGATTAAGAAACTGACTAGTATCCATGAGAATGAGGGTTTACTGCCTGGCCTCTCTCAGTGGGTTAAGGATCCCGTGTTGCTGTGAGTTGCAGTGTAAGTTGCAGATGCAGCTTGGATCCCACATTGCTATGGGTGTGGCCTAGGCCAGCAGCTGCAGCTCCGATTTGACCTCTAGCCTGGGAACATCCGTATCCCTCAGATGTGGCCCTAAAAAAAACAACGAAAGAAAAAAGAAATACCTAAAACCCATTAATGTTGATCTAAAGCCGACACTTAACTACAGGATAGGTTAAGCAAATTACAGTGTAAACACATAATAGGTCACTCTGATGTTACTGTAAATATGATATAGTCATATATTTATTGCTACACAAAAACATTCGCCCTGTACAATTTAGTGAAAAGAATATATAAATTTCCAGTTTTGGTTATAATATAAAAGGATCTTTCTTCAATGGTCACAACAACCACAAGGCCTGCAACACAAGTGAAAAAAAAAAAATCAAAATCAGTAAGTGGGGACACGTCAAATTCAAAAGCCACTATACAGCAAAAGAAACTATCAAGAAAATGAAAAGGCAACCTACAGAATGGGGAAAAACATTTGCAAACTATATATTTGATAAGGGATTTGTATATGAAATATAGAAAGGACTATAACAATGATATAAAAATGAATAATAATTGAATTTAGAAATGCGTAAAGGATGGAAATAGTCATCAAAATGGGCAACAGGTGTCCAAAAAGATGCTCAACATCACTAATCATCAAGGAAATGCTAGTTAAAATCACAGTGAAATATCACTCCACACTTGTTAGTGATCACCAAAAAGACGAGAACAAATGTTGGAGAGGATTGGAGAAAAGGGAGCCCTTATGCACTATTGGTGGGAATGTAAATTGGTACAGCCACCATGGAAACCAGTGTGAACTGGAGTGCTTCAAAAATTAAAAACAGACCTACTGTATGAACCAGCAATTTGCCTTGTGAAGATATACCCAAAGGAAATGAAAACAGGCATCAAAGAGATATCTGCACTCCCATATTTAATTCAGTATTAGTTACAAGAGCCAAAGTATGAAAACAATCCACGTGCCCATCAGTGGGCTAATTGGTAAAGAAAATGTGGTCTGTATATACAATGCAACACCGTTGAGGCATGAGAATGCCATGTTCCATTTGGACCAACAGAGGTGGGCCTTGAGGTTATTATGCCAAGTGAAATAAGTCAGACAGAGACAGGGAAATATGATAGCACATGATATAACTTATACATGGAATTTAAAAAAGTGTAACTCTTAGAAACCGAAAGCAGAATGGTGGCTCCAGGGCTGAGGAGTTGGAGACACAGGGAGACGTCAGTTGGGAACACAAACTTCCAGCGAGAAGAGGAATAAGTTCTGGGGATCTATTGCACAGCATCGTGCCTATAGTTGACAAGAATGTATTATACACTTGAAAGTTGTTAAGAGAGTATATTTTAAATGTTCACATCACAAAAATCAAATGCTACTTATGTTGACATGATAAAGGCGTCAGCTAACACGAAGATCTAATCCTTTTGCCATATATAAATGGATCCAATTAGCAGGTTGTACATCTTAGATTTGCACAGTGCCATATGTCAATCATATCTCAATAAAGCTGGGGGAGAAAAGAAATTCAGCTCAAATCTGAGCTCCACCACTTAGTAGAGTGGCCTTAGCTGAAGTTGCTTAAACTTTCTCGGACTCATTCTTCTTATCTGTAAAGACAAGAAAACTATTTTCTTATAAAATTTTTGATAAAGTCATTGAAATAATATTTGGAAAATCCTTGGAAGGGTGCCTGGAAAATTCTTTTTTGTAAAAGATGATTACTACTTAAGAATAAAAGGAATAATCAGAAAAAAAAAACAATGAAAATCTTGCAAAATAAAAATTAAGGTTTCCATAGGACTAGCAAAAACAATAAAAAGCAATGAAATTTGTTGAAAATAGAGGGCCACAGAAGGTTTCATATGTGATGCAATCTCTTTTCTAAATACCAGTATGTAGAGACTTTTGGGGGGAATTAGGAGAAATCTAATTCATTCAGTGCTTATATTTTTAACCAAACTTAAATCTAAAAGAAAACCGAAAACATCTGAAGCAGCAACAAAAACATTAAACCAGCTTATATATTGAAAGATCAGGAAGATAGTGAATGCCCCAGCGTTTGAGAGTTAGGGTAATTGGATGGAAAGTAATATAATTAAAGATATAGCTCAGGCCCCGCTCAATGAAGTTCTAGTAGAAACTTTTTTCTTTTTCATTTTTAAAGGTATAGTTTACTTTCAATGTTGTGATAATTTCTGCTGTACAATAAAGTCATTCAGTTATACATGTACACACATCTCTAGTAGAAATTTGAAATGGTTAGTTTCCCTCTTAACAGCTCCTTAAAAGAAGGCAAAAAGAGATGAACAAAGAACAGACAGAAAAAGCATAAAATGAATAACAAATTGACATCCTCACTACAGCAAAACTGAATTAAGTATTAATGTATTAAACACTAATTAAAAGACAAAGATGTTTGACTGAATAACAAAAATTCAGTGATATGTTTCCTACAATCTACTGTAACTATTAAGACTCAGATTATTTTATTTTTTATGGATAATTTTCAAATTAAGGATATCTCATGACTATAGATGCAAAATCTTCAATGAATTTTTAGCAAATTGAATCCAACAAGTTATAAAAGGAATTATACACTGCAACGTTAGGATTCATCCCAGGGATACAATACTGGTTCTACATGAAAAATAGATTAATATAATACATTATATAAAGGAGCTAAAAAAAGAAAGACCACATGGTCAAATAAATAGATGCTGAAAAAGCATTTGGCTAAATCCAACACCCATTTGTGATAAAAGCTCTCAGGAATAGAGTGGAACATTCTCAATAAAATTGACCTACAAAAAAAAAATACAGATCTTATCAAATTATATACTTACACATTTTATATGTCATTAATATTTCAATAAAGATGGAGGGGGAGAAAAGAAAAATAAAACCCATATCAAGTAATAAAGCAACCAATAGAACCGATCCAAAAAAGACCTAGATGCCGGAACGATCAGGTAAGGATATTGAAGAAATTTGATTAATATGATAAACCATCTAAAGGTAGGCAACAGTTGGGAAATTGTATCAGAGGCAGAAATGTCAGAAAGAGTCAAGAGAAAATGCTGTCAAAAAAGATGTCAAATATGAACAATTCCTTCAGCCTGCCTAACAATAAATGGGATTGAGCTTCGAATCACAGGTCTTAAAGATAGGTTAATAGAATTTCTGCAAACTGAAAGACAAAGAGAAAAAAGAGTAAAAAATTCCAATTTTATCTGAAGAATAGGGTAAGACTTAAGTTCACTGAATTTAAGTTTAGGAATAATAAAGTATACCAAACCCATAGTGCTGTAACTTTGATTCTTAGTTGTTATGAGCTAAATTATGAACTGCGAAATTCATATGTTGAAGTCCAAATCTCCATGACTTCAGAAGGTGACCTTATTTGGAAGTAGTCATTGCAGATACAATTAGTTAAGATGAATTTATTTCCTAAGTATTGCTTTTTATCTGAAGTTCTATTTGAAAGAGGCTAAGAATCTCTCTTTCAGATTCAGGTTGTTGTTGTTGTTGTCTCATTAAATGAGGACCCAATATATTTCTATGACAAGGCTTTCTGCATGGCATTTAGGATTACAGCTTCAGATATTAACTGAAATAACAGTTCTGTAATTTTTTATTTGTGGAAAAGATTTGATGCTCCAGGGACGCTTTTGACTATTAAATATTTTTCTAATGGAAAGAAAACAAAAAAATATCTCATGAACTGTCAAGAGTGAACAAACAGATTGTAGTTATAAGGTCAAAATGTCATTTTATAGGGTGAATTTTCTCCAGAAGCCTGGCAGTGGAGTGACAAAAAAGGAGAATATTGTCACAAAGGGAGAGTGAACAAAAACGAAAGCTAAATAAATAAGAAAACCCACACTCATCTTTCTCTTAGAGCAGCTTGCCTAGTAATATGAACTTCATCAGAAATGCTTAAAGAAATAGTAGGAGCATTGATAGCTTTTCAGAAATTACAAAAGAAGAAATGGTCATTATTACCCATTAAATTCTTTTCAGATTTTTGTTTTGTTTTGTCTTTACTCTGAACAAGTAAGGGTAGCTTCAGATCAACAGAGCAAACCTATTGGGCAAAGAAATCTAAAGCCACTGAGAACCCAATAATCTTTACTATTCGTTGCATATACTTAAATAGACAAAATGAATGGATTCAAGTTAAGTATACAACGAGGAGAGGATACTTGTACACATTACAAACAGAACATGGACCTGAAGAAAGCCTAAATAAGTTTGTCAAATCATCACAAAACCCACAAGGAACCCAATGGACAAATGAACGTGAATAGGTAATTCAAAAGAAATGGTAGCTTAAATAGCCAAGTGATATGTGCAAGCACAGCACCTGGGTACATTTAAAAGCAAAATGTGGTATGATATTTCACCCATTTGATAAGCTGCCATCTTTAACTTTGAGGCTACTGATCAGGCTGCAGAGAAAATGACACCGTCATCAATGGAAAGATGAAAACTACCATGGAGAGCCATGTGGAAGTTCACTAAAACTGGTAATGGGTATGCTTTACGATTCCAAAATTCCTCTCTCTCACTTGGAGAAACAGTTCCACTTTTATATTCATCTTCGTTTTATATGTAGTAGTAACTATTAGCAAAACTTAGATACCCGTCACAATTATAAATACAAAAATCTTTTACAAATCAGAAGCAAATATATTTCAGCAATATGTAAAAAGAATGCTACACCATAACCAGGCTGGATTTAGTTCAAGGATGCTAGGCTGATTCAATATTTGAAAAATCAGTTATCCCTATTTACCATGATCCATCAGATTAATAAAGTCACAGGACCATACCAATTTATGCAGAAAAATTATTTAATAAAACTCATTGCACATGATTAAAAACTCTCATAAAAATAATAATAGAGGACAATATCCTTAATTCGATAAATGGCATCTATAAAAATAAACTTACATCTTAATGTTGAAAGCCAAATGCTTGTGTTGTGGAACATATAGCTACTTCATTAAATCGAGAATATGCAGGAGTTCCTGTCATGGCTCCATGGTTAACGAATCTGACTAGGTACCATGAGGTTGCGGGTTCGATCCCTGACCTTGCTCAGTGGGGTAAGGATCTGGCATTGCTGTAAGCTGTGGTGTAGATCGCAGATGTGGCTTGGATCCCACATTGCTGTGGCTGTGGTGTAGGCCGGCAGCTACAGCTCCAATTAGACCCCTAGCCTGGGAACCTCCATATGCCATGGAAGCGGCCCTAGAAAAGGCAAAAAGACAAAAAAAAAAAAAAAAGAATATGGAGATTGTTCCATAAGTGTTCCAAAGAATGACTTAATATCTCATTAATTTGCCATTCATTTTGAATTGCAGAATTCAACTCTGAACACACACAACATATGCTCTTGAGTAGGATTTTCAACATGCATATTGTTTAACTTCTTGAACTTCCTCTGAATTAATGCTTTGCAAACAAGCTTCTGACTTTGGCAGTAAGTCTTTAACCACACACTCAGAAATGTTGCATGATTTACTCTGTTTTCCAAAAACAGTTCCTACTCAAGAATAATGTTTTCTATAACTACTGCCAATATGTGTGATTTTTCTCACTCCTTTGAGTTTCTCTAAGTCCACTTTTATTTTAACTGTTCGCCTGATCCTATTAGCACCTTCAACCCTCTCGTGACTTTTGGTACTTATCAAACATGATGGGCTTAAATTATACATAAAACACCTCAACACTAAGGACAAAATGAGCCTACACTTGATTAGATACAGGGTGATAGAGGAGATGAAAATGACAGCGTACAAATTACAGAGGCAGAGGTGATATTTTCTTCTTGGGAGAGAACCTTTGTATACAACTGTGAAAATTCATAATTTGAAAAGTCATAATGGAAGCATTTATGTGGTCAATTACATGAATGTGGTAACTAAGTTTTCTGATCACACCGAGGTTAACCTTGTGCTTATAGTTAACAGTATGATATCCTGCAGTCAAAAATTTATTCAAAGGTTTGATCTCAATAATCCAAATATAATAAAATTAAAATTTCCTTGAATTTAGCGATTTCCATTTCACTTTCATATTTTGACTGATTTTTTTTTTCTGTAGTCTGTTATTTTTAGAATGATAGGGTCTTAGCCTATTTGGTCTGCTATAACAAGCTATCATATACCAAGTAGATTATGAACCATAGAAATTGATTTCTGATAGTTCTGGAAGCTGGGAAGTCCAAAATCAAGGTGTGGCTAGAGTAGGTGACTGATTGAAGCCCATTTCCTGGTTCCTAAACATGACACTCTACTAACTATAACCTCAGAGGGTGGGAGGGTCTGGGGATTACTTTGTAGACTCAGAAAGGCACTCATCTTATCTGTGAGGGTTCCACTCTCATGATTTAATCACGAGAACGCCCATGTCCTATCGTCTCTGCAGTACTGTTTAAACATGCGAATCTAGAGAGGGTCAAAAAATTCAGTCCATAAGAGGTAGTTAATTAAGAATGTGGACCTGATTACTGTTAATTTGGCATCAGAGAGGCGCCTTGCTAGAGACCGCTCTCTCTGGATCCACCACTTATTGATTGATATAACAGCACTTATTCTATAACTCTTCTGGTTCAAATTTGTCTACAAGGAGAAGATAATAAAGCTACCTAACAAGGTCTTGAATAGAACTGAACGAAGGTAAAACACTTTATATGATACCTAACATCAAAGAAAGACTTGCTAAGTGAAAAGTACTAGCTTTTAAAATGATGCTGTTAATAATAGACTCTATTTTTCCACATAGCCCATGTCTTCATCCATTAAATCAATTTTAGGAAATGATAGTTAATTATTCAGTTTAAAAGTAGTGAGTTCCCATTGTGGCACAGCAGAAACAAATCTGACTGGGAACCATGAGGTTGCGGATTCGATCCTTGGCCTTGCTTAGTGGGTTAAGGATCTTGTGTTGCCATGAGCTGTGGTGCAGGTCCCAGACGCAGCTCGGATCCTGCGTTGCTGTGGCTGTGGGGTAGGTTTGCAGCCGCAGCTCCGACTGGACCCCTAGCCTGGGAACTTCCATATGCCACAAGAGTGGCCCTAAAAAGCAAAATAAATAAGTAAATAAGTAAATAAATAAATAGATATAAACTCTATCTTCACAATATTTCAACAAAATAATAAAAGTGTGCCAATTAAGACTATTAACCTCAAATATATAAACATCAAATAAAGTTTATGCCATAACTTATGAGATAGTCTCCCTTCCTTCTCTCAGGGCATGAATCTCTGTAAGAATTCAGGCATTTAAGCCAAGGAACCAGAATCTGTGAGGACATTGTGAGAGGGTGGTTATTTATCTTTGTGCAATCTTGAATTTTCATCATGTGGTTACACTATGTTTTTAAAGTAACAATAATAAACTGACAATAGCGACAATGACGACAATCGTTTGAAAACATCATACTTCAAGTTGGCTGAGCTGTCTTCCCAATGTGCCAGCATTTCCTTATTTTTCTAAACAAGCATTGTTGCTACTACTGTGAAATCTGCTTTATCAAGCACATCTGATTATGTTTTTCACAGTTCCACAACTCTTAGTTTTTCAGGCTCTCCCTGGAAAAGCAAATAGAGCTGCTTTTTTGGTCTTCTTATCTAGACAGTGGATTTCACTGATATGCCTGTTCACTTGGCACATTAGGATATGTTACTTACATGTTCATGTTTTTTAAGAAATGTGTCATATTTACATTTATCCTCAGTATGCAAATGGATACTATATCCTGACAATATATTACATGATAATTTCAGCCCACCCAATCACAAAAGAACACACGGGAGAATTTCCTGCTCCAGGAAAGAAATACTTGAGGCCCATTAAATCAAGCGAAATGACCCCAGGTTAAGGTGAAAGGATATTCTTCTGTTATTATGTAAAGTATATATAAAGTGTCAGTAAACTTTTGTAAAATCAATTATTTTCCGTAGATAGCAGGATGTAGAAAACATTCCTGTTCCTCCCATTCATGGCATCCTCATGTTCCCATTTACTTTCTTGCACTGAAATACAAATGTTACTGTCACTTTACTGGAACTGAGGGGCAGAAGACAAAGACCACGTGAAGAGAGCACAGACCACTGACCTGGAGATCTGGAGAGCTGCCTTCTATTCTGTGATGCTCCATCACTTCACTTGATAGTTTTTGACAATGAAGTTTGTTGAGGCCGTTTCCCCATTTTCAATGACTGTTCTCAATGAAGTCGGTGGTTGTTTCCAGAGCTAAATGTGAGCCATAAGGGAAAACCAGAGTCCATAAATGTGTTGACTAGAGTCAATAAAATTTTGTTCTGCTGATTTGAAGCCCTATTTGGTCAGTGCTCAAGACCCTAGCACTTCTTTTGGGTAATAGACATCAAATCTGATGACTTCTGAGTATAAAAGCATTCTCTGGCGTTTTAAATTAAAAGGCACTTGACACCCTGCAAAGTTTCATATCGATATTGATTTTTGTCTTTCTAATAGAGACATCTCTTAAATTTGCAAAATCCAGTGATTTCATGATTTGTTGTAACTCTCCTTAAACTGATTTCTTAGGAAATTGTGTTCCAGTTGGTTGGACAGTGTTATTAAGACCACAGAAGATTCAATGACACATGTGAGACTGATAAATCACTGCTAAATATTCTGCAAGGGAAAATGAAAAGAAAACAGAAAGGAACTTGATCCAGTTCTGTTTTAACAATATCCACAAATGCGTGTTCATGCACAAACACACACATACACATTTTATTACTTTATCTTAAACAATTTAGGTTAGACTGGGAAATGCAGTTTTATTCTGAACAATGTGCATAAGTATACTGAAAGCATACCACATAGATTCAACTTAATTTATATCCCAAATATATTCTTTTTTTTGTAATTATTTATTATTATTTTTTTCCCACTGTACAGCAAGGGGGTCAGGTTATCCTTACATGTATACATTACAATTACATTTTTCCCCCAGCCTTTCTTCTGTTGCAACATGAGTATCTAGACAAAGTTCTCAATGCTATTCAGCAGGATCTCCTTGTAAATCTATTCTAAGTTGTGTCTGATAAGCCCAAGCTCCCGATCCCTCCCACTCCCTCCCCCTCCCATCAGGCAGCCACAAGTCTCTTCTCCAGGTCCATGATTTTCTTTTCTGAGGAGACGTTCATTTGTGCTGGATATTAGATTCCAGTTATAAGTGATATCATATGGTATTTGTCTTTGTCTTTCTGGCTCATTTCACTCAGGATGAGGTTCTCTAGCTCCATCCATGTTGCTGCAAATGGCATTATGTCATTCTTTTTTTTATGGCTGAGTAGTATTCCATTGTGTATATATACCACCTCTTCCGAATCCAATCCTCTGTCGATGGACATTTGGGTTGTTTCCATGTCTTGGCTATTGTGAATAGTACTGCAATGAACATGCGGGTGCACGTGTCTCTTTTAAGTAGAGTTTTGTCCGGATAGATGCCCAAGAGTGGGATTGTGGGGTCATATGGAAGTTCTATGTATAGATTTCTAAGGTATCTCCAAACTGTTCTCCATAGTGGCTGTAGCAGTTTACATTCCCACCAACAGTGCAGGAGGGTTCCCTTTTCTCCACACCCCCTCCAGCACTTGTTATTTGTGGGTTTATTAATGATGGCCATTCTGACTGGTGTGAGGTGATATCTCATGGTAGTTTTGATTTGCATTTCTCTTATAATCAGTGATGTTGAGCATTTTTTCATGTGTTTGTTGGCCATCTGTATATCTTCTTTGGAGAAATGTTTATTCAGGTCTTTTGCCCATTTTTCCATTGATTGATTGGCTTTTTTGCTGCTGGGTTGTATAAGTTGTTTATATATTCTAGAGATTAAGCCCTTGAAAGACTTAAATATACGACAGGACACCATCAAACTCCTAGAAGAAAACATAGGCAAAACACTCTCTGACATCAACATCATGAATATTTTCTCAGGTCAGTCTCCCAAAGCAATCGAAATTAGAGCAAAAATAAACCCATGGGACCTCATCAAACTGAAAAGCTTTTGCACAGCAAAGGAAACCAAAAAGAAAACAAAAAGACAACTTACAGAATGGGAGAAAATAGTTTCAAATGATGCAACCAAATATATTCTTAATAAAAGTCACCTTTCCCATTTCCCTCCAGCAGGTGCAATTAAAAATTCTTCCACCAAGAGTGAGTGTCTATATGAAAACAGTGCCTGAAGATATATCATAGTTTTATCAGTGCAAAATGATCATTCCCTGGAAAGTTTTAGAAAATTATGAACTTTTTTATTTTTTTAAATTAGAGGTATAGACAAGCACCCACATGTTTTGTTTTATTTTAAAGGTAAAGAAACTAATTTACATGAAATGTGCAAATATCATACATCTCTCTCTATATATGTATATGTATAATTACAAATATATTTAATCACACATTTTTAAGTAATAATATTTACATAACCATTGTATAATCATCCTGGGTTATTCACCTATTCTTCTAAATTACAATCAAGCCTGCGCAGCTAATCAAGATATGTTTTTACACAGAGAAATAAAGCTCTGCTGGGAACTGAATGTGCCTGGCTTTCAAATGGCAATTATCTACTAACCTTGTCATAAGACAATGTTTAAGAAATTGGCAACATATTGTTTTGATACAGAATTAAAAAAGTGTCACAGAAAAGCTAGTCAATAAGGCATCTTCAAAATGTGTTGTTTTTTTTTTCTCTCTTTTATAACCGTGGAAAAAAAAATCACAAAATTTATAAAGCAAAATCTTACTGCTTCTTCCACTCCCATCCCCTTGAGTCACCAAATGCTAACAGAATGGTATCTCACTCCATATCCTGACCTGCGTTCCAACAAACCTATATCCCCCCCGCCAACAGACACACACACACGCACACTCGTTCACACACCTCATGTATTTATTGTTTGGCTGCTGCTCACTCAACTATTACTGTATTAGTGCTGGAGAGCAGAAAATTCTAACAGTTCTCATGAAAATTAAGTGGCAATAGAATTGAGTAGCTGGAGAAAAGTGAAGAAAGCAGACAGGAGGTAGAATTGAAGGGAATTATAAACAAATGAATCGAGGTCGTAGAAAGGATGGAAAGTGCTGATGACGGAGTTGACACTGTTAACATTTCTAGCAGAAGTAATAAGAGAAGATGAAAAGAGTTTTAAGAACATATAACTATTTCGTTTGGAGTATGTTTAAGGAGTACCAGAGTAATGATTATAAAATCACAGGAAAAGAAGTTAAAGAGGCACTTACATACCATACTATTTAAGTCCTATCACTCATTAAACAATGAGTTTGTATCTAACTGATCATGCCTTTGGCTTGACATAATTTGGCAGGTTATCAAATCTCATTTGCTAACATAACTTGACTCATAAAATGTAACCGTTAAAAGAATAGGGCTGCTTAAATGATATTTGAAAATGTAGAGCTTTGAATATAATATGCTTAATTTTTCAACTTTGAATTAAAATTATCAATGTTAAAACACTAGTCAAGATAATAACACCTTTGGAGTTCCCGTCGTGGTGCAGTGGTTAACGAATCCGACTAGGAACCATGAGGTTGCGGGTTCGGTCCCTGGCCTTGTCCAGTGGCTTAGGGATCCAGCAATGCCGTGAGCTGTGGTGTAGGTCGCAGACGCAGCTCGGATCCCGTGTTGCTGTGGCTCTGGTGTAGGCTGGCGGCTACAGCTCCTATTCGACCCCTAGCCTGGGAACCTCCATATGCCATGGAGTAGCCCTAGAAAAGGCAAAAAGACAAAAAAAAAAAAAGATAATAACACCTTTAACTGTACTATCTTGTTTTATTGAAACAAATCACTTTCTATTAATTCTGCAGAAAATTTCATTAAAAATAATTAGATTTTAATCCAAGCCTGGGTATAGCCCATATATCTTCTTGCAAATATGCAAACCACTGTTTTCACTAAAGGAGAAGTTGCTGTATTTGGGTCTGCATTTATTCATTTGGGAAACATAAATACAGGGCTAGCTAGTGTGAATCACATGTAGTGTTTTTGCACTGAACCATGAAAATAGCTTTATCATCATAGGATGTACGTAAACAAACAGAAGCCAATTATTAATAATTAGATATGACTATCTGTACATAATTTCCGTGAAATTCAGAAAAGGCATTTACTCTAAGTAGACAAAGTGCCATGGGATCATAACTTAGCAAATGGAATCCACTTTGCACAAACTGGAAAAAGGCTCTATTAAGGTTTATGCCTACATTGTCAAAATACATTATGCAAAAGGATTTTATTTTGGTCCTTATTTCTCTTTTCAGCTAGACACCCTTGTATAGCCTAAAACATGCGCAACCGTACGTTGTTGTTCTTCTGGGGAGATAATAAATAGCAAATCTTAATTTATAAATTGAATGAAAAGTAACCTGTACTTACAAAATAGTTATACAAATTAAGATTACTAGATTAAATAATAAACCGTATGTACCAAACACATCCTTGTATAAATGAGTGATGTTTCTATGAAATGTTGACTCTTAAATTCTGGAAATATTATGTCAATGGGAAAAATACATTCTTCTTTTGAAACTCCATGCATTAGCTAGAAAGTTTGTAGATAATGAGAGATTTATTTTAAAGAACTAACATGATTGTGAGGGCTGCTAAATCGAAAATGAGACCTGGAGAGGAGCTGATGTTACAGTTTCAAGTCTGAAGGCAGCATGAGCGCAGAATTCTTTCTGCTTTAGGTTTTCCTTCCTCAGATTTTCTCTTAAGACCTTCAACTAGTGAATGAGGCCCACCCACACTATGCAGGTCAATCTGCTTTATTCAGTCTACTGATTTATATGCTAATCAGTTCCAAAAAATAACTTTATGGAACTATCTAAACTGATGTTTAACCAAACATTTGGACACTAAACATTTTCAATGATAATAACTAGTTTTAATATAAAAAGCTCATTGGAAAGTTGCAATAGTAAGACAAAGTCTATTTTTGCATCTTTAGTAGATTTTAAATCAAGAAATCTGTCTATTTACTTAGGTATTTAATTCTTTAAATTAAAGAAAAAAATCTTGGCAATATGGAATTTGAACAATTTTCCTTCAAAAAGTATAAATCCATTTTAACTTAATTTCACGGGAAGACCTAGAGTTTAAATGTAATAACTACTTCATCTACTTCAAAATCCTTTTAATAGAATCAATTAAGATATCTGACTATATTTGTGAAAATTGCAAGGGCTTTATAAACTGAAAGTACCAGACAAAATAAATTATTCTTCATAATTATATGAAGACTTCTTTGTCTCATTCATTTCAAAGGCACTCAAAAGAAGTCCAAATAAAATGAAAATGAACTTATTTTATATCACTTCTCAACTAAAAATAATGTATATGGTTTAGCAATGACTTGATTTCTTAAAGATTTGAAAGACTTTCATAAATTAATATGAATATAAGGTAGTTTTTAATCTAAGAAGAGTGAAAAAGCTGATCTTTCTTGCCACAACTATTTTGCATTTTGGTATTTCTAGCAACAAAAGGAACTATTTCAGCAGTACTCACACTTCTGAGGCATAACTTGGTAGGGAACTATGAGTCAGGCAATGCTAGTTTATTCCTTACAGTCAGCTTTGATTTTGTTCCGTTTATTTTAAGTAATAGTAACTGATCTAAAACATTTAAAGAATATAACATAGTGTCAATGCTAACTATTATGAGGAAAGTATGAGTTGCTAAGGTCAACATGAGAAATAAACAATGTTTTAAAATAATCTCTAGGAATGACAAACCATTATTTTAAGTAAAATCGTAATATTTGAATCAGTGATTATTGTCTCATTTTCATTCTAAATAGATTATACCTTGTTGTAGTTGCAACACAAAATCAACTTTTTAAAAGAATGGTTTAAATGATCATTGTTCAAAAAGTTTTAAAGCAGATTCAACTAGGTTAAAGATCTTGCTTCTGATCTGTCTTTTGTCTGATACTTAAACGGTTTGCTTATAACAGCAAAAATGATAGGATATTACAAAGAAGATTAGGTAATAAAAGATATACACTATGGAATACTACTCAGCCATAAAAAAGAACAAAATAATGCCATTTGCAGCAACACAGATGGAACTAGAGACTCTCATACTAAGGATGTAAATCAAAAAGAGAAAGAAAAAAAAAGATAAAAAGCAATTAATTAATTAATTAAAATAAAAATAAAAGAGAGAAAGACAAATACCACATGATATCACTTATATCTGGAATCTAATATATGGCAAAATGAACCTATCTACAGAAAAGAAACAAACTCATGGACCTGTGGTTGTGGAGGGGGAGGAAGTGGAATGGACTGGGAGTTTGGGGTTAGTAGATGCAAACTGTTGTAGTTGGAATGGATAAGCAATGAGACCCCGCTGTGTAGTAGGGGGAATGATATCTAGTCACTTGTGATGGAACATGGTGGAGGATAACAAGGGAAGAAGAATGTATGGGTCACTTTGCTTTACAGCAGAAATTGACAGAACATTGTAAATCAGCTATGATAGAAAAATAAAAATCTTAAAAATAAAAATAAAAAATAAAAGTGCAGTGGCTTGCAAATAGAATAATAAAAATATGGCAACTTCCATCTTGCTTACACATTCCTTCCTTCCCTCTTGCTCTTCTATCATACTAACTCCGATAAGGCAAGTGTCAGCCTGTGTCCTGCCCAAGGGAGACACCCACATGGTGAGGGACGGAAGGGGTCTCTGACTGACACCTACTGAGGCACTGAGGCCCTCAGTCCACAGCAGCTGGGAACCTAACTACCAAAAACTATGTGAATGTTTGGAAATGAATGTGTTCATAGTTTGTTCTTCAGATGAGACCACAGCTCTGGTTACCACGCTGATTCAGTCTTGTATATGAGGCATACTGAAGCAAAGGACTTATTCATCTAAGATGTGCCTGGATTTATGACCCACAGACTACAAAATAATAAATATATGTTGGTTTAATTATTCAATTTTGGGATAATTTGTTACACATCAATAGATAACTAATAATAGCATAGTAATTTAAAGACAAACATAGTAATTTTTGATGGCAAAAAAATCCAAATATATTCTTAATCGTTACAATAAATGTTACTAGGCAAGCAAATTTACTGACAGATGTGTATATGTGTATATGTGTGTGTATAAATATATATGATACTACACATAATATAAAAGATACAAATGCATCTCTCTATTTCTCTCTAAATATAAATATATATATTGTTATGTGATACATATACAGTATCATATATAACCATATATGTGTATCATACATGTATCATACATATATAGATATTAATATGGGTATGTAGACAGAGAGCAAATGAGAAGTAGAATGTGATTTAGAACACCAAAAACACCCCAAAATTTGAAAATAAAGGAAGAAATCAGATCCATAATTATATGCAGAAAATACTAAACAAAACTATGTAAGATATTAGCAGATATTATATACACAAATTGCTTTTAAATCAACATGGACCCTAAATAAAGGGGAAATCTACTAAATAGTTACAGTAGGCAAGCAAATAACAACATCAGGCATGAAGTCTATAAAGCAGTAATTAATTAGTACAACACGTGGAAGATTTTAATATACTGAGAATTCAAGAAATCAGTGCCTGAAAGCCATTGCACGGGAACTGGCACTAAGAGCCAGAGCACAGTTCTCTCTGTAACTGAATGGGACTCTACAGGGGCTTCCTGGAAGAGACCCCTCCCTCTATGTCCTCCACCTGCCTCTTGTCTATGGAAAAACTTTAACTCTCTGGGCCTTCCCTGAGTTCTCACAGAAGTGAGAAAATGCAGAAAGAAAGAAAAACATTCAGGCAAGACAAAATAATAATGGTTTAGCCATAAAACAAAGAAGGACTTTTGGTTCCTCCTCAAGGGCTATAGCTAATGTCCTGACCTATGTTCTTTGAGCTGTTCTGCGGATACTGAAGCCTCCACCAGGTACAAGAAGTCAACTGTATGCTGCCCACAAGAATGTAGACCCCCAAATGATTGGAACCAGAAGGTCAATATTAACTCCTGATTTCATCACCAGCCAATCAGACGGTCCATGAGTTGATCATACATTCCACCACCCCCTCTTCCTCATCTTGTCTTAAAAAACCTCTCCCTGAACGTCATCAGGGGTTAGTGATTTTCCATCACTGAATGCCTCTTCTTGCTTGGTGCCCTGCTGCAAAAACTGCACCTTCCTTCACTATAACCCAATGTCAGTAAATTGGCTTCACCACGTGTGGGTGAGCAGACCCACGTTTGGTTCAGTAACATCTCCTATTGAATGGAAACAATTTCACAGAGCACTGACGCCACAAGAGATCTTTCTCTGATCACAACAGAGACAAAAGAAAAAACCATTTTATAATCACATCTGAGCACAAAACAACACTTCCCCCACCACAAAACTGATCAAACATGCCCTTCTCCTAGCTAGTATGCTTGTTTCTTTACTGATGAGTGTTTAGTTCCAAACCATTCTTCCTGCCTTCCACAAAAAAAAAGTTAATATATCCAACCCTAGAACTGCGTCCACTTAAAACATCACACAACCCAGGGCAGGGTCCTTGAATTCTTCTCCAAATCACCCAACACAAGCTCACAGCCCATAGCGAGCCCCTCCTTTCATCCTTTATCCTGAGAACCCACAGTCTCCACTGCTTGTCTTCTCCCTCACTGAAATGAGCCAACAGATCCTACTCCATTTGACTGTTTTTTTTTGTTTTTTGTTTTTTTTTTTTTGGTGGTTTTGGTTGGAGGAAATCAACAGCATCTTTCAAAATACTGATATTATCAATGACACGTTTTAAAGCACAATTAAGCAGAATAGAAAGAACAATATTTGTAAAAATAGGAAAACCACAAAATAAATAGGAATTAACCCATCTGAACAGTTCCAATAAAAACAACAAAATTTTACATATAAAATTGCTTAAAAGTGTATGAAAATATAATAAATATGACACTTTACCTGGAAAAAGATAGGACATGCATGTACATCAGAAGCCTTACAATTTTCAATTTTTTTGTGAAGTGATGTAGGAGAGTTATCTGAAATAAGATGGAACTTTCTAACACCAGATGTAGAAGGCTGTGGCTCGTACTACACACAATGAACTGAAGTAGCTGGTAGATGTTAGAGGTGCTTTTATGTTTTGATGCCATTTGGTTCAGCTAGAAAGTTTTCTAGTTTATTTAGTGTTTCTCAAAGATGAAATCATGCATGAGCAAATATGAAATTCACATTATGCTTAAATCGTTCCCTATTATATCAGTCACATTTAAACAAATTTATATTTTAAAAAACAGGAATTAAGGCAAAACTCACTGTAATAGACTTCTACTTGGACTTCAGAGTTATAAGGCTTGAAAGCTAATGAAAACCTTCATCTTTTCACTCATTTCTCCGTTTTGCTTTCTTGTAAGACTCATGGTACAACAGAAGACAAATTCTGATCTTTTCAAATTTTGTTTAAACTTAGGTGATATAATAGATCTGGGCTTAGCAATAAAGCACTTTCATCACCAGTATTTCTCTGAACTTTAATCTTCTGCCTTTTCCTGAATGCATGATTTTGCCTTATATGCAGTTCTAGTAATTGGTTTTTTGAACACACAAAGTTATAATGGCACTAAGGCTCAGTGTAGGCAAAAAAACACCTCTGGACAGATTATGCAAAATTGTCTTTTGGAAGAAAATGAGGATATTGCCTTTGAATGAGATGGATGTACATTTCCACTAATACAGAAAACAGAAATCAAGATGATTCAATTTACCTTTCACATACTAAAGGTGGAATTTATCTTAAAATGGCCCTATTATCTAATTATTTCAAGAAAAAAGTGTTAAAGATCAAGTCAAAATATGTCACTATCATCATCATAATAATCTATGTATATTTTACAGAGATTTATATGTTTTAAATAAGCCAAAGATGATTAAAGCCTGGAAATAAATGTTTCAAAATGTTGCCATTGATTTTCTTTGAGTTGAATTTAATTTGGAGGAATTTTTCCAATTTCTTAATTTTGGCTTCTTAGTTCATTTATTTCTAAATCATGTCATAATTTTCCTGCTTAAAAATTAAAACAATTAAAATGCTTAAGGTAAAGTTCATAATTGTCCGCTGAGTTCAATTTTGCCTAATCACTGTCTTGGTTCACTGGCTCCCTGCCAGTGTCCCAGGCATGGACAGGGCTCTGTGATTGCCTCCTGCAATTGTATCTGCATTTGCTACAGAATCAATTGGGGTAAGTAAAGGTTAGCACTTACAGCCACTGTGGGGAGAATCAAAAGGTTCAATGGAATACCATTTTAGGTGGTTCTTTCAGAAGACCACTGAAGAAAATAATCGCCATTAATGTGTTACATTAAATTGCATACATTGCCGTTATGTCTGTAAAGTTTGATGCTTTGAAGAGGTT
The DNA here is from genome assembly GCF_016906955.1 of Phacochoerus africanus. Taxonomy (NCBI): domain Eukaryota; kingdom Metazoa; phylum Chordata; class Mammalia; order Artiodactyla; family Suidae; genus Phacochoerus; species Phacochoerus africanus. The sequence goes on along the minus strand of NC_062545.1, from coordinate 12,962,970 downwards.
AGCTTTATTTATTTATTTATTTATTTTGTCTTTTTCTATGATACGGAGATTCCCAGGGTAGGTAGGGGTCGAATCGGAGCTGTAGCCGCCGGCCTACACCACAGCCACAGCAATGTGGGATTCCGAGCTGCGTCTGCAACCTACACCACAGCTCATGGCAATGCCAGATCCTTAACCCACTGAGCAAGGCCAGGGATCGAACCAGCAACCTCATGGTTCCTAGTCGGATTTGTTAACCGCTGAGCCATGATGGGAACTCCCAACGATGTTAACTTTAAAATTCAGTTTTAATTTTATAGGTTTTGTACATTGTATAACCCTGTGATCATTTTCTATTTACTAGCATTTTTTCCTCATAATGTATCTTGTGCCTACTCCTATTGATTGTAATCCTCTTTAATGTTTTTCACTCTCACGATTTGAGCCCTGCTTTTGGGGCATGTATGCTAACTGGATTTTATGAGGACATAATATTCTACTTCAGATTTTTACTTATTTTAAACTCAATCTAGTCTCTGATTATAGCCTTTCTCTTGATTCTAATATAACATTCGAAAAACTTTATTACATTATGCTGAATGTTACTCCAAAGTACTTTTTGAAACCCTTAATAAGTTATATGTCAAAATCATCATGAGAAAAATTATCCATTGAAGCAAGGGAAAATCTTTAGCTCTACAATGAGAAGCAAATCCCTTAGAAAACTGCTATTGACTTGTGCTTGATCTTTTAGCCATTGCTTTCACATTTCTTCATCTGGTTTTTGATGTCCAAAATGCCCCCTCTCACTAGGAGGTCACTCAGATCATCTAAGAAGTATATGCCATGAGACAGCCAGTAATAAATTACATGAGCAAAGGTCATTTCTATGTTGGAGTTTGAGACTCCAAAGCTCTTGAGATAATTTTAGGTTTGTAATACTTTAGATATAATGAGATTTCACAGAAGAAAAATAATTTTTCCAAAAGCTTTATATTCCTTAAAAATATTATGAGGAAAAGCAGGAATTTTATGAAGCAAACTACGAAATGAGGGATAATTCAGCCTGGTGATTTCTTGGTTGATTATGATGGATGCTAATAAGCCCTTCGACCTACAAATGAAGTAAAACAATACAACTGGATTTTTATAAAAGTGAAGAATAAAGGAGGCACTTGAGGAATCAAATAACGTGCATACACTATCTGGACGATCTTTTTCTCCTTAAAAGTAAATTTTTATTAAGAATTAGAGCTGCAATTCTAAGCAATTATTCTTAATGAATGTAAATGAAAAATAAGTAGGTCTCCAGCAAACCATTTTCCAGTGAAGTAGGAAAAAAAAAACAAAAATGGAAAAAGGAATAGAAAAATACTTGTCAAAAATCATTAAAATGGAATAAGTTAAATTAAGTCAAACTACATTAACTTGTTCGAATTCCTAGTTACTTTTCCAGGTTTGCCTTTGTTGAAAAAACCCTTCACAGTAACTATTTCTAAATCATTTTTATAAGAAAAGTGGTTAATGGACTAGGATTTTAAAACCATTTTTTTTTGGATGGCTCACTGCTTGCCAGTCTCAAAAGACTGCTTCAGTTTCAACCCATTTTCCCTGGCAAAATGAGAATTTCATGAACGATTTTCTCCTGAGGAAAAATTAGCAATGCCCAAACAACCAAGGAGGAAATTTTAGGTTAATGAAGTGATCATAATATTGAAAAAAAAAAAAGTCAAATTTTTAAAAATGCAACTGTAAATAAGAGTTGCTTGTCTATTCTGCAGTATCTTTGCTGGAATGAATATCAAAAGCATCTATTACACAGAAGCTCTAGGATTTGGACTCAGTCTGTACATAAATTGGCACACTTTTTTATTGTTATTAAATTGAGTATGAGTTCTCTGTTTTTTAATGTAAAAGGGAATTTCTTGATTTTTATATGTATATCAAAAACGATTTGGATTTTGGAGCTAGATTTCCAGGTGTTAAATGTTGGTTTTATGTACAAATTGTGAAATCTCTCTGTGCCTCAGGTTTCCTATCAACAAATGGAGGTTGCTGCGAGGATTAAACGGTTTGATTCATGGAAAGTTTTTAAGAACAGTGTTTGACACTAACTCAGCCTTCAACAAATACTAGTTATTAATTTACAAGGCAGTGTTTAAAAGCATTACTCTGTATGGGAAAGGTATGCATAGCATTAATAACATGTAAATCACTCAATAAACTTTGATTTTCTTCTATGTAACTGTGACCTTGAGTGTTAAAAAAAAATGTATACCAATAAGAGTAAAGAGATTTTTTTAATTTAAAAAATCTATTGAGATATATAATTGACAAATAAGGGTTATTTTTCTGATCACCTTTATCAGTAAACATCAAAAATGTATAATAAGCAGTTTAAAATACATGATCACATTTTTACATTTTTCTTTTTGGTGCAGCCTGTGGTATGTGGAAGTTTCCAAGCCAGAGATTGAACCTTCGCTACTGCAGCAACCTTAGCTGCTGCAGTGACAAGGCTGGATCCTTAACTGGATGGGCCACAAGATAACTTCTAGACTGAATTTCGTTGGACAAATTTGAAATCTTTAAAGCAGCACTACTTCCATGAAGTAGTTTGGCTACGACTTTACCTTGGGAAGAAATAGGTATTTCTCAGCTTATATGTGCTATTTTAAATAACTAGAAATTAACTCTGAAAGGAAGAACAAACTTTCCTCTAATTGCTTCCAGGTGGGTGTCCTCTCTTGCTGCCTTTGGTCTTTGGCACAGGAGCTGGGAGAATTCTCCAGCCTCCCTCTGGACTTCTGCAACAGAGGCTGGGTTATTGGATGTTCCTGCAAATTCCGCATCACTCAAAGCTGCTTCTTTACCCTAGGTCAGTTTTTTATGTAGGGGAGAGAGGTGGCCCCTATTGATACCATTAAAAAAACAGTTGAAACTTGAAATCAAAATGAAGGAGCTCTCACTGGATTTCTACAGCAAAAAAGAAAAAATTATGGTAAACATGTGGACATTGAAAAGTCCATCAGTTTGTTATATCACCAAGCCTGGTGAAATACAGATCATATTTCTAAATTTTGCATAAGGAACATGACCTCTTTGAGAAAAAAATTCTCATTTTGAATCAAAATGTTCATATTTTCTTGCTACTCAGAGACGCCATGGGCTTCCAGGCATACAACTAGGACAATCATTTGACGAACCTCATTTGTTTCACTCCTCTCAAACACTAGAGAGTTGTCAAAGTTTCTCAAACTTTTGAGAAGTTTGACAACTGTTAAACTATATATATTTCCCAGCTTTCTGTTTATGCTGGCAGGTTGAGTTCCGTGATGGTAGTTCCAACATGGCCAGAGGAAGAACTCTGAATTTAAAAATAGAAATATGGAACAATTTAAACAAAGCAAACAAAATTTACTCAAGAGAAAAAGTATACCAATTATAAAAAAGTTAGCTATATACGAAACATTGTATTTACCATCTTTCCACTCAACTTTACATCTTAGGCAGTAACTGTTATTGGAAAAATATCATGGAAAAGCGCTTCTTTCAGGTCCAGAACTTCTAAAAGGCAAAGAGAGCCTAAGTGTATGAGTCACTAAAATGGCTCTATTTTTGGAGGACAAATACTAAAATAAACCATTCTTTCTTCATACATTTGCAATGTAATTATAATATAATAGTATAAAAAGTGAAGAATTTATTCTGAATTATACTCTTTACTTTTCCGTTACTACTACTGCAAATGTTTGACTTCCAATAGGATTTAAATATTTTTAAAATATTTAAATATTTAACATTTTTACCTGATTTGGTAATCTAATAGGATTGGATTATTTCTTAACATATGTTTTAACAACAGTAAAGTAAGAGCAAATACTTATTGAGTCCATTTTCCATTTTGATAAATTGTATTATCACTCCTTATTTCTCCTAACATAATGGGCCACATGCACCACATACATAAAACTTAAATTTTAAAATATATTTATATGTAATACCATCCTGAAAAATATTTTAATTTTTAATTTCAATTTTATTCAAAGTAAAATTAGTCCCAAGTTGACTTGTCTACAAGTAATAATAAATAAATAATGTTTGCAGTAAAACAAGATCAACAGAATGAGGCAGATTTAAGGCACATTTAAACATAAAAATAGGTGTCATCAGGAAGTGACTGGAAATATGAATCCTAATGAGAGGTGCAGGAGAATGTGGTAGCTAAAATAAACTAAAATAATAGGCTTCGCTGTCAAATAAAACTAAGCTACAATTTCAGCTTTGCCACTTAACAACTATGAGATTATATGCAATTGGGTTAACGTCATTTGTCATGTTTTACCAATTTGGAGAAATGGAGTGCTTATGAAAGTTTAATGATATGATGTTTCCGAAGCTTTTAATGATCCCTAGATCACAGTAAAAATCCAATAAAAGGTACATTTTACATTTATAACAGTAATATTGATATGTTAATGATGGTGATTAGAAAATAACTAGAAAGACTTCAGCTTAGGATACCTTGTGATGTGGGGGATATAAATGTCTGGAATTGTAGAAATGTGATTAGCTAATATCTATAGGACACCTGGATTAATCAGGAGGAAGATTGAAGCTGGACGTAAAATTTAAGGTCACCATTGAACAAGTAATATTTGGCGTTTTTACTCAAGGCAAGTGTGTTATAAATTAGATTTTTTTAAATGACAAAGAAATCTTGAGAATAATTGAATTTAAAGAGAGGGAAGAGTTCTCAGGGAGTCAGGAAAAACAAACAAACAAAAACAATGTTATCAAGGAACCCAAGGAAAAATAATGTCCTTATTAAAAGAAGACCAATATGCCAAATGGTGAAAATATCTCAAGAGTGAAGACTGAGAGAAAAATCTTTGGAGTTGGTCATTAAGAGATCCAGTGAATTCTCATAGGTGCCAATTTGGTTGAGTGGGGATGAAAAAAGATAAGGTAATATGTTTGACAACAAAACAAATGTTAAAGAGAAGATAGCAAATGTATTAATCTTGTAAACACACTGTCTATTAGCCCATTTTATTTTTCTATGATTTTTATTTTTTCTATCTTAGTTATTTACAGTGTTCTGTCAATTTTTACTGTACAGCAAAGTGACCCAGTCATATATATTCTTTCTCTCACATTATCCTCCATCATGTTTCATCACAAGTGACTGGACATAGTTCCCTGTGCTATACAGCAGTATCTCATTGCTTATCTATTCCAAATGCAATAGTTTGCATCTACTAACCCCAAACTTCCAGTCCGTCCCACGCCTTCCCCCTCCCTGTTGGCAACCACAAGTCTGTTCTCCAAGTCTATGAGTTTCTTTTCTGTGAAAAGGTTCATTTGTGCAGTATATTACATTACAGATATAAGTGATATCGTATGGTATTTGTCTTTTTTTTCTGACTTACTTCACTTAGTATGACAGTCTCTAGTTCCATCCATGTTTCTGCAAATGGCATTATTTTGTTCTTTTTCATGGTTGAGTAGTATTCCATTGTTAATATATACCACATCTTCTTAATCTATTCATCTGTCGATAGACGTTTATGTTGTTTCCATGTCTTGGCTATTGTGAATAGTGCTGCAAATCAATGAATCTGGAACACACCCTCACACCATGCACAAAAATAAACTCAAAATGGCTTAAAGACTTAAACATGAGACAAGGCACCATAAAATTCCTAGAAGAAAACATAGGCAAAACATACTCTGACACCAACTGCACAAATGCCTTCTTAGGTCAGTCTCCCAAGGCAATAGAATAAAAGCAAAAATAAATAAACCAATGGGACCTAATCAAACTGACAAGCTTTTGCACAGCAAAGGAAACCATAAAAAAAAAAAAAGACAAGCTACAAAATGGGAGGAAGTAGTTTCAAACAATGCAACTGACAAGGGCTTAATCTCTAAAATATACAAACAACTTATACAACTCAACAGGAAAAAAACCAACAACCCAATTGAAAAATGGGCAAAAGAACCAAATAGACATTTCTCCAAGAAGATATACAGATGGCCAATAGGAACATGGAAAAATCCTTGACATCCCTGATTATTAAAGAAATGCAAATCAAAACTACTATGAGGTCACCTCACACCTGTCAGAGTGGCCGTCATTAATAAGTCAACAAATAACATGCTGGAGAGGGCAAGGAGAAAAGGGAACCCTCCTACACTGTTGGCGGGAATGTAAATTGGTACAACCACTATGGAAAACAGTAGGGAGGTACCTCAGAAAACTAAATATAGAACCACCATATGACCCAGCAATCCCACTCCTGGGCATATCTCCAGACAGAACTTTCACTGAAAAAGACACATGCACCAGTAGTAGCCCATTTTACACGTGAGAGAAAACAGAAGCAAGTAGATTAAGATACTTATCCAAGACCTTAGTTAATAGGTAGTGGAACCAGTATTAAAATCAGCTATTTTCAGAGCAACTGAAATCACAACCCTCATTAATGTATTTATTTGGAACTAATTTTAACAAAATCAATTTACCCATATATAATAAATACCAAATTAACTTCTGGACTTTAGACAAAGTTCTAATCTATTGTGCTAAAAATTAACACTAGTAGTAAATGAATGGTTTTCAAGGCTAGAAATTCTTATAAAAACCTATCAGAATCTCAGACACTGGTAAATAATTAGGTCAGAAGATTGTGATACTGTGAGTTCCTCCTCAAAGAAAAATATGTTTTATAAACAGGAAACTTTGCATCATTAGCCAGAAAAATGTTTTTATAATTCTTAACATTATGTCAATCTTATATTTTCCCCTTGACATGCCCGGTCAATTAAGTTGGACCTCTTGTTTTGGGGGCTTATAAAAGAAATTAGTCCCAGCTTCTGTTTATCTCTAAATGTCCTCCAGACCAGAAGGTAGTTGTTTATGCAACCACAGTAATTATGATTATAGGGTAATTTCCTCAGAATTGATCTAAGAGCTTATGTGATTAAATCTCACAGAGGGTTTGGAGGAGGCATTCATTGGCTAAACTGTTTTAGGATGAATCTAATGCATCAGGCGTGTGCAAGACCAAACAGTTATTAATCTCTAAAGCACAAAAGTGCCAGAACATGACTTACCTCTAAGATTCTTTCAATCTTCAAGATCATAACTAATCATGTGGTTTAACTGCATTGTTTATGCTAGAGACAGTTTTAATCTATTGAGCTAGAAATTAACTCTAGAAGTAAACAAATGGTTTTCAAGGCTAGAAATTCATTTAAAATCCTATCGAAATCTCGGACACTGGTAAATAATTAGGTCAGAATATTGTTATACCGTGAAAGCCACCTCAAAGAAAAATTTGTTTTGTACACAGGAAATTTAGCGTCATTAGCTATCTTCCCATCATGGAAGGTGAGGTGATGGAATTGGGATCTATTCTCTCAAAAATTTTTATAGGAGACAGAAGAAATATGAATAGAAATTATTATCTTTGAGATACTTAAGTCTTTTGCATCCTTAAAAGGACAAGCAGAGCCTAGGAATTAATACTTTAGTCTCTAAGAGAGTATGCCATTTTTCAATTCATAATGTGTCTAAAACTGAGAAACTTTGATGCTAATTTACATATATATAATGATATGTCATATAATCTGTTTCCACGTACACATGATCTTATTAAATCCTACCAATTATAATAAAAAAAATCTGTTCCTCCCAAAGACATCAGTCCTAATAAATGAATAGGCACATTTTCTTAAGCCATCAAAAGAAGAATTAACTCTCTAAATTCATCCAACAAATGTAATCAAGGACCAATACTTTATGCCAGGCACTTCAATAGTGAACAAAATAGATAAATTGCCTGCTATCGAGCTTGTACTATAGTTTGCAGACTGAGAAAAAAAGAAAAAAATGTATATGCTAGAACATCAGATGGGGATAAGTGCTATGAAGAAAACATGAAGCGGGATAAGGGGGTAAAAAGTATACAAAGGGGGTGAAATAAGGGAGGGAAGTTAAGTCGTTGTTCCGCCTGCATGTGAATTAGTCACCTAGATGAGTGGAAGAGTGAACGGTGAGGGGGAGAGGGGACTGGTGTCTGAAAAGCTTTCTGAACTCAATTGATGTTAATAATCATAAATTTAAAGTATAACTCATCATCATACTTTTTCTTGTTCAGCTCTATTCCTCCCTGCAAGAGACAGCAAGTTGCAGCTCAACCAGGGGTGGTCCCACACTACGCGTGTACAATCGAGAGAGGCAGGGCCAAAGAGTTTTAAGACACATGCAAAGGCATGACTGTGATTATGGACCATGGAATCTAAACAGGAGAAAGATGGAAAGTGAAGACCTTAAGGGTGTGAGGGTCAGGAAGACAGAGGCAAAAATCCATCCCATACAGATTTCAGCCAAGTTAAAAAAGTATTGGTGTCAGTCCTCGAAGAAGTAAACTAGAAACAGAAAAGATTGGGGTGCTTAATATTTTGACTGAGGATTGAGGACAATTATTGGTTATAACACAGATTTCAGTATGAGGCTGGAAGTGGCAAGTTTACATGAGATGAAGGACAAGGTTTTTACATCAAATTGTCAAGGAATGGAGAGTATTATGGCATTTAATGTATGATTTAAGTGGATATGAAAATCACCAAGATTAATGAGATAATATTGGATACAGTTAGATACAGAAGTTAATCAAAAGTGGGAAGCATTAGTAAAATTTAGTATTCATTCACATTTTTTAAACTAGAAACAAAGAAAATTGCTTAAAATCATAAAGATTGATTATCAAAAACCTCTGCCAAATAATAGTCCCTGTCATTCCATCATGGCAGAAAGCAGACTTCTTTTTTTTTTTTTTGCTTTAAAACAAACCTGGAAATCATTTTTCAGTGTTAAGACTTCTGCTGTGACTAAAAACTGACCATGGCATACAAATACCTTGCAACACAGACTGGGAGATGCCAAGTCAGAGTTTTCCTATTCCAACTAACATACATCTTTGTGTTTTTAAGTTAGTCTTTCTATAAGCAGTGCTTTAATTCCAAGGTCACTTTGCCAGGGCAGACGGTAGTCAGAGATATATTTTGATAGTGGATCACTTGTTAATATTTAAATCTCAACTTATATAGACTGTTGCTTTCTTATCTTTGGGTTCTGAAATAAATCAGGTTAGATTTGCATTTGTCTTTTCAGATAGCTACAGGGAGATATTGAAAATCAATTGATTTGTTCCCACCTTCTTTAATGCCACTCCATTTGGGCTGTATTCACATGTTATCTAGTGCTTTTTGCTCACTTGTATAGACTTTAATTAAGATATGAAATGACGCCCTTTGCCTTTAACTGTGCAAAGTTCCTTATGTTAGAGGATTAGAGCAGATTTGGGATCAGTCATATTACTGGTAATTTGACAAAGAAATAGGACAGAGTTGCTGGCATTCCAGTTCTAAGAAGTCTTTTCATGATTCTGCCTGCACGTTCATGCCTCCATTACCGTACTGTGCAGAGTACCACTCAGGCATCTGCTGCTGATTAATTGCAACCATCAAGCAGGGGTTTGGATTCTTGCTTCTGCTCTTTGGAAACCACTACCAATGGTCTGGAAGCCCGTGATGCCTGATGGAATCCAGAGAGATACAAAGGAGAGCATAGTAAAGTGGCACAGGCTGAGAGGCAGGAGAATAAATGAAGTAGAAGGTCGGCACAATGAAATTCTTCTACAGAGAATTTTACAGGAGGGTCATATAGCACTTACGTTCATCCATTTAAAACCATCTCCATTCTTGCTCTGGTGCAATGGGAACAGTGGTATCTCCATGGCTGGGATGCAGGTTCCACTCCCAGCCCTGCACAGTGGGTGAAGGATTTAGTGTTGCCATAGCTGCAGCGCAGGTCAAAGATGCAATTATGTAGGACAACTGTGGCTCACCTCTGACCCCTTGTCTGGGAATTCCATATACCGTGGGGCGGCCAAAAACGAAACAAAAAAAAAATTAATTTAAAAAATAATTTAAAACCACCTCCACTTTGTATAAATTCCTCAAACACTCTGAAGATCACCTTCACCCCCAAAGTGTTTCTTTGATTAGCAAAGTATTTTTTCAGCCAGTTCAATGACAACTCCCTCTCCTAATCGTCCGACTGGTCTCAGGCTCATACGTGCCTTGTTTCTCCCAAGATTGACAATGAATCAACAATGTGTTTGTAACACTAGGAAATAACTTGTCCCTCAGTCCAGAAAGTATCAGATGTCTGATTGATTGTTGCCGCCTATTTTGCTTATAGCTTTACTGCTTCCTACTTTGACAAGTTATCTAATAACTAAAAGAAAATAGTACCAGAAAAGATTGAATGTCAGAAATCAAATTTTCTTTGTTCTGGTTTCATAACAAGGGACCTAAATAGAATATAATGAAAGATATCTCCATCTTAAGTGTCACTCTCATTTGTATGGACGGCCAAAGACTCAAGTACATAATATTTTAGATTGAAATTTATCAGAGTTTCCCTTTATAAGGCATAAAGCAGCTATCACAATTTTCAAGTCACTTAAATGGAAATTGAATGAATTAAATCTATCAAAGATAATTTTTTTTAAATTGCCTTTAGCTAAAAAAAAAATAACGTTTAATTGTTCCACAATATTAAGCATTAATGATTTAGTGACCATGTTCCAAGCCAGTGTTTCTGAGGGGGGGAATTTAATGGAAATTAATAGGAAGAACTAGCTGAGTGCTGGAAAGTCATATCTTTAACACCAAGCTTGAAATGACTCGTATTCCTTCTTTTCCTTATTGACCTAGTCTGTAGAGAATTTAAGGCAAAAGAAAATTGATTTGCTTGCCCAGAGAGAGGCAGGGAGAGCTGCAGTAACCTAGGGTAACAGCCAAAACCTAAAGGGAAATGCTCCAGGGAGAGAGGCCTCAAGTTTCAGCCAGTATTCCATCCCTTCCTCACTAGAAAATTCTATTTTCTGTTCTCTTTATTGGCAGCAAAGAGGTGCTCAGAAGCCCCAGAAGCCTCACCCTCCTCAAAAGCCAAAACATCAAGAGCTACAGAAGATAATGATTTGCAGGAGCCCTCATTGCATAGCTTCTCCCCAGTCCTGCAGAGGCCTTTAGGTACACAGGAGAAAGTTTTATGTTAAAATATTCAAGAAGGGAGATTGTACTTTTATAAGGAGGGGATACTTTGTTTGCTGATGCATTCAGGTTGTAGTTACGATACATCCCTAAAGATCCTTACAAAGAACAGCACTTTTTCACCTGCTACAAAGTGTAAAAACTATCTTCAGGTTTTTCTGAGTCATTACTCTGAATTGCACTCAGCTTTTGTTTTGCCATGCAAGTTAAAGCGTCTGAAAAACTTGCATTAAAAATGCTTTCATTTATTACCCTTCCAGCCTGTATATTTCCCAACTAAGGAAAGTAATTTGACCGTATTTCTGTGGAATAATGATGTGTCCGATTTTCAAGTTAAAATGAAAACATTCCTCCTCTTTATGAATATGATCGATCATTGCATTCTTATTTTTTTAACCTAATTTAGAGAGGCTTTTTATAAATTTACCTTCATGAGACTCTTGTGTTCGGTTTTGAAATATGGTATTTAGCCATAACTTTAGTTCAGATTTGCTTTTTAATGTTATTTTTTTTAAATATATGTTTCCCAAAGAGATGTAAAAAATTGCTATATGATATTATCATGTATCTGGTTTTAAGGATAGACCACATTTTTCGTTTTCCATATTCATATGGAAATTTCAATTCACGTGGTATAATAATGATATTAATTGTTGACACTTACTAAAAAGTTATTAAATACTCCCCAATCTGTGACTTCTTTTAAGTGGAATAATACACATAATGCTAACAACCACCTCATGAGATAGGCACCAATAGCATCTGCTTTATCAGATGCAAAACAAACTCAGGAAAAATGAAATGGTTTTTCCCAACTGTTTATAGCTGGTTAGTGTTAGAGACTGGATTCTAATCGATGCATTTTCTGTCCAGGACCTATGTTCATAACTTACATAGGCTTAGAAATAAAATTATACCTAGCTTTGGAGGCCAATAAATGAATGGAGGAAATACCAGGATCCAGAGCTAAAAGCAGAAAAAAAAAAAAGTCAATGCAGAGAAAGTAACTGAAGACAGGGATTACAACGATAGACAACTAAATTTCAACTGACACTATTTGCTGAAACTCCTGTTGAAGGACCAAGACAGTTTCCCAAATGAATTCTGTGAGCTATTTTTAACATACATCCTTGTTTTTAGCAATACTATCTCTAACTATAGCCATGTGAGGTGATTTTCCATACTATTTAATGAAAAGATAATATGGTGCCCCTTTCACCATGGTAACATGATTAAAATGGGGAGCTGTTAAAAAAAAAAATCAGGAATTTTCCCATAGCAGAGATAGTTGTGGACATATGAGAACAAAAGTGATGCAAAGAGTATATTGATCAATCTGCATGAGAGTAATGTGTAGACAGGTAGAAAAACAAGAGCCTGTATTCAAGTCAGGAGGCTGGTGGCCAGTTTACAGATCTATTCCAGCCTAGTTGATCACCTTAAACAAATTATTTCATTGCTCAGAGTCTTTGGTTTTCTTAATTTAAAAATAAGAGGGACTGTTTCACTTTGTTGTGTAGCAAAAATTGACAAAATCTTGTAAGTCAACTATAATAAAAAAAGAAATATTAAAAAATAAAAGGGCTGGTAGTCATGATTTCTAAGGTTCCTTTCACTTTAAATAATATGTAATCAAACTTTAACTGCTTCAAATTAGTTCTTTAGATATAAGGTTGTTATCTATTCTGCAGGATATATAGATACCTATGGACAAGAAACTGCTGATCTAATTAACAAAAAAAAGCTATATTCATTTAATAAAAAACTACAATTCCTAAAACAAAAAATTGACCTAGGAGGTAAATGTTCCTAAAGCAATATTAAGTCATTTGTAATAAGCACTTCCATTTGATAGGAATGCGTTTAATAGTCATTGGAGGAAATGTGACTTTCCAAGGAAGACTTCATAATGAAGATAGTTTTCCCAGTGTACACAAAAATGTTCCAACTTAGATAGCAATGATATGTCTTTCTTGGAGTTACTTTCCTTTCTTTTTAAGTTTATTACTTGCACTCCACATCATTGCTTCCAATTCAGATGTTCTGTTAGCATGGGGCAGTGATGCATAAGCCAGAAAACCTAAACCTCTATGCTTGGCGTCGTTACACTTTTCAGACTCTTAGTTTCCCTCAACCTTAAAGGCGTTTGATACATGCCTCATTCAAGGTAGATATAAGAAATACACAACCTAATGCATAAGAAGTACTTTAAAAATTAAGTGCCCGTGTATTCACTTGTTCATTCATTCCTTCATTCAATCATTAAAAAGCATTTTTAGTGACCTACTGTTTACAAGATATTGTGCCAAAGAAGAGCTACGCAATTCCTGATTGTGGTGGTCTCTCCACTGAGTCGGGAAGACTAACTTCATTTAAAATTCATTGTGATATGTGTGAAAATAGAAGCAGGTAAAAAACCCAGCATAAACAAAAAAATTGGGGTTAAGTCCATTTTTCATGGAGAGGAGGTAGTTAGGAGAGCTTTCTTAAAAAGTTAATTTTGAGTTGGACTTTGAAATGAAAAGAAATTTCCCCAGAAGAAAGAGTTTGTAGAAAGGCAATGAGTTTGAAATATCAGAAATTTAGGGATATGCCATCACTTTCTCACTACTGAAGGTCCTGGGTTGAAGGGAATTGACAGAGGATGAAAAGGTGAAGGGTTTTGCAGCCTGCATGGGTGATGAAGACTCGAGGTTTTGGGTGCATGTGTGTTATGATTTAATATGTGGTTTAGAAAAGTCACGGTGAAGGGAAGATGGAATAAATGTAATAGATGATTTTTCATTTTTTTTTGATTCTTTATTATTCCATTGTTTAATTTTGCCAGGTTTTTTTATTTGTTTGTTTGTTTGTTTTTTAATGGCTGCACTCAAGGCTGAAGGAAGTTCCCAGGCCAGGGATTGGATCTGAGCCACAGGTGCTACAGAAGCGCTGGGTCCCTAACCCACTTCGCTGGGCCAGGGATCAATGAGGCACCTCCACAGACACAAGCCTGATCCTTAACCCACAGTGGCACAGTGGGAGCTCTCTCACTTAATTTTTTATTAGCAAACATTTTACTCATTATCTTTGGTGTTTCCGTCCATCATGATTATTTCTTATCTTTGAAAAGTGTGCATCCCAACCAAAAAAATCATCAACTCATAGAAGAAGATGACTAAAGACATTTTTTCTTTCAGAAAAAAGATATAATAACTTTCAAGTACATTCATTACATATTTATTTACTTTTATGATCTTCAGTAAACTTAGTTGGGTTCTGAGGTCACGAGATGAGAGGACTCATGCTGTCCTTCAAAGAAAATGCAGATTTAAGGGAAGTGTGGATGTAAGCAGTCGCCTAGAGAAAACACTGTGGCCATGGTGCAGTAGAAGTTCAGGGCATGGGCTTGCTTGGAAAAGGAGATATGGAATCTGTCAAGGAGATTGGTGAGTGGCTGAGCAGGTATAGACACAGAAGAGGAAGAGCTGACACCCCAAACACTGGGAATAGATTATACAATATTCTGAGTAAGCATCACATGCCCATGTTTACACTTTGATATGTTCTCGTCTGAGTTCAATGTTAAATAGTTGATTTGCATTTCGAGAACTGGCTTCATTCAGAGTTCCCATCATGGTCCAGTGGTTAACAAATCTGACTAGGAACCATGAGGTTGCTGGTCCCATCCTTGGCCTTGCTCAGTGGGTTAAGGATCTGGCTTTGCCGTGAGCTGTGGTGTAGTTTGCAGACGTGGCTCGGATCCCGAGTTCCTGTGGCTCTGGTGTAGGCTGGCGGCTACAGCTCAGATTAGACCTCTAGCTTGAGAACCTCCATATGCTGTGGGTGCAGCCTTAGAAAAGATAAAAAGACAAGAAAAAAAGAGAGAATTGGCTTCATTCATTCCTTAAAAAAAAAAAAATTAAAGGAGTTCCCCTGTGGTGCAACAGGTTAAAGGTACAGTGTTGTCACTGCAGTGTCTCTGTCACTGCTTTGGTGCTGGGTTTAATCCCTGGCCTGGGAACTTCCAAGTCTCGAGTGCTAAAAAAAATAAATAAATTACCAGTAGTGTTGGTAACTTAGTATTTAACTGCTATCAGACCACATTCTTCCATTCCATTGTAAACAATAGTTGTTATTTACACAGTTCTGTGATATTGGTGGATTAAAAATGGACCCTGTGCCCACACTGATTAGAGTTCATCTTCTCCCTTCTACAGCAAATGTGTGTCTCTAGACTGATGAACCGGTTTTTGTCTGTTTTACAGGGTAAGACACTAGATGTTTTCAGTATGTAGCCTTTTGTTTCTATTTCTAGAATCTAGACCACATCTAGGTTTTTGACCAAGATAAACTAGTAATTTGAGTTCACTTGTATTTCGTTGTTGTGATTGGATAATGTTTTCATTTTGCCTTTATCTATTTTTAAATAGCTTTATTGAAATAGAATTCCCATCCCATACAATGTATCAGTTTAAAGTATAAATTCAATCATTTTTTAACTCAATGAATTTTATTGTATTTATAGTTATACATAATTCAATCATTTTTAGTATATTCACAAATATGTACAACCAACACTATCATCAATCTTAGGACATTTTCATCACCTGAAAACAAACCCTGAATATTTTAGCTATCACTATCTTACTTCCTCCACACCTAAGCAACCACTAATCTATTTTCTGCCTCTATTGATTTCCTTATTGTGTAATTTCATATAATGCACTCATATAATATGCAGAATTCTGTGACTGTTTCAAGATTCACCTGAGTTGTAACACATGTCAGAACCTCATTTCTTCTTAGGGGTGAGTAATACTCCTTTTATGGATATCCCATATTTTGTTTATCCATTCACCCATGGATGGATATTTTGGTTGTTTCCATTTTTTAGCTATTATTAATAATGATGTGATAAAGGTTTGTATACAGGTTTTTGTGTGGCAATTGACTTTTGTTTTTGAATATTTCTTAAATGCAAAATAAGAACCATAGAGTTAATGGGACCTTCCCTCATTGGTAGGTAAATTGCAGCCCTACTTTCATTTATGAGTACCTGCTATTGCCTTTTGTCATTAAAGATGCTTATCAGACCTCTCCTCTCATTCAGGATTTTCCTTAGAGGGTTTCTGGCATATCATTTTTATTAATACATATTTACATAGCACTTACTATGTGCTAGGCACTTTAACTTTTTAACAAATAATAATTCTTGTAAAAATACTATGAATTAGATATTACTGCTATAGAAAAATAGAGAATGAAAAATAGGAAAAAGAAAATAAATAACTTTCCCAGTACCATAAGGCGTGAAGCAATAAATTCTCTTCATTTAAGTGTTATGCTAAGCAGAAACTGTCTCTAGCAGGTTTTGTTTTTTTGTTTTTTTTGTAAATAACCTTTTTACTTTAGAGCAATTTTAGATTTAAAGAAAGATGTGTTACCATATACCTCCCTCCAGTTTCCCCTTTTATTAGCATCTTGGATTAGTATGGTACTTTTGTCACTATTAACAAACCAATAGTATTATTATTAACTCAAGCCTATAATAAATTGAGGTTTTCTGAGTTTTTACTTAATGCCCTAGTTATGTTCAAGGATCCCATCCAGGGATACCATGTTATATTTATCTGTCACTTCGCCTCAGGCTCTTCTTGGTTATGACAGTTTATCAAACAATTCTCATTGACGACCTTGACAGTTTTTAGGGAAACAGTTTTCAGGAAATAGAATATTCCTCAATTGGGATTTGTTTGATATTTTTTCTCATGAATGAAGTGGGTTTTTAAGTTTTTTGAAGGAAGACCAAATAAAGTGTCATTGTTATCATGTCACATCAAGAATGTATATTATCAGGATGACGTTACTGTTGACGTTACCCTTGGCCCTCTGGCTAAGGTAGGGTTTGTCAGCTTTATCGGCTGTAAAGTTACTCTTTTCCCCTTTCCATGTTGTACTCTGACAGGAAGTCACTATGAGCAACCTACACTTAAGGCAAAGTGAGTTATATTTCTACCTCCTTGAAGAGGAGGTATCTAATAAATTACTTGGAATACTTCTGCAGGTAGATTTGTTTCTTCTTTCTCATTTATTGATTCAATCCTTTATTTAAAACAGTATGGACTCACGAATTTTTCTTATAACTTCATTATACTCTATTGCTACTGAGGAATAAAATATTGCCTACGGTATCAGTAATCAAAGGATGTCACAGTCACCAACCACTGCAGCCACCTTTTTTTTAATTTAATTTTTTCATTGTTATTTCCGCAAAACAATTTTTTTTCTGCTGTGCAGCATGGTGACCCAGTTACACATACAAGTATACATTCTTTTTTCTCCCATTATCATGCTCCATCATAAGTGACTAGACATAGTTCTCAGTGCTTAACAGCAGGATCTCATTGCTAATTCATTCCAAAAGCAATAGTTTGCATCTATTAACCCCAAGTTCCCAATCCACCCCACTCCCTCCCCCTCCCCCTTGGCAACCACACGTCTATTCTCCAAGTCCATGATTTTCTTTTCTGTGAAAAGGTTCATTTGTGCAGTACATTAGCGTCCAGATATAGGTGATAGCATATGGTACTAGTCTTTCTCTTTCTGACTTACTTCACTCAGTATGAGAGTCTCTAGTTCCATCCATGTTGCTGCAAATGGCATTATTTTGTTCTTTTTCATGGCTGAGTAGTATTCCATTGTGTATATATACCAAGATGGCATGAAACTAGAAATCAACACAGGAAAATAAATGAGAAAAAACTGACTACATGGAAACTAAACAACATGCTACTAAAAAACCAATGGGTCAATAAGGAAATCAAGAAGGAAATTAAAAAAATACCTCGAGACAAATGGTAATGAAGACACAATCACTCAGAATCTATGGGAGGCTGCAAAAGCAGTGCTCAGAGGGAAATTCATAGCAATACAGACCTTCCTCAAAAAAAGAAAAATCTCACATTGACAACTTAACACACCACCTAAATAAATTAGAAAAAGAACAACAAACAAAACCTAAAGTCAGCAGAAGGAAGGAAATCATAAAGATCAAAGAGGAAATCAATAAAATGGAGATTTAAAAAAAAATAGAAAAAATCAATAAAACCAGGAGATGATTCTTTGAAAAGGTAAACAAAATTGACAAACCTCTGGCTAGATTCACCAAGAAGAAGAGAGAAAAAACCAAAATTAACAAAATGCAGCCCCCATTAATGTAAGTGAGCCCTGAGGGAACTTGGGAAGGAAATTAAGAATACCTGCCATCTAGTAGACTGCAGTCACTCCCAAGGGAACTCAGGATGTGAAAACACAGGATACTGGCCCCAGATAGCTGAGGTGCCTATCAAAGGAATGATTTCAGTGAGCCTTTTGCCTTGTGTCTTCCCATATATAAAAAGCACTAAATTACTTAACTTGAGATATCTACTTTTCTTCCCCACCGCCCCGTCTTTTCTAGGGCTACACCCACAGCATATGGAGGTTCCCAGGCTAGGGGTCTAATTGGAGCTGTAGCCACTGGCCTACACCAGAGCCACAACAACACGGGATCTGAGCCACGTCTGTGACCTACACCACAGTCTCACAGCTCATGTAATGCCAGATCCTTAACCCACTGAGCGAGGCCAGGGATCAAACCCACAACCTCATGGTTCCTAGTCAGATTCATTAACCACTGAGCCACAAAAGGACCTCCTATTATATTCTTTAAAAAAAAAATTTAGATGTGTATCTTTTTCTGAAACACTTTTGAATGTGTTCTAAGAACAAGTGATTCACTATTAATTTTGATATGCAATTTAGAAGGTAGTTAATAGAATGTCATCAAGAAAACAGTCAAGAATAACTTAATGAGATTAACAGTATCATGCAAATGCTAAGTCCATCTTCTGCTTCTCCAGCCAGATCAGTGTCCTTATGTATGAGTGGTACACCAGGCATGTTGCTATTCCAGGCCCTCTGCAATTGCTGTTCCCTCCAATATTTTCATGGTTTGCTCTTTCCACTACACTCAGTTATTTGTTCAAATGGCATGACCTCAAAGAGGAAGTATCAATCTAAAGTAATCTCAAATAATAATCACAAATCTGAAATAATACTGCTCATTGCTACCTACCATCTTACATTTCTCTATTTTTTCTAACACAAACTGTTATCTAATAGTCACTGATGTATCTCCAGAAATTAAAAGGATATTTTTCATGTAATAGGAAAGTACTGAAAAGTTGTTGATTAAATTGAATATATGAAAGAATATACTGATATTATTTCTAAGATAAAAATAGTAATAAAATATAATTTTATATTTATAGAAATCAAGCATGCTCACTGAATGAAAATTGAAAAAATACATAAAAGAATAAAGAATAAAATATTTAATGATAGAGAAAAACTTCACATCAGCTAAAATATTTCCTCATAGATACATTGGATATTAACATTTCATGTATTTCCCTCAAGGCTTTTAAGTATGCAAACAACAGTAATAATTTTGAAATGATAAAAGCGTATATATTACCTTACAGAGTTTGGAATTATTTTTACTTAGAAATGAATCTGTAAATTGTCCATAGGTCAGCTGTACTTTGGCATATTACTTAGTTTCAATTTTCTACAATTTCTTTCTTTCTTTCTTTTTTTGGCTGCACCAGCAGCATGTGAAAATTCCTGTGCCACAGCAGTGACCCGAGTCAGAGCAGTGGCAATGGTGGATTCTTAACCCGCTGAGCACTTGGGAATGTCTTTACTTTTTTTGCATAATTTCATATAAAGCTTTCACAAGCAATGATTTATTATTTTACAGAAAAGACGGCCTGCGTATGATTATATCCTTATGTTAGATTCTCAGAATTTGAAGAAATGGCATTTTTATATGGTATTTGAACATAGTACCAAACAGCTTTCTCGAAGTATGTTACTAAACAACACTTCCAATAGCAGTGTATAAGAGAGCCTGTCTTTCTGTGCCTTGCCAATATCTAACATTGAATTATCACATTTATTCAAAATTTAAAATTTTGGGGGAAGAAAAAACTAAGTCCTATTTTAAATTCTCGTTTATTTCATCACTCATAAGAGCAAACAATTTCTATGTTTATTGCCACTTTGCATTTTTTGTCATTATATATTTTTTGTCATATTTAGATTTATTTGTTTAGCTTCTGTATTTCCCTTCAAATGTAGGTCCCGTAGAGACAGAGAGCGTGACTGCCTATACTTTGAACATCTAGCACAAGCCTAGAAAAATAATAGACCCTCAATAAATGAATGAATAAGCAATCAATGAAATACAAATTATGGTTTTTGACTCTGTCTCATATTTGTTGAAATATCTTGCCCGACTTCACAATTTTTCTTCATTTTTTGTTTCTTTTCTGCAAAATATGTGTTAGTTTTAATTGAAGTATACTTAAATGCATGATATTTTCACTGTGGTGTCATTAGTTTTATTGAGATATAAATGGTGCATAACATTATATTAATTCCAGCTGTACAAGGTAATGATTTGATGGGTATATTGTGAATTAATAATCAAGTATGATTAATAACCATCAAAAATAATAGTTTCAAATTTTTTTTTAGGATCTACTCTTTTATCAACTTTCAAATATACAATACTGAATTATTAACCATAGGCACTGCACTATACAGCACGTCTCCAGGGCTTATTTATGTTATAACTGGAAGTTTGTATTTTTTGACCCCCTTCACCCATTTCACATACTCCCTACGCCCTGCCTCACAACCACTGATGGGTTTTCTGCACCTTTTTCTTAAGATTCTACATATAAGTGAGATCATATGTATTTATTTTTTCCTGTCTGACAGTTCATTTAGCATAACATTTTCAAGGTCCATCCATGTTGTCACAAATGGCAAGATTTATGGTTGAATAAGAATCTGTCATGTATTTACACAGCACAATCTCTTTATCCAGTCATCCATTAATGGACACTTAGGCCATTGCTGGTCTAGGCCATTATAAATAATGCTGCAGTAAATATGGAGTACGTATCTTTCCGAGATAGTGTGTTTGTTTCCTTTAGGTAAATACCCAGAATTGAAATTGATGGCTCCTAAGGCATTTCTATGTTTAATTTTTTTAAGGAATCACCATACTATTTTCCATAGTGGCTGCACAAATTTATGTTCTCACCAACCATCCACAATGTTTCCCTTGTCTGCATAAACTTGCCGAAACCTGTTATATCCTGTCTTTTGGATAAAAGTTATTCTAAAATGTGTGAGGTGATGTTTCATTGTGATTTTAATTTTCATTTTCCTTTGGATCTGTGATGCTAAGTACCTTTCCATGTGTCTGTTACTCAGCTGTATGTCTTTGGGCAAAGGTCTATTCAGACACTCTGCCCATTTTATTTTATTTTTTGGGGGGGGGGGTGCTTTTTGCCTTTTCTTGAGCCGCTCCCGTGGCATATGGAAGTTCCCAGGCTAGGGGTTTTGTTTGTTTGTTCGTTTTGTTTTTTTTTGTCTTTTTTTTTTTTTTGCTATTTCTTGGGCCGCTCCCGCAGCATATGGAGGTTCCCAGGCTGGGGGTCTAATTGGAGCTGTAGTCGCTGGCCTACGCCAGAGCCACAGCAACGCGGGATCCGAGCCGCGTCTGCAACCTACACCACAGCTCACGGCAACGCCGGATTGTTAACCCACTGAGCAAGGGCAGGGACCGAACCCGCAACCTCAGGGTTCCTAGTCGGATTGGTTAACCACTGTGCCACGACGGGAACTCCCTTTAACTATTTTTTAAAATAGTATTTTAACAACTTACTGCCCATGGTAACCCAATTTTTCTCATATGCAAACCCATAAAAACTTCTTCTTCAGCTTAGTTACAAGAAAAAATTTGTCTCTGTTGGTTATTGTCTATGAATTTATTCCATTCCTGTTGAGACCTATGCAACACAGCACATTATCTGTTTTGATTTATTTTCCAAGAAATTCAGACTCAAGAGAAGTTTCTAACTGTGCTAATGATTTCATCATAACTGCTGGAAATTCCTAATCTCACCGATTCTTTTTTCATGATTATTTTCTCTTAGGACTACTTCTAGTCCTACATATACAGTCTGTATTATGTTTCATTTTGTAAGAGACCCCAAAACCTTTTCAACGTGTTTGGGGAAAATGCATGATTATAATGTTATGACCATAATTTGGAAACAGTTTGCTAGCACTCATTTATAATCACTTTCAAATAAAAATGTACCACATTTAATATATCACAAGTTAACTGGATCTGATTAAGTTATGCGAAACAGGGTTCATAATGAATGTGACAAGACTAATTTTTCTAATGGTTATTTCTTACCTTTCACATTCAATATCAAAAGGTGTTATCTCTCCAATTTATTATCAAAAACCTTTGAAGAAGGAGATTTTAGTCTGTCAACCACCATGAAGTATGTAGATAATGAGAATGTCTTGTAAATTGATCTCCTCAAGATTTATCTTCCCATTAGTGGCTTTCCTCCAACTAGAGTGTGTAGTTGAGATACAGACGATGGAAGTTTCTTTGGAACTATAATTTCCAAGTTATCATCAGCACTAGAAAGAAATGAAATTTCTTTAAATGTTCTTGCCAATCAATCATCACAGTATTATTAAGGACATAACACTTTCCATAATGATACTTAATTTTTTAGCACATTATGAGACTGAAAATGGTGAAATAAAAAAGCTATGTCTAAGAAGTCTAAAATTATGAATTATATTAAATGTTCCCAGCCGATTTAGTTGGACTGCAGAATGATTACTTTTTTATACTTTTGAGATACAAAGGCCCCAGAGAATACAAAAATGTAAGGGAAAATTGGAGGAAATTACTCTTCAGACAGAAAGGACTGCAGTGGGCTTTATGCCGTAGGTGTAATCCTGGTGATATATTCATATAGGTAAGCTATGTAATGGAATTGAAATGATACTTATTTCTAGGCACAAGACAGATCTAATTTTCAGAAGCTAACATTTTAAAACTAGTTCACTGGTTCTATGTATAGAATAAGAATGATTTCCAGTATTACTCAGTTAATAAGAATTCACAGTACTTTTTTGTTCCAGAAGCTACTCTGAATTTCCAACTCCCTTTCTTGGGAAACAACAAAAATTAAAATGCCTTTGAGTTTTTGGACAGAGTGTTCAGTCTGCCTCAGAGTTCTGCCAGATGATGCATGAAAATGCAGAAAGAGATAGTAGAAGTTCCCAATAAATGCTTATCCTCAAGGGTTTTTTTTGTTTGTTTGTTTGTTTTAACTAGTCATGACTTTCTCCCTACCCAACTATGGCTACTTATTCTTAAATGGAATTCACGTAGTAAATAAATTTGGAGTCTAGTGACTTTGGGTAGGCCACCATATTTCTCTGAGCACAATAGTTTTTCCTATTACAAAAGATGTGAAGTTGGTGTGGTTATTAATCTCAACAAGTCAAGATAAAGATGACATATGGTTATAGATGCAAGATAATGATAGCTGGAGTTATTATCGAAATTTCTCTCACCTTAAAACATCTGAAAGGCTTTGTCCTTTCTGGAATACAATAATAATAGTTTATTTGTGAATAATTGGGAGAGTTTATAGTCTTTTATGTATCTCAGTTTATTTTTATGAAAAACCTGCAAGGTAAATAAAATAAGTAAATCTTTTTCTCCGGATAGGAAAAAATGCATTTTACAGGTAAAAATAGATGCTTAAGAGTTTACGTAATTTGTCTAGGGCTAATGAATGGCAGAATTTAGTCTCTTCTCCTGATCTCATCCTTCTCAGTTTTCTTTCCACTTTATTATGTTATCTAATTAAAGAGCTAGTGATGCAGATACAGGATATATTGACACTTCTGATTACTTACAAACTCTTTTTGGTGCCATATAACTCAAATAAATGTGTTTTCTGGGATAAAAGATAGAAAACCTGCCATTCTCAGTTGTATTTTGCATTGAATGTTCAGGATAACCAGATTCTGATTGTGAAAAGAGTTGAATAAAATCTGATAACTTTTGATTATTTGTTTCTCGTATAATCTGTGTTGCAAATGAATTAACTCGAATTCTACAAATCAAAGCTTGATAGCCTTATGGAAAAAAAAAAGAAAAAAAGAAAAAGCATTTGGTATGATCTGTCCCAAAATCAGTGACTGTACTGTCGGAGAAATGGCTAAGGACTAAAAGATCAGGGGCTATTATTCATAAAGTAAAGTGCAGTGTGTTCATGGATGGATGTTTGGCGCAGGGAGAGGAGAGAGAAAAAGAAAATATGATGGTTGAAACTCATTCTTCCTGATTCTACTTTTTTTTTTTTTCCATTTCACTGCGATCCCATTTTGTGTCCTTTTGTGGGCACATTTTCTGAGAAGGCTGATATGTGTTTAAAATACTGCAGGAATGCAGTTTTAAAAATAGAGATACTTTGTGGTTTTTTTGGGGGGTACTAAGGAATACTTTTGTCATAAGCAACTTATGGGATGTTTTTAGTGCACACGCCATACCTACACCATCTGGACCACCTCCCTCAGCAAGACGTGGATACATGGCTATCGTAAAGTGTAGGACACCTTTCTAGGAATGCAGATCATCAGGGAAAGTAAGCGAATCTACCAAGTTATGGGTGTTGTTGAAGTTTAAATAAAAGAAAAATACATTTTGATTTGTTATTGGCTGTTCATGCATAAGGCATACTGTATCCCATGTAATTAATCTTAATTCTCATGCTGTGGGGCTAAAAAAAATGAGCCACTTCCACCAAAAATCACTACAAGTACTACTTATAGGAATAAGTAGCTGCACATGAGCAGGAATAGGGGAAAATCAAGACTAGTTTAAAAAAGAAATTAGGATGAGCATTCATTAGGCACTTCCACATTCTCTTTCTGGTTTCCATGCACCATCACTGCATGGTCTATTGTCAATTTGGTTCCATTTACTTCACTGCCTTCTGGTACATTCCAGTCCCTGAATCCTACATCACACTACACTACTAATGCTTGCCCTCTGTTCCTTCCATGCTCTAAATTACTCATCCTTTTTCTAGCACACCATCGTCTTTCCACAAAGCTCCTGCCATTTTTAAAAGTCCAATCATCTAAAACTCCTGCTGGATTCTGACAGTAGTTCTGAAAGCCTTCAACCATTAAAAGAATTCTAAAATGGTACTGTCTTTGAACCATCTTTCACTACATTTTCATGGATTTCTTTGATATCTATTTAATAAAATTAATATCACTCAGTGAACATGCATTTCCTGTTCCTTCAACTGCAAAGCACTCCGAATTTTTTTTTTACCATTTTTCTTTTGTTTCAATTTGGCATCAAAAGATAAAGTGGACCTGTCTCAGTTTGGGTTTTTCAGAATCAGACTCTGATGAGTCATTTGTGCCTGGGATTTCTTAAAGTGCTCTCAGGAGATCCAAGCGGGACCGAAAAGGGAAAGAGGCTAAACAAAGGATGGTGTCAGGAACATGTGCAGCCGCCAATGGTCTTCTGGGGAAGCTCTAAAGAACACATTATACCTTGAAATGGGTCCTTTCTGGAACAATGGAATATGAGTTTTGTGGGTTTTTTCCCCTCCAGCAGACCACTTCCAGCTCCGGTCACCAAAGATCATCCTTGGAAGATCACAGATGGAAGCCATTAGCAGGAAAGGACGCAGACCCTGAAGGAGAGCACGCAGAGCTGGTGCTCCGGGATCTGAATGTGGCAGCAGCAATGTCTGCTGCAGTACATTTTCCTTTTCACATCATTAACATTTTGATCACTCAGTTATATATTAGCTGTGTTATCTCCTCCCATTAATGGCTCTTTTCCCTCTGTCCAAAGACATGCTCAGATATTCTAAAAATGATTTACGGCAAACATCATCCCATTCTTACCTTCTTCATAGCTTAATTTCACAGACACACCTTGACTCTGCTCATTTACTAATTCCTGAAGTGCAAATAATTTGGTATGCAGATCCCTAATGAATGAGAATATTGAGATATCAAATTATATGAAAGTAATAAAAACTGAGAAGTCCATCTATCCCTTCAAATTCTTCAGTATGTGGAGTAGAAATAATGATTGATCCTGCCCTTGATTCAGCCTGGTCTTGTTTTAGACTAGAAAAGAAAATAGGCCTTTCTCTATATACTAAAATGTATTTTAAATCCTGGCAAATTTCAGAAATAGACTACAGTTCTTCCAAACCACACTCATGACCACTCTTCCACTTTTGTCATTAAATGCTTGGAAAACACAGAGTACTTTTTTTTTTTGAATAACCAGTATTTTTAAATAAAAAAATGAGAACCAAATGATTTGATGATAGGGAAAACCACAATAATAACCACACGTAATTGCTTTTATGTTTTTTCCTTGTGTATAAAGAAAGTATCTTTTGATCCTTGCAAATATTTCCAGGACTTTATTCCAGTGCTATGGTTACAGAGCAGTTAATTTATCTGATGCGTCAGCCTGCAACAATAAATGACACTTGCTAAAACGAGTCATAAGGTAACATTCATTAAACTGCATTTAAATTGTAAGATCACTGAATGTCCTTTTATTTACATCATTTGCCAAAAAGTAAAAGAGGCAAACAAAGAACAAAATTCTCACAATTTGGCTTTATTTAGCCTATAATAGAATATAATGTTTACAATTTAAAATCTGAATATGTTGTTTAAGTTTCATATTCCAGGGATATTGATCCTCTCCTCAAATGAAAACAAATACTGTGTAAGTATAGTGTTTTTTTCATTTTGATCTTCTAATGATTACAATTGGATAGAAGAAAATATGCTTTGCCAAGTGCTACCCACAAAGTTCTGTCAACAAAAAAAGAAAAATTATGTGTGTTTTTGGCAAAAGATAGGGAAGGAAGGATGAGAATTTTAAGTTTTTACATTACTTGTGAATATTTTCCCTCTAGCCTTCGTTGGCCTCTGTGGTTGAAGATTTGGCACGAGTAGTCAAAGAATTTTTTAGATTCTAAAGCCTGAAGGATGCTGTTGAGCCTTCCATTTTATTTCTGTAAAAGGATATTTAGTAATCTAAAGCAAGGATTTTTTTAAGGAGGGTTGCAAACAAAATGCCCTAAGAGTGGAATGGTGTTCTCTACACCTAATCTTGTTTCACAAGGCATCAGTCACTGATAATAGGAATAATATTAATTATAATTTGCCATCAGAGAAACAGGGCTAATCAATATGTCTGAAGATGTGGAGCCTAATAACTCTTTCTATTGCCAAGCTAAACATTTAGGTCAACATTTCCTCTTTGAATATAAAAAGTTGGTGCTACTGGTCAGAATGGCCATCATTAAGAAGTCTACAAATAACAAGTGCTAGAGAGGGCGTGGAGAAAAGGGAACCCTCCTACACTATGGGTGGGAATGTAAATTGGCACAACCACTATGGAAACCAGTGTGGAAGGTCCTCGGAAAACTAAATGTAAAACTACCAAATGATCCAGCAATCTCACTCTTGGGCATATATCCAGACAGAACTACAATTCAAAAAGATACATGCACACCCGATGTTCATGACAGCACTATTCACAACAGCCAAGACATAGAAACCTAAATGTCCATTGAAAGATGAATGGATTAGAATATGGTATAAATATACAACAGAATATTACTCAGCCATAAAAAGAAATGAAATAATGCCATTCGTAGCAACATGGATGCAACTAGACATTTTCATCCTGAGTGAAATAAGTCAGAAAGAGAAAAGCAAATACCATATGAGGTCGCTTATATGTGGAATCTAAAATATGGCACAAACGAACCTATCTACAAAACAGAAACAGACTCAGAGACAAGGAGAACAGACTTGTGGTTGCCAAGGGGGAGGGGGAGGGAGTGAGTGGGATGGACTGGGAATTTAGGATTAGTAGATGCAAACTATTATATTTGGAATGGAAAAGTAATGAGGTCCTACTGTATAGCACAGGGAACTATATCCAGTCTCTTGGAATAGACTGTGAGGAAAGATAATATAATGAATAATTATATTGAATAATGAATGGTAATATAATATAATGAAAGGAATGTGCCTATAAATGTATAACTGGGTCACTTTGCTGTATAGCAGAAATTGAAACAACACAATATATCAACTATATTTTAGTTTTAAAAGGTCCATGAGATAAAAATAAATAAATAAGTAAATAGGTGGTGCTAGATAAAATTTTCTAGAATTCTCTAATTCTTACTTCATGTGATGATGATACAAGTAAAACCTGACCTTCTGATTTTTTACATTTATCTTCACAAGTAAAATGTATCAATGCAAGTGCTACATAGTTTCCTTTTCTATAATTAATTAGGATGGAGGAGTTGGTTTTTCTTTGTGGTTAATATTCATTTAGTAAAATTACATGTGGCCATACCAGCTGTATAAATATGTCTAATGTTCCTAATGGTCAATTAATAGCTACTTCCTTGGACCCCCTACCACGGCTTCCCAATCATCCCATTAATCACTGCTCTCAAATTCTGCTAATTCTGTACCTCCCTCTCTTTCCAATAGGACTTCCCATCATTCATATGGTGACCTCCTAACCAAGCAGCGTGACTCCAGGACCATGCATCATTTTGATTGTTTTGGTTACATGCCCTGGGAAGATTATTTTGACTATCATGTAAGACCGATTTCTCTGTAGTATCTACATATATATTGTTAATCTCATCAAGAGTATTTTTAATTTCATATATTGTTTTTCATATCTGGATTTCATTTGGATTGTTTTTATTTTCCATTTTTTTTTATCAGACTCATGCTTTCCTCTACCTTTGTAAACAAATGGCTATATTTAACAATAGCCTTCTGTAAGAGATCTAGGATTTTATTTACTAGATGCTTTATTTTCAATATTCAAACTCATTTTATAAGTAAACAAATTATGAGGTCAAATTTATGAGTCAAATTTATGATCAAAGGGGTGAATTTCTATAAATGTATACAAGCATGTAACTGTTACCTTGTCAAAATAAAGAACATTTCCATCCACCCAGAAAGTTTTCCATGTCCTCTTCAGGTCCATCTTCATCATCACATACAGCCACACTTTGGGTTTCTATCACCAAAAATTAGTTTTGCCTGTTCTTAAATGCCATATAAAAGTTCTCCTTTTGCATGTGATATTTTTGTCCAACATAATGTTTTTTTGAGATTTATTCATTTTGTTGCTTGTTTCTGTAGTTCTTATCCTTTTATTGTTGAATAGTCTTTCACTGTGAATATGCCACAATGTTTCATACATTCTTAATTTGACAGATATTTGAATTATTGCCAGATTTTGACTTTTATGAAGTTGCTATAAACACTCATGCAATGGATTTTTTGTAGACTAATATTGCTATTTTTTTCTTAGCTAAATAGATAAAAGTAAAGTGATTGGGTCATAAAGTAGATTTATGCTTAACTTCATAGCATTCTCCACCTTTCTTTCTTTCATCCAACATAAAATGCATGATGGTTCCAGTTCCACATTTTCACTAATATTTGGTCTTTTCAATCTCTGTCACTTAATGTACTCTCATGAGTGTGAAAGGTATCTCCTTGCATATTTTATTTGCTTGTTTGCTTTTACCTAATTGCTAATGCTGTTGAGTACTTTGTGGGGAAGAATTTTCATGTTTTTTTCAAAGTTATTGATTTGTAGGAATTCATATATTTGGTAATAAAATCTATGTCAGATACATGTTTTTTGATCATCGGTGTGAGGTGTGATTATCCATTTCCTTAACACTGAAGAAATAATTTTGTGTGGGGGTGTGTGTGTGTGTCTGGCACATAGAGGTTCCCAGGCTAGGGGTCCAATCAGAGCTGTGGCTGCCAGCCTACACCACAGCCACAGCAATGCCAGATCTGAACCACATCGGTGACCTACACCATACCTCACAGCAACACCGGATCCTTAACCCCCTGAGAAAGGCCCAGGGATCAAACCTGTGTCCTCATGGATGCTGGTCAGATTCATTTCCTCTGAGCCAAGACAAGAAGTCCTGAAGAAATATTTTTTAACTTTTATGAAGTCCAAGCAGTCATTCTTTTGGGGGATTGGCATTTCTTTTGTTTGTTTAAATGAGAAATCTTGACCTATTCCAGTTTTACAAGTGAAGTTTGTATTGCAGACATTGTATTCCAGTTTTACAAGTGAAATTTGTATTGCAGACATTGCGCAGTTAACTGGTTACATGTACAATTGTAAGAAATAACACAAGAGATCTCTCATACTCTTTGTTTGGATTGCTCAATGGTAACATTTTGAAAAGCTGTAGTATAACAGCACATTCATTTTTCTGGCATTAATATAATTCACCGATCTTATTCAGATTTCTCATTTCACTTGTACTCATTTGTCTGCATGTGTGTACATGTGCACATGCCTGTATTAAGGGGTTACACTGTTTTGTCACATGCACAGTTCATGTATTCACCACCATACTGAAGATACTGCACACTTACACCAACATAAGGTCCTTCATGTTATTTTATAACCACATCTACCTCTCATTTGCCCTCCTCTCTTCCTCTTAATCCCTGGAAACCAGTAATTGGTCCTTTTCTAAAATTTTGCCATTTTGAAAATGCTATATAAATGCAATAATACACCATGTAACATTTTATAATTGACTTTTTCACTCAGCATAATTCCCTACAGATTTATGTGTCTTGTTTCATGTATCAATAGTTTGTTCCTTTTTATTGCTGAATAATATTTCATGGTATGTGTATACCACATTTTGTTTAATCATCCACTTGTTGAAGAACATCTGGACTGATTCCAGTTTCTGGCTACTAAAAATAAAATCACTGGAGTTCCCGTCGTGGCGCAGTGGTTAACGAATCCGACTAGGAACCATGAGGTTGCGGGTTCAGTCCCTGCCCTTGCTCAGTGGGTTAAGGATCCAGTGTTGCCGTGAGCTGTGGTGTAGGTTGCAGACGCGGCTCGGATCCCGCGTTGCTGTGGCTCTGGCGTAGGCCGGTGACTACAGCTCCGATTCGACCCCTAGTCTGGGAACCTCCAAATGCCGCGGGAGCGGCCCAAGAAACAGCAAAAAATAAATAAATAAAAATTAAAAAAATAAATAAAATCACTATGAACATTGTGTGCAGGTTTTTGAGTGAACATAAGATTTAATTTCTCATAGAAAAATGCCTAAGAACATAATAGCTGGGTTGTATAGTAATTGCATTTTTTTTTGTCTTTTTGCTATTTCTTTGGGCCGCTCCCACGGCATATGGAGGTTCCCAGGCTAGGGGTTGAACCGGAGCTGTAGCCACTGGTCTACACCAGAGCCACAGCAACGCGGGATCCGAGCCGCATCTGCAACCTACACCACAGCTCACGGCAACGCCGGATCGTTAACCCACTGAGCAAGGGCAGGGACCGAACATGCAACCTCATGGTTCCTAATCGGATTCGTTAACCACTGTGCCACAACGGGAACTCCAGTAATTGCATTTTTAATTTGATAAACTACCAAACTCTTCTCCAAGGTGGCAGTACAACTTTATATTCCTACCAGTAATGCATCAATGATCCAGTTTCTCCACATTTTCACCAACATTTGATGTTGTCATTATTTTTTTTTTAATTTTGGCCCTTTATGCAAATGACCTTTATTGTTTATGAATCTGTTTCTGCTAATGGTTTGTCATGGAAGTTATTTTTCTATTTATTTGCAGGTCTAGTAATTTTTAAAATTAGATCTTATTCTTTGTGGTTTTTACATTGTTGTCGAGAGGCAGAGATAATGAATATTATCTTAACTGAGAAGGAATTGGGGACTGAAAAACAAGGCAGGGAACTCCATAAGGTGAAATTACGAAGTTTATTGTAGGTAACTTACAAGCAGGATGGGGCAAATGACCAGCCACATGCAAAAGAAGTACAAAAGGTGACGAGGCTAAAAATAGAATCCAGATACCAACTGAGAACCATGCTTACACCAGTTAGAACCAGGGTTTTTCCCCTCTCCCTGGGGGTCTCATGAATATTAATAATTTTGTCAGCAAAAGGCATTCTCCCAGTTTTCATATCAGATGATAGCAAGAGTAAAAGTTGACAGGGGACTTACTTGGCTTGGGCGTATTCCCTATGAGCAGCTAAAACTCAGTCATGCTGAAAGGGGAGGAGGTAGGACTTTGGGTCTAAGATGGAGCTGACAAAGTGAAGTGAATGTGATTCAAAATTGTTGACTGCTGAATTTCGTTATGTTCCTATGAATAGTGTTTGAATTTGTCCTGGCTTGCAACTGAATCACTTGGAGTCGGTTTGCTTTCTTTGAGACTTGCTTTCAAGCTTCCTTATGATAGATCCAGAACAACAGTAGGTCTAAGGAAAATTGAGACCCACAACCCTTTTGATGTCTTTTCACAAATTCCTTTTATTTCCAAAATCTTTCTGTTCTGGCTGGTGGGAACATAGCTATTTATCATCTTGAGTGAGCTCCAGAAAGTATTTGACTTGCTGCTTTCTGGTAATTATTTTCCTAGCCTTTGGCATGTTCCTTTCACACAATACCACCTCAGCACTCAAGCAGAGACTCAGATTCTTACAAATTATCAGAGCTCATTCTGTGTTCAGCCCCTTTCATCTGGAATTCTATATAAAATTACTGCTTTCTTGACCTCCTTGAGCTCCCATCTTTGTCTCCTTAAAAAGATAACTGGACTCAGCTTGGCTTTTCTCTCCCTGCACTACAACTAGGTAGCTACATCCAGGCAGAAAACTGGGAAAATTATAGGGCTCACTATCTTTCCCCTCTTTTTGGAGGGCCACAGCCCTGTGAAGACTTAGTGTTCCTTGTCTGAAAAATCATCATTTCATAATTTTATCTGACTTCCTGGCTGAATAAGTCATGAAGAAAATCTGATACTTTCTATATTTTATAATATACATAATTTATATATGTAAATTTTATATATGTGATTTTATTAGCTATCTTATTTTCATTGATTTATAATTAAATACATAAACACTTGAAATAAATCATTAATGAAGCCATTCATCTTGCCTGGTGGTTTCTTGCAGGTTGTTTTAATGACTCAGTGTTTTTGATAGATTACTTTCCCCTAACTTTTTTTTCCCCTCTGTCAATTTGGTTAGTTGTATTTTTCTGTAAATATTTTCATGTAGGATCTTTAGGATTTTTTTTTTCATTTATTGTCAAAATTGTTCAATGTACAAACATTTAAAGATTTCATAATTATCTTATTCTTGTCAGGTTAATTGTGATTAGAATATATTCTATATTATTTTAATCCTCTCATACTTATTAAACATTTTATGAACCAACATATAATAAAATTTTAATAAATATTTTTGTCTGCTTGAAAATGTTCTATAGGTTCAGTGCTGTGTTCTAAATCTATTAATTCTATTTCATAATTTGCTTACCTGAATTTTGCTCATAGTTAATGAATCTTTAACTTTTATAATTATAATACATTAAAGTCTCACAGAATATTTGTGGATTTATCTAATTTTCTGATTAAATATTTACATTTATAATTTATATATTTAATGATCACAAACTTTTGCTCTAAAGGATGCAATAGTCAATATTTTATGATTTGCAGAACATATGGTGTCTGTTGCAACTACTCATCTCTGCAATCTAATATAGAAGGAACCATAGACAAGACATAAAATGCATTGATTTATCTGTGTTCCAATAAAACTTTATTTAAAAATATAGGAAAAAGCCCATAATTTACAGTCTATGTTATTTTTGGTCTCAAAGTAAATTTTATCTGATATTATATATATGTATCTTTTGGGCGGAGAGGGAGAGAGTATGGTATAAGACACACACACACACATATATATATATATATTTTTTTTCCAGGCCGTGTCTATGAACTACACCTTAGCCCAGGGGCAATGCCAGATCCTTAGTGCACTGAGTGAGGCCAGAAACCAAACACGCATCCTCAGGTGTTCCTGTGTGGCTCAGTGGAGGTTTGATCCCTGGCCTCACTCAGTGGGTTAACGATCCTGTGTTGCCCAGAGCTGTGGTATAGGTCACAGACATGCTCAGATCTGTCATTGCTGTGGCTGCGGTGTATTCCAGGGGATACGATTCCAATTCAACGCCTAGCCTGGGAGAAGCTTGTGCAGGTGTGACCCTGAAAAGATGAAAGAAAAACCTCACATCCTCCTGGATACTAGTCAGGTTCATAACCCACTGAGCCAAAACGGGAACTCCCATGTTTTAATATTTTTACTATAAATTTTCCTTCATTATTTCACAATGTGGCTCTCGTAATTTGTATATAATTGACTTTGTATTTCTCAATGAGTCTGTGAATTTTTTACTTTTACCTGGAACACTTTGTCAATTATATTTAATAAAATTACTGATGTTGAATTTAAATCTATCATGCTAAAGTTTATCTTGTATTTTTCCAATCTACACTCTTTCCTTTTCTCTCCTGTCTAGTTTTTATTTGGAACAGTCAAAATAAAATTTATATTATTCAATCTTCTTTGTTAGCTTGTCAGTTGTACATTTTTATACAATTCCTTAGTGGTTTCCCTACGATTACAAAATGAGAAATCTTGATTTATTCACTTCTAATATAAATTAATACAATATTACTTCTCAGATGTATGAGAATTTTGAAATACTTTAGGCATCCTAGCCTATTCCCACACATGAACTTTTCTGACATGTAAATTTAATTTTAAATCATAAAAGACTATATTATTGGAGTTCCCGTCGTGGCGCACTGGTTAACGAATCCGACTAGGAACCATGAGTTTGCGGGTTCGGTCCCTGCCCTTGCTCAGTGGGTTAACGATCCGGTGTTGCCATGAGCTGTGGTGTAGGTTGCAGACATGGCTCGGATCCCGCGTTGCTGTGGCTCTGGCGTAGGCCGGTGGCTACAGCTCCGATTCAACCCCTAGCCTGGGAACCTCCATATGCCGCGGGTGCGGCCCGAGAAATAGCAAAAAGACAAAAAAAAAAAGACTATATTATTATTTTGCATAGTTGGTATTCATTTAGATTCACCATTTATTTTGCTCTTTATTCATTCTTATATTTCTCTTTATATCTAGAATAATTTTCCTTTTTCTAAATAAGTCCCTTAAGTATTTCTTTTCATTCACATGTACTCCCTGTAAATTTTCTCAGTTTTTTGTTTGTTTGTCTGAAAACATTTCAGCTTCGCCTTCATTGGCCAATACTAGGTCAATAGCTATTTTCTTTTTGTGCATTGCAACCTCTCTGACATTTGAAAGGTTTTAGGGAAATTAATAAATACTGGGACTGTGGAATTAGCTCGTTGTTGTGAGGTGCAATTTATGCATTGAAAAGGAAAAAAAAAAAAAGATGAATACATGCCAATCAACTTCCAAATTGAGAAACTGAAAATTAGAATGCCTTCTTGGCAGGATTCAAAGACCCTCGCCTCCTGCACTGGAGGGCTAATAGACTTTGGACCTAATCAACCTTGATTAAAAAAAGAGTGAGACTTCGAGATTTGAGATAGTAAAGCCTGGGTAGATAAATTTAAGAACATCGACCCTCCAGATTCTCTTTCACCCGGTATGTTTAAAGAAGTGCAAGAGGATTACGTAATGAAAGATGTCACTAGTCGGTACTGACAGAAACTAGGACTAGATATTGAAGATGCTGATCTGAAGTGCTGGAATTTAAACTTGGACAAGATAAATTTTGTTATGTGGGGCAAAATTTTATTGCTGAGGTTTAGTGCCCTCACCAAGGACTCCTAGAGCTTATATTAATGTGTTTTTGGGATTTCTCTCAGAGACATTTTTTTAAATGGTGACTTATATCAGATAATGTGAAGAAAAAGCTAATAGAGAAGTAAATGGAGAAATAGATATACCCACAATTATAACTGGGATATCAATACTCATCTCTCAGTAGTTGATAGAACAAGTTAAAAGAAAATCAATAAGGCTATAGAACAGTTGAATAGAATTATCAACCAAATTAACCTAATGAACATTCATGGACACTGCAGCAGAAGCAGACTTTTTTTAAAAGTGCACATAAAACATTCATCTAAAGAGATCATATTGTAAACTACCTAAGTAATTTTCAATAAATGCAAAATCTTTGAAATCATTAGAACATGTTCTCTGACAGCAAAGGAAATAAATTAAAAATCAATAACAAAACAATGTTAGACAAAGCCACAGTTATTTGAAAATTAAACACCATATTTCTAAATAACTCCCTGTCAATTAAGAAGCAACAAGGATAATTATAAAACATTTTGAACTGAGTGAAAATGAAAATACAGATATTTAAATTTGTGTGTATGGTCTGCAGCTAAATCAGTGCTTAAAAGAACTTTACATTTTTAAATTCTTTTTTTTTTCTTTCTTTCTTTTTTTTTGGCTTTTGTCTTTTTAGGGCCACACTCACGGCATATGGAGGTTCCCAGGCTAGGGGTCTAATCAGAGCTGTAGCCGCTGGCCTACAGCACAGCCACAGCAACTTGGGATCTGAGCCACATCTTCGACCTACACCACAGCTCGCAGCAACACCGGATGCTTAATCCACTGAACGAGGCCAGGGATTGAACCCGCCACCTCATGTTTCCTAGTCGGATTTGTTTCTGCTGCACCACGACGGGAACGCCTAAATTCTTATAGTAGAAAAAAAAACCCAGTCTTTTATCAATGATATATTTCCTGCTTTAAGCATTAGAAAAAAATAAAATTAAATGCACAGTAAATAGGAATTGATATATAGTCTAGGTTTAGGATTTTTTTTTTTTTTGTCTTTTTAGGGCTGCACCTGTGGCATATGGAAGTTTGCAGGCTAGAGGAGGAATTGAGCTGTAGCTGCCAGCCTACACCACAGCCACAGGAATATGGGATCCTTAACCCACTAAGCAAGGCCAGGGATCAAATCGCGTCCTCATGGATAGCAGCCGGATTCATTACCACTGATCCATGATGGGAACCCCTAGGTTTAGTTTTAGTTGTTCTGTCTGCAGTGCCTTGACTAGTACAGACTCACAATTTCTATTACCAACATGGCATCCTATTTTATGAGAAATGAAGGCTAGCAAAAGGTGTATGGCCACAGGATCCACTGGTTCTGCCTGATACCACATCACCTAAAATCTGGTAGCCTCATAGTACATCGCAAACACCCTCTCAGGTGCAGCCAAGGCACCAGACTGGAGGTCAGGCCTTGTGAGTTTTCAGTCCTATCCTTCAGGATATGATTTAGACTTTAAAACAGGTGCTATTATAGGCAGCTGTGTAATACATGGTCCAGGAACAAAAGTGATGCTGGGAGTGTCATGCCCATCATCTTTCCCAATGATCCCTGTCAGTTACAGATTCAGGACCAAACACTACAGCAAGGGCTGTAACTCACTCCACTGCCCCTGACTCACAGGCTCTCTCCAGAAGTTGTGACTGGCAACCATCTTAAAGAAATCTTGATAAAATGAAGGGAACTTAATATGAGAAAGAAATAGACTTTCTAAAAGCACAAGACCAAACTGGAGCAATTACTGCCCCTGCACTGTCCAGATGGCCTCTAAACACTTTTATCAGTCTGTGCACTCATTCTTCAGCTCTTGTATTTTATTGTTGTAATGCTTCATAGTTGCGGACTCCTCCAGGAGACTGCCCTGAGGCTTCTGGAGAGATTTCCACCTTCTTAAAGAGTTAGAAATTCCTAGGAGTCTAGGCTCCCCTTGATATGAAAATTAGGAAAGCCTAGCTCCCTTTCTTTGAGGTCTGATTTGTATTCCGTAGATCCTTTTTGTATTAGGCTGATGCTAGGATTCTCCTATAATTGTGCCCTTGTTTGGCTAATTTTCCTTCCCTGTCCTGCTCTTCTTTTATTGATTTCTTCTGTAAGCAATCTATAATCACTTGCTTGCAAAGGAATGCTTGTCTCAGGGTCTGCTTTGGGGAAGCTTTATATAAACCTGCAGTAATAAATTTCTGAAAATGAAACTTCCTGATTACATATTATGTATTATTCCTATTTTCATGTTAATGGAGAGTGAAATTCAGGTCATAAAAATGCATGCCTCATTCAAGGTTTATTATACGGAGGCAAACAAAATCACTCTTTTATCTTCATAATACCTCAAGTTCAAAGATAGTGTTGCATTAAAAGATTGAATTAGTTTTAAATGTAAGGATATAAATTAATGCCCAAGTTATGTAAGTAAGGGGAAAACCAAGGAGCACAATAGTATGATAGTAGGAGATTTTTAAAGTTATAATATTCACATAATATGTGTTGAGTGTGGCACACATGCATAGAATCATAGAATGTTTCTGAAGGTATAGCAACAAAATGTACAATTTTTGCCTCTTGAGGGGGTAAATCAGGGAGAGGGAATGCAGGAAAGATAGAGACATTTACTTACATTTTGAATGAAAATAATTTTGTGTGGGTGTATATCTACTGGGCATTTATATATATTGCTATTGAATAAATGAATGAATGTATGAATGAGTTTGTAATCTGTTGTCTCCAGCTTGTTAAAGATAAGACCTAATCTGATATGTCCTTGTTTTTTTTTTTTAAAGACATACAGGATGCATGCATTTCCTAGCACAGGATGGAAGGAGGGTTTTCTTACCTACAAATTTTAAGACATTTTATTTTACATTTTTCCCAAGACAGAGTAAAATCTGGGTATGCATATTTCACTAGGAATTATTTTGTTGGTCAAAAAGTTCTGTGAGAGAGAGACAGAAAGAGAGATGAGGCTTATACCTCCAGATATACTGGAATTTAAGACGATGAAGCAGGTGGCAATTGACATACAGAGGAGAGCTTGAGAAGGAAAAGTTTATAAAGATTACCTCAAGCCCTGTGAAGCCTTCAAATCACTTCACGCAGTGCTAAATGTTAGAGATGTCACACATAACAATATTTGCCCTGAAGATGTGCAGTTGTACTTCTGATGAGATACAACTTGAATTGTCAAGAGATGTTCAAAGTGGGATTACTTGTCACCTACCATCTGCCCATTAGAGAATCTCAAATTTGAAATGGAAGAGATTCATGGATAAAACCCTGGCTATCGTAACACATTTAGCTCAACACTGAAAAAAAAAAAAAAAAACCACGTTTTAACTTTGGAACAATGAAGAAAGTATTAATAGAGTGAGCTCTAGTCATGGGGAAGTGGAAGGGAAGGTAATTGTATTCATTCATTCAAAAAGTAATTTTAGGAGTTCCTGTTGTGTCTCACAGGCCACAACATAGTGGCTTAAGAACCTGACATAGTGTCCACGAGAGTGCAGGTTTGATCCTTGGCCTTGATCAGTGGGTTAAGGATTCACTGGTGCCATGACTGTGGCATAGGCCTGCAGTTGCAGCTCTGACTTGACTCCTAGCCCGGGGAACTTCCTTATGCAGCAGGTGTGAACATTTAAAAAAAAAAAAAAAGTAATTTCAGGTTTTTTGCAATCATGCAAAGCACTAGGTGGGCACGTGGAAAGAACAAGGATCAGTAACACAAAGGATCCATTTTTAATGAATTTTACAGCTTACAGCTTTCCAGGAGAACTACCAGAACCCATGGAAGTAAGAAATAACAAAGCTACTCATGGGGGAATCACAGCCTCAGAATCTTCTTTAGCCATCCTGGATGGGCACCTAAGAAATGAGTGTTCTGCTTTGGAACCAGGAGTGGAATAATGTGGGAAACAAAAATTTATATCACTTCTTTCTTTTCAAATAGTACCTATAAATAAGTAAGCTGCATGTTTTCTCTTCTTAAGAATATTCTTAATTTACTCAGCCTATACCAGCTTGTGAGGGAAAAATGGTGATAAACTGCTTAGTTTGAGTCTTAGTCCTCCAAACAACAGGATCTATGGTGTCCCAACACATTCATGACCTTAAAAGCATCGGCAGCTTAGAATTAAACCTGCTCATAATGA
This sequence comes from Phacochoerus africanus, assembly GCF_016906955.1. NCBI lineage: Eukaryota > Metazoa > Chordata > Mammalia > Artiodactyla > Suidae > Phacochoerus > Phacochoerus africanus. The sequence goes on along the minus strand of NC_062545.1, from coordinate 12,922,973 downwards.
AAATTATCCCTGACCTAATTATCTTACTGTGATTATGTATTTTAGTTAGTACACTGACAGAGCAGCCACCAGTTTTTATCATCCAGTGCAGAGCTACTGTGCTTTGGCAAAATTTTTTTTCCCTATTTAGTTAATGCCCTGGACTGTTCATTGACATACATTAGGCTTCTGGTACTTTAAGCCGATGGCAAGATTTTCACTTAATAAAAATGAGAAAATTGTAAAAAATTACTCACCACGGAGTAGAAAGAATACAAACTTTCAAATACTTATTTTGTTTTTGTTTTTCATTTCCTGGTTCTGCCTGGTTTTAAACTTGACCTTGATAGGACATCCATGCAAGTTTTCAAAAATAGAATAAGCATTGCTTAACATTGTTGTACTTTGATCTGCTTTATTTATCTGTTTCTGTTTTTGCCAAGAATCACAAAGGAAGTATGAGAATATGAGATTTCTTTGATTTTTGTAGCATTTTCTTAGGCTGTACATGTTTTCCCTCCCAGTACAAGGTGATAGGCTATGCTAAACGCATTTGTTATCCTTTAGAGGGGCTAACTCTCAAAATCAATGTTGTTCAATTAATATGGATATTTAGAAGCAAGCTGAATGAAGATCATGCAGAAAAAAATGACTTCATTAAGACGTATTTAAGATCTTCTTTGCCGTCTCTTTTACTAGTCATCCTCTTTTTTTGCTCTGAATTATAACAGCATCATTTTCATACTCACCTGGAGAGGTTTTCTCTTTCAATTCTCATTTTTGTCTTGCATGTACAAAAATATGTATCTCAAACAAATTACAAAACAACACATTTCTTTAGGAAAAAAAAATTAATTCCATAATGTAACTCAACATTTTTTTGAATACTGCTGTGGCTCTACCAGCCTACTGCTGATGATTATTTTCCCGGTATATCTTCTTGTATCATTTTACTTTCAAGTATTCTGTGCCTTTGTGGTTTTAAGACTATATAGATTGATTTAAATAACAAGATAATCCCTATTATTCAATAAGCCAATTTGGTTTAATTACATTTATTTTATTATGATATATTTGGATTTATTCACATTCTTTCCATTGCTTTCTATTTGCCCTGCTTTTCTCTATTATTTTCCTCCTTTCCCAACTTCTACTGATGATTAATTCTTTTATTCCCTTTATCTTTTATGAGCTTTTGGATACTGCTTTTTAAAAATATTATTCTTTTAGTATACTATACTGTGAGAAACTTACATATACTTTTATACTTTTTGACCCACGTTTAATGTAATGAATACACTAAAGGCAAAAGTATGTATTTTCATCATTTTTTTCTGTCATCAATCAGACATGTTCTTGAAAGACAACTACTCAAGAACTCCTTGAGGACTTCCCGTCGTGGCTCAGTGGTTGACGAATCCGACTCGGAACCATGAGGTTGCAGGTTCAATCCCTGGCCTTATTCAGTGAGTTAAGAATCTGGCGTTGCCGTGAGCTGTGGTGTAGGTTGAAGATGCGGCTCGGATCCTGCGTTGAGGTGGCTGTGGTGTAGGCCAGAGACTACAGCTCCAATTAGACCCCTAGCCTGGGAACCTCCATATGCTGCAAGAGCAGCCCTAGAAAAGACAAAAGGACAAAAGAAAAACAAACAAAAGAGAATTCTTTGAATATAACTCCACTAGAGCGTGAAAGGATCAAATGGAAGCCTTCCATTGTATTTCGGTTATTTAGCACTTACTGAGTCTCTATGACTATCTGTAGAACAGACATATGAAGAAAAATTCAATGAAACCTCTTGAAATAGAAAACTGTATTGTTCAAATTTAAAGAACAAATAGATGAAACTTTCTGCTCTCCAAAACAAGATTTGTCTAGGTAAAAAGAGAGAAGAAAATCTTTTACCTAGAAGATTTGTCTAGGTAAAAGATTAATAACCTCTAACAAAAAGACAGAGCTAAGAAATAAAAAACTATGAAATCAACCAGTATTGTCATTGTCACTTCTTCCTTTTGGTCTGAGCTCCACTGTTTGATTACACTGTCTTGTAACATTGTTCCCCGCTCATATACTCTGAACGGAGTCACTTTTGTTCAGGCAAATATGTCCTCTTAAAGCACTCATTTCATCAGTTTGATATCTGCCTTTTGACACAAGTAATGGCCGTAAAATTACCATTCTCACAAAACAGTACTTAGTAGTTCTTTAATGATTCTGAATCCTAAATTGTAAGTCACAACTTGAATATCATGTTGACTGGTTTTTATAAATGGGGTTAAATTGTTGGGAAAGAAAATTAAGTATTTTGTAATAATGTGAGGTAGCATGTTGGCTGTTCAGAGAGAACATCTTTTAACTTGATGTTTTAGTTGAAATAAAACATGGAAGTCATTCACTCTTCCACTTGTAATAGTTTATAAGAAAACTACTGTGTAATTGAACTACAGTACTATCTTATCATGAACAAATACCCAAATGCAATGGGTTAAAAATAGGTTATCTGACATCCCTCTTTATTTAGGACCTCTGAATAAACCCAGAATTCCAGAATAATTGTTTGTGTCTTCTTTCACTCTTAAACATGTCCCAAATTGGATGATAGATTATATGGCCACTCCAGTTAACAAACATTTGTGATTAATGACTCACAGTATGTAGATGGCTCATGAATGGTGTAATTTACATAAAATTTATTGTTCCAAATGTGAAGAATGTATCAAAAGATAAACCTGGGACTTCCCGTCGTGGCGCAGTGGTTAACGAATCCGACTAGGAACCATGAGGTTGCAGGTTCGATCCCTGGCCTTGCTCAGTGGGTTAACAATCTGGAGTTGCCGTGAGCTGTGGTGTAGGTCGCAGACGTGGCTCGGATCCTGCGTTGCTGTGACCCTGGCATAGACTGGTGGTTACAGCTCCAATTAGACCCCTAGCCTGGGAACCTCCCATGTGCCGCCGGAGCAGCCCAAGAAATGGCAAAAAGACAAAAAAAAAAAAAAGATAAACCTTTGGCCAAGTGCATGGTGCGTATATGCCTAATTTACAGATGAAATTTGTGAAACCATATTTGGTTCATATTTAACAAAATAAGATTTCTTTTTGAATCCAAGTCAAAGGGTAGAAGGAAATTATATATCTAAGTGTTTTAATGAAATATTTGGCATGCTTATTACCATCAGTTATACAAAAAAAAAAAAAAAAGACAGTTACTGGGTTGCAATTCAGAGAAGAGAAAGTAGAAAATATAATTGAAGTTTGCATGAGGCAATATGGCTATCCTAAGAGCTCTCACTCTACTCACGCTAAGAAAAGTCCCTGCAGCCCATCTCTATAGGGCCAGCAAATTTCTCCAAATTCTGTTTCCATTCTCCTTCTCTGCTCTGATGTCCAGTCTCATGCTATGTGCCTGGGTTTGCTTTTAGCTTCCAATTTTATTTCATCCCATTTCAGCCCCGTACTCTGTATTCTGATAGTCTATCCTGCCCTACTTCAGCATCCATCCCTACTCCTCAGAAAATAAGTAATTACCTATAGTTTATCCAGTGACAGTCCAGACAAAGGAATCAGAGAGCAATTCAGCTAGTCTACTCTGCTCAGCCATCTTGGACTGAATCATGTCTCCATATCAGTGTGGAGAAAATACTGAAAGCCATGGATTATGCATCTTTCACAATAGGTAACAGGTAACCAAAGCTAGAATGTAAATACAGCCTATCTGCCCATTGGAACTGACTCAGAGAGCCTGCAGATCCTTAGATATGAGTAGCACACTTACCTACTGAAAGAATATTATTAGTCATTATTCTTGTCAAAGCTAAAAATGCACTGGGAAAAGTTAAAAAAAGTAACAAATAGCCTTATTTAAAACTATTCCAAGAGGAGAGAAAAACCAGAATGCAAACTGAACTCAACTCAGTCAAAATTAAGGCAAGAGTTTCGAAATGCTGGAATGAACAGAAGATTATGGGCCATCTGTATTTGCTGATCCTTGAAGGCCAGAAAATTGGCTGACTTATTTTTGTGTTATAAACAGCAATGTTACTAACAGAAGGCCTTGGAACCATTCCCACATTAGAACTTAGTATGCCTTCATGAGTTGAATTCAATGAAATTGCACTATTGCCCAAAGATAGAGTTATACAAGATCTCATATTTCCAATGCCTTTCAACACTAAAGGTATCTCATTCAATACCCATCAGGTCAGAACCCATCCTACAGAGATACACACTAAGCAGTGACTCTGCAGTCCAGATTTTTACATCTTCTGATGCCACCAGCTTCCAGGGTCATAGGAACAGGAGAGAAGGGAATATGCAAAGGCAGGATTTTATATGGATGGGAAAATATGTCGCTTTCACTTACCATCTCTTGACCAGAGCATAGGTGGTCCACCTGAACTGAAAAAGTGTCTTAAAAATGTAGTCTTTCCCAGAGCAAGAAAATTAATATTAAACATCTTGAGACCATAGCGTAATTTAGAATCAAGCCAGCATTCAAGCACATATTAGGACTATGTTGACCTGACTGTGTCCACACTAAAGCAGTGGTTCCCCAAATGAGAAGCCATCTCCATGAAATGAGATTTCCTTAGAAGTAAAATATTTTCACGGTCAAATGAATTTTGAGGATACTGCAGACTCTATTCCTACAGGGATTTGCCATGTACTTTTATATATTAAATTTGAGAATTCATATGGTAAAAAGAGGAAAAAAAAGTTGCTAAGTTTGTTTATCCCAGTGTTTCTCAATTTTTAAAAGATTATTTTTCTTTATTTTTATGAATCATTACATCTGAGTTAACATTAGAGTTTATTACTACTCTGTGGAACATATGCTGAGAGTATATTTCTAAAGGTTAAGATTTAATCTTGCCTAAATTTTAGAAGACAAGAATAATGTTCAAACAACCCAACAAACTCATCTTATGGGTCAATCTGGACAATTTTTTAAAAAATTCTATTTTCTATACTTAGTATTTCAAATCTATTAAACAGTTACTATTAACTACAATAACTAATAATAATAATACTGCTATGAAAAACAACTATTCATTTTAAAAGAAAAGAAATGTTTTTTGGTCTCTATTGATCCTGGGTTGAAAAATGAGATCTTTAATTTAAGTTTCCACAGGAAGACATGACTCTAGGCAGTTTTAATTGGCAATTTAATGAGCAGGGAATTGGGAGAATTCAGTTCTATTTCCTCCAGTACTTGCATGCAATCTTTATAAGTTTATAGCTTTAAGGCCAAGAAAATAGTTCACCGCCATGAAGTTAGCTGATAACAATTGCTTGTTCTTTGTAGGAAGCACTAGAGATTGATAAGAATAAGATATCAACAAACTAAAATCATTTTAATCAAAAAAGTTTTGTAATAGCTTATTTTTGTTCAAATATCTTTCTTTTTTCTTTTTTTTTAAATCTGTTTCTGATTGACTCCTGATGATAAAGAAGTGATACGTATCTGTAATTTTTTGACATTTAGGTTTGTCCTGTCCTGAGGAACTTGTGTAGAGGAATCCCTGTTCTGTGTGATTTGATTCTCCCTATACCTAATAAAAATTGTGCTTTCCTTGAAGTCTTTTTCTGCCCCCCAAAAAAAGACTGCTTCATTTAAATCACAGCATATTTGGATAATTTCCTTAATTCTAGATTTTCATGATTCACAGAAACACTTTTTAAAATTTTTTGTTAACATTTTTTTTTGACAAGACTTTCTTGGCACATAGTTGCCATGCCATCAAACTTACTAGTTTTAAGTCTATAATTCAATAATACTACATTTGCCGAGTTGTGTTACTGTCACCAGAATCTAATTTCAGAACATTTCCAGCATCCTCAAAAGAAAACTTCTTGCTCATTCTTAGTCATTCCTTATTTCTGCTCCCACCACCAGGAAGCCCTTCATCTGTTTTTTTTTTTTTTTTTTGGCTCTATAGATTTGCCTTTTCATATAAATGGAATGACTCAATATGTGGTCCTTTTTGTCTGGGTTCTTTACTGAACGTGATGTTTTAGTGTTTCATCCATGCCGTAGCATATATGAGTACTTCATTCTTTTTTATTGATGAGTAGAATTCCATTGTATAAATGGGCCACATTTTGTTCTATTCTCAGTTGATGGACATTTAGATTTTTCCACTTTTTAGTTAGCTTTACTGAAGTATACTTGAGAAATAAAATTAGAAGACTTTTTAAATGTACATCCAGCTGAATTTTATGCCTGTACTTTATGAAAGGCTCCCCCAGTTAGTTAATTAACACATTCATGATCTCATATATTTACCATGATATGTCCTGATGATCTTTCTTTCCTGTGTGAATTTCCAAGTAGTAGTTCTTAACCAATCAAGATATTGTTTGGGGTTTATACATATGTGTGTGTGTGTGAGCGTGTGTGTACCCACTGGCGGCATGTGGAATTTCCCAGGTCAGGAATCAAACCTGTGATGTAGCAGTGACAAATCTAGGTCTTTAACCTGCTAAGCCACGGAGGAACTGCTTGTTTGGGGTTTTAGCAGGTGGCTTATGCATCTCAATGGCTTGGCACTAGTGGATGCTCATCCTCCCCAGTATATCCAACCACGTTTTTTTCTTGAGAATTCAAGGTCTCTTATGCATACAGAATCTCCATAGCACCCACCATGCTATTGCACATACACACGCACACACAACACACATGTATGGGCACACACACATATGGACACACATACACACTCCTGATATGCATTCTAAGGACTCTTCACATAGGCAGGGCACTTGTAAGCTTTCATTGAATACAAAGATTAATCTGTAGCCCTAGAATGCCCAAAACAACTCCAGTCTTTTGCTTTTTTTTCTCTCTGTTTTGCCATGTCATTCTCTGCTGAATCTATTGAAAAAGTTCACCTTGTCTTTAATGCTTCCCCAGATACTGTATCAATCCTGAAAGTAACAAAGCACATATTAATGGCCTACTTAAATTTCCTGAAGTTAATTTATAACCTTCCAGGTTCTGGGTTCATTGACATTTGGGAAAAAAAAAATGTAAATCTTTATATACATAGTGCCATTTTTACAGAACTTCAAATGGGTGGTAACATAAAAACTACATAATCTTAGTGTAAAAATAAATTTTTCCTCAAATTAAACCTTTAGGGGAAAACTTCATATCTCTTGAAGGCTTCCATTATGGGGGATTAAAAAAAAACATACATTGGCAGTAAAAAAGAGATTTTTTGCAAAAATCCAGTTGACTTTATAAACTCGATAATCCTTTAAAATAGCGGTTATTTAAACTGAATACTGTTTTTGTGTTTACATATGCTATATATTAGGTGTCACTAAAATCGAAGAAATGGATATTTCAATCTATACTTCTTCAAACTTTATTAAATTCAATATTAGTACTGCACATCTGAACATTAGTATAGAAAATAATACATCTTTCAAAACTATCCCAAAAGTTTATTAAATTTGCTATTAAATTAGGTAAAGAAGGATTCTAGTTCTCTCCATGGTGTAAGTAGCAGAAAGAAATCCACAAAAATCTTAAAAACACTAACTAGAAATATAGATTAGTACAGAACATCATGTCCTTGAAAGAAAATTGGGTGGCTTATAAGAATGGGGTAAAGATAATAAAAATTTTAAGAAAGTAAAATTATTATCCTCCTACAATCATTTTTTGGCTAGGTGTCACGTGAAAGAAAAACTGAGATGGCAAAGTTGTATATGTTGACATAGAGAAGGTCAAAAAAAACAATTAATTCAAGTATGGGTTGAGTTATCAAAAACAATTAAACCAGACAGAATGAAGATACAGGGCACTGAACAGCTACAAAGTTCCAAGATGGTCAACATTCAGCAGGAATTGGTAGACCTCAATGATATTTGATACTGTGTCGTGGGAAACATTCCACCATGGCTTCTACTATTTCTCTTAAATACTTTGATTCTAAAACTAAGGCACTGTGACCATACTTGCTGTCACTTCACTGATTATCAATAAACTACTTTAAGATCCTACTCTTAAATCGCTAAATGTTTAGAAACCCATTCCCATTTTGTGTTCATCATTTGGACGAGTAGAATTGTCTACTCCACCATTTTGCAGTGTGAATTTTTTATACTCTCTTTATAAACACAAGAAGTTTAGATAAAAATATTCAAACTTTAAAACAATTATTTATGTAAAGATCAATTAGGGAAATTTAATTTTTATTAAAGTTTCAGAAGCAAATAGAGAACGTCATATGGTAGACGCTGGATTTTTTGCCCGAATCATTCAAAGTCCCCTTTTCCTCTGTGTTCCTCTACTACCCACGTAGAAAAATCAGAATCCTCACTTGTCCAGATAGTCTTGTAGATAAGTGGCCACGTGATTCAGTTCCAGCCCATGCAATATAAGAGGGAGCTGTGCAAAGGGGAGACTTAGAGGATTTATTTTCATGAGATTTAGCTAGAATGCCACTATGGTATTCAAAAAAAAATGTACTTTGTGGCTTTTATCTTCTCTTTTTTTATAGCTTGTATGTGAAAGGGGTTACTGAAGAAGTAGCAGCTATGTTAATCATCCCGAAGAAAAAAAGATAACTATTAGGTATCTTTGAACAAGCAGATAAAAGGAGGATAAGTCTTGTAGCATTGCTTTACAACTCCAACTTAGTCTAAACTTAGACATAAGACTTTTACTGCATAAAAAAAGTTAACCAGTTAAATTGGTTTTAAACAGGTTTTCAATTGCCTGCTATGGAACTAATTACTGACAAATAGCTTTCAACTTTTCCCATTTTCACTTGAAGTTTATAAAATTATGTTCCTTTGGACAAATTCTATTCCAAATATATTTTGCAATAAAATGTTTATTATTTTACTTAATTACATCTGGTTTTACCAAATATAACTTTTTTTGAGTTTCTGTCTATGAACATTTATTTACATAATTCAATTTTCCTAGGTCACAGTTTGAACTGTGTGCAGTTTTAGCATAATCTGTTTTATTTTCCCCTCATTTTGATCAATTCTAAATTTTTATGGATTCATTATAATAGTTTTTATTCTTGTCAATAAAGGTGTCATCAGTCAATACTGTTTGCAGTGTTTATTTACTTTCATTTTTACTAGATTGATTATTTTGAAAATTGATATCCCTATGGTCATAATAAGTGTGTTAAATAATACTCAGAATGATTTTTCAAAATTTAGTTGCAATCCAAATATAAAAACTTAGTGTAATGATTTTCTTTCATCCTTTAATTAATTGAGGATAATTTCATGTATAGTAACTACCACATGAACAATATAAATAGAGAAACATCTCATTTTATCAATGAATGTACTTCTCGAACAGAACTAATGGGAACAATCAATTTTCTATAGTTGCTCTTATAAAAGTGTAGTTATAGGAAAGAAAGCAAGCAAGAAGCACTTTATTACAAAAATAAAAGAAAACTAGAACAACAGAAAATGGAACCTAATAAATATTCTGTGTTCAAAAAGCTTTTGTAAAATATGTTTTTTTAATTCCAAGATTTGATTATCACAAACTGGAAATATTAACATATTTTTTTCACATTTTGATAAAAATAATGTAAATGTTGAATCATGGCTTCTGCTTTCAAAATATTACTGTAAGAATGCACTGAGAGAAACTACATGAAAAACATGTTAAGTTATTGAGCAAAAAATCAGGCAAAATAGAAGTACATCCTTCAGAATTCAATTTTTATGAGGTTCAGTAATAAGCAAAACTCATCCATGGCTACAGAAGTCAAAAGAGTAGTTACTTCTGGTGGAAGATACTCAATGGAAAGACGCATAGAAGAACTTAGGGGTACTAGCTTTATCTGGATTGTTGACACAGGAGCAAACCTATGAAATTGTCACTAAACTCTATAGTTAGTGCACTTAATATACTCTACTGCATGCAAGTTTTACCTCCATTTAAAAGGCAAAAGAAAGAAATGTTGGATCACCATTTTAAAATGTATTTTGTTCATATACCTGTCTTGCTATGCAGAATTTTATTCAAGTTTAAACTTTCATTTCAAATTAAGGCTTTCTTATATTCATGTCAATATCTAAACTAAATTCTAATGGCTTATGGAAAATTAAAGTTGCTGATGTTGAGTAGCAGGTCAGGTGATGAAAGTTTCTTTGAGAATGTATAATCTATATTCTATAATACTCATGCTTTTATAATGTAAAAACAAGAATTTTCACACCAGGAACCTGTGTAAAGAAGTCCAGAGTTATGAATCATTTCATAATACATAATAAAAAGCTATATAGTGCTTTTAAAGGCACATCAGAACAAATTTCAAGAGTGAGAACGGAGATAAATGACACATAGTATAGGTACTTGAACACGTAGGGAAATAAGTCTTAATTTGAAAGAAAATAAATCTTCAGTTAAACTTAAGATGCTCCACAGAGATCTTAAAAATGGACCAAGTAAAAGCATGCTTGGGAGAAGAAAAGTTAAAAATAAACATTTAGTGAATAGAATTTGAATTAATAAAAACATTGTTATTTCTTTGTATTAATCCGCATTTTAATTGTGATAGTCTATATTTTGAAAGTAAGAATTGGGAATATAGTTGTTTCAAAACAGATATTTCTTTAAAGACAAAAGCAGAAACAGTTATTTTTTTTTAATTCTTTACCTCTAGAGGGCACCTCTGAACTGATAAAATGTAGTCCAAGTAGATTGCTCAAGACCCCCAAGTGTCAGTTTGAATGATACTTCCCTCACTTCTTCTATCTCCAAGACCAGAACTTAAAGATCAATGAAGTGGAACGAAAGACAGGGCTCTTGTATGAAGACCTGGAATAGTGCACATGTTTCATTATTACTACGTGAATTTGGCCAAGTTGGCTCAGCTTCTCTGAGTCTCATCTATATACAATCTGTAAAATGGAGAGAATGGCAGGGGGGTTTGGTCAGATTACATGTGGCAATGACTTTTAGCACTTTTTAAGAGTTAGATCGCCATCCAAATGTAAAAAATTACCAGAAGGAGACAGGACCATAGGGTGCAAAATGTGGACTGGTTTTAAGATTGATGGCTATGGGAATAAATATAATAAACATATGAGAATTTGGGGGACTAGTATAATCAGGGGAAGCACTAAATAAAAATTGTAATTTGTGGTATAGCCATGCTCCTCCCAGAATTCTGTACCCAGAACAAGATCAACATCGATGCAACCCAAATATGCCCTGTTCACCAACTGACACTAAAATGATAATAGCTATGTGGAGATAAAGTGTTTTGGTAATTTTGTAATTATGCTATGACCTAAATATTTTGTATGAAAAAATGAATTATAAATATATAGAATATTATTTAAGCATTCCTCACGTCTTAGTATTTCAACCATTCTACTTAAATGAAATTTTAAAGAAATTTATAATATTTGTCCAAATAGTTTACATTGTTAAAAGGTACTTCCATCACTTTTTATATGTTTCGGCTAAATTTGATGATTTCTACATGTATAAAATACAATTGAAAATGTACACAGTACAAGTGTCATTCTGTTTGATTTGGCCACATTTTCCCTATAATTATTTTGATTTATTTTAATTATGTCCTATTAAAAAAGATGGATGCTATTTACTTGTGTCAACTCCTCCCTGTTTACAGAGTAAATTATTTAGGCAGAGAGAAAATTAGAGTTGCTTTAGAGGAATTGTTTCTGACAAATCTATTTTCACTGGTAATTAATATTTGGGGCTCCAGGTGCTCCAAATTGATTTTTTATTAACAAATATTTTTTTTTCAGAACCATGAAAATGGACTAACTGATTTCTAATTCTCAAGTACCATTTCATTTATGTTTATGAAAGTGATTCTACCAGATTTTCCTCCACTAGCATCAAGATGCCATTCATTGACCAGTATCTTAAAGATTACATCATTCCATTTCCTAAATAGTCTCCGGAGGATTTGACTGGAATGTTCTAAGAAAGAAATTCTAAGAAAAAACTTCATCATTCTATTTCCTAAATAGCCTCAGAAGAATTTGGCCGGAATATTCTAAGAAAAAAATCCTGAATTTACTAAAATATTTTTATTCTGGTTGGCATTTCCTTTCAATTTCTGCCCATTATATTTTACTCCTCAGATGAAAAAAAATTTATATTTATATAAATAGAACATTTATATTATGCACGGAAAATAAAAAGCAAAGTTCAACTATCTAGGGAAAACTTGTCAACTGGTCCAATTATCAGTTCATGGACCAATTCTATTCACAATAAAATATCCATTCGACAATAATATTATCATAACTATGCATAAATTTTGAGGGTGGTAATGGACTTACTTGTCAAAATAAAATGTAGGTGAGTACCTATGTCATCACCCTCCAATATTTTCGTTTTTTATTTTCTTCATGATTAAATATAAATGTTCTGCAAATTCTAACTTGGACTTCAGAGTATGTTGAGGCCAATGTATTAATTCTTCCACTGGAATGTACAAGAGAAACCATAGTTCTAGTTGTGGAAGTAAAGGCATTGATGTACTTCAAGGCACATCAAATTTCACTGAACAGGGAAGACCGTTTTGGAAAGACAATTCTTTCTAGTTCTTCTACAATCACCAATACAGTATGCGTTTACCTGTAAGGCTGATTGTTAGATCTTCAGTCAGGGCCCTTCAAGGAGTTTGACCTACTCATGGTTCCCTAGACCCACCACTCTTATTTTCATGTCTTGGTTCATGCTATTTCTCTCCATTTAGCATGCTCAATCTCTCTCTCTCTCACTTTTTCTGATTTACTATAAGTAAAATAATACTGAATATTTTATCTCTATGCCTTATCTCCAATACATGGAGATAAGACATTCATAACCTCTATGAGTTTAAAAATGTTCGAGTATTTCATTTTACTAGTATGTTGGGTTACAGACTTTTAAAGGCCAACAATCATGGAAAATTCCTTCTGCTTTTGCTTTCTATACCAGAAAGTAAGGCAAATGAGGTAGAACATGTTGCCACAGGACACAAGCCATGACCTCCTTCGTACATTGTGTCACTTCTCTGCCTGCAAATAGGAAGTGTTTGTGTTCTACAATTAAATGTTAAAAAAAGTAATTTAACAAACACTGTAAACAGAATGTCTCCCATCTACTTGATTTCCAATTTCTAATATAGGCATCACCAGATATATTCATTGGGATTTAACCCCAAACTTCCCCAGATAGTTTATTTCTCACCTGGCTATTGTTTCTCTTCTAAATAGTCTGCTTTAGGGGGGACCCTCATAAGGAGATGTAAAGGAAGAAAGGCGTTTAGGCATTCTTGAGTGACTAGTAAATTATCAACACTCTATCTCTAAAAACTTCATCCAATGCTTTAGTCCATATATATATATATATATACACATTCTGCTACTACTTTATTATTTGAAGTTAGTCATTGCTATTTTTTCACCCTTAGAATTGTCATTCATTTGCGTTTATGTGTGTGTACAGTAGGTTATGCGAGTTTGTGTGACTGCACAAGAACAAGTAAGACCATAAGCAAAGTTATGAGAAATACCATGTACACTACAAGCTCATCTCACAATCTGTTCAGTTTGAGCTCCTTTCCTACAAAACAGACAATAAATATAGAGAGAGATGAGGGGTTTTTTTTTTTTTGCTGAATATTATACTTCCACATGGTTTTTGATTTAAGAAATTGATTTTGGTGGGTCATTGCTATTTTTTCAAGTGCAAGAAACTGTATGCAAACATTTTCAGAAACTTCTGAGAGAGAAGAGTTCACCCCCTCCCATCAGACTGCCAAAAACACACATGTGCTGGAGGAGCATCCATAGTCACGTCCCACCAACCAATGGAAACACAGATCATCAGAGATGGACAGGATCTTAGAACCGGACCATCCCAGGGCCTCATTTTGTGAATAAGGAATGCAAGACAGGTCCATATCAAAATATTATATGAATTTTGAATGTCAAGCCAGTAAACGTATTACATTAGAGAAAACACGGGTTAGCGTAGGGAATTCCTGAGATCCAACAGAGGCCACTGGTGCAGAGTCACTTGAGGATACTGTTCTTTTTTTTTAACTTTATCTTTCCACAAATTTGTTGTCCTACCGCTCAGCAATTCCCACCATGTCGTAGCTTAAAAGTGCAATGCAAATGCTAAAGCCCGAATTTGACATTTCTCTGCTCCCTCCTCCGACAATGTCGTTCCATTGCTTGTCCCTAAGCCTCTGAGCCAGTTCATTCCCCATTCAGCTGCTACCAGGCAGGAGCACTAATGCATCCCAGAAGGTTTTCCTGCTCACGGTCACAGGCCGTGCTGGCCAAACGCCTTCTGACATGCATCAGTCTCTTTGTAGGTGGGAAGGAAATGGGCACTTCAGATTGGAGTCTGGAATTAATCAGAAGTAGGAGGCAGGTCTTTAAGATAGATGATTGGAACACCCCAAAAATAGAATAGGCCAAAATTTTCAAAAACGGGATAATCAGCACCGTGAAGTGCTTATTTCACCATCTTTTAACTCTCAGTTGTTTTTACATCAGACCTGACAGCTTTGTTCCCCCTTTAACAAATGCTTTCTTTCCGTGGCAGTTATTCACCTGTTCTAGAATTATTTCTCTGACGTTCATGCCACTTCTTCAATGAGCCTTCCGGGAAGAAATGTTTCCTTTGTTTTTCTTCAAAGATGCTGAATACATACTACCCATTCTTTCTTCCTTTCTTTTCAAAGTGCTGACTGAAGGATAGTAAATTCCCTGGGAAAGAAAAAACAAGAAGTTTGGATTTATGGATTCTGCTTTTAATATGCAAAACTGTGCATTAGTACCTTAGATGTTAATCTTGGAATCAGCTTGCAAGACTTTCTCCTAAACTTTATATAAAAAGAAATTAAACTACAAATCATGGAGAGTTATATAAAAATAAGCAGTTGCCTATAGGAATTTCACAGGCCACAAGCATTTATTTTGCTAAGGATAAAAAATGTGAGAGAGAGGAGTTCCCGTTGTGGTGCAGTAGTTAACGAATCCGACTAGGAACCATGAGGTTGCGGGTTCGGTCCCTGCCCTTGCTCAGTGGGCTAACGATCCGGCGTTGCCGTGAGCTGTGGTGTAGGTTGCAGACGCGGCTCGGATCCCGCGTAGCTGTGGCTCTGGCGTAGGCTGGCAGCTGCAGTTCCGATTCAACCCCTGGCCTGGGAACCTCCATGTGCCACGGGAGCGGCCCAAGAAATGGCAAAAAGGCAAAAAAAAAAGTGAGAGAAAGGAATTGATAAACTGATCAACAAAAAACTATTTAGGTGAAAAGAAATTTCAAAGTCACAAATAATTTTCCTCAGCCAACCAAGATTAAAAATTGTTTATATCTTATCTCTTCCCACTCTTACAACCAAACCCCCATCAAAAAGAGTCTTTCACTATCCTACATGGATTTTCAGTCCTAAAATACACAGGCCATTCATAATGTCTTGTCTTTTGTGTGAGCTGTTTCTTGCCTTGGAATTTCATTCCTGTTAAATTCTCACTTATTTTCTAAAGCACAGCTCAGATGCTTTCTTCCTGCTTGGTTCTTTACCCGAGCTCCACTAAGAAGGTAATTTTTTTCTTTCCCTAGCACTTTCCTCTAATCACTGTAACAGCACATAAAATGTTAGAACATACTAATTTAGTAATGAGACTATATTCACAACTTTCATTAAAGGCATGAATTATGTTTTATTCATTTTGAAAGTTCTCTGCAGAATTTATCAAGAGAAAGCAATCAATACTTTCCTCAAATGAATAAACAAAGAAGAAAGAGTGACAAATGTATGCATTATTTTCTCCATTGCTTTTCATTTCTCCCACCTTTTGTTTCCTATTCTGTGAGGAAGTGGAATGTGAGAATAAGAGAGAACAAGCATAGATTATTAAAAGTGTGGGGAGTTCCCATCTTGGCTCAGCAGTAATGAACCGGACTAGTATCCATGAGGACATGAGTTCGATCCCCGAATTTTCTCAGTGGATTAAGGATCCAGTGTTGCCATGAGCTGTTGTGTAGGTCACAGAAGTGGCTCAGATCCTGCATTACTGTGGCTGTGGTGTAGGCTGGTACCTGCAGCTTTGCTTCGACCCCTAGCCTGAGAAATTCCATATGCCTCAGGTATGGCCCTAAAAAGACAAGAAAAAAAAGTGTGGAACACCTGAGCTGGCAGGTGATTCATTCAGACTCTTCATTTTATAGTTGATTTTTTAAAAAGAGCACAGGGTTCATAAGTATAAATAAGAATCCTCCTACTTATCTCTCCAGCTATATAATGGCTAGTTCTTTAGCCCAAAATGATTCATTTATCCAAAAAAATATTAATTAAGTGCTTACATGATAAGCTCACTGACTGGGAAATGAAGATATAAAGATAAAGTAAGACCAAGTGCTCCTAATTAAGAAAATGGCAATCTGAGGACCAGAGGTAGGATAAAAGACCACAGTGTCCCAGAACTTAGCACAGCACAAAGTACACTGAAGCATCATTTTTTTGCAGAGTATCAGAGAGGAAGAAAACTTTACCCTTCTAGTTTCTTATGACTGGTTTAAGAATTAATCTGGCATGAGACAGATTAACAGGAGAAATCAAATCTAATTTTAAATGTATAGGAGCTCCACATAGAGAGGAGGGTTACAGACCCCTTTAGGTCTAAGTTCAGAGAAAGAAAGTGAAAATAAGTTACATATGCCATCTTGAGCTAAGGAAAGGGATAGGGACCTGGGATTCGCATGGATAAGAAGCTAATTCATAGGACAATAAAAAGCAGAACCAGAGTTCCCTCGTGGCTCAGCGGTTAACAAACATGACTGGTATCCATGAGAACACAGGTTTGATCCCTGGCCTCTCTCAGTGGGTTAAGGATCTGGCATTGCCATGAGCTGTGGTGTAGGTCGCAGATGCAGCTTGGATCCCACATTGCTGTGGCCCTGGCATAGGCTGGTGGCTACAGCTCCAATTGGACCCCTAGCCTGGGAACCTCCATATGCTGCAGGTGTGGCCCTAAAAAGAGAGAAAGACCAAAAAAAAAAAAAAAAAAGCCAAAAAGCAGAACAGATGTTGAGTAACTAGATGTTTGCCCTGCCATACAAATGAGACCACTAAGATAAAATGTATCTCCAGTAATAACTCTTTTTTTTTTTTCTGGGAAAAATCCACAATTTAAATGCTTCTAGGTAGTTAAGGGAGGGCAGCAGTTCTTTTTGAGCCTGAAGACCCTGAATTACCTTTGGCTCAAAGTAATCCAGGTGCCATTTTGGCACATCTCAGGGAGGACTGTTTGGAACCTCTATAGAAGGCAATGCCAAAGAGATGACATAGTGCCTTGGAGTAGAGAATAAGCATGTGTTGGCTGCCCCTGGCTGCCTAGGGCAAGGCATTGCAAGCTAAAACGCTATTCACAAGTTCAGACAAATAGTTACAATTTTTCAAAGCAAAGATTAGATAGAATGGAGAATGTCCAGAAATCATGAGTCTTACAGCATTAGGAATGCCACTTGTATTTGGATCCTTTATTGTAAAAGGTAAGACCTAGAAAAGTGTTTAGTTAGAAAGCCCTCCCCCCCAAAAAAATCTTCTCAAGCAAACAAATCTCAACTGTGTGTCAAACAATATCAGACTTAAACACTTTCCCACTTATTTTCTCAGATGGCCTCAATCTGGCTACCATGGAAACAAACAAACAAACAAAAACTCATCAGAGCCAGGAAACCAAGAAATATATCAGGCTTAAAAACTGTACCCAGGAAAGTACTTTGGAGATGTTTACTAGTGTATAGGACTTCTGGAAACAATAGATGGGGAACAATGTAGATTTTTGAGGGAATCATATTTTATGGAAACAGTTCATGACTCTTGACTATTTAAGCCTAAAATGATACTTTGTGTCTCTCAAACTATAAAACCAGGAAATGGACTGCAAAAGGAGCAAAATACCCATTGACATCAACCACCTCCCCAAGGCCCACTCAAACTAGGGCCAAAGAAGAGAATATAAAAGAAAGAAAGCCATAGAGAATGGAGCCAGGTACAACAGATAGTAGAGAAGAGGGCTCTTCCAAGAAAGCAGAAGCAGAATCAGGGTCTAGTTAAGGAACCTCCCAACTATGGGAGGGGCCTTCTTAAATTCTTTCCAGAATGATAATTGTAACAGAGCATGTTTGCTATGTATCTTTTATTCTTCCCTTTTCTTAATGGAAGTTCTTACAGTTTCCTGGCCCTGTTATTACTTAACTAGGCTCTATTAATGGTAGCCAAAAGTCTCTGAACCACCGGTTTTACTTGTCTGTTACAAAAATATTCCCTGCTGTTGCTTCTTCCCACATCCAGAGTTCTACTATTATAATCATCGATCTCATGTAGAACTACTTATTTGATCAATCCTTTCAAGTAGCCTAGTCATCATTTTTATTGGAGGTTCAGTCACACATTGGTAATTTAAGAAAAATAAATTTTGTAAAATAAACAAAATGAAAGTAATATGCAAGTAGCATAATTAAATATTTAAGCCAAGCGGTTTTTGAAGAGGTCACCAAGACTAGGAAATGGATTGCTTAAGACAGAAATCGGATTTTTCATGAAGTTCATTAAATGTATTATATTAGAGGACTGTTCTGGTATGAAAATGCAACATTCCACTTGAGTTGTGGCGCAGGTGCCTCTCTGAGATGCTGTAAGGATATTGGAAGCCATGGAATCTTGTAATACCACTTTTCTTACCATAGAGACCTTAGAACTCAGTAAACTAATAGCCTAATTACTATCATTTAGGACTTATTGAATAAATTTTGTTAAGGCTTTGATAAGGATGATTATCCCCTTCATTCCTACTTAGGGCACAAATATGACTGCTAAATGGTCACGCCACTGAAGAACAGATCCCTCGACCCATCAGTCTTCTATCAGTGTTAGATTTACTTGGACCAGATATTAACTGGCACCTCAGTGACCTTGAGTCCAAAAGAATCATAGGGTACATCTTCCTATCCATTCTGGCATAAACCAAGACCATTATTTGGTACTGCAAATCCCCTGGATCCCATTAGGAATGATCCAGTATATCCCCTGTCATCTGACCCAGTCTGTCTGGTATCAATCACCATCTCTAAGGGTAATAGTATGTTAACATTGTTCACAAGGGATCCAGCCCAGTATCCTAGGGTTAATAGGCTGATTATTCTTAGTATGGTTTCATTGTTCCCAACATAAAGGGGATTTCAAGACCACAGCCTGGTGTTGACCATGTAAATTCATCCTATAGTTGCAGGAGGTTTCTTCCTAATAAATGGGAGGTTATAGTTCTGGGCTGAGATTCAACTCACTGTTCTGATTGAGTTGGAGTAAACTTTAAAGAAAATTTCTATTTCTGGACAAGGTCACCATAGGGATTATTGAGCGTCACAGTGAAAGGATCTCATCTATCTCATCTAGTAATATCTATTGGGACCTGAACAGAAATATAATTTCTTTCTTGTAAGATAAATTTTCTGAAGGCCATCCAATCAGAGCCTCACACAGAAGAAAGCCACCAAAATAAACTGAAAGAACTGGATGTAGGTAATTATCCACAACCCAACAGATGGACTGGTTTCTAAAATCTGCATAGGATGTGCTCATGATAGAAAAACGCTTGACTCACATGCAAAAGCCTAAGAAATTAAGAAAAGATTATAAATGATCATCTGGGTCAGGTTCAGCATCTTGGGCCAGCTGTCTACTTCTGATATTATGTTCTTCTTGTCCTGGTATAGGTGAACTTTCTCCTCCATTTTAAGGTAATTTTTGAGGTCAGCCACCCTCTCTATAGACCATTCTGGTGTAGTGGCCCTTTTTAAGTAGGAAATAGGAATTTCAGAGTCAATTCCTTTTAGTTTTTCTGGGCATGAGTACCTGGTAAGGGCCTCTCCATCTAGACTGGAGTGAATCCTTTAAACTGGTGTCTTTTCCGATGTACAGAACCCCCTGGTTGTAGATCATGGGACATCTTCATTCAGAGCTTCATAACCTTCAGAAACTAGCTTAGAATACCTTTTTAATAACTCAATTTTTTGCAATAATGTAACTATCTCCTTTTAACAATACAGATTCACATCTCATCAATTTTATTGGTCTTCCTGTAATAATTTCAAAGGGAGACAAAAAATGTTTGCCAAAAGGGGTAGATCTAAGGTTGAGAAGGACCAATGAAAGGGTCTCTTTGGCCAAAATAAGGAATAAACATCTATAATTTTAGCCAACTGGGTTTTAATTGTTCCACTTGTTCTTTCTACTAACCCAGAAGATGGGGGCTGATAAGCACAATGAAAACGCTGCACAAAAGGCCAAATCTTACAAAATTCTTTGATAATTTGTCCAGTAAAATGAGTTCCTCTATCACTATATTATTTCTAAGGGAACCAAGTAGGGATCACTCTTTCTAAAATCAGTCATCCTGCTGATTTCACAGTGGTGCCTCTGCATGGGAATACCTCAAACCAATGGGAAAACATCAAACCGTAACAAGTACATATTGGTAAGCTTGAGCGGGAGGCATCTGGATAAAATCAACCTGCCAAACTTCCAAACCCTTCCGTGCAGACAATGGAAAACTCTGTAATAATTTTCCTGGATTATATTTTGTGCAACTGGTGCAATAATTGCAAAAATAAACCTTTCAAGCTATACTAAAGGAAGGGTTTCAGAAGTATTTTTTGTCCCCTAATACCATTTTATCTGGATTCCAATGAGTTAAAAATCATGAATTTATTTTTAAAATAGGATATTGAGCTTCGAATGTAAGGATCAGCTTTATTTAAGTCAGATCTTCCTCCTTTTTGTTTCCAAACATCCTCTTCTCTCTCAGGAGCAGTTCCTTGAAATTTTAACAAAGTATCAGTAAGGTTACTTGGAGGTCTAAAAACAAAAACAGCTGTTAGTGGGTTGTTTTCATTCTGCAGAGCCACTGCCTTGGCAGTGTCATAGATTAAAGGGTTCCCTTTGCTTCTGCAATGTCAGCCTTTAAATGCCCTGATACCTTAATAATAGCTAACGCACTTGGCAGTAGAATTGAATCTGATAATTCTTCTATTTGTTTCCCATTTTTAATAGGCTCTCCTCTTGTTTCTAAAGCATACCAGAGTCATGGGTCACCTCAAAAGCATAGCAGCTGTCTGTGCAAATGTTAGTAGCCTTTCCTTTTGCCAACCTGCAGGCTTTTATTAGTACTGTTGAGGAAGAAACATTAGGTAAGGGAACATTTTCAAGGACTGTCACTGGAAAAATGATGGCAGTACCAACCTGGTATTTTCCATGAGGTCCTTACATTTGAGGTTGTTGGTTCAATCCCTTGGTCTCGCTCAGTGGGTTAAGGATCTGGCATTGCTGCAAAGTGCAGCGTAGGTCACAGGTGTGGCCCGGATCCCATTTTGGCTGTGGCGTAGGCCATAGCTGCAGCTCCAGTTGGCCCCCTGGTCAGCCCCAGAACTTCCATATGTCACAGGTGCAGCAGTAAATAGAAAAAAATTTTTAAAAAGAAGAAAGGTGAATTTTAAAACTCAGAATTGTTCTGACTAATGCCGGATGTCTGTTCACACTGTATGATTTATCATAGGAAACTTTTCAGAGATTAAGGAAATGAGATGCTGTGGCATAGTTGCAAATGTGGCTCGGATCCCCCATTGCTGTGGCTTGAGGCATAGCGAACAGCTGCAGCTCTGATTCAACCCCAGCCCAGGAACTTCCATATGCCACAAGAGCAGCAGTAAAAAAAAAAAAAAAAGAAGAAAAGTTAGGTTTGGTGAGAGTAAGATCATTTCACGGGAGGTTAATCGACTTGTCGAATAATGCTGAGTGTGATGAGAGTTCAGTAAGGCTTTGGCAGAGTGAGGAACAAAGATCGGGAGAAGGTGACTCAGTCATCTATTCTGCGGTCTGATGCAGCACAGCTGTTGTGACAGCCCAGAGACAAGAGGGAGGCCCCTAACTACTGGATCTAACTATTGGGTGTAATATCCTATTGGCCAGGGGAGAGAAAAGGACTGCAAATGCCCACTGTGGTATACGGAATGATTGGCCAACATGGACCTGCTGTGTGGTACAGAGGACGCTACCCAACATTCTGTGACAATGTATGTGGGAAAAGAACCTGAAAGAGAATGAATGTGTGCAAAACTAAAACTGAATCGCTTTGTTAGACAGCAGAAATTCTCACAAACTTGTGAATCAACTATAGTTCAATACAATTTTAAAAAATGAAAAAAAAAAAAAATCCTGTTGGCCAGCAGTAACCTCCATGTTGCTGGGTTAATACTCTTAGTGCAGTTTGTCTTCATGAACAACGAAGAAGAGTAATTCATAAATTGGATGTTGCAAGGCTGGGGCCCTGGACTTTAAAAAAAAAAAAAATACCTGCAAAAGAGAATGACACAATTTTCTCACTTCAGGCTCCAACTAATTCAGTAAATTCTTTAATGTAGATGGGCTTATAGTGAACATGGTGGGGGGTGAGGGATGTGATGATGTACTGAAAAAGAAATAAAGGCAAAACGAGAGGAAATATAAGAGAATGAAAATGAATAAGAACATAATGTTGTCTCCGAGGGAAGAAGAGGAAACGGGAAATAGGAAGGAACAATAGGAGAGAAGAAATGATAGTAAGTAAGATGGAGTTTTGTTTTTGCTTTTTGTTTCCTTTTTTAGGCAAAAGAAAGCAACATGTGAGAACTGCAAGCACAGCTGAGGTGCAGATCAGGTAGTTATTGTAGGAAAGGAAAAAAAATTTTCCTCTGCTTTTCTAGGTTCTTGGCTGAGAAGCTCAGTAATAAAAAAAGGCAGATTAACAGGACAAAAACAAACAGAAGGTTAATAACAGGCGTACCTCCTGTGTCCATTGGAGAGGCCTAGAAAAACCAAGATGTTCCTCAAAATGGTCCGAGTCACCACCTTATGCAACATCTTCAGCTAAAAACAAAATTAGAAGTTTGGGGAGAGGGAGAACATTTGGGAGAGGTTATCAGAAAAAGCACAGGAGTTCCCGTCGTGGCGCAGTGGTTAATGAATCCGACTAGTAACCATGAGGTTGCAGGTTCGGTCCCTGCCCTTGCTCAGTGGGTTGACGATCCGGTGTGGCCATGAGCTGTGGTGTAGGTTGCAGACGCAGCTCGGATCCCGCGTTGCTGTGGCTCTGGCGTAGGCTGGTGGCTTTGGCTCCAACTGGACCCCTAGCCTGGGAACCTCCATATGCTGCGGGAGCGGCCCAAGAAATAGCAAAAAAAGAAAAAGAACTTCAACATGTGGGAGTTCCCGTTGTGGCGCAGTGGTTAACGAATTCGACTAGGCACCTTGAGGTTGTGGGTTCAATCCCTGGCCTTGCTCAGTGGGTTAAGGATCTGGCGGTGCCATGAGCTATGGTGTAGGTCACAGACGAGGCTCGGATCTGGCATTGCTGTGACTGTGGTGTAGGCCGACAGCAACAGCTCTGATTAGACCCCTAGCCTGGGAACTTCCATATGCTGCGGGAGCGGCCCAAAGAAATAGCAAAAAGACAAAAAAAAAGAAAAAGAAAAAGCACACTAAACAAGGTTTTTCAGGCGTATGTAGATCATCCCTCTCCATTGAGAAGAACTTCTAGGGATTTAGTTGGTCATCCTTCCCTTGGTACAGCGAGGAGACAGCCTTACAAATGGGGATTTCTCTTACAAATATTTCTTACAAAGGGGTAACTACTACTCAATTTCCCGAGATTTTCCTATATCTGCTTTTCTTAGAAATGATCAGCCTAAAATAATCCTTTTACCCAAGAGACATAATTTGGGGTGGCAAATCCTGTTCCCTTTCAACATTATGAATATTAAGTGTGAATCATAGCCTATGGATAAACAATTAAAAATAATAAAGGGTTACTGTCTTCTTAGCATTCTTAATTGATATAATTCACTTCATAACTCATTTATTGACATAACTCACTTTATAACTGATCAGCCGTCTTAAAATGAAGTCAGAATACTATTACCATCATTTGTCTTTAATTTTTTAAAATATAGAACATCAATGAATAGCCTCCTTTAAAAGCAACTAATATTTTCGGAGTACTAACTCTACTGAGCATTTTGCATGTATAATTTTCTGTAATCCTCACAACAATCTTATACGATAGGAACAATTATTGTTACCAGTTGAGAAAAACCCTTGACTGGGCCTAAGACTGATGGCAAATTCCACAAACTACTACTCTATATTGCCCCCTAATGGCATGTCTGAAAAAAAGTTTTCTTCCATTCCCCATGGTATAGTGTTAGAATCATGAGCACATTGCACCATTAGCCATTAAATGTAGAAAGACTACTTAGTGTGTCTGAATAGAACAATGAAAAATAATCAAAGATAGAAGCACCGTTACTATATGGTGATAGTAAGAATGATTATTCATTCATTATTCTGGGCTTCTTCTCAGTCAATTATTTCACTCATTTACAGGGGAACTGGAAAATGTGTATACATTCCAAGTGCAAATGTGCACATTTATATTGATATATGTGAATATTATATATTATATAAGATTATTATATAATGTATAATGATATATTATTATTATATAAATAATATTTATATATTATTATTGTTAGTATCAGTATATAATTCTTATTGTATATTATATATGAAATTATATGTGTGAATGTATATATATATGTATATATATATATATATATATATATGTATATTTAAACAAGTAAGCAAGATGGGTCATGTTACCCCTGAAGACCTGTGTGTTTATGCAATTATAGAGTGAGTAGAGACTGGACCCAAAGTCAATCCAGATAATCCATGCCACAAGTACAGCACAAAGCTCCTTTAAAGACACTGTGACCAACAATTAAATGTGCTGAGATTCTCCCTTATGCGCATGGACTTACCATAATCTAGGAATCATAATAATTTTTCAACAACAAAAAAAGCATGGTGTGTCATATAGTATTTGTGGTTTATAACAAAATAGATCTATTTTTACCATGGGCAAAGAGAATAAGTATATATCTTCAATTAATGTATATTCAGTTTTTCTTCAGACTTTTCAATTATTGTGTCGAGAATTTCATTCTTATTGGGAATGCTGATAAATTGCTTTTTTCTATAATTATAAAATAAATAAATGAATTATATTTATTTTGAATTATAAAATAAAAGGTCTCTGATATAGTTGTAACAGAAATGATTGATATTTAATTTGTTTATGCTTATTTTGTATATACCTTCTGCTGTTTCAGAGACATATGACCTCAAACATAATATTGAAGATTTATGCACTTGTTTCTACAAGGTAAAATGAGAATAACATAAAACAACAAAATATAAAGCATTTTAAGTATAGAATAATATATCAGAAATGCTTAATTAAGCAACTGGCATATGATGAGCACTCCATAAATATTAAACCCTCCACATTTTTATCAATATTTATCCTCTCTTTCTCGCTCCATATGCATATATATATTTTTCCTTCCAGTATTATTGGGACATAGTAGACATACAGAACTGTATAAGCTTAAGTTACACGGCATAATTATTTGACTAACACATCAAGAAATGATTATCACATTAAGTTTAGCAGACATTCATCATCTCATATAGATACAATATTAAAGAAATAGAAAAAAAAAACCCTTTTTTCTTGTAATGAGAACTCCTAGGATTTACTCTCAACTTGCATATATAAGTTGAATATAATTATATTAATGTTAATTATATTTATCATGTTGTAAAATATATCTCTAGTACTTATTTATCTTATAACTGGAAGTTGGTACCTTTTAACCAATTTTTTATCCAATCTGCCCATCCCCAGCTCCCGGCTCTGGCAACCACAAATCTGATTTCATTTTCTATTAATTTGTTTGCTTGTTTTTGTTTTATAACTCACCACCATAAGTCTAGTTATGATATGTCACCATACAAAGATATTTTGTACTTATTTACTATATTCCCCACTGTTACTGTTTTTGACATCCTATTTTGTATCTTTTTGTTTTGTGTATCACTTAACTATTTATTGCAGATATAGATAATTTTACTATTTTTGTCTTTTAATCTTCCTGCTAGCTTTATATATGGCTGTTTTACTGACTTCATTGTATATTTGTCCTTAACAATGAGAATTTTTCCTATGATAAATTTCATGTTTCTTGTTGTAGTCTTTCCTTTAACATATCTTGTAAAGCTGATTTGGTGGTGCTGAATTCTTTTAGCTTTCCAACAAATCTGAATGAAAAACTTTCCAGGTGGAGTACTCTTGATTGTACATTTTTTTCCATTTCATCACTTTAGATATATCATGCCACTCTTTTCTGGGCTGAGGAATTTTTGCTAAAAAGTCAGGCTGATAGACTTATGGGAGTTCTCTTGTATGCTACTTGTTTTTCCCTTGATGCTTTTAATATTCTATCTTAATCTTTATTTTTTGTTATTTTAATTACAGTGTGTTTTGGAGTTATCCTCTTTGGGTTAATCTTGTTTGGGATTCTCTGGACCTGGATGTTTGTGTCTTTTCCCAGGTTAGGGAACTTTTCAGCTATTACGTCTTAAAGTATGTTCTCTGCCTCCTTTGGTTTTCTCCTTCTGGGACCCCTCTAATGCAGATGCTAGTATGCTTGATGTTGTCCCAGAGCTCTCAAACTGTCCTCATGTATTTTTTTCTTTTATCTTTTTTTTCTGTTCAGCTTCAGTGATTTCCACTACTCTGTCTTCCAACTAATTGATCTGTTCCTCTGTATCGTTTAATCTACTGTTGATACCTTCTAGCTTACTTTTCATATTAATTTTTTGTATCCATCATCTCTGGTTCTTTATATTCTATAACTCTTTGTTAAAATTTTCTAATATCTCATTCTGTTCATCCAATCTCATTCTCATTCAATCTCCTGTTGATTTCTTTGAATGTGCTTACAATCATTATCTCAAATCCTCTGTTGGGCAGATTGCCTTTCTCCAATTCACTTAGTTCTTCTTCTCCTGGGGTTTTAGCTTGTTCCTTAATTTTGAACATATACCTCTGTGGTCTCACTTTGCTTAATTTGCTTTTTTATTGTTATGTATCTACCTTGTAGGTTGGTTATGTTTCCCAACCTTGGAGAAGTGACTTTTGGTAGGAGACATCCTATGTATCCAAACAGTACACCCTCCTCTAATCTCCAGAGCTATATGCTCTATGGGTTCCCCCTATTTGGGCTGCATGGGTCTTTATGTATTGGCAGACTGATTATGTGAGTGGTCTGGTAGCCATGGCTGGCCTTCTGGTCTCCTTGATTGCCAGGCCCTGCCTTGTGTTGAGGCTGCTGACCACTGGTTGGCAGGGTCAGTTCAGAAACCTGCTATCTACTGAGCCACAGGTGGTTCTGGAGCTAATGATGGCCCACTAGTGGATGAAGCTGGATTCATAAGTGTGTGGTTATCAAGAGTTGGGGGATCCAGGATCTAATGTCAGCCTGCTGGTGGGTAAGCCCAATTCTAGGCAAAGCTGGCTGTGGTGCCTGTTGCAACCCAAAGCAAATGTTGACCTGCTGGTGAGTGTGGCTGGGTCCTTAGGCATCTGGATGAAGTGTTCAAGGTGTCTTAGAGCTGGTATTATCCTGCTGATGGGCAGGACCTGGGCCCAGGGGTTCCCAAGTCTGGTGACTACCCACTGATGAATGAGTATATTTCCAAGGCTAGTGCTGGAATACTGGTACTTTAAGCCATGTCCTAGACCTTCTGGTGGACATGGCTTGGTCCTGGGACAGCTGTGAGCTCAGGAGATCATAAGGCAGCCAGCCTGCTGGAGGATGGGTCTGCATGCCTGCCCAACTAATTATTTGGCTTGAAGTGTCCCAGCACTGGTGCTGAAAGGCTGGTGTGCAAAGCCATGTCCTGGCTCTAATAAGCTACAGAGAGAATTCCAGAATAGCACTTGTCTGCACCAGTGTCCACACAGGTTGAACTGGCTCCTAATAATGGCTGTTAGCATCTACATACTTAGGGTGAGCTCCAGTTGCTTCCTGCCTCCATGGGAAATTCTCCAAAGTCAGCAAGTGGGTCTGGCCCAGGCTTCTTTCAATTACTGATTCTTCCCTGGGTCTTGGATCATGGGAGACTTTGTAGGCTCTTTTTGAGAGTAGAATCTGCTTCCCATAGCTCTTGTCTCTCCTGAAAATAATCCCAAGTGGCCTTCAAAGCTGAACATTCTGAGGGCTCATCTTCCCCGTGCAAGACCCCAGCTAGGTGGCGTAATGTGGGGATCGGATCACCAATTCCCTGAGGGGGACCTATGCAATTGTAATTATCCTCCCATTTGTGTGTGGTCCACCTGAGGGTATGGGTCTTGACAATACCATGTCTCCACCCTCCTGTGCATCTCCTCTGATTCCTTCTTATATTTTTAGTTGTAGAAGATTTTTTTATGCCAGTCCTCTGATATTTCTTGTCAAGTGTTGCTCTGTAAATAGTTGTAATTTTAGACTGTCCCTGGGAGGAGGTGAGCTCAGGTTCTTCTTATTCCTATTTTCTCTATATATTCTTGATATTGACTATTATAAATCTATAAAAGGTATTGAAAATATATATTTAAAACATTAGGGTTCTCTAATAGAATATCTAAGCTGGTAATCAATTTGAATCAAATTATTTTAAGAAAACTAAACATTTTGCATTTATTTTAAGAAGACGGTTAAAATGCCTATTCTCAAAAATTCATTTGTTTGCTCATTCATTCAATTTCTATTTACCAGGAACCTACTACCTGTCTAGTATTGTGATACACACTGTAAAGAATGCAAGGATTTCTTCTCACAAGCAAATATAATATAATTTAAAATATAATAAGATATATTTGATACTTATTTTAGAATATAAGATATATGAGATATGTATTTTATATAAAATATGTAAATAACTCTAAGAGGGAGAACAAAAACTGCTATAAGATAAAAATAATACAAGAAAATGCAATGTTATAGGCACTTAAAGGAAGCACATACATCATATGGGCAGGAGAGACCTTAACAGGAAAGACCGTAACAGCTCTTCTATATAAAAGAGTTTAAATTATGAGATGTAGTGAAGGGTGGATAGAAGTTTGTACAGTGATGAAAAAGGATGGGATACTATCTTGTCCATCATATTCAAATGGAAAATTCTATTTTCTGACATTTTAACTGAAGTAGGTGATTGAGGTGGGTTTTTTTCTCTCTTGCAGGTCAGCCACTCAAATCCAAGAAAAATAAAATTCTGACTAGACAAGACTTTTAAACCAAGAAAGGTTGAATTTCAATTTAGAGTTTCTAAGGACATCTGAAATACGTGACGTGGGTCATTCACCTATCGTTGCTCGGAGTAGTAGGACATATAGCTTCTGGCAAAGGGAATACTCTGTTCAATCAGCAGAAATACTTTTGCTGCTGGTAAAAATGATACACCTGTGTAAGCCATCAAAATATCTAATATTTCTAAGTGGGCCCAGCATCCCTCTTTCTAATGCTTATCTGATAGCATCCACACCAGAACTGAACCCATTATACACCATGCTTTCCAAAAGACAGCATCGGAAATAGAACAGCCAGACAGACGCACATGCAACATGTCCTTTTCCACCTCTATGCTCAGGGGATGGCATCAAGAAGATAGTTGCACAGCCCTCCCAAGTAAGGAACTGCCATTCATAGCAAGGCTCTGTCCTTTTCATTTCAAGACCTGGACAGAGGCAGCCGGAGGATATGGCAAATTGCCATCACCATTCCAAGAGATTCCCTCCATTAGAGCATGGTAGGAGAAGGAACTAAATGTTTTCTTTAGCAGCTGGCCACTAAAATACATTTCAAGTCAGCGTTTTTATAATGACTAGCCTTCTTAGAGAACACTGCTTCTGTGCCCTCTCCATCTTGACTTTGTCACTCGGTAGCACTTCTTATTATCTTCTTTTTATAATTCTTGCCTGCAGCAAAGCTACCTGCAGAATGCTATTTTTAACACTAATACTGCAGAGGCCATTTATTAACACAACTATCTCTGTTTGTTTTAAAGAGACACTACTCTCTTTATAACCTTTATAAAAAGGTTGGGGTGTTATACAGATCTCAAAAACAAAATGGTGAAGAAAAAGAACATTATAGAATGATATCTATAATTTAAGCATTTTTAAAAACGTGGACAAAATGTACCTTATTAACGGTTGCCTTTAGGTATATGATAAAATATGAAAACTGGCTTAGAAGGAAGCCCATTATATTTTTGACAGTGGTTGTCAGGGGGTTGGGGATGTGGAGACGAAGGGAAATTTTGGATATAGGGGATAAATAAAATTTCAACTTTACATAAATATATATGTAAAATTTCTATTTAAAAATATGCAGCAAATGTAATACTAAAGTGGTTAATTCTGGTAGAGAGTCACTGAGTATGTACTATAGTCTTTCATATACTGTTCTATAATTTTGCTATGTCAAATAATATTAATTTTAGAAGCGATTGAGCTGCTGGTAGTTGAGACATGTCCTTATGCAGGAACAGTGTAATTTTGCTAGATGTGATTGTGTTCTTTTGAACTACATGAAGCAATATGTTTCTAAAGGCACAGACACTTAACAAGCTCCATGAGAGTGGTGAAGTCAATAAAAGAAATAGTAAAGCAGTTTTGGTATGCATATGAGGGCCAGGGAATACGCTCAAACTATTAAAGGAGAGTATTTAGCACAAATATAATCTTCCTGTGATCATGTACTTTATGCCTACTCCATGGAAAAATTACATGTTTATATTGATTTCACCACTAACTAACTAAAGTCTAAACAACATTAGGTGCAGTAGATAAAACAATCTTGGTGAGAAAGAAGGCTACAATGGTTATTAGATGCGGAGACCTTCAAGTTTAGGATAGTAACCTTCTTCTTATGCCCTCAAATCAAAGTTGCTTGAAATAAAGATAAATTGGAGTTCCTGCTGTGGCACAATGAGATTGGATGTGTCCCTGGAGCATTGGGATGCAGGTGAAATCTCCAGTCCGGCACAGTGGGTTAAGGTTCTGACATGACCGCGTTGCCACAGCTGCGGTACAGCTGCAGAGTAGGTCCAAACTGCAGCTCGGATCTGCTCTCTGGTCTTGGAATTCCATATGCCATGGGGCAGCCTGAAAATAAAAGAAAAAAAAAAAAAAGCAACGACAACAACAAATAAAGGTAAACGCACTCAACTCTGTGGATTATGTTTAGGCATTCTATAATAGAGTCTTACCCAAAGAGGAAAGCAGTTAGATGGATGAGTCAGTAACACCAGCCCCTGGCTGACAGTGATGCATTACATTGCCATTCCTGAGGGGTCAGCTGTTTAAAAACTTAGCAACTTCCATAAAAGTCCAAAGAGAAAAAGTATCAGGACATTTTGGCCTTCAGACACAAAGGACGGTTCCCGATTTTTAAGAAGAGGATAATTTGCTGAAACTGAATGCAGATACGATCTACCAGCTCAGATTTACTACACAGAAGACTCTGTGAGAATCAGAGATAGGACCATCCATCCTGTCCCTGTTATCAGTACCAGCTGCAGCACATGGCAAACTGACTTTAAATTCAGGTCTCAGCTTGAGCCCAACATAAACTACACTGCCCCCAATTTTTTTCTTTCCTGCTTCTTTTCTCTTTTCCCAGTGCCTTCCGTCCTCTCTTTAGGGGTCTTCGAGGTTCGTTTTTCATTTTCTAAGTGCCAGAAAAGAACTGAAAAATGAGGATTGGAGACTGGATAATGTATTAATCAATCTAGAATCATCTGCCTTTAGAAAGAAGAACTGAAGTCTTCTCTCCTCTGCTCCAATAAATGTCTCTGAGACACAGACATCCAGAAGGAGCCCAAAGTGCATTCTGCACTTGATCTTCAGACTAGATTACATCCCTATGAGCCCCAGTGTGAATCCTTTTGCCCCTCTGACTTTGCTCACAGTGGTGCCTGGATGCCAACCAGCAAATTAGAGTGGTGCTTAAGAGCTCAGACTCAGGAGCAAGATTGCTTAAGTTTCTCAACCCTGATCCATTATTAAGACTCCTACATTTCTCTGTCCCCACTTTCCTAACTTCAAAATACATGAAGATAATAACAGAGCCTAACTCGAAAGGTTATTGGGAGGATTAAATATGTTAATATATACAAGCCATTCAGCATAGTGCTTAATCATTATTGATGGCAAAGTGCTGCGCAAAATCCCGAGTAACATCTGAGTGACGCAGCAAATCATTTAGAAGGTGTAATAACGACGACAGAACAAAGGGCTTGGAATAATTACTTTTAATCTGCTTGTTCTTCCTTATAACACTCTTTTTATCCAGATTCAGGAGTTAAAAGTCACCGAACGCAAATTTCATTACTTTCTCCGCTCACTGCAAGCGCCTGGGCTGTATATTTATCCTCTTCATCCTACCTAACATTAGGCTATGCCTTGAATTCCAGTACTGGTGCCCCAGTAATTCCTGTCAGCTCTCCATTTGGGGGGCTGGAGTCCTGCCATTGACTAGACCTTCCATATAAATATTAACCACTCCATAGCCCCAAGTGCCCTCATTCGTAAGTGAAGCTACAACTGCAAGAAGGACAAACAAACAAAAAACTGAACATCTAATTGCACAAGTCTCTACATCCATGGAGGATGTATTTTTACTCTTTTAAGCTTGCAACCTACAAAGTCAATTACTCTGCTAACTGATACTCTTCTAGACTTTTAATTCACTGATCTCTCTGACGTTTTAACTCCTACTAATTCCTACAATCACAGCTCAAGTTGACTTCCTTCCTGATCCATTTTTGTGTTTCTTGTAGGACACTGTGAATCTTCCATCATAACGTTCAGTATGGACAATTAGGGTGATCTGTACAATTTTTGCTGAGCCCTGTATTCCTGGGAAACATGGTTAAAAACAAACAAACAAACAAACAAAAAACACTCTCCCAGCCTTTGTGTTCTGGAAAACAGCTTAGTTCAAAGAACTGCCCTTCTGCACATGACTGAGTTAAAACTTATGGATAGCCCTGCTTGTTCACCTAGGACAAGGCCAGACAAATTCCCTTCAAAATTCTATTCTTTTTCTCATGAATGGTAAGCTCAATAGTTTGTCCACACTGACTAATCAAAACAAAATGCCTCCTAAGTTGACCAAATTTTAACCAGGCTTCTCTCCATCCCCAAAGCCCCTGAACTTTGGTCCACTCTGGAGCACTAGAACCCAGAACACTCTTTCCTAAGGGGTCTTTAAGGACAAAATCTCCGTGCCCAGGGAAAAACATCAACTTTCCCATTATGGCACCTCATTTCATTTCCCCCTACTTGGGTCTTTCTCACCTTGTTTACTGCTCCCAACAAAAGCCCTTTCTGCCTGCTCTCTCGTGTAATTTAAGCTCTCATGGTCAGAAGTCCCTCCCTGCTGGAAATATTCCCCCCACCCTGTTACAGTTTTATTCTTCCATTACTGCAATATTAAGGCTCCTTTACCTGAGTCCAGATTTGTCTTTTCTTTGGCATCACACTTTATTGTAATTATCTTTTTTATCTTCTGTATCCTTCACTAGATTATAAACTCTGTGAGTGCAGGGACTATGTCTCTTTTATTCACACCTACTTCACAAGAGTCTATCACAAAGCTGTGTCATAGGAAGTGCTCAGAGATTGATCTATTATTGAATATTATTTAGCTCTGACTTTGCAGATCTAATTCATCAGTTCAAAGGTATCTGTTTGATCCTGAAATTCAGGATCACAATCTGAAACAGCAACCAAGTAGCGAAAGGGTAATTAATTTTTAAGTGTCAAGAAATAGATCATGCATTATACGGCAGTATCATATGGTAATTGGATATACTGAAGTTGCATATTAAAAACACTTTCTAGAGTTAAAATGGAAAATAATTTTTGGTTACTTGCGTATTAGAGGCATTTGGCTCTCAAAAATGTTTCTATTAAGCATATCCATCAGTATGATGAAATGTTTGTTTCTCATGCAGCAGCACTATTTGGATAACAAACTTTTAAACAAAAATGATATTTTGAATAGTCAAAAATTTTTGACACAGTAAGTATAAGATATACTTTTAAATATATTTTAAACGTGGCCTAAGGTAAGATTCTATAATGCAAAAGATAACAAAATGTCTTATAATTTTTTAAAAGCATGTCATAATTAGGAGAGATATCATTTAGTTAGTTCAGATCCTAGAGGCATATCAAGAAATGCTCATCTCCTCTCATTTGGCTATTTCCATAAATCCTGACCCACACATCCCTTTACAACTCTGTATTTACTAGCTTCTTTGCAAAGTTTACAGAAGCTTCAAATTATATCTTAATAATCCATCTTAGGTGCCTCTTCTAATATTGATTCTCTCATCTCAGACTTAACTCCATGCCAAAACTTGTTTTTCCAGGACACAGAAGCAATATGCATTTAATCTTGACTGTCAAGGCATTTCAACACCTTTAATTCTGGGTGCATCTTTAGGAATTTGAATCAAGATATTTTGTTTTATTTGATTAAAAGTAAGAGCTAAATTATATATTACAGTTATTTAAATATTTATGATAAATAAATAGGGATATAAATACATTTATAGAATAGTTCTGGGATTTTCTGGCCACCCTCGTAGCATGCAGAAGTTCCTTGGCCAGTGATCGAACTTGTACCACAGCAGTGACCCAAGCTACAGCCTTGGCAATGCAAGATCCTTAACTGCAAGGCTACCAGGGAACTCCAGAATAGTTCTGCTTTTGGCAATTTGAGATGCTTTTGTTTTTAGACATCGATTCAGAATTGGTTATTTCTCTTTAGAATTTTAAAATCTAAATACTAACATAATAGTTAATCATAGATGGCAGGTAAGTTTCACATGCCGTACCAATGATGCTCAATAGGCAGGAACTGCCCGGTGCATCATGTTTAGAAGGTGTGTAAGGCCATGTCTGAATTTAATGTTATCCTTATTGATTATTCATAATTGAAATGTACTTGAGAAGCAAAAATAGCAAAATATTGTACTGAGTTTTATATTTTTGGACTATAGTAATATGTCCAATTTTATATATTTGGACTATAGTAATATGTAAATATATACATTTTTGCTCACAAGAAAAAGTAACTTTTGATTATTAGAAGAGTACAATATATGTACGTAATACTACATATACTATTACAAGTGTACATACACTACATAGACATCTATACAATTACCTATGTAGGTATATATCAGCAGTGATATTTTAATTTATGAGTAAGATTGCTTTACACCGGTCATTGCATCACTCTCCAACAGATCAAGTCAAGGACAGCTCCTTTTCTTACTTAACTGATTTCCTCAAGAGAATTAGAGTATATAAATACGTGTAATGGAAAACCCTTGGTATTTCTGAAATGTAGCATAGGCAAGAATACTATTAGGAGTGAAAAAGAACCTCATTGTAAAATTAATTTAGGGACTTTAATTTTAGCGTTTTATTACTACCGAGCAATGAAACAAGATAAGAGAAGTTTTAGGGGAAACTCTTCATTAAAAATAGACATCTGACTTCTGTTTTTGATAGTTTGATGCATGAGAAAGTTTGAACAACTATCAATAAATCAAGTCTGGAACTGGATGAAATGAGTTTTAAGTAATTAGGTGATTATATAAATGGGAAGAATTTGAAGAACCCACAAAGGCCGCAAACCAAATATGCAGAAATCTCAGAAAGAAAGCAAGTTTTGTAGATAACTTTCCCTGAGGGGCCAATTTATCCTGCTATTGAATTTCCATTTTTTCTGGCTCTGAGGAACAAATGGAGCACATGATAAAGCGGAGGACTCCTCATGGAAGTGCAGATGAAAGAACACACCTGCACAAATCTGGGTCTCACACGAGTTACAACCCTATTTTAACAGTGACTATAAACAATAAGTAAGATTTAGGAGTTGTCGTCGTGGCGCAGCAGAAACGAATCTGACTAGGAACCATGAGGTTGCTGGTTCGATCCCTGGCCTCGCTCAGTGGGTTAAGGATCCGGCATGGCCATGAGCTGTGGTGTAGGTCACAGATGCAGCTGGGATCTGGCATTGCTGTGGTTGTGGTGTCGGCCGGCAGCTGTAGCTCTGATTCAGCCCCTAGCCTGGGAACCTCCGTATGCCACAGGTGTGGCCTTAAAAGGCTAAAATAAACAAACAAACAAACAAACAATAAGTAAAACTAACACACAAAAACCCTCTCTTGACCTTGGTGCTGAGTGGAGAAGAGAAGTATCTTACTCTCCTTTTCTGTCTAAACGTGGCCTCAGCTTTATATACACTCTGTGTACTGCATATGGTATACACAGGGTAAAATAGTATATAACTGAGTGCTGGATGATGCCTACATCTATTTGCCTTACAAGCATCTCAGATTCAACATGCTCAAAATCAAGCTTAGAGTTTCCCTCCTACCCTACCTCTACTCATTCCAATGTCTGTGTTTCCTGTGATTGTGGGTGCACTTTCCATCTACGTGGGTGGTGGACTATTTCTTTGTCCTGCAGACTCTACTTCTACATATCAGTCAAATCTCTTATTCCATCTCTTTTTTCCCACAATATTATCTAAGATAAGTTGTTCCCCACGCCTCACCTAAATTTCCCTACATCACCAAACCCATCTCCTTTTCTAGTTTGTATGGCTTTGCTGGGGCTTCTGTAACAAAGTATAACCAAGTACCTCAGACACAGTGGCTTCAGTAATGGAAATTTATTTCTCCCCGACGTGGACAGTGGAAGTCTGAAACCAAGGTGTCAGCAAGGTTGGTTTCTTCTGAGGCCTTTTTCCTCTGTATTCACCCAGCTCTTCCATATGTCCATATCTGAATGTCCTCTCTTATAAGGATACCAATGCTCCTGGATTAGGGATTACTCTAAAGATCTCATTTTTATTTTTATTTTATTTTATTTTCCCACTGTACAGCAAGGGGATCAAGTTATCCTTACATGTATACATTACATTTTTTTATTCCCCCATCCTTTGTTCTGTTGCAACATGAGTATCTAGACAGAGTTCTCAATGCTATTCAGCAGGATCTCCTTGTAAATCTATTCTAAGTTGTGTCTGATAAGCCCAAGCTCCCGATCCCTCCCACTCCCTCCCCCTCCCATCAGGCAGTCACAAGTCTGTTTTCCAAGTCCATGATTTTCTTTTCTGAGGAGATGTTCATTTGTGCTGGATATTAGATTCCAGTTATAAGTGATATCACATGGTATTTGTCTTTGTCTTTCTGGCTCATTTCACTCAGTATGAGATTCTCTAGTTCCATCCATGTTGCTGCAAATGGCATTATGTCATTCTTTTTTATGGCTGAGTAGTATTCCATTGTGTATATATACCACCTCTTCCGAATCCAATCATCTGTTGATGGACATTTGGGTTGTTTCCATGTCCTGGCTATTGTGAATAGTGCTGCAATGAACATGCGGGTGCATGTGTCTCTTTTAGGTAGAGATTTGTCCAGATATATGCCCAAGAGTGGGATTGCGGGGTCATATGGAAGTTCTGTGTATAGATTTCTAAGGTATAAAGATCTCATTTTTAATGCATTACCTCTTTAAAGGCCTTCTCTTCAAATATGGTTACATTCTGAGGCCCTGGGGGTTAGGATTTCAACATATGAATTTTGGTGGGGATGAGTCTTCCCATCACACCAGTTTTATTCACATTCAGGCCAACATAAAAGGACACCCGACAGTAACTCAAATTATCTCCAAAAAATCGAATGTCTCAAAACATACTTCAGAAAGGGTAAATTAATGAACTACTTTTCTTTTTTTATTACTCAATGAATTTATTACATTTATAGTTGTACAATGATCATCACAATCCAGTGCTACAGGATTTCCATCCCACAACCCCAGCGCATCCCCCTACCCCCCGAACGTCTCGTTCGGAAACCCTAAGTTTGAAGTACTTTTCTCACGGACACCGTGATCGGTGGTTTTCTCTTCCAGAAACAGAGTGAACTGAGAATGAACCATGTGAGTGTGAAGAGGGAAGTATCCAGGCCTCCTTTCCCTACTGTAATTTTTATTTCATCAAAAATTATATCTCAACACTATGTAACTATCTTAAGTGTAAAAGGTTAGCTCACTATAAACTGTTCTTTTAAAAAGACTAAGGTGGCTGGAGATGATGACCCCCAAAAAAAGACGAACCACGTTTTTTAAGATTAGGGGTGCATAGGGATGTGATTCCACCAGGACTTGACTGTTATTACCTTGAAATAATGATAGTGGCTTTTACACATACATATGGAGAACCAATCTGGCATACAGAGATCCCAGATAATTGGCATTTTTTTACTCCATAATATTGTCCCCTTGGTTCAGCCACTTACTCCCAGAATGGGTCATTACCATTAATCTATCCCTTTGCATAATATATGGACCCTAGTGTATTTTCACCCGCTTAAGTTCTGGCTTTCTCCCTTTCTCATTAAAATTACACCTCTATATTACATTCATCTCTATATTAACTTCTAGCATATACCCTAAACTTCCTTCCCCTTCTCCTGGTTGTGTCCAAGTCTCCGTCTTCTCTACACTCACAGAACCTGAATAACTGATTTCATTTTTTATTCATAACCACTAAGCTCAGAATGGTCTTAGCTGTTGCTAAATCCCTCTGTTACATCTTAGCATTAAAACCAAATTCTCAGATATCCATAAAACAGGTACACATATAAATTAAGGTGTTTGATTCACCAAGAATTTTTTAAATTTTTTAAAATGTGGTGAAAACATCCTAAAGGATAAATAGCATTGCTTTTAATTAACATTAAACAAAAAAGAGTAAAATTTACAGTAGCCACTTCTGCAAAGTTCTTCCAGGATTTAAGTTCAACATAAAATAGAATTTAATCCTGAAGCTAAAACTTTATAAAAGCATAAAAAGAACATGCTCAGACTATAGCGATATTCTCTGCCGTAATCACTGGTATTTCAAATTCTGCCTTCAGAATCTTACTACATTGCTTTTTGCAATTTGTTCTACAGCTCTCCGGGGTGACAATAACACGATTTCTCCTCCATCCTCCCCCAGTATTCCCTTTCCTATTCTCACTTACAAATGGTGGCATGGCTTCCTAATTCCTATGGAGAAAACAAACCTAAGGCATCTGGAGAAAACATCACCAAGCTGCCTCTACCACATCTCTCATATGCTTTGCCCCAAATTATACCCATTCACTTTGCTTTGCTTCATGCTTATATGCACAAACCATCTATGCCGTTGTTCAAGCCCAGAGTTTCCATTTGGGCACTGGATCCCATCTGCATATCCTCACCTACTTAAGGACATAACCATAGATATTCTCCTCTTCAGCATCATCAATTTTTTTCTCCATCCAATCATTTCCATCCTCATAACAACGACAAGCATTTTAATAATGATTACTATTTTGCAAACACTCTTACACACCAGTTTAACCCTTATGTTAATTCACTAAGAAAGATAGCTTTATTGCTCTCTGCTTTTTTTGTGTGTGTGTCTTTTTGCCTTTTCTAGGGCCATTCTTGT
This sequence comes from Phacochoerus africanus, assembly GCF_016906955.1. Taxonomy (NCBI): domain Eukaryota; kingdom Metazoa; phylum Chordata; class Mammalia; order Artiodactyla; family Suidae; genus Phacochoerus; species Phacochoerus africanus. The sequence goes on along the minus strand of NC_062545.1, from coordinate 12,883,465 downwards.
GGCATATGGAGGTTCCCAGGCTAGGGGTCGAATCAGAGCTGTAGCTGCCAGCCTACACCAGAGCCACAGCAACGTGGGATCCGAGCCGCGTCTGCGACCTACACCACAGCTCACGGCAACGCCGGATCCTTAACTCACTGAGCAAGGCCAGGGATCAAACCCGCAACCTCATGGTTCCTAGTCGGATTCATTAACCACTGTGCCATGACGCGAACTCCCATATTGCTTTCTGCTTTATACAGATGGGAAAGCTGAAGCACGATGAAGGTAAGAACTTTGCCTAAGGAGCAGACATAATAGGTTATCTGGAAGTAAAATGTAACATTTTATCCTGCTTCTAGTCCAACTTTATCATACCACAGACAAAGAAAACTTTATCCTATGATAAACTAAAAATAGAGGGTTGTCATCCTGATTGGTTTTTTTCTTGCAATAATAAAATCTTGAATATTTTCCTTAAACTAGATTTCCTAACAAGGATAAATTTAGTGTTAATTCTAGATATCCTTCTGTTTGAAGACATATCACATTACCACTTGCCAAAAGGAGATGAATGTACACTAAGTTATGAATTTTACATTTTTCTTTGTTGTGTTTTATATTGGACAAATGTTTCTGAAATCTGACTCCCTTGCATTCTTTGCAAGAATTTTTTTTCTAAGTGCCTTTGTCTCTGAGTCTTCATTCTTATAGCTTATATTAAGTTATAGTCCACCGTTAAAGGCAAAAAAAAAAAAATGTGTCATTTGTTGGCATACCTTGTCTGGACCTAGACCAGTTAAGCTCTTGGCTCAGTTTTGCTTAGCCCCTCATACATGATGACTGAGATTTTTGGCTTTGCTCAGTAACTGTTTTATAATCAAATCTGTTTCTTGTGACAGCAATGGTGAAATCTGATTTTGAACTATGCCGTTGACATGTGGTAGATGTCAGAAATTGGGTCTCTATCAGGAAGCAGCTGACAAGAAATCTGGAATCTGTTTCCCTATTAGTCTTTCTTTGTATATTTGTGTTTGTCTTAAAATTCTGATACTTCCTGACACATGACAACTAAGGATGAAAATGGTTTTTTTTTTTAACCATTAGTGGAATCTTCTATGATTATATGATTTGTGTTTCTACCTATATAAATTCTTCTATCAAAAAAAGCTTTTGAACAAAAATAAACCAAATTTCTAGCATTAAATAATCAATTTTTGTTGCCTACTATGTAAACATCTTCAATGCCTGCAGATTAGTGTCTCTTCAGGGCCCCTTAAATAGGGCTCAAGTAAAAGGAAATTGCTACAATTGTAAAGAAAACTAAAGAAAAAATTTTAAAGCTTGTTCTGCTAAAGTCAAAACAAAATCACAAAATTACTTAGAATTTAGACAATGATGCTTCTCAAAAGACCTAATGGGCTCCATTTATGTCTTTGTGTCTTTAAATGATGGCACTTCCATTCCTATTGCTTTATAAAATTGTCTTCTCTAGTTTGGATAAGAATTGATAAAATTTTTTTCTAAATATAAACAAAATTGAGAAAAGAAATTTATACTTGTGTTTAAATATGACATGAAATAAAACAAATTATAAACTCTCAAAATATTTAATGAAGCAGGACTCCTACTCCTGGCTATGAGGGGATCAGTGAAGACAAAGTACCACAAACTGAATGGCTTAGACTAATAAATATTTATTGTCTCATGCACTACAGGGTAAAAATTCAAAATCATGATGTCAGCAGCATGAGTTACCTTTGAGAACTGTAAGGGAGAAATCTATTCCATGCCTTCCTCTTGGGTTCTAGAAGTTTGGGGTCAATCTTTGGTCTTCTAGGCTTCTGTTCATTACTCTAAATTCACAAGACTAAAGGCTATGTGGCCTAAGCCAGAGGAATTAGGCAAAAAAAAATAATAAAAGGCATTCAATTGGAAAGGAAGAATTAAAACTATCTCTGCTTGCACATAATGCAATGTGATGTATAAACAACCTTAGAGAATCTGCAAATAATACTGTTAGAACCAATAAATTTAGCACACTAGCATTGCTGAAACTCAATCTCTGTCCACTGGCCAAATGAAAACACAGAGACAGAGTTCCAGGTGAAGGAAAAAAAGATAGCTTTTATTGCTTTGTCAGGAAAAAGAAGCCACAGCAGGCTAATGCCTTAGAGACTGTGCCCTCCAGTGGGAAGAATTGCTGGGAGTTGTATAGTAAAAAGGAGAAAAACAGGTTTTCACATAGGAATCAGGATTGGGGCAAATATGCATCGTCTTTCTTTGGGGGAATTTTAGTCATCAAAGCTGATGTCAAGAGATCTTGGCATCATCATGGCAGTGGTATTCTGGTTTATCGCCTGAAATACAGTACTTCAAAAAGGACATATTGATCAGAGATCAGAACAAACAAGGAAAGTTCCTGAAAAATCATCATGTACTAATAATCTTTAACCCACAGCCAATTGTGCTCAGGGTGCCTAATCTTTAGTTTATGGGTGATTGTGTTTAGGGTGTAATTAAGCCAAGGAGAAGGACAAGGAAGGACTCTAAGCTGCTCAATTTTAAAGTATTCATTTCTAAAAGAAGCATAAGGAATATAACTTTTCTCTTAGGTGTCTAAGATGCCTACATCATTATGAGTATCCCTTGAGAGGGAACCAGGATCCTGCCCCAAGGCTACATTATTATTTCTTGACTGTTACCCCCTTGTCTTGGCATCCCCTTCCTTCCCTGATCAGCAACTGTCTGAACCTGCCCTTTGGAACACAGCGAGGCCATGGAGGCTGACTGAGACCCATTTCCTAAAAACAAGAAATGGAGGACACAGAAAGGCTTTTGTACACAGGAGCCCCACAGGTCCCTGCTGGGCTACAGTAGCAGGATACAAAGTTAATATACAAGAATCATTGAATTTCTATATATGAAACAATAGACAATCTGAAAAGGAAAAAGCAATTGCACTTATATTCACACTTAAAAATGGTTGAGATAGTAAATTTTGTGTTATAGTTGAACACAGTAGAATTTAATAAAAAAATTACTGAAAAATTTTTCTCAACCTGTGGAAGTCATAAAACACTAATATGACATTTTAAAGTTATAAAAATTAAATTAATATTAACCTGAGATTAATATACAGAAAATAATTATTCTTAAAAAAAAAGACAGGAGGAAGAAGTATAACTATAATATCACAAGGTTCTTATCATATTAACATTAGACCTGAGTAGAATAATATAACTCAAAATTGTTAGCAAGAATATAAAAATTCTTGTGGTAATTTATGGGGGAATAGAGAATTATTTTTAAATAGTAGCATAACTATAAAGTCAAGGGTGGAGATAACATGGAATGAGAAAAAGTGGTCAAAGAATGCAAAAGAAGGTAAGAAGGAAGGAAAAGACTAATAGGAAAAATAGAAACAAATACAAAATGATAGATTTGTACACAAACCTATAAGTTACATTAAAAGTAAGTGGTCTATGTGGACATGTATGTGTAACTGGGTCACCATGTGGTACAGTAGGAAAAAAATTGTATTGGGGAAATAACAATAAAAAAAATTTTTTTTTAAAAAGTAAGTGGTCTGAAGAGATCAACCCGAAAAACTGATTTTCTGGTTGGTTTAAAAAAGTAAGTCCCAACTTTATGAATGAGTTCTACAACAATCAGTGTTTAAATTTAAGGATATAGATAAGTGAAAAATAAAAGGATGTTTGAAAAAGTATACCCTGGAAAATTTAATCACAAGAGACTTGGAGGTGTTATATGACTGACAGATAAGTTAGAATTCCAAGCAAGGAATATCACCAGGGTTAAAGAGGGACATTGCATAATGATAAACTTATCATTCTTTTAGAAATATAACAATCTCAAACATATATTCATCGAGTAACAGATAGCTAGATGACACAAAGATAAAATAGTGATAAGTAAATTCATAATTAGAGTTCAAAATGTTACTATTTCTCTAAGTAACTGATAGAGTGAGCAGACAAAAGCATTACAGAGATAGAAAACTAATAATACTATCAACCAACTTGATCTAATTGAAATTTATAGAATACTCCACTTACAGACAGGAGAATACATATTCTTTTCAGGTGCAAATGGAATATTCAATAGTTTATGTTCTGGACCTTAATCAACCCCAATAAATGTAAAACAATTGAAATCACTAGAGTATATTTTCTGAGCATAAGAGAATTAAATTAAATGGAGAGATTTCTAGAATATATGCAAACTGGAAACTGAGCAACACATTTTTAAGTAACACATAACACAAAAGAAATCCCAAGAGAAATTAGAAATTGCTTGAACCTGAATAAATATATATACACACACACGCATATATATATATACGCACATATATATGCATGATATATGAAATTAAAATTTTGAAAATTCTTGAAACTGAATATATAGTCATAAACAGAAATTTGTGGGATAGGCTAAAATGGTGCTTAGAAGGGAAACAATACATTTTATTTATATTAAAGAAGGAGAAAGTTTAGGAGTTCCCATCGTGGCTCCGTGGTTAATAAATCCGACTAGGAACCATGAGGTTGCGAGTTCCATCCCTGGCCTTGTTCAGTGGGTTAAGGATCCTGCATTGCCATGAGCTGTGGTGTAGGTTGCAGACGAGGCTCAGATCCTGCATAGGCCAGCAGCAACAGCTCCGATTAGACCCCTAACCTGGGAACCTCCACATGCCACGGGAGCAGCCCTAGACAAGGCAAAAAGACAAAAAAAAAAAAAAGAAGAAAAAGAAGGAGAATGTTTAAAACACAATAATATAAGGATCCAATTTAATAAACTAGAAAAATAGGATCAAAGTACAGATAGTATAGACAGTATGGACAAATATACAAATGAGGTTAATCCTCAATGAACAGAAAAATGATATAGACAATTAATTAAGCCAGATAAAGATAGATAATTCTTTAGCAAAATAATTGCTAATTGAACCTAAAAACACATAAAAATAAAAATATATCATGATCAAGTGGAATTTATCTAAAAATGCAAAGGTAGTTTAACATTCAAAATCAATTTTTTGACCATATCAATATAATAACTTGAAAAAAAAGTTGATCATGTAAATAGATACAGAAAATAATTTGGGTAAGTTCCCTTGTGGAACAGCAGGTTAAGAATCTGGCATTGCAGCAGCTGTGGCACAGGTCACAGCTGTGGTGTGGATCCAGTTCCTGGTCTGGGAATTCCTATATGCTGCAGGCACAGCAAAAAGAAAAAGAAGAAGAAAAAGAAAAAGAAAGGAAGGCAGGAATTTGATAAAATTTGAATTTGATTTTTAAAGTTTGGAGACTTAAAAAATTCATGATTTTAAAAAATTAATAAAACTCTATTCATTATAAACAGGAGACAGTCTCAATATGACAAAGAACATCTATGAAAAACGTACAGAAAACATCACAGCGAGAAGACAGCCATCTGCAAGGCAGGACGTGAGACCTCACCAGCACTCAAACATTTGATCTTAGCTTTCGGCATTCAGAAATGGAAGAAAATCCTTTTCTATTGTTTAAGCTATATAGCCTGTGGTATACTGTTATGGCAGTTTGAGCAGACTGAAGACAAACTGTATGAGGAAACATTAGTCTTTACAACAAAAGATGCCCAAACAATATTTACCTGCGTGATGAAAAATGAAGCATAACACCTACCTTATACCATACAAAAAATTCACTCTAAATGGATCAGCAAACTAAATGTAAAATCTAAAACAATAAAAATTCTAGAAGAAAATATAAGAGAAACTCTTTAAGACCTTGGATTAGACAATAAAATGAGAAACTAATCCAGTGGAAAACTGAACACAAAAATAAAAGGAGTTCGGTGACTTCATGGAGCAAAGCAATCCTGTCAATACCAACTTTAAGTTGAGAGAGAAATAAAATTTAACATATTTAAGCCACAGTATTTTGGCCCCGATCACTTGAAGCCAAGCCTTAACATACCTAATAATCATTAAAATATTATGTAGATATTATTATATTACATATAAATGGAATTATTATTATTAATTTATTCAAATGCATACCTTTGATATAGGACCAAATATATAACTTTCTGGAATATTTTAAGTATATATAAGGATATTTTTGTTTTAAATTTTAAAATAAGAACTCCTTTAAAAAGACAAATTAGAAATTAAATTATTACATCAGAATTTTTAAGACCACTCCTATAATGGTGACGGTAATATCCCTCTCAGATTCCCAGCTGCAGAATTCACCAATGGCCCCAGTTGCTGCATTCTGAAGTCTACCACCTTGTTTTATTCCAAAGCCACAGCTCCATGGACTTTCGCTGCGTAATAGCTGAGTACTGCAGAGATAGTAAGACATCCCCTCTCTGGCAGGCACAGGAGTTCTCAAAGAAGCTGCTTTGGCTTCAAAAGTCCCAGATGAACATGCCAAATTCTCCTTAGCGTTGCCCTGCAATCCAAGAAAACCTTCCTTTCTTTCACTCATAGCCAGACATACATCCTGATCTGATGGCTCACCCAACCTTTCCTGGAAGCCCCCTCATTTTCTCTTGTAGGAATTTTTTTTTAATATTTCTTGCGCATTTAATATTTTCTTGCTATCAGCTTCTCACAGTTCTTGAAATAGCATCACCTCTTCCTTTTTTTTATTCCTTTTTCCCCTCTTCTCTTCTCCCCTCTTCTCTTCTCTTCCATTTCTGAATAATGTTATCCTAAAGCCATCTTCAGGAGTCTGATCACAGTGATGACCTGATGTGCTATGTCAAAAACCTAATGGAAAGTGGAGGTCATCCATAGAGCATGAATAGAGAATCCTCCTGAAGAGATGACCTAGAACAGGTTGTTGGATCCAAGTATGGAGTTGGGAGGACATATACATGGAAGGAAGTCAGAGCCCAATCAATCCCTCTCTCTATATATATATATTTCTATGAAAATATTGGGTTGTTATTTCTACAATAGAAGTAAAAATGTAAGCATGTGTGTGCATATACATAAAACATACGAATATATATGTTAGTAAACATAATTCTTTGGAGATTATTTGTTTCTAAACTTATTTTTTAATTTTTATTTTATTTTTTACTATAGATGATTTACAATATTCTGTCAGTTTGTGCTGTGCAGCAAAGTGACCCAGTTATATATACATTTTTTCACATTGTCCTCCACCATGTTCCGCCACAGGTGAGCTATTAGATATAGCTCCCTGTGCTATGCAGCAGGATTTCATTGCTTATTCACTCCAAATGCAATAGTTTTGCATCTACAAAACCCAAACTCCGAGACCATCCCGCTCTTTCCCCCTCCCCCTTAACAACCACATGGTTCTCCATGTCCATGGGTTTGTTTTTTTTTCTGCAGAAAGGTTCATTTGTGCCATATATTAGATTCCAGACATAAGTGATACCATATAGTACTTGTCTTTCTCTTTTTGACTTACTTCACTTAGTATGAAGTTTCTAGTTCTATCCATGTTACTGCAAATGGCATTATTTTGTTATTTTTTATGGCCGAGTAGTATTCCATTGTGTATATGTACTACCTCTTTTTAATCCATTTATCTATCAATGGACATTTAGATTATTTCCATGTCTTGGCTATTGTGAACAGCACTGCAATGAACATAGGGGTACGTGTATCTTTTGGAGTTATAGTTTCGTGAGGATAGATTCCCAAGAGTAGGATTATCGGATCATATGGGAGTTCTATATTTAGTTTTCTGAGGTACCTCCATACTGTTTTCCATAGTGATTGTACCAATTTACAGTCCCACCAAAAGTGTAGGAGGGTTCCCTTTTCTCCACACTAGAATACATCCTCACACCATGCATAAAAATAAACTCAAAATGGCTTAAGGGCTTAAACATAAGACAAGACATCACAAAGCTCCTAGAAGAGATATAGACAAGACATTCTCTGACATCAACTGTGCAAATATTTTCTTAGGTCAGTCTTCCAAAGTGATAGAAATAAAAGCAAAAACCAATGGGACCTAATCAGACTAAAAGCATTTGCACAGAAAAGAAAACCATATAAAAAAATACAAAATACAGAATGGGAGAAAATAGTTTCCAACACTGCAAGCAACGAGTGCTTAATTTCTGAAATATACAAACGACTTGTACAACTCAACAGCAAAAAAGCAAATGACCCAATTAAAAAATGTGCAGAAGACCTGAATAGACATTTCTCAAAAGAAGACATACAGATGGCCAACAGGCACATTAAAAAATGCTCAACATCACTAATTATCAGAGAAATGCAAATCAAAACTACAGTGAGGTAACACCTCACCCTTGTAAGAATGGCCATATTAGTAAGTCTACAAATAACAAATGCTTCCAATCTTATTTTGATGATGTTTGAGACATTTTGGTTACTCCTGCACTAGTGGCTTCTCTGGATGATGCCAGTTAATAGTCCTTCTTCCTGTTGGCTAAAAAACCACAATATTTTACATTTATTTTGACTGTTTGACCTAGAAATTGCCTCAAACTTTTATACTTAGACTTACCAAGTCTGATATCCCAATATCTTTGAACACTTGGAATGCAAGTTTCTAAAGACAAGAATAATCCCCACATAACCACAATGTCACTGAAATATCCAGAAAATAACATCGGTATGTTGCTACCATCTAATCATACCCAGTTCAAATTTCACTATTTTCCAAATGAAGTTCTTAAAAAAATGATGCAATTCAGACTCATGCTTTTTGTTTAGTTATGTTTCTTTCAGTATGGAGCATTCCCCTGAGTGTTTCTTCAATCACCAAGCCCTTGATTATTTTGAAAATTACAGGTCAGTTATTTTGCAGAGTGTTGCCCAGTTTGGGTTGCTGCGTCTCCTTGAGATTAAGGTCAGTGTATGCATCTTTCACAGGGATACAAGAGACATAATGCTTGTGCTCATTGCAGTCTTCACATAGCACACATTGTGATTTGTCCCTGTTCTGCTAATGCTCATTTTGATCACTTGATTTAGGTGCGGTATGCCAGTCTTCTACAAGGTCAATTTATCCTTTTTCTGTTGTTATTAATAGGTACTTTGAAACTGTGTGGCTACTTTGTTCTCTACCAAACTTTGAGTTAATTTAAGTATAACTTACAGACCTTTTAATTTTATCTGCTATTATTCCTATTTGTGTCCAAATTATCCCAGATTTGGCCAGAGATGGGCATGCAGGCTGGCTTTTCTGCCCTTCTGATGTGACCTCATTATTTTCTGAGTATTTCTTTGCTTTCTTCTGTAACATGAACTACCATGCTCATGTAGTACCTCCCTGCCCTAATTCTGGACTCACTCATTTCTTCAAGACACCTAGGTTCTTTAATGGAAGAATGACATTTAGATGTCAATATCTGGTGCTGAATGTGCTCACAAATATTGTTGGGGAGAACTGTTTTTTTTCCAAAGAAGACATGCAATGGCCCAAAGGTATATGAGAAGCGCTCAACATCACTATCAGAAAAATGCAAATCAAAATCACAATGAGATATATAACCTCAGACCTCTTAGGATGGCTGTTGAAGGAAGGGAAGTACATATTGGTAAGTATGTGAAGAAGTTGGAATATTTCACACTGTTGGTGCGAATGTCAATTGGCACAGCTGTTATGAAAAATAGTATGAAGTTTCTTTAAAAATCAAAAATTAGAAGTACCATATGACCTAGCAATCCTTTGCCAGGGTATATACTTAAAGTGAATGAAATAAGTACCTTGAAGAAGACATCTGAACTTCTATGTTCATTGCAGCATTATTTGCAATAGCCAAGATATGAAAATCAGCTAAGCGACCATTGATGGATGAATGGATAGTGAAATTGTGATGTAACTAATGGAATATTATTCAGCATTAAAAAAGGATGTTCTACCATCTGGAACAACATGGATGAACCTGGAAGACCTTATGCTAAGTGAAATAAGCCATACAGAGTAAGAAAAAAAAGGCACGATCTCTCTTATATATGGAATGTAAAAAAGTTGAATACACAGACACCGAGAGTAGAACAGGAAAGGATGAAGTAGTCCAAGACTTGAAATAACTGGAGAACATATGCTTGAACCACTGTAGGGAGAGTGATCACCCGGTATTTAGCATTGGTTAGGGATGAGGATGGAAAGACAAGTGACACGACTGATTCAGGCCTTACATGTAAGTCAGCTTGAGTGTGATTGGAATGCTTTTTAGAGAAATGGAAGAGTATTTATTTTTTATTCAGTTTTATTTTATTTTTATTCAGGAAATGCCCCTTACTTATGAGTCACATTTTTTATGACAGGTTGACTAGTTTCTTCTTGAATGCTAAATGTTTCAAATTTGCTGATTACTGAAATTTGTAATATTTCTTCAGAATGTGTTGAACTTCATTCTAGAAAGCAGAGAAGTTTCTTGCAGCCAACTCAATCTTTTCAAGGTTTGTTTTTGCAAGACCTTGCAGCCTTTCACTCATTCATAGGAGTATGATATTTAGCAGCAGACTCAAGGAGACCAGGAGGCAGAGCTCTGGAGCATGACTCAGCATGACTATCTCATCTTCAATGCTCTTCCCTACAAATTCCACCTCAGCCTCTCTGAGGGCTCATCCCTATCTCTTCCACTCAGTGAAACAAACTTGCCCTGTCCAGGATCCCTTTCCCTGCAGCACCAGCTGGAAAACAACCCAAGTTCTTCTTGTCTCCTGTTTTAGAGATCACAGTCTCAAGCTGCTAGCTGTGCAATGTCTACAAACAATGGCTACATATATTTTGTCTATTGTCTACTCACTCTTAGTGGAAGATTAGGTCTAGCTTCCATTATTCTGTTATGACTGCCTATGCAAGCTGTTTTGGATGATGTTACTTTTTTTTTTTTCCTCCAGGGCCACACCCAGAGTATACGCAAGTTCCCAGACTAGGGGCTGAATCAGAGCTACAGCTGCTGGTCTACACCACAGCCACAGTAATGTAGGATCTGAGTCACATTTGGAATCTACACCACAGCTGATGGCAAGACTGGATCCCTGACCCACTGAGTGAGGCCAAGGATTGAACCCACACCCTCTTGGATACTAGTTGGATTCGTTTCCGCTCAGCCACAATGGGAACTCCCTACATATGTATTTCTGAGGTTTCAGGGGAGCCATTCTTCCTCTCTCAACCCACTGCTTTGCACCACTACTGGAAGGAAATGATGAAGTCACCTAATAATCTCTGAGGCTTTGTAGCAAATTTGTATTTATTCGGTTTGCTACATGTGAGAAGTACATGATACTTAATAAATAATAATAAAAGAGCTGTACATGATCTATTATTATTTACTATATTCCAAATTCGGTGATCAACAATTTTTTTTGTTTGTTTGTTTGTTTGTCTTTTTGTTGTTGTAGTTGTTGTTGTTGTTGTTGTTGCTGTTGCTATTTCTTGGGCCGCTCCCACGGCATATGGAGATTCCCAGGCTAGGGGTCTAATCGGAGCTGTAGCCGCCAGTCTACACCACAGCCACAGCTACGCAGGATCCGAGCCGCGTCTGCAACCTACACCACAGCTCACAGCAACGCCGGATCCTTAACCCTCTGAGCAAGGGCAGGGACCGAACCCGCAACCTCATGGTTCCTAGTCGGATTCGTTAACCACTGCGCCACGATGGGAACTCCCCAACAATTTTTATGAATTATTTTACTTCATCTTTTATAAAATATTCTTAAATTGGGGCATGACATACTTGATTTACTCAAGAGGAAATATGCACATATACCCACACCATGACTCACCAAAATCAAATGACTCGTAAGTGATAGAAACAAACTTTGAACCTGTCTGTCTGCCTCTTTCTAACTCCCTTCTAATTTATTAGGAGTATCTATCTATTAAAATAGTTAAAATAATAGTGTATGATAATAGCGTTAGTAACAAATTTACCTTTCAAAAATATTTACTCCTGTGAAAAATATTCTCTGAGGGATAGTATCTTACCATATTTTTTCATCAAAACCTGTTCTAATTCACATTTACCTAAATATTGTCTTATAAATTGACAATGTTTACCCTTTCCTAAGAATAAAACTGAACTGAGAATTAATGTTCAACATAAAACAACAACATATTGTCAGTTCAAGTTACAACTATGCCATCTGAAGCTGTTACCAAAATTATGTCAGATTCTAAATTCAATTTTGAAATCACTTCTAAGTACCGATGAGAGTCTAGCTTTTTATGTAGAAACATGTTACGCTAGAAATGATTACCATTTAGGTTTTTTTTTTTCAAAAATATAACAGATATGATATTCAGAAAGAGATGAACTTAGTGGAACAAGAAAGTATCAGTAGCAACATTTTAAAATTTTTTTTCAGATTAATTCAATAACTAGTCAGACAGCAAATTGATATAGTATTAGATAATATGCAATTGAACATTATTCATTGGTCAGTAACACCTTTTTCTTTTTAAAACCTCTAAAAAGTTTATTGCCATATAGCACATTAATTGATTAAAAAAACAGATACCTGTTAGTGCAGATACCATACTTTCTATGGAACTTATCAGGCTGTGATACCTTCAGATTTTTTATTTATCTACATTGATAATGCTTAGAATGAAAGACTTTGATGATCTAGATTAAGATTTAGAAAAATTTCACTTAAATGGTTGATACTAAATATATTTTCAGCTTTGCTGAAAATACCATCTCTGTTGCAGCTGCTCAACTCTGTCATTGTAATGTGAAAGCAGTCATGGGCAATACTTGGTAAAATAATCAGTGTGGCTATGTTCCAACAAATCTTTATATGCAAAAACAAATAGCATAACAGGACAGATTTGTCTTGTGGTCCATAGTTTGCAGATCTCTGATCTAGAACCTAGTTTATTTCGTGATCTACATTTATACTTCACACTTCTCTTTTTCATAAGGCTGGCAGCAGCATTAGGTGTGGAGAATCAAGTTTTTTCAAAATTAAACTCATGTGGTTTGTTCTATATTGCATTTTCCCTAGAACAGAGAGAAACTGAATATATGCTTCCATGTTTTCTGATGAAGAGAAGAGATAGGATACAGTTAGATAGTTTATAAAGATGATTATCAATACCTAAACGACCCCTTGACTTAAACGGTAAGTTATATTTTATGCTAAGCCGTAGAAAAATATAAATATGTCTAATATTAATCAATTTTGGAAAGAGAAATCCTAAGTTTATCAATAACAGAGAGAACCAGGTCAAAGTAGCCTGTCATTTCCAATGAACATTGTCTCACATCCCCTCATGAAGGCACACAGACAAATATTCACAACCATTCTAGAATTTAAAGATGACAAAAATAGTTTTTTCCCAGTATCTGAGAGGAAAATTCCAGATTCCAGAGTAAGTAAGGTTGAATCGAGAATAAGTAGTGTCATGTATAGGATATACCCTTTGATAGACTAGTAAACTAGACTGAGAGGAAGAAATATACTAGGACTAAATAGCATAGAAAACTGGCAGCAACCAAAGGAAGTGGAGCTTCAGGGATCAATAGCACAAAGGCAATGGGGAGAGGGTCAACCACCCTATTTTCTGTGCTGTATTCAGCCAGATGCCAGCTCAGTGCATGCTGCAGATGGTACTCTGAGAGTTCGGTATCCTTAGAAATCCCTGAAAATCACAGGAGCTGTAACAGCCCTTAGGCATTTACAACACAGTGACTGCTGATGTGTTTCCTGTTTAGAATCTACAGGTATGAAATCTGGAACTCCAATTTGGAAGACGACCAGTCTTGAGTCACCTCCCTCTGCTGTATTACGGGCAAAAGAGTGACAACAGAGAGGGCGATTCACATGCTTCTGACTAATCTATTCAATATCCTAGAATTGGATGAATTAGATTAAAATTTTTCCTAGAATCAATTGGGAGTGAGGCAAAGGCTGGTAAGCCACAAGTATAAGGTAAAAATTTCTCCTCTGGTGTCTATTTAATGACCACTGAACTTCCCTCATTCAGAAAGAAAGTGACAGAGAGGATTGATTTTTTTATATCCCAATGCCTCTTATATAGGCCACTAAATGATCAAAGGTTTATCTTTTCACTTGTCTCTCTTCTGTTCTCCGTTCCCAATTTCATGGCTGGGCTGTCAAATAAATAAGACCAGCAACCAAATTAAGAGCACTAGTGGCTTCTTAAAAGAGCTTCTGAACAAGCCACTTGATCATTAGAGGTGTTAACTCCATGCTGTGCAATACAGCACATGTAGGAACAGACTGAGATAACTAATTCTGTACCAGACAACAGTGTCTCCCATTTAAATTTCAAAGGCTAAAAATACCACATGCTATAACACCATGTCATGGTAGACCTACCCTGGCCTGGGATTTGCCTCTAACCTGCCACCTGCTATCCACATATGAGGAGGACCTCCCAAAACTAAACAAGACTTTGGACTAATACTAAACAATTTCCAAATGGTGTTTGTAAGACGCCTTATTCCTAGATGTACTCTCCCCCTTGGGAGAACCCTCAGTTACTCACAGAAGAAGAAGATGAAACAAGCAAAGCAAAACTTTGTAATCAGTAAGAACTTTGGCCGTGAGCCCTAGGGTCAAGTTTGTGCACACTAGCCTGACCACATGAAGGACAATTGATCTGACTGTACAGTGACTTTAGTCTCAGGAGGTAACTACACAATTTCAGGTGAAAGAATAGAATGAAGAATATGAAATATCTACCTTATTAAATAATAACATTAACAACATCATCATCAGTTTTAAGAATGAAAGAAATGACTGAAGATTCTATGGTCTATCAGTGGGGACATTAAAAGCAGAGGCTGATCTAAAGTGGCCTAGGGAGGGAATCTTCTGACCAGGAGACCCCAGAGCCTGGACCTGGCATCCCTATTGTTTACATAATGCCTATTACTAGCACCACCATATAGCCATGAGACAACAGGCATGAATGTAAGAGCAACAGCAAAAAATCCAAATAGCCTCCAATTATTCCAGGTGACTTTCACCATCACTACAATATTCTATACATTTTATTTACATATAAATACTGCAAACTGGAGCAAATTAATACTAATAGCTATCAACCAAATTCTTGCTAAATAGACATTATACTAGTAGACTTGTTATATGCATTATTTTGTTTAAATAAATTGGACACATTTAGAAGATATTATTCCAGGTCTCCCTTAAAGAAACTGAGTATTTCCAGGAAGTTCTACAGCCTCCAAAATTCAGGAGCTAGTAAGCAAGACTATTTCACTATAGAAGGCAGAATTTCTTGGCGTCCTCACGGTGGCTCCGTGGTAACGAACCCAACTAGGATCCATGAGGTTGCAGGTTTGATCTCTGGCCTTGCTCAGTGCGTTAAGGATCCAGTGTTGCTTTGAGTTGTGGTATAGGTCACAGACTCTGTTTGGATCCTGCGTTGCTGTGTCTGTGGCGTCAGCTGGCAGCTACAGCTCCGATATGACCCCTAGCTTGGGAACCTCCATATACTATGGGAACGGCCCTAAAAAAAATAAAAATAAAAATAAAACAAAGCAGGATTTCTTATAACCAATCAACAAAAAAAAAAAACAGGGATAAGAAAAGATCAACAGAAATTTAAATTTTTCTAATGTTATATCTATGTAATTAGCAGCTGTAAAATAGATATCTCACCAAAGTTACATGTAGACTGATTTTTATTTAAGTATGTTTATAATTCAACAAAAAACTTTGGGTCATCCTAAAGTCCAACAGGAGGGCAATACATTAAAAACCATAATATATTCACTCTGTGAAACTATACAGTTTTAATAAATTTTAAGATTTTATAAAATCCAATACCAATACTTTGATATATTATATAAGCATAAAATATACATGATTACAATGTTGTAGATGAGCTGTAGAGGGTGTTCGGAGTGACACAAAGGCCAGTGGATAATCAGACATTTTCGGGAAAAATGTAAAAAGCTAAAATACTAGCAGTACTTGGGGTGCAATTGAGATATTTATATTATTTTCTCCATTTCCCAAGCTTCCTAAAATGGACTCATACTAAATTTAACATTTTAAAAATACACTTATACCTAAACGATTAATTTTGAATCCATATGGTTTGGATTAAAAAGGATAATTTTCATTTAAAAATTCCATTTATAAGTGAAAACATGACATCAAGCATACTAAAAAGAATATTAAAGAGTCAGCTATCCAAAGCAAATGTGTCTCTTGGCTATGCTATGTCAAAAAAACAAACAAACAAACAAAAAAATCCTTCTCCAAAATCTGCCATGAAAATACCTCTGCCTCTAGGCAAAAAGAAAAAAATCATTGGTTAGAAATATGCAACTACTTGCCACACAATTTCACTGCATCTCTGTTGCCCTTGTCTGCCTCTATGTCAAGTCTAGAAGAAACAGGCTTTCTAACTGCAGAAGGGTTGAAAAGCTTAAAAGCTATAATGGTTATCTTTAAAACTTGTGACAGAGAAAGAGTCATCACTTTTGGAACATTTTGACAATTAACAAAACCAAGCACTGCGGAAACTGCTGACTCAATAATCTGGCATCAACTCATCTAAGTTGATAAAGAAAAATATACAAATATTTGCATGGGTGCTTAATTAAGCACTTGACACTTTTCTTTTAATTTGATGTTAATTATAATCAATGTTTAGTTAATTTTCACTAGTTTCGATATAGATATTTTTGTAATATGGACAGAAAAATCACCTAAATTCGCTCTCTTCTCAATTTACAATTGATGGGCTATACCCATTTTTCAAGCACAAACCCTGCATTTTCCATAAAATCCTCTCACATCTCACTGAGGTTTATTTTCATTCCTTGTTCTCCACTGCATTTTTAAAAACCTATGTCATAAACGTTTACAGTTTTGTCTGTCTCCTTCACGACATTATAATGCGTCCAGGGACCATGTCTGATTAAGTCATGCCCCGTGGTTGCAAGTACTGTACTTGGTCTCATCTAGACATTTATTAAAACATTTTGGTCTTAATAAACACAGATGGCTTGGACCATATGACCACTGAGCTCCTGAAAGTAGCCTAACGACATTCTCAACTGAGTCCAGTACAATATAAGAAAGATTATAATGGTTTAAATTTTCTTAGTTGTCTGCATTGCATTATACTTTATCATCTCACTTTATCCATTTAATACTTTCACAATTTATATAAAACAGATACAATTACAGATGAGCACACAAAGTCTCAAAGAGCTTAAGTGGCTTGGCGACGTTTACATCAAATCTGGGGCTTGCCCCCACCCACTCCCAGGAACCACCTGTAAAGATTCTGCAAATGGGCTGTTTGAAGAAATAAATGCTTGATAAGTACTTGAAAAATATATTCTCTGATAGAAAACATAAAAATGTGCTAACAATTATTTACTTGGACTATATTACATATATATGCTTTTGTGTGTATACATTATCTATCTATCTGTCATCTACCTGTCTACCTACCGGAATTAGATGCTCCTGTAAATCTTTAGGCCACACACATTCTGGCCAACCAGCTATAGATTCCCATATAATAGAGAGGGTTCCACAATCTTCTCAGGTTTATAAATCTCCAGGATGACCCATAGAACTTACTGAAAGTATTATACAGTTACAGTTTTACGGTTACCATTTTAGGATAAAGGATGCAACACAGGAACTGCCACATGGAAGAGACACAGAGCGAAAGGTCTGAAGGATCCCAGATGTGGCGTTTTCATGCCCTCTCCCCATGGAGTCAAGCTGAGTCACCCTCCTGGCTTATCAGTATGTTCACCAACCAGGAAAGTTTTCAAGCTCTGGGTATCCCTTGATTGAGTTCAGTCTCTGGACATCCTCTCAACTTCCGAATTCAGAGGAAAGGGCTGCAAGTTTCAGCTCTCTAATTACATGCTTAATCCTTCTGGCGTAGCCAACCTCTCCGCTGAAACTATCCAAAAGCCCAGCGTGAGTCACCTGATTAAGCATAAACTCAGTTGTACTAGAAAGGAACTCTTAAGAATAACTGAAGACATTTTTATCACTCAGGAAATTCAAAGAGTCATTGAAGCTGGGTAAAAAAAACTGAGGACAAACACCATATACATTCCACATTATACCACAGACCTCAGGTGTTTTTGGTTTTTGTTTTTGGTATTTTTGTCTTTTTAGGGCTGCACCTGTGGCACATGGAGGTTCCCAGGCTAGGGGTCCAGTCGGAGCTGTAGCAGCCAGGCTACACCAGAGCCACAGCAACTCAGGATCCGAGCCACATCTGCAACCTACACCACAGCTCACGGCAACACTGGATCCTTAACCCACTGAATAAGGCTAGAGATGGAGCCCGCATCCTCATGGATGCTAGTCAGGTTCACTAACTGCTGAACCATGACAGGAACTCTGATAGACCTCAGTTTTGAATAATCATTTAGCTTTATAGAAAAATCTAGTTTGACCCATATTTCCTTCAGATGCTGGAGGGTATTGCGTAGTTCTCTTCCAGTAAATTTTGCTGTTATTGAGAGCTTATCCATCAGTTTAATCTAAGTGTTGTCCCCTTGTAAATAAGTCTTCATTCTGGTAGTTTTAGTAATGTTACTTAATAAGTAATTACATTTTGTGCTAGGCATTGTTCTGAGCACTTTGCAGATCTTAATTCATTTTTTAATCCTCATAGTAATTCTATGAACTCTCAATATTGCAATTTTCATATGAGCAAACTGAGCTAAAGAGATTTTAATGAATTGACCACTATGTCATTAGCAGACTGGGACTTGAATACAGGTGGTCTGGCTCCAGAGTCTATGCAACCTTTACTTCCTATTCATATGCACAATATATTTTTAACAGAAGCCATCTCAAATACTTTTATGTACAGGAACAAGGTAGATAAATACATGATAATATCTCCTAATATAGCTGTCTCCTATCAGGAAATGAAACTTTATGTGGTATTAAATAAAACTTACCTAAGTTTACTTTTTGATATGCCAGTCTAGGTTTTTCCTCATATTTTGACAATTGCTTATCTCCAATAAATAAAATACATTGCCCTTTTGTCTACTCAGTCAGAGCTGTCAGATCACTATCAGTCATAGTAGTGAACATCAGGAAACAATATCTGTTTATAGTAAAGGTGCATCTTTCATTGTATTTAAATAAAGATAAACTTGGGGATAACTCTAAAACACCATAAATTTAAATATGAATACTTTAACAGGAAATTAATATCCATCTATTGAATGAACTGATTTGGGGAGTTTCTAGAGTGTCATAATTTCCAAATACAAAAGGAGACATGGATACATATACAGACATATTTGTAATGGAGTGGTTGGGAAATTAAAAGAATTCCCCCAATACCCATAATTTTCTCAGTGAAGAAGGAAGCAAAACTGGTGAACGAATGGGAGAGGGAGCTTGAGTGAAAGCTTAAGGAGAGTGGTAAACATCAAAAAATAAAATGTCGGGAGTTCCCGTGTGGTGCAGCAGGTTAAGGATCTGGCATTATCACTGCCACAGCTCAGGCTGCTGCTGTGGCGCAGGTTTGATCTCTGGCTGGGGAAACTTCCACACACCAGGGGCACAGCCAAAAAAATACACTCAATTAAAATGTTGATAGCCAGTTCTGAGGGCTTAGCCAAGGTTACAATCCATGCTTTTGGAGTGATGCAAATCCATACTGCTGTGTGCTTCTGTTTCCAGCATTGTGAGGCCTCGCTGCGAGAAAGGGGGAGTTAGTTTGCATAATTTCGTCTATGACTGGGATCCTGCTGACTGTGTCTGGAAGAATGAGGTGGATGGTGAGTAATCAAAGGTACTGCTGAGGAAGTTCATACTCAACTATGGGCTTGTGGATGAGGTTGGAATAGGAGGGGGCCAATTGGGGATTCTAGATACAGAGAGGGGCCTGACTCCAGGGATGCCGGCAGTGAAAGTATGTGATGGAGGCACATGGTGAGGATACGAAAGAATGAGGAAGGGTCAAGTTTTGGTCACATAGGAGAATAATGAAGTTTTAGGATTTCTGAGGCTATGAGGACCTTGTAAAATCGAGAAGAAGGATTTGCAGTTGGATGAGTCCCTTGCATTGATATTCAAGTCTCCTAAGATGTTTTTGTAGAAAAGTTAACAGGCTGGCTGTGAGCCAGATGTGAAAGTTGTTCAGAGGGAGAGAATGAAAGCTAACAGGTAAAAACATGGAGAAGGTATAAAGGATGCCTTAGCCGGAGACATCAGTATCAAAGAAGGATGTCCTTTTCCACACAGATGAAAGAATAATGAACCAGAAGTTGCAGTGGGGATCCAGGGAATACTGGACTTGTCCTCCTTCCCTGCCAGTGTTATATGGGGTCATGTATGATGCCCACTGAAGAAACAAGCAGGGATGTAGTTTCCGTTCACAGCAAAGAAGAACAGAGCATCTTCTTGATCTGCATCTAGGCAGACCTGCAATTACTCACATATGTATGGTCCCATAGATGTCAGAATTGTTAAGCCTAATTATTATCCCCTTTCTGCCTCCTCTCTGAGAACCCTTCCCACCCAGAGCAACTAGAACACTTTGACCTTTTTTCACAAGTCATCTTAGCTGGAAAAACTTCTTTGAATACTACCCCAGGCTGGAAGAGTCAAGCGTTCCTTCTATACGTCAATATCACTGTGTATCTTATTGTCATATCTCCTACAGTGAATTCTAATTCTTATTTTACTACTTGTCTTTTCTCAAGAGAATATGATCTCTGTAGGACAAAGAACATGTCTTATTAACACGTGTATATCCACTACCCAGCGATGTATCCAACATATTTTAGGCATTCAATATTTTTTGGAAAGAGTTGAAATTTAAAGATCTGAGGAAGCAGCCCCAAAGTTTCTGAAACCAAGCCCGAGAGACATGAAACATATAAACTGCCGGAGGCCAGCTCAGGCGGCCAGGGAGTGTACACTTTCCCGATAGGAGATGGACAGCGTCGGCAAAAGAGATGGAGACAGCCTCTTTGTCCCTTCCTTCAGGGCGCTGGACTGCTCAAACTTTATTGGCATAAGTGGTTGATTATATAGACAGTTTTTCATTATAGATTACATCATAGTGTTAAAAGTACATTGGTTAACTATTAGGCTTTGCTTTTTGATCACATGATACAGTAGCAATATATCATGTCCTAAAATCTTTAGTTTAACTAAATTTAGTGAGTACAATTCAAGGACAAACAGGCACAGCATCTCATGTGGCAAAGAGGAGACCCAGCACAAACCATCTCATGGCCAGCCAGTTCCCATAAGCTGAAAAAGTTACAAACACAAAAAATCCTGTCTTCAGACTAGTGTCTATCTTCAAAGTATCCTTGGCAGGGATACAGTGTGAGAAAATACAAATCAACTTAGCCAGCTACCGCTAAAAGTTTCTAAAATCAAGGACAAAACTCACAGCTGGGTTTCTTTTGATCAAGAATAATATATGTTGAACTTCTATAGACCTCATTAAAATCCTAACTCTAAAGTTTACTGTATAACTAGTTAGGAGATAAACACTATGTTTTAATTGTTGGATTTAAATAGGGGAAAGTCCTTCAGGATGAAATTCTTATTATATTATTGTTGTAATTTTGTTAAATCACAAATCACCACAGGAAAATAAGAATGGGAAATAAGATAATAAGCAAATAATCAGGAAAGACTGAGGAAAACTGAATAACAAATAAAACAGAAAAGACTAGGTCACCTGAGAAGCAATCCATGTTCTCCGGCGCAAACATGGAAATTGTTTTCCCAGGAAAGCCCCAATTCTTCCCCATCAACATCAACATGAGAGCCGTGTAACCTGAGGCCAGCCCTCGGCTTGTACCGTACAGGCAGGCTTTCATCCTGACCAGAGGCCCACCTTCGGCATGTACCGTTCAGGTGAGCTCCCTTCCTTGGTTAGGAATCTGCCTTCAGGTTTTTCTGCTGTTAGGCAAGGTCCTTTTTTTTTTGAGTCCCTGCATCTCCTCGGCTCCCTGCAATAAACTGAGTGAATTATGAGATTCTTCCTCCCTTGACATTACTTGCAAGTGAAATCAGCAATCAGAAATTGTAAAGGAACAATCATATCCTAGTAATTTATATTATGAAGCAGAGACTAGGACATTTTCTCTTTTTCAGGGAAATTAGAATATACCATCTCCCAATTTCTAGGTCAGATGTTCTTTCCATAACCTTCCCTGTGATATCTCAGGGACCTCACAATGTGGCCAAGCATATGCATCTTATTCAAACTAAATTTAAGAAAGGTAGCATACCATCCTATTTCTTAAAATTCCTAGTTTTCTAAGGAAACAATGACTATATTTCAAATGTGCATTTGCTGTGAGAAATATCAACTTGGTGGTTTTTGTTCAAAAATAACTGAAGCAAGGCAAGTAAAAATGTTTACATTTCATCATAATATTAGATTATACTTTTTCTGCAACTGTTCTATAAAATAACCCTGTGGGTTTTTTTTTTTTTTTTCAATTCTAAAAGTTTATTTGGCCAGCAAAAGTGTCTCAAAGAACACATAATAGAAACAGAGAAATATCCACGGAGATGTCATGATGATGACATGACGTGCACATGCCTGGGGAATCACAACTTAGGATACTTAGTGAGGGAGCTCCCGTCATGTGTCAGCAAAATGATTCCAACTAATATCCATGAGGACTCATGTTTGATCCCTAGCCTCACTCAGTGGGTTAAGGATCCAGAGGTGCCATGAGCTGTGGTGTAGGTCAAAGACTTGGCTCAGATCTCGTGCTGCTGTGGCTGTGGTATATAGGCTGGCAGCTGTAGCTCTGATTTGACCCCTAGACTGGGAACTTCCACATGCCATGAATGAGGCCCTAAAAAAAAAAAAAAGAAGAAGATGCTCACATGCCTGTTTCCCAGGAAATGTTGGTACGGAAGGCTGTTTTGACTTTCCCACCTTCTCTGTTCTCTAGGCCTTCCTCTGCTTGTGAGATCATTTGGTAAGATGACCTTACCCAAAGGAAGTAAAAGCAGCACATGAGCATCTCTTTCCCATCCTCTCACTACCTGAGGACACCCAGGACCATCTAGCTTTCTCCACGAATATTTCTGTTAAATGTACCCTCCAGTGGCCTTGAACGACTACTGTCAGACTGATCATTCCCATTTCCATTGTCAGCTCCCTCGATGGTGCTGCCCCCTAAGAGATAGAAATGCTCCCCCAAAGCTAATGGTTTTGGTTTCTTCAGTAAGAGTTGTTTCCAATTGTTGGATTCGGTAGTCATGTTGTCTCAATGCTCCACTCTTGTGAAACTGCTTGCTAAAGTAGAATTCATCCACCCAACACACACACACACACACACACACACAAATATGGATGCAAATTATTTTAACCTGCACTTTGACATAATTATCCCTATGTCAGTGCTCTTTAGAGACATATAGGAACATAAGGCAAAAAAAAATCTATATATATATAGATATAGATATAGATTAATAGATAGATCGATCCAGTCTTTATTTAGAATTTTGATGTTTTGTCTATGATGGATTTTTTTATTTTTAAAAAAAATTGAATATAGCCTATTAAAATAGTATGTATCTTGATTACTCAGTTTTTTTTCACCCCCTCACATACACTGATACCTGAGGTACCTTGCTCACCATACCCTGGGTACCCTAGGCACCAAAGAGCACTTTCGTTCACCACCAAAGTATCACACAGAGTCTTTTGTGTGTGTGCAAACCCCCTTTTCATATTCTTACACAAATTGTCTCCAGAGGAGACAAAAATATGGAGACAGAACAAAGAACTAAAACCACATGGTGAATTAATAGCTTTCCCTAGTCCCCTTCCTGGTTTAACATAAATCTTTCCACTAAAATCCTTTTCCATCTCCTTCTAATCATCACACTTCTCGTGCCTTGAACAACCAATTCAGTACAAGATTTTTTTCCTCTTCTTTGAAATTATTGCAATATCTTTACTTTTATAATTGACTATGAATTTTCAGTGTATGTTTATATAAACCTATGGGGTAGGAAAGTATGGAAAGAAGAGGAATGAGTTCAAAAGTTTCAAGATATTTCAAGGCACCTGTCTTAACCTTGTTCTAACATTCTTGAGTTGACTATAGATCATTAATGGCTCTAATGTTTCCAGCAGGACAGTGAATCCTCTGACTTGGTCTTCCTTAGATGATTTTAGGTCATTTCCACAAAGGGCTAATAAGCCAATCATTTCCTTTGCTTGAGAAATTGCAGAGTGGACTAAAAAGGAGCAAAGTGGTATTTTAATCTCTGTTGTTAATATTCACGATCAGTCTATTATATAAAAAAAAAGGCACAAGAGAAGCACAAATAGCACTCGGGTGCAATAAAATCACCTCTCTACACAGACTGGATTTAGAGAGGAAAAAAAGTAGGAATGATGAAAGAGGGTAAAAGACCAGGGGAGTAGGTACCTCTAAATCTAATAACCATCTATTTTAAATTACTTATTTTTAACATATCTAACAAGTTTCAGACAAAGGAGACAATTGACAGGAAATTAAATTCAAACATTGAAGAAAAGCTAAAGCTAAATTGAAAATATTCAAGAAGCTCATTGTAAAATGACAAATTATGGCACAATACAGATGTGCATTAAGAGATCATGTCATAATATCACATAAATGAAATTTCACAGAGACAAAGAGATATTTCAGAAGGAGAACTGACTGATAAGACGCAGGAGTTTGCTGTGGACCGTGGACGAGATTTGGCCAGGCAGGAAGAGATGAAAGTGTGTGCCAGTGTGACAAGTATCTGCATATGAACTATTTCAGCAGGATCTCAGAGATCAAAGGGAGCTTTGAAGCCAAGCTTCAGGTTGTGTAGGACTGCAACTCAACATGTGGAGCACTAGGGAGAGAAAAGTTCAGTGTAATTTGGCCAATTATTTATAATCAGTTCAAATGAGTACTTTAGTATACGTATTGTTTGGTACCTGTGCATATAATTATTCACCTTTCAGAACATGAATTTTCATGCAATTGCCAGTTGTTACAATGTATTCCTGCTGATTATTCTAAAGAACTCAGTTGGATTTTAGACAGACTTAGGTATGCAAAGTAAAGAAGAAAATTAAAATTATTATGTGGATAACAATGGAAACAGAGTCATCTGAACCATTTGAGGTACTAAGGCAACCCGATAACATGGGACATTCATTTCCCTTTCATTTCAGCATAAACTCACAAAACTCACAAAACAACTAGCCTGAAGTTTGGGATGTAGCCCAGGAGCTCTCATCTGCATTGATACCAATTCCAAAGTTATAAAGGTGGCAGTTTTCATTCTTTCCATCCTAGTGGCAACACATTGATCACCGAGGATGTGCAAGAAGACAGGGATTATCTTTAGATTTTTCTTTAGAAAGTAAAACATGCTCAGAGGAGTTCCCATAGTGGCTCAGCAGTAACGAATCCGACAAGTATCTGGCATTGCTGTGGCTGTGGTGTAAGCTGGGAGCTGCAGTTCTGATTTGACCCCTAGCCTGGGAACTTCCATATGCTGTGTGAGTTTGGACCTAAAAAGGGAAAAAAAAAAGGTGCATGTATCACCTGCATGGTGTGTAAACGTTTCACTGTCACTCTGGTCAAATTTACACACATGCCAGACATGAAAACTGTGCTGTGACCACCACCTCACAGGAAATATAGGATGCTGTCACTTGTATGTACATATATATATATTTTTGCTTTTTGCGGGGGCTGCACCTGTGGCATATGGAAGTTCCCAGGCTAGGGGTCAAACTGGAGCTACAGCTGCCGGCCTACGCCACAGCCACAGCAACTCAGGATCCGAGCCGGTCTGCAACCAACACCACAGTTCACAGCAGCAGCGGATCCCCAACCCACTGATGGAGGCCAGGGATCGAACCCCCTTCCTCATGGATACTAGTCGCATTCATTTCTGCACGCCACAGCAGGAACTCCCTGCCGTCAATTTTAAATCATTAATGGATTTCTAAGACGTTTTTATTTTTATTTAAGCGTATCTGAGAAAAAATGAAATATAATCATTACAACCCTCTAATATCTGTAAGGAATCATATTTTACAAATGTTTTTACCCTTCCCTTATATTTCTTCAATTTTGAGTTAATTTTAATACTGGTTCATGGAATGAATTGAAGTAGGGTTTTCTGTTTATTTTTACTTTTGGGAATTTTTTTACACATGGACATCCAGTTGTTCAAAAACCAATTTTTGAAAACACTCTCTCTATTTCTTTGAATTTTGGGAAAGTAAAGCTCAAAAATCGATTGACCACATGGGTTAATTTCTAGACTGTTTATTCTGTTCCATTAATCTCTTTGACTATACTATTACCAATATCACACTGTCTTGGTGACTGTAACTTTTTAGGTCTGATAATGTCAAGTCTTCCAATTTTTTTTTTTCCAGAATGGTTTCGTTATTCAAGTTCTTTTCATTTCCATATGAGTTTTAGAAATAGTTTGTCAATTTCTACAAAGAAATCCTAGTATGTTTTCCTTTGGAATTATGTTGAATGTATAGATACAGTAAGAGAGAAATTAAATCTTCTGATCCATTAACATGGGATATGTCTCATTTATTTGGGCTTTCTTTCATTTCTCTCAGCAGTGTTCTGTATGTTAATGTACATACCTTATACATCCTCTGTCATATTTAGTTCTAAATATTGCACACGTTGACGTTATACAAGTTATTTTTACAATGTCAATTCATGAATGTTTGTTCCTAATGTATTAAAATATAATTGATTTTGTACCATTGAACTAATATCATACTAACCTCACCAAATAAAATAATGGTTCTAGTAGGTTTTGTAAATGTCGTGAATTTTTCTACTGTGGGAATAATATAATCTGCCAAAAAAAAGTTTTACTTTTTCCTTTCCAAGTGGCATGCTTTTTATTAATTTACTTGCCTATTGCACATACTATAACATTTAGGAAAATGTTTAATAGAAATGGTTGGAGCAGATATCCTTGCCTTGTTTGTGACCTTAGGAGGAACATTCAGTCTTCCATCATTAAGAATGATGTATACATGTATGTGTAACTGGGTCACCATGCTGTACAGTAGAAAAAAAAAATAAGGTATTGGGGAAATTAAAAAAAAAAGGAGATGCTAAAAAATAAAAACAAAAAAAAGAATGATGTTGGCTGTAGGTTTTTATTTTTTTAATTTTATTTTATATTTTTAAATTATTAGCAAGTTTTACTTTTTCCAAGTATATTTATTTATTTTGATTATGCTATAGTAGATTTACACGTTTCCTTCAATTTCTGCTATATAGCAAAGTGACATGGCCGCCCATACACAGCCATTGTTTGTTTGTTTGTTTGTTTCCATTGGATTCTTACCCAGGAGACTGGATACAGTTCCCTGTGCTGTACAGCAAGACCCCATTGCCCATCTCTTCCTAATGTAATAGTCTGCTCCCACCAATCCCAAACTCCCATCAATCCCCCTGTCTCCCCCACCCTATCTGGCAAACACAAGTCTGTCCTCCATGTCCATGATCTGTTTCTGTTTTGTAGATAGATAATCTGTGCCATATTTTAGACTCCACATATAAATGATATCATATGGTACCTGTCTTTCTCTTTCTGACTTACTTCACTCAATATGAGCGTCACTAGTTTCATCCATGTTGCTGCAAATGGCATTATTTTGTCCTTTTTATGGCTAAGTAGTATTCCATTGTGTGTGTGTGTGTGTGTGTATATATATACACTACATCTTCTTAATCCATTCATCTGCCAATGGACATTTAGGTTGTTTCCTTATCTTGGCTATTGTGAATAGTGCTCTGATGAACATACAGGTGCATGTATCTTTTTCAATGAAAGTTTTGTTCAGATATGTGCCTTGGAGTTCCCATGGTGGCACAGTGGAAATGAATCCGATTATGAACCATGAGGTTGCAGGTTCAATCCCTGGCCTTGCTCAGTGAGTTAAGGATATGGCATTGCCATGAGCTATGGTGTAGGTCACAGACACGGCTTGGATCTGGCATTGCTGTGGGTGTGGTGTAGGCCTGCAGCTGTAGCTCCTATTAGACCCCTAGCATGGGAACCTCCATGCCATGGGTGTGGCCCTAAAAAGCAAAACAAAAACAAAACAGATATATATGCCCAAAAGTGGGATTGTTGGATTACATAGTAGGGTTATATTTAGTTTTCTGAGGTACCTCCATATTGTTTTCCATAGTGGTTGTACCACTTTACATTCCCACCAACAGTGAAGGAGGGATCCCTTTTCTCCTCACCCTCTCCAGCATTTGTTGTTTGTTGACTTGTTAATGATGGCAACTCCAACTGGTGTATGGTGGTACCTCAATGTAGTTTTGATTTGCATTTCTCTAATAATTAGCATATTAAAAAATCATACACCATGATCAAATAGGATTTATCCCAGGAATGCAGGAATCCAAGTATTCATCAATAAAGCTGTAGGCTTTTAATGTATTTCTTCTATTGGAATGAAGAAGTCCCATTCCATTCCTGGTTTGCTGAAACTTTTTATCAAGAATAAATAAAAGATTTTTTTTCCTAAAGTTTTTCTCAGTTTTTTGAGGTGACCATATATTTTTTTTCTCTTGAATTCTGTGAGTTTAGCTATTTACACTGATTGATTTCCAGAGTTTTAATAATTTATTAATCTGGTCAAAGAAGATAAAAATTTATTCATTTCCTTTATTGATATTTTCTTTTTCTATTTCATTAGTTTTGTGTATCTTTATTATTTTCTTTCTTCTGATTACTTTAGGTTCAACTTTCAAGATATTGCTCTACAGTTTTTAGCTTTCATTTATTCTGATGAGAAATCTCTACTCTTTATCATCCTTTTGTTAGCTCTTTGTAATGTGCTTTTTTCAACTTGCAACTGGCATGTTTTCCTTGATGTATAGTTTTAGGAAATTTAATTATGATGTGTTTTGATGTACTTATGCTTTGGCTTGTTGTGCTTGAGTTTCATTGAACTTATTCAGTGAGTTTAGAGTTTTCTTCAAAATTGGGCAATTTTTGGCCATTATTTCTTTAAAAATTACCTTCACCCTTTTCAGCAACTCCAATTACATATGTGTTTGGCAACTTGAATTTATCCCAGAATTCAGTCTTGCTCTGTTTATTTTTCTTTTCAGTTTTTCTCTCTGCATGCTTCATTTTATTAGTTGCCATTAGTAAATATTCTGCAATATCTAATCTGCCACTGTGGTTTTTTTGTTTGTTTGTTTGTTTGTTTTTTAATTTCAGGAACATCAGTTTTCATCTCTAGTACTTTGATTTTGGTCTTTTTTATCTTTCATATCTCTGCTTAGCATGTTCACCTTATTTCAGTTTTATTCAACAAATGGTAGACAATTATAATAATTTGATGTTCTTTTCCACTAGTTCAATTATACGTGCTATTTCTGAACAGGTTTTGAATTAATAATTTATCTCTTCATAATGCATTGTATATTAGTGCTTCTTTGTATATTTGATAATATTTTCTTAGATGCCAGACATCTTGAATTTTACCTTGTTGGATAATTTTGAATTCCTAAAAAATTCTGTTTTGTTTCAGTGAAGTTACTTGGGAACAGTTTGACTTGGGGGATTCTCTCAAGATTGTAGACAAGACCAAAGCAGTATTTAGCAGTCTCAGGCTCCTTTGGTCCCACTGATAATACAAAACTCTTCTGAGTATGCTAACCAATGTTCTGAGAACTATGAAATTTTCCACCTTGGCTATTGAGAACAGGAGGTATTATGTAGCCTCATCTAACCAGTGTTCTTTCTAAGTCTTTCAGGTGGATCATTTCCAGCTTCAGGTAGCTTCCCCATGTAAGTGCATTCATCAACACTCAGCTAAACTCACAAGGGTATGCTCTGTAGATTTTGAGTTCTTTGTGCAGCTCTCACTTCTCTGCTCTGAGAACTTAGCCACCTCGACTTTCCCAGACTTCTATTTCCATATTTTCAAATCAGAAAGACCATCAGGCTCTGCCTAGAATTCCCATCTCAGAGCTATCCCTTGTCACTCCAGGCAGTGATCTGGTGCAATGAGAAGGCCCACATCATTCATTTTGCCACTCTCAAAGAGAATTCTCCTTTGTTGTCTAATGTTCAATGGCTGGAAAGCTGTGGTTCCATATATGTTGTTTTGTATTTTAGTTGTTTTTATCAAGTTTTTGTCATGTGGGTTGTGATGGTTCCCAGCCCTCAAGCAATCTCTCTAAATAAATCCACAGTCACTTTGACAACAGGGCTAAACATCTAGGCTTCATTTTCGTTCTTACTTTGTTCTTATCCTTGAGACAAAAATGTCAAGTCTGTTGGTTCTTCCAGAGAAGTTACCTTAGATTTGCCTATTCTTTTTTCCTTCTAATTGATACTATTCTGTTTTAAGAGAAAATCATAGAATTTTACTAGTGTGTTTTAACTCTGTTCTTTCTATTGTAATTTTAAAGCACTTTCAGCATATGACCATATACATTTTCCAAGGTACTTTGCATTTCCTTCTTAAAATTCCATCATGTGATTGATTTTAGATTGGTATAAAGAATGCCCGGATTCTTATCCTATCTCTGCTGCAAAAACAAAAACAAAACAAGCAAGCAAAACATGGTAGGATCTTGGGCAAGCTGTTTTACTTGTCAGAGCTTCAGTTATTTCTGTAAAATAGAGAAATATGATTAGGAGTCTTTTAAATGTTACTTTGCTATTCATAATACTGGGTTTGCTCTAGTTTCAAGAGATTTTTTAAGTGCTAATTCTTTTAAGAGCAGCTTTGTGTCCAGTTTTTTAAAAATGTAACCCTGTCCCAGCTTTGCTGATTTGATTTCTAGTCATTCCTTCTGGTTTTAAGAATAAACACCTAGGACAATAGCTACGTTGGAACGGCTGATCACCACATACTAGACTGACACTGTGTGAATACACGATGATGTGTCCAGCAGCGAACAGACCTCACCTGTCCCTTCAGGACCCATTTTTTACTGAGCTCCCAATGATGAGAGCAAATTAAAATTATTAAATGAATGGATTTTTAAAACAAAACACTGAAAATTTTGTATGGGCTTTATTTTTTCCTCTAAATAAGTTACAAAACTTACTCCTTTAAAAATGATTTTTTTTTCATTTTCAGTACTTTAGGTAAGTTATCTCTTATCTGTCAAAATATAGAGCACTCTTCTAAAGCATTCACATACTCGTTCTAACATTTTAAATGTACTAAACTATGTTCCCTAGCATTTTAAAATTTTGTCCTTCATCTTATAAGGAAAACATACTAAAAGAAAAGACTCTAGAAGTGAAATGTCAGTTTTCTTCAATAACAAAGTATTTAAAATTTCAGAAATTTGATACTTACACAAATGTAATAATTATATCTTTTAAGCAGAATGAAAATGTGAAGTGTTTATCATAATTTTGCATACGCATGCTAAAACTTTTTGCAAACTGTGCTCCACAAATGTATTTTAGTAGCTGTTAAAGTTTCAAACTGTAGAAAATGGGTTAGGAAATACCTTTTATGAAATTCATGCTTTTAACATCTTGCCTCTGAATTTTTTTATTTGCATGTATTTCTCAATATTCAGATATATCCCTTATTTTTTCTTCCCTATAGTTCTAAAATTAGAATTAAATGCTTCATTATCATTATTTTTTTTCTTTCTTTAATTCTTCATTTTTGGGTCATTTTAATTACATTATCATAATCAACTTTACCAAAATATGTTTACTACAGAGTTGATCCTATGAATGTGTGGCTAGAATATCTGAAAAAGTAGGAGGCTCTTAGAAGAAGGCAGACATGTTTTAGGGTATAATTTCTAGGCCTTTTAGTTTTAAAATGCCCTCCTGACTTCTACTACCCAAAGGGCTGACTGAAGTTAAACTTCTATATGTTCATTTTGGAGACTTCAGAATTTTCATCTTCCAAAAATTTGCAGCTATTCAAATGCCCTTTAAACTGTGTACCAATGTATTAGGAATAAGTAAGCACCTACTTGAGAAGCTGGCAATTCAAAGGTAGACAGATGGAGGGAGAAAGGGAAGAAGGTACAATATCTAAAGGCAGCTGGAAAATATTAAAGACAAAGTTGGCCTCCTTTACCATTTCCTTAATTCCCCATTTCCTATTTTTTTTTTCTTTTTTGTGGGGGGGGGGGTTAGGGCCACACTCCCAGCATATGGAGATTCCAAGGCTAGGGGTCGAATCCGAGCTGCAGCTGCCAGCCTACACCATAACCACAGCAATGCAGGATCCGAGCCATGTCTGCAACCTACACTCCGGCTCACAGCAATACCAGATCCTTAACCCATGGAGCGAGGCCAGGGATCGAACCCGCAACCTCATGGTTCCTAGTCAGATTTGTCTCCACTATGCCACGACGGGAACTCCTCCCCATATCCTATTATGACAGTGTTTATTAGATGGATTAGTTTGCAAGGATGAAAATAAATAAGACAATGACCCCTGTCCTCAAGCAAGTTGATGAAACTGAAGAACCAGAAAAAATACAAATTTCAAACAATAATATGACAATAGGCAGAATGTATTGATGATAACAAATATCATTTGTTCTAGAACAAAAATAGGTAAGTACTTAATTCTTCTTGGTATTGAGAAGAGCTTCAGAGAAGTCATATATTTGTGTCTTACTTTTAATTAACACTATCTGGCTCACAAATGTTTTCAAAGATAGTATTTTATTTAATTGTTACCATAATCCAGGAAGGTAAACACTATATCCTTTAAAAATGAAGACGACACAGATATTAAGAAATAATTATTGATTTATCTAAAGTTATAGAACTAGTAAATGGTATAGTTCAGAGTTCCAACACATTGTTTAGAGTAATCAAAGGCTGCCTTAGAAAATGTGATATTAAGAAATTATAATGACCTCCAAATTCATATCTTTCAGTAAACAGAAGTTTTTAAAGCACTTAAAAACATTACTTTCTGGAGGAGGTGAGATCAAACTTTGGAAATATGCTTCTTCTGCCACTTGTTAATCATCACTGATTTCAAAGGTTAACCACAGCCCAGAAGCTGTCTGGCTTGACAGATTAATGGAATTGGAATAAGCAGCATTTTGCCTTTGCAGCATAGTACAGGTATTGCAAGTGACAGGTCTTTGAAAGTGATGAAAACAGAGCTTTAGAAGAAAACAACATTTTAGTAAGAATCTGAGAGTCCTTCGTCCTCAGAATTCCTGCACTGGGCCTGACTCTTGTTTAATATATCAATTCCAGGAGGAATAGAAGTCTGGCAGAGGCTCAAGTCTGACAATTTATTGGCTTTCTCACCTGGAGATATCGCTTACAGAGCTCTCTGCTGCTGAAATTTGGAAAGGTCTTATAAAAGATTTATTTCACAAAAGCAGGCTGTCCTCTCCCAATGGGGGGTGGGGTAGGGAGAGTTAACAAATGTGTCACTCATTAAAATTTTATAATGATAAAATCCTTCAAAGCAACCCTCTACACACACATATACACTCATCTAACTATGCAAATGAATTCTCAAGACAATTCTCTTGTCCTCTAATCCTTCCAACAAACTCACTCTTAAGACACATCCATTTAAAAATTACTGCACCATCACCACTCTTATCTCCTTATGTATAGCAGGAGCTATCCTGGGTCTTTAAGTAGAAAGAAAAAAGAAAGATTGGATAGAGAGTACTGGGTGTACTTCACTACATTGACAAATGAACGATGAATTGGCCAAGTGAAAGATGATGTGCAAATAAGACCCTGAAGGGTAACAAAATGAAATTAAAACGTAGATGAAAATGCCTGCTTTTTGTGCAGAGCAGAATTGTACCTTGTT
Source organism: Phacochoerus africanus (assembly GCF_016906955.1). NCBI lineage: Eukaryota > Metazoa > Chordata > Mammalia > Artiodactyla > Suidae > Phacochoerus > Phacochoerus africanus. The sequence continues at coordinate 12,849,671 of NC_062545.1, read as the reverse complement.
GCCTAAAACTTGATAAAGCAGTCCGAGCTGTGGCCTAAGGTAGCAAGGAGGTGTTTCAGGTAAGATGTACGTTATAACTTGTCAAAAAAGAAAGCCTGTGCAGAAACAGGGTGACAGCCATGAATGCAGTGTGCAGGGGAAGGAAATGTAAGCTTGATCAATAGCATACCTTCCCCCCCTTGACCCACACCAGGTAGCCACAGATGTCTGCAATGCTCCACAGGCAAATGTCACTTTTGACTGCTTGGCATTCCACTGCCTCTTACAGGCTGTAGGACCTTTGAGATGTTATTATATCTCCAATCTTTAGTTTACTCATTAGTAAAATGGGATAATAGAATTCCTTCAAAAAAAAAAAAAAAAAAGGAGTTCCCCATTGTGGCGCAGGGGAAACAAATCCAACTAGGAACAATGAGATTGCGGGTCCATTCCCTGGGCTCACTCAGTGGATTAAGGATCTGGCATTGACATGAGTGCTGGTGTAGGTCCCAGAGGTGACTCAGATCCTGCATTGCTGTGGCTATGGTGTAGGCTGACAACTGTAGCTCCAATTCGACCCTTAGCCTGGGAACCTCCCTATACCATGAGTTCGGCCCTAAAAAGGAAAAAAAGAAGAAGAAGAAGAAGAAGAATTCCTTCATTAGCTTTTTGTGGGGGAATTGAATGAGCTAACAGGAGTAAACCAAAAAGCAGTATGTTTGGTGGGTACAGAGTCAGATCCTGACAAATGAGATCCATTAAAAACTTCAAAGAACAATCCTTTCTTTAATAACTTGTTTGTCGTCTTCATTTTGTTCTTGATATGGCAAAGGAATAAACCTCCTCTTTATTTCAACTTAAATTATCACATCACCAAACTCCACCCCCTCATGAATTTTTGAAACTTATCTGAAAAGACTGTCTTTTTCCTATTTTATATTCTTGCCTCCTTTATCAAAGATTAATTGACCATAGGTGTCTGGGTTTATTTCCAGGTTCTCTATTCTGTCCCATTGGTCTGTATGTCGGTTTTGGTACCAGGACCACACTGTCTTGATTACCATGGCTTTGTAATATTGCCTGAAGTCTGGAAGAGTTATGCCTTCTGCTCGGTTTTTATTTCTCAGAATTGCTTTGGCAGTTCTGGGTCTTTTATGGTTCCATGTAAACTTTTAGAGTCCCACACATATACTATTTAAAATGGTAACTTCTGGAGTTCCCCTTGTGGCGCACTGGAAATGAATCAACTAGGAACCTTGTGGTTGCGAGTTCGATCCCTGGCCTCGCTCAATGGCTTAAGGATCTGGTGTTGCTGTGGCTGTGGTGTAGGCTGGCACCTACAGCTCTGATTAGACCCCTAGCCTGGGAACCTCCATATGCCACGGGTGTAGTCCTAAAAGGACAAAAGACAAATTAAATATATAAATAAAATGGCAACGTCAGCTACTATGAAAAACTGGGAAGTAGTCCTGCTGTCCTTGCCTGATTACAAAACGTAATCTCAAGTGTCAAAATATCTTAAAAAGGAGCAATGTAGGACATGCATAGTTACAGTGCTTACTAGAAATGAAAGTTTCAATGTAGTTTATAAATTCACCCTTTTTAGAGGAAGGGCCATAGGTGGGAACATAGGTAGGAGGAGGTTACAGGTTAACTAACACAACTGCACTCTGCAAATTCCTAAAACACACTGCAGACACACCAGCCTGTCCCTTTCTTATGGAAATCTGACAACTGCTCTTCTCCAACCTAAGAATAAACTTGCCAGGTTTGATCCTGAACATGCAAAGCTCTCTCCAAAACCATCAGCAAGGATCCCCCTCCCCGCTAACAACCCCCCATGCTTAGGCTTGTGCTGCCTATGCTATGTTAATATGCTTCTCAGCTATTAGAGTGGGAGTCCTATCCTTTGGCAGACTTTTTCTAAATAAGATTTGAAATAAAATGTCAGAAATCTTTAAAATTATAGGAGCAATACATACTCTTTAAGAAAATTCAAGAAAGCAAAATAAAGTGAAAACATTGCTAACATATTGGTTTTTAACATGCCTGTCCTTGTTTTGCCAAATGTACATACAGATGTGTGATTATATGCTTTCATTTAACATATTGTATATGCTTTCTCATGTCTTAAAATTTATTTAATGAAATTAATTTTAATGACAACATCATATGACATCTAAAGATATACACTCTTCATTTTATCATTTTTTTATTACTAGGGATTTAGGTTCTTTTATAGGTTTTTCATTATTATTATTATGAATCTAAACATCATGGTGAATAAACATTTGCATAAAACCTTAATAGTTTTCTTTAGATAAATTCCTAAGTTGTTTTTTTCTTCTTGAAAAAGAATTGATACATATACTTAATTGTGCTTCAAGATGATTTTTTACCAAGTTCAGATCTACACACAGCCTTCGGTATTATCATTTACAAATAACACCAATCTAATAAAAGACAACTTTGTTTTCATTTTAATTTATATTTTTGTTACTGGTGAGGATAAATATTTTTTATATGGTTACTATATTTGCCTTTCTTCTATTATTGCTATTCATTCTCTCATCCTGTTTCTTTTTCTATTAGGGTGATAGTTATTTTTAATTCTTATTTATTTGGAAGAGCGCTTTTTATTAAATTGCTAGATAATTTTGTCATTTATTTTGCAATCATTCTTAAACTTTTCATTTGCCTTTTATTTGTATTTATGAATGTTTAAAAAAATGCTTAATTCTAATTTGTCAAAATCTATTTATGTATATTTTCCATCATGGTATTTTTGCCCTAGGTCAGAAACATATTTGGCCAAATTTCCAACTACAACAGAAACATTTATCTACCTTTTTATATTTAACACAGTAATACCACTGGAATTTTTTTTGGTGTATAATGTGTTAGGACACATAGATTTCCCAAATAGATAAATTTATAGTATGTAGAAAAGTAAGTTTTTATAGCCATTTTTGTAAGTATTAGAAGAACTTTGGATCAGTAATCCTGTTTCCTTGTCTTCTTATTCTTTGGCCTTTGAAATCCTATATAGCTTTATTTTAGAGAAGTAACAGATGCAACCACGATATACACACACATGTATACACCCATATATATATGAGAGTCTGCATAACATTATTAATAGAAAAAATTAGAAGCAACTTAAATGTAACAATAACATTACATAAATGATCAATTTAAAAATTATTATATGAAAACATGTAACTATTGAAACCAGGTATTTGCAGAATATTTAATTATTTTGGAAAGCTTCTCAAGATATCATCTTGAGTAGAAATAGCAGACTACAGGAGTTCCTGTTGTGGCACAGTGGAAATAAATCCAACTAGTATCCATGAGGATGTGGGTTTGATCCCTGGTCTTGCTCCATGGGTTGCAGATCTGGTGTTGCTATCAGTTGTGGTTTCAGTCGCAGATGCAGCTTGGATCTTGTGTTGCTCATGTTGCTGTGGCTATGATATAGGCCAGCAGCTGTAGCTCTAATTCAACCTCTGGCCTGGGAACTTCCACATGCCTTGGTTGGGACCCTAAAAAGCAAAAAAAAAAAAAAAAAAAGGACTAGCAGACTACAAAGGTAGGTGTCCAGCATAATCTCCCTTCCGTAGGCTATATTGCCATTATATAATATCTGAAATGTGTTCTGTAACTTGCAATTTTCCAACATGAGTATGTATTGTTACATTAAATTTAACACCCAATAATAGTTTTTGACATATAAATATGTGAGTATAAAATCAAAGGGAAATAACATTTTTGTCTTGGACATAATTATGTAATGATTAATTATGAACTTGTTTCTGATTTTGGATAGCCTCAAGTGTACATACCTAAGTTTAGTCACCACAATTAGCAAGTAAGAATTGAGTGTCTTGTAATTGTAATGACAGAGCATTTATTGACTCATTAGTATGTATGATGAAACATAGTCAGCGGTAATTTAAGAAATGATTTCCAAAAGCTCTTTCAAGCAACAAGACAGCAGAGATTTTTACATTGGAAGCTTCTCTAAGAAAGAGCAAAGTTTAGCAGCATTAGAAAGCAGGAGGACTAGTCTCATGTTCAAATATACTCTACGATTGGATTATATTTCAGGTAAATATTTTGGGAGGGTTAGTGTGATAAGTTACCCCCCCTTTTTTTTTTGTCTTTTTGCCATTTCTTGGGCTGCTTCCCCAGCATATGGAGGTTCCCAGGCTAGGGGTCCAATCGGAGCTGTAGCCGCCGGCCTACACCACAGCCACAGTGATGCGGGATCCAAACAGAGTCTGCGACCTACACCACAGCCTGCGGCAACACCACATCCTTAACCCACTGAGCAAGGCCAAGGATCGAACCTGTAACCTCATGTTTCCTAGTCGGATTCATTAGACACTGAACCACGATGGGAATTCCCCTAAGATTCCTTTTTTTAATGATTTTTATTTTTTCCATTATAGTTGGTTTACAGTGTTCTGTCAATTTCTACTGTACAGCAAATTGACCCAGTCATACATACATATATGTATTCTTTTTCTCATATTATCCTCCATCATATTCCATTGAAAGTGACTAGATATAGTTCCCAGTGCTATACAGCAGGATCTCATTGCTTATCCACTGCAAATGCAATAGTTTGCATCTATTAACTCCAGACTTCCAGTCCATCCCACTCCCTCCCCCTCCTGCTTGGAAACCACGAGTCTGTTCTCCATGTCCATGAGTTTGTTTCTTTTCTGCAGAAAGGTTCATTTGTGCCACATATTAGATTACAGATACAAGTGATATTATATGGTATTTGTCTTTCTCTCTCTGACTTACTTCACTTAGTATGAGAGTCTCTAGTTCCATCCATGTTGCTGCAAATGGCATTATTTTGTTCTTTTTTTATGGCTGAGTAGTATTCTACTGTGTATATATACCACATCTTCTTAATCCGTTCATCTGTTAATGGACATTTAGGTTGTTTCCATGTCTTGGCTATTGTAAAAAGTGCCACAATGAATATACAGGTGCATGTAATTCAGCAAAGTAGCCGGATACAAGATTAACATTCAGAAATCTGTTGCTTTTCTTTATACTAACAATGAAATGTTGGAAAATGTATACAAAAATACCTTTTAAGATTACACCCCCCCCAAAATTAAATACCTACGAATAAACCTGACCAAGGAGATGAAAAACTTATATGCTGAGAATTATAAAACATTAATCAAGGAAATTAAAGAGGATTCAAAGAAATGGAAAGATATTCCATGCTCCTGGGTTGGAAAAAATATATCATAAAAATTGTCATACTACCCAACACAATCTACAGATTCAATGCAATCCCTATCAAATTACCCATGACATTTTCCACAGAACTAGACTAAATACTTAGGATAATTCAGAAAAAGATGGAAAAAAAAAAAAAAGAAAAGAAAAGAAAAAGATGAAGACTTCCAAGATGGTCCCCAATGATTTCTTGCCTCCTAGCATCCATGCCTCTGCAGTTCCTCAATCAATATGGCTGACCTGTACAACCAATAAGATATTGTAGAAATGAAAGTGACTTCAGAGGCCAAGTAGTGAAAGATTTTGAGGTTTCTTCTCTACCCTCTTTGCATTAGTCACGCTGAGGGAAGACAGCTACCATATTGTGAAGACACTCAGTCAGCCCAATGGCAAGATGAACTTGCCTGTCAACAGCTGACACCCACTGGCTATCCATTCAGGTGATCTTATCTTGGCGTCTGATCTTCCAGTCCCTGTCAGATGTCTGCAACTCCAGCTGCCATCTTAACTCTAGGCTTCATGAGAGATCTTTATCCAGAACCTCTGATCTAAACCATCCTTACATTTTTGACTCATAGAACTGTGTAAGACAATAAATATTTATTGTTTTAAGATGATATTTTGAGGTTATCTGTCACATGGCAATAGGTAACCAATACAATGTCTAATAGTCAACCTAACAAGTATAAATTTGGGGATGTTTTCCTTGTCTGCCAGGATAGAAGTACTTATTTCTCCACTTTATAAGATGTTGTAACACATATTTTGGTTGAGTATGACTATGAGAAGAAAAAACAGACTCAGGATGAAGCAAACACTGGATGGGAGAGCAAGGAGATAGAAAGTAGGAATGTGATAACATCTTTGAGCTTTGGAATCAATCAACACTTAATATAAAATTTCCAGATTTGTGATACAATCAATGCCTTTGCCTTTAAGTCATTAAGCCAGTTTGAGTTGTGTTTTCTACTTGTAGCAAAAATTTTGCAGATACAAAATACATAAATGGGAATTTCCCATTGTGACTCAATGGTCACAAGTCCAGCTAGTATTCATGAGGATGGGGGTTCGATCCCTGGCTTTGCTCAGTGGGTTAAGGATCCAGAGTTGCCATGAGCTGTGGTGTAGGCCAGCAGATGTAGCTCTGATTTGATCCCTAGCCTGGGAACTTCCATATACCACAGGGTGTGGCCCTAAAAAGAAAAAAAGAAAACATAAATGGTCTCACAAAAAAAAGCCTTCATTCCTCCACTCCTACCTTAAACATACACCTATCCATCTGTCCTTGTTGAATATCCCAAAACAGTTTAAATGCACTACATTCTTTCATATTTCTATACTTTAGCACAAGATTTCCACTCTCCCTGGAAAGACCCTTCTTTTCTTGTAAATCTCTTATCCATTTTTAAAGGTTCAGCTGAAGTGTAATCCTCTGTGTATTTTCCTTGGACACTCCCAGGTAGAATTAGATATTCCCTTCTCTCCAATCACCTCATATTTAAATAAAATTAAAATATATATTATATATTACATATTATATTGTATATAATATATTATGTGTAATAACTGCATTATACATCTTATTAATGTTTTCAATATTGTATTATAAGTTCATATCTTTCTGTCTTCCTCACCTATGATTCTCTAATCATTTTGAGAGCAAGCACAATTTCTTATTCAACTTTCTAGCTCAGAAGTTTAGCTGAGTACTTGAGAGATGGCAGGTGTTCATTAAAAGTTTGTTGAGTTAATTAACTAATTGATTTAGAGTGCTCTACATATGTAAATACAGCTATTCTAATAGAAGATAGAAACATTAGCACTAATTCTAAATTAGAACAATCTTGGTCCCTGAGAGCAGTGATTTTCAAATCATTAGCAATTACAAAAGTTGCTCAGAATGCATGATAAAATGTCAGTTCCTAAGATCTACCGTTAAAAATTCAGATTCAGTGTTTCTGGACAAGGGATATATTGTCATACTCCACATTGACCAGTCCTGCAAACCTGGAAGTATAACTTTGTCACCCTGCTTTCATTTCTTCATCTATAAAGTGGAGATGATAACATTACTTCTACTGTCTGATTATATTAACTTAACATGTCAGGAAATCAATAAGATAATATATTAGACTGCCAAGGTCCAGCCCCAGCAGCCAGGGAGTGCCGAAGGAGAGGATGGGCTACAAACGGCGCGGAAAGAATTGGAGCCAACTCCTCAGCTGCATGCTGCAGATGACCCAATTTATTAAATGAAAAGCATCAGTTTTTATACCCTATCACAATCAGGTTTCGTGTAAGATTTGACATTAACATTTGATTTAAAGCCCTTTTGTTCCCTCCACCCGAGATACAAAAAAGAAGGCTAGTTAAAACATGTTCCTTTCAACTTCAGATTTTCCTTCAAGATTACAAACTTAAAGTTTCATACTGTATTTTTCTTAAAAGGTCAACAACAGTAGCTATTCTATTCTATATAAAGAAAACAAAGCTTTAATAAGTAATAAACTATGATACCTAACATTCTTTAACTAAAGTTGTATGTGGTTAACAAAACGCATGAAAGCCTTGGGCTCATGGCATTCTTAAAACCACGATTTATTTGGTGCCAGCAAGCTAAGCGTATAACCTATTGTGCTGATTTACGTAAGTTCCAAACCACCAATTTCAATAGAAAGGAGTATTATGCCCAAAAATTAGCAAATGCCTCCATAAAGGATAAAAGTTACAGGTGACACTGCTATTTGATAAAAAATATATCTATTATAGAAAATAGTAATTTATAGGCCAAACAACATTTTCCCAGCCCTAAACTTCTTTTTAAGTAAAGGGACTGAAATCACGTTACCCCTGTATACGCTCACAAAATAGGTGCCATAAATTGTTACTCCAAAACAAAGGCTTTTTCCATTACATTGTTTAAATAACTTAACTCTGTTTTGGTTCAAGTATTTTATGTACCCAGGGCAAATCTTTAGCAGTAAGAAAGCTGTGAATAGAGATAGAAGAGGAAGGATAAACACAGAAAAATAGATTAACATATTTTTTAGGGGATATCAATTTTATTTTCCTGGAGCCGATGTCTTTCAAGGGATTGCTCTGCAATCCTTCTTCTTTCTTCAGCTTGTCTGTAGCTCTGCTAACCAGACAAGCCTCACGCAGGTGCCAACTGTGGCTTTGCTTTCTTTACTGGAGCAGCCTTATGGCTCCCGACATTAGACAAACTGGCACCCGGCCTGCAAAGTAGAAAATACCGATATATTTTTTTTCTAGTATTTGAAAAGCAATAGTGTATATGCTGAAGTATACAAATGCTGGAGCCATGTTTCTTGGGTGTGAATGCTGACTCTGCTATTGTTAGCTGTGTATTTTAACTTTGGAGTCACGGTTCCTTCACATATAAAATAAAGAGGAGTTGCCACTGTGGCTCAGTGGAAACAAATCTGACTAGTATCCATGAGGACACAGGTTCGATCCCTGGCCTTGCTCAGTGGGTTAAGGATCTGGAGTTGCCATGAGCTGTGGTGCAGGTGGCAGATGTGGCTCAGATCTGGCATTGCTATGGCTGCAGCATAGGCTAGCAGCTATGGCTCTGATTCAGCCGCTAGACTGGGAAGCTCCATATGCCGAAGGTGTGGCCCTAAAAAGACATTAAGTAAAATAAAATAAATTAATAAAATAAAGATAACACTAATAGTCCCAGTCTTATATGATTGTTCTAAGGATTAAATGAGTTAGTTAATAACCATGAAGTTCTTAGAATAATGTTTGGACCATGGTCAGTACCCCGTGGTTTTGCCATCACTATTCTTTTGGAGTTGTTAAAACTTTTCCTGGGGAGTTCCCGTCGTGGCGCAGTGGTTAAGGAATCCGACTAGGAACCATGAGGTTGCGGGTTCGGTCCCTGCCCTTGCTCAGTGGGTTAAGGATCCGGCGTTGCCGTGAGCTGTGGTGTAGGTTGCAGACGCGGCTCGGATCCCGCGTTGCTGTGACTCTGGCGTAGGCCGGTGGCTACAGCTCCGATTCGACCCCTAGCCTGGGAACCTCCATATGCCGCGGGAGCAGCCCAAGAAATAGCAACAACAACAACAACAACAACAACAACAAAAGACAAAAAAAAAACTTTTCCTGAAGGATAATTTCTGTTTTAGTCTTAACTATTTTCCTTTCCTCAGCTAAGAAATACAGGCTTCCCCTCCCAAGATAGCTCCCTGTCTCATAACGGATGCATGCTACGTTTCCTAAGCTCAAAAAAAAAAAAAAAAAAAAAAAAAAAAAAGGCTATAAACTAGAGATCCTGAAATGTCCCACTGCCTGGCTTCCATAGACTGAAGATGAGGACATATGAATACAGCCATTGAGAGACTCAGTTCATCGTTTTGTATGAGGGTATTTGGTCAACGTCAAATTACAGTATGTTATGATACTACACATTCAAAACTCAGAAAAGAAGTAGTTAGGCAACATAAAAGTAAGAACCCAATTTTAATGAAAATTAATAAATAGAACCATTCACCCGAAATGTTTTGAAGAATAATGGACACAGATTCTCACTGAAATTAAGTAAATATATATGTATAAGTGAACTAAACAGAGAGCTGAGTAGAGGAAAGGCTTGAATAAATGAAGCAACATCTTTATATAATACTTACAAGCTGTGGATAGCTGACATTATACAAACACTAGTGGGTTGTGATAATCTTGCTAGATTTCTTGTGCTACCCATATCCAAGCTCTTAGCAGAGGAAGACATCACCTCAAAAGTATATAATACAATATTCCATTCAAGGACTGTCATAGGCTCTGTGAATGTAAAAATACATAGAATAAAGCACTGGCATATATATGTGTGTGTATATATATATATATAAATCACTGGCATATATATACTCATTAGCAATTGATGGATCATGATAAAATATTCTAAGGTTTACCTTTGGGCAAATTTATGACATGTGTATGTGTTCTAACTATAATTCTCCATCAGTTTCAGACAGATTTAACTAGAGAGGAGAGTGGATCAGGAGGCTCCAAATGTCAGGTAGACAGGCTCTAAGAGAACTGTCTTCTTAGCAAGATAAGGGGAAATAATCAGAAAAACAACTGTATGTGATGGATAACGGAATCATTTTGCTGTACACCTGAAACAGACACAATATCGTACATCACCTATATTTCAATTAAAAAAAGAATAATAAACAATTTTGAAGAAGTAGAGCAAAATCCTTTGAAAAAGCAACAGCTCTGGGTGTCCAGTTTACAATAATGTCATCCCAGTGTTCCAGGGTACCTAGCACTGTATTAGGTATACGTGGTGGTACCACTGATTTTTATATTAAAATTTGAAATAAGGTGTTATTTTCTATAGGGCACAAAAGGCATAGCAAGGAACTGTAGGTAAAACATTCTTCTGTCGGGCAGAAAATGTGAGTTTTAGCTCAGTTGTCCCAGTACACCAACTAAGTGAACTTAGGGAAGCTCATCACTGTATCCGAGCTGAAATCGCTTTAAAAATACCTTATCTGGATGAAAGCATGGAGTAGGATACAATTATTCTTGAGGTCCATCCCAGACAACCCCTGTAATTATTATATAGTTATATATTTCCCAGTAAGAGGAAATATCCCAAGATCAGTATTAACAAAATTGTATATATACTCAAGTTTATAATTCAAAATGTATATGTATAAATATCTCTTCTATAGATTTTTTTTTTTTTGGTCCTTCTTACAAGTATTGGATTACGTATATATCTCTCCTACTAAAATGAGAATTCCTTGAAGACGAGGTAATATCTTGTTAATCTTTATTTCTTCTTGTCCTGGTAACTAAGATGCAACCTCTCGGCTTCCAACTCACCCTTTACTCTCTGCACCTAGTGCCAGAGCTGGGCCTCTGCACACACGTCTTCACCCATTGGCTCCTTGTTAGGTTTTTCAGTGGAGGAGGGGGCCAGAAAGAGAGGGAGAGGTCTGAGGGAGAAAAGAGACAACATTTCTTTCCCACTGGTTCTTTCCCCGTCCTTTTATGTTGGTTAAACCTGTTAATACCCTAGCAAAGTATCCTCTACTAGATAAGGGCAATTTATTTTACTAGTAGCAATGGAGTTGGAACTTTTCTAACCCCTACAGAACCCAATCCTTAGCACCTCCTCCAGATGGATTCTACAGACAGAGCAGGACCCCTCCTCAGAAGTCAAATTTGCATTCATGTCCTGCCGCCAAGCTTCTTTGCTTCAATATTTCAATCCTTTTCCCTTTGTCCTATAAGCCCTAGGAGGATTAATTGCTTCCTACAGTTACTACCTCCAGGACACCTAAGCATTCCATTTTTGCCTTTTAGTTCTTTAATATGCACTTTACAATTCTTTATATGAAACTAGCTGTGCTAAAATAGCTGGTGTGGCTTCTCTCTACTGGCGGGACACTAACGGGTGCATGTTAGCACCCAGCTCTGCACCTGGAGTAAGAGACATTGATGAATGTTAGTTGCTCCTGCACTTTCAGTAGAGTCACTATAGGTTGAATTTAACTGTGACTGGTGTGTGCTTTGTGTATTATAAACTCTACATGTCGTCACAAAAAGCTTTCTACACCAAAGCGCATTTTCACTCTGTGAAGCTTCACAAAGTGTGTTTCAAAAGTATTTGATGTTGACCTTGTATTTTTTTGCACCACAAATTGTCGAAATACCGTGCTCTGAGTAAGGGAACAAATGTACTGCCATTTCATGGTTCTACTCCTCAGACTATTTATAGGCTGGTGTTAATTAACTATCCTTTCTTGTTGTCAGCACAAGATTTTAAGTATGGTTGCACTTTTGTCACGATTCAAAACTGAACAAATTAGAAACAGAATTACATGTGTTTTTCCTGTTTCTGTCCAGAAAAATCTGAGAAAGAATGTAGAGTATGTAGAAACAAGCAGAGGAAGCATGCTCTTCTAGTGCAGAAAATGTGGGGAAAATGTACTTAATGCAATAGAAACAAAGACACAAGGAGATGGCAAAATCTGGGAGTTCCTGTCTTGGCACAGAGGAAACGAATCCGACTAGGAACCATGAGGTTGCAGGTTCGATCCCCGGCCTCGCTCAGTGGGTTAAGGATCTGGCATTGCCACAAGCTGTGGTGTAGGTCGCAGAGGCAGCTCGGATCTGGCGTTGCTGCGACCGTGGTGTAGGCTGGCAGCAACAGCTGCAATTAGACCCCTAGCCTGGGAACCTCCACATGCCTCGGGTGCACCCCATAAAGACAAAAAGACAAAAAAAAAATATGGCGAAATCAACAGATATTGGCTAACCTAGCACTGAAAACATCAGAGATGGCTTTATTATGAGACATGAACTGCTAAGAATCATTTTAGAGTTCACTTCATTCAACTTGTGAAAAAAATCAGTGCCATTTAGAAAGAACAATCTTAGGGGAAAAAGTTTAATGGTAAACTTGATGAGAGGTTTTTTTTTAAGTTTTTACCCTGATTTTTTTTAATATAATGATTTTTATTTTTTTCCATGATAGTTGGTTTATAGTGTTCTGTCAATTTTCTGCTCTACAGCATGGTGACCCAGTTACACATACATGTATACATTCTTTTTCCTCCCATTATCATGCTCCATCATAAGTGCCTAGACATAGTTGCCAGTGCTACACAGCAGGATCTCATTGCTAATCCATTCCAAAGGCAACAGTCTGCATCTATTAACCCCAAGCTTCCCAAACCATCCCTCGCTTTTTCCATCAGTGACAGAATTTTTGGTGCCTTTATTATCATATTCTTCTAGTCTCCCTCTTTTAATCCATTCCCACTGGCATGACCTAATTATCACTTTTACAGAATTTTTTCCTTCATGGAATTTCTCTCCCTTCTAGTTAAAGATTCTAACCCATTAGCGTCAAAGAAGAGCTTTTCCTAATAATATAACTTTGCTGAAACTCAACTCATCCTATACTTCCTGTGTCTCTGCTCTGTTTTATTACTACAGACATTTGATTTTTTTTTATATATCAATTTTTTGTCTATTAAGGAGTCATGGGCTATATCTTAGTTTTATCATAAAAAAATGATAAGAGTTCCTGATAATTGCATCATACTTTATACAGTTCAATGTATTTTCCCAGGGGGAAAAAAATGTCATTTTATTTTCATGACTTTGTGAAGCAGTTAAGTGTAGAATCTTAAAGCAGGAAGGAGCCATAAAAAACACCCAACACAAAATTTCCATGACTATAATAGGTGTGTTTTTGACTGCAAGCAGCAAGTAACGGAAGATTCTATTTCAAATGAATCAGACACAAAGGACCTCTTCTCCTTTCTCCCTCTTCTTCCTCTCTCTCTCTCTATTGCTCTCCTTCCTCACCCAAGAAATTTAGTTTCTGTTGCAGACATGTTTCTTTGAAAACTCCATCTTGTCCTTCTTTACTTTATCCCCTCTTCATTCTTTACTTTATCCCATCTTCCTGCTTGGAAAAACAGTCACAGTGCTGGTAAGTGACTTAAGCTTAAGAAATGTGCCTAAAGGTCAGAGTAAAAGCTTAACCTTTTACCAGCTAAGTGGCTTTTAAAATAGTAAAAGAACTTATAAAATAGTAAACAAACCTCATATCCTCCACCCATAGCCCCTCCTCACTTGATCTCATCTAAAGAGCACACTAAAAGCGGGGTGTGTGGTTTCTTGAGGCAGGGCTCTTGGTCCCTGAGACCTTGAGTACCCCAGTTCCCACCTTTACTTAAGATAAATGTCTCTGTGTCTTATTTTATGTTAACTCTTTTCCTTAAGTTTCACAGCACCCGTTCTTCAGCCCCATCCTGCTGAGCTGGTCTCAGCAAGTTTCTCTACTGGTTGCTTTGTCCTTGAGCTTAGATTTAAGTGAATGCAATCGAGTAGAAAGGGGAAGGCTGGATCTTGTTCCCATGAAAGGGAAGTAAGAAACAGGAGTACAGCAGTAGTCTTGAATAGAATCCAGAGGTGACTCTTGGCTTCTAGTGAAACAGACTCTGATACTTAGGAAAGACTGTTAAGGTTTCACTGCATCTCAGCAAGGAAACATACTATTTGTTCTAACACTTTCCCATTGTCTAAAACTAAAGTTATTCCTTATCAGATACTAATAAATTATCTCAATATGCTAATTTTATTAATTGATGTGCCAAAAAATTGATTTTGATAAGATTAGGATGTATTTTTATTTTTTTTTCCTGACAAATCTAGTGAGAAATATGCTTTAAAACATCAAAGTACAGGAAGATGGATCCTAGAGAAGCTGAGTTAGCATCCACAAGTGAAATGAAGACTTTTTCATTTTTACCACAGTTAGTTATTCAGGGGACCCTCCCATGTGACCGACATTTTCTATTTAATCAAAGAATGGGGCACAAACAATCAAATCATTCCTTTGTCCCTCATGGTTTTGATTAATGATCCCTCATTGCTTATACGACTAAATTTCTGGTGGTGCAGTGTAGCTAAGCATGCACTGTAAGATCCCATTATAAAGCACATACACTGCTAGTGGCTATGAATTTTCTTTTGAAATAATGAAATGTACTGGAATTAGGTAACGGTCATGATTACACAACTTTGCGATATAAAACCACTGAAATGTGAAATCATCATCATCATCATACAACACACAGACTGTATCTAGTCACTCCAGGGAACAGCATCTCCCTTGACCAGTCCCTAATTGCCATTTATTAACCCATGTGCTTCTCTGTGTAAGAGTAAAAATTACCGATACCCAATTATGTATCCATCCAACAAATCCTTTATCTTACATGTTTCTGTATATACTATATATTTTCTATTTTCTTGTTTTTTTCTTTGGAGACATGACACTCTCCTAATTAATGTAATTCAAGAGAATTGTTAAATAATGTAGTACCCAAATCCTAGCAATGGGAATGGACATAGAGCCTGGGCCTGGTGGCTCAATTTCTCTTCTTTCATTTCTCACTCTTCGCCCATAATTTAAGTCATAAAGATGATGTGAACACAAGGCTACTAGTAGCTACCTTATAATTTCAAAAGAGAGTCTGACCCCGGGTAAATCGAAGCAAAGACAAACAGATCCAACAGATACAGACAGATAAAGATGGGGATGGATGAAGAGATGAAAGAGCAAGCACTTACGAAATCGTCTGAAAGCCTGAATCCTCTGTGCAAGACAAGAGATTCCCTTTCTCCCCTTGGATTCCTGAAAGAGATTCACTAATCTACATTTTGCATTCTCCACGCACATTTCCCATCCCAGGCTGGTTTTCCTTTACTTTTCTTATGTGGAAATAAAAGCATGCCACTTAGGTGGATAAAACACAGTTCTTGTTCTTAAAAGAACATAGTGACTAAATGGTAGAAATGACCTATAAAAAGATACCTGTGAATTAAACATAAAAATGTCCTAAAATGTGTGTAAGGTATTCTGGTGAAAAAGTAGAAAGGTTATGTTCAGCTGTAGCTGAGGTGGTGAGGGAGTGCTTCCAATAAGCCACTAAGGCTAATTCTTGAAGTATACATTGAAATGTATCAGGAGAACCAGCTCAGAAAACTATGACAGCCCATAGAAAAGAACCAGCAGGAGAAAATTCACTGACCAGGGAATAGCCTTAGGCATAGAGAAAAATAAACAAAACAAAATAAAGCTCCTAATTACAGTATGGCAAAGGAAGCATCCTTGAGTGTGACCGGGGACAAGGGTAACGTAAGCGGAAGGAGATCATACAGGTTCTCATGTACCACATGAAGGCATTAGATTATAAAAATATAGAAATTTAGGCAGAGGTGTGACTCTAACATGTTCCAATGAAATGAATGGGATGAAAGGCAGGGAGAACTGTTTTCAAAAAGTTGCAATAGTACAGGAGATGAAGGTTGCATAGAGAAATGATGAAAGGAATGGAAGAAAAAGCTATAAATTTGAGAATATGTCTACTCTTTTCTTGCCTTTCCCTTGGTCTTGACTCATGGACTTTTCAATTCTCGGCAGCATTAGTATATTGGGCCCCTAGCTGTGACAGTGTATTGTTACAAGAGGGAATCACTTAAAAGCCTTGCTCTATGACGGGTGGCCTCTGTGGCAAAGAATTCTGAATGGTTTTTAAATGACTTAACTTCACGGAAATAGGAACCTGCCGCAAAGTGGCTGCATCAAAGATAGGGAAAGGCCCTGCAGGAAATGTATCTGCTTCTGCTGAGACCTGCCATCTGCTTGTTCAGTCTTCATCCACTGGACGATGGTATTTAAGACTATAGCCATGCGTAAGCACGTAATGTACATTAAGATCAATGGAAACCAAGGTAAGGAAACTAAAATGGTAAACTGTGGATTTACCGATGACTTGAGCAAAATAGCAACAAATAATAATGGAGACACCACATTTCCTGAAAAGACTTGGGTTCATACACTGGTTCAGCTACCTAATGGTTATATAATTTTGAGTGGCAGGAGGAGGTAGGGCTATTGGTAATTTCCTTTGACAATATATTTATCCCCAAGCTGTCTTTAAATCCATGTTCTGGAACCCTCCACTGGGGATTTCAGTCATCCTGTTTATACAGGGTCACCACTTCATGCTGGAAAAACTAAGATATTCTTATGTTCCTCTGCAGGTAATGTATTTGCTGGGAAAGGAAAAACTGGGTAGTTAGTATAAATACACACAGGTATAGAGGGTTTTTGTTATTCCTGATGAGACTGAATGAGACGTTAGCTACAGCCTAACACATTAATGTCCCTGATGCCACTGCTGCCATCCTAATGTCATCTCTGTAAACTTGTAATAAATAAACCAAAGCACATGACATAATGATTTTGCATTGAAAAGTTATTTTCACAGACATTGAACATGAAATCATAATAAAATGAGTCATATAACTAAAACTCCCTGGCATGAAAAACACCAGGGCAATGAGGAGGCCAAAAGCCATGGAATACTGAAATTAAAATTGGGGGAATAATTGGCCCTGAGTCTTTCTTTTTTGTTTTTTGTTTTTGGTTTTGCTGTTGTTTTGTTTTGTTTTTTTGCTTTTTGGGGTATATGAAATTTCCCAGGCTAGGGGTTAAATCGAAGCTGTAGCTGCCAGCCTGTGCCACAGCCACAGCCACAGCAATGCGGGATGTGAGCCATGTCTGTGGACCTACACTGCAGCTCACGGCAATGCCAGATCCTTAACCCACTGAGCAGGGCCAGAGATCGAACCCACAACCTCATGGTTCCTAGTCGGATTCGTTTCTGCTGCGCCACAACAAGAACTCCCTCGGTACTGTTTCTTACAGATGTTATTGAGCAGCACCCAGGTCAGGTAACATATTTCCCCTAAGGTATAAGCAAATGAGAAACTGATCTTGAAACAAAGCAGGTTTCCTTCAGTGTCTCAGAAATTTAAAGTCACCCACCAGGCTAGCAGCCTTTGGTCTCCTAGAATATTGCTTGCTTCACCTTTAATTTCTCCAAACGCACATTTTCTATAAAGTAAAATAAAAATTTACAGCAGAATTATTCACCAACTCTCACTTGGCATCGTGCTTTAAGCCAGCCTCTAATCCCTTAGGCTCACATATGAAGTGAATCAAAACAGGTCCTTTATGATTGAAGCTTCATGCCCTTTAGACTTTCTGAATAACCTATTTTATTTTAAAAATGCATTCCTCTAAATCTCCTTAAAATAGTCTATCCTGGTGTTAGGAAAAGAATCTTTGATGATGACCACATGTGGTAAAATCTTCTAGGCTAACACCTTGTTGAATGGAACAGGAAGAGGTCAAAAATACTTGAGTGGTTTTGAGGGTCAGTGTTGCAAAGGAGGGGCACATTTGGAGGGACAATAATACAGAAGACTTTATATTTTTAGGTAACATACTTAAAAGAGGATATTGGTAAAGCAGTTTAACCAAAATTTGAAAAAATTCCCTGGCCTGTTTCTAGGCTGTTTTGCCCATTTTCCTGCTCTGTTTGTTCTCAGGTTATGAAGGATGCATTTCACAGGAGGAAAGTAACAGCTACATACTGCTTCTAACAAATTCCATTGCATTTCTTGTCGTTGATTTATATGGAAACGCAATAAAAATTCAATGTATTTGGGGCACCATCCAAGTACCAATTTCTGTATTGGTCGGTCACACCTACGTTATTTTGTTTATTTTTATTTTTTCAAAATAATCCATGAAGAAAGCATTGCTAGGCAACAATCCTATGAAGCAGGTATTGGCAAAAACAAAGACTCAGAGAGCAAATACATTACCTTCATAGGAATGTATGAATATATTAGTTTATCAAGAGTGAGGCTATGTCCCTATATAAACAAGAAGACCTAAATCCCCCGGGAAAGCTTCTAGCACATAGATTAGAAGGTGGCTTGGGAATAGATACATTGTCAAAGGAAATTACCAACAGCCTCAATCTCACTTCAGTAGAAGACCCTTCAAAGAAATGAAACATTTTCATTTTAAATTTATTAATTTTTGGGGGGTGGGGATTTACCTGTAATCATGAAGAAGACAATTTCAAATATTTATGAGTTTTTCTTTCACAAGAGAGGTGATGAGGTTTTCAGGACAGGCTCAATGCACTTACTCATTTTCTTGTAAAAAATAGTGACTATTTAGTAGAGAAGAGATTGCTTTGAGGCACTGCTAGCCTAGGACATGAATGCATGTCCATACGCAAGATGAGCAAATAGCTGTAAGAAAGAGAAACAGTTTACATATAATGTGGAATCATCTCTGGCTGTGCAGTAACTTTAAAATAAAGCAAAGTTCCATTTTAAATAGGTCATCTAGTGTGCAGTTATCCATTTAGAAACTACTCAATCAATATTTAATATGTGACTCATGTCATGGAATAGAGTAAGATCAAACTAATTTTGAGACAATAAGAAAAAACTATAAAATACATTTTAAAAACTGAGATGAGCTTGAGGCTGCTTAAAGTGGAATTCTGGAATGATTTCAGAACTCACAGAGGGAAGAAGCACCACAACATATTGAAGAAACAGAAGGGCAGCAAAGGGGGATGTTTTCTAATCACATGTTACACCAGATGTTGGAAAATAAATGATTTTAGAGAAAACCAAAACAAAACCAATCCATTCTAACTGCAAAATTAGCTATTTTGTACCTATCAGTGTGTTATATTCCAGAGAGAAATAAACAAAATCTATTCTTTGCTCTAAAGGATCATATAATCTAACCATAATGCTCTGGGTTTAAGGCACATTCTAACAGAAAGAGAATTTGAGATGCTGAAAGTTGCTGCCTGTTTTGAAACATTAGCCAGATAAATCAGAAGTATAGGTATTCAGGGAGTTCCTGTTGTGACATAGTGGAAACGAATTTGACTGGCATCCATAGGATGGGGGTTGGATCCCTGGCCTCGCTCAGTGGGTCGGGATCCCCCGATTGCCTTGAGCTGTGGTGTAGGCTGTAGTCTCGGCTCTGATCCTGTGCTGCTGTGGCTGTAGTGTAGGCCGGCAGCTGTTGCTCCAATTTGACCCCTAGCCTGGGAACTTCCATATGCTGAGGGTTCCACCCTAAAAAGGAAAAAAGAAAGAAAGAATATAAGTATCCACGACCACTACACAGTCTTTCTTTAAAACTAGATTTGGATATAACATATTTTGTACCCTGAAAAGCAAAACAAGACTCCTGGAAAAAATATTATAACCCTCTTAAATCCCAAAGTGAGTGGAAAACTATTAAACCCAAAATCCATTACTTGGCAGTAGCTGCAAGGAGAATTAAACTACCTTATCCATGAAGACTGAATTTTATGGATGAAGAGGAAAGGTTTTGCAAACAATAGAATATCATTAAAGCTTGGACTTATTTTTATAGCTCTTCCCATTCATTACAGGAAAAAAAAAATAAAGGAACATTTTTTTATGTGAGAGGAAATTTTGTTTTTTCATCAATATTGAAACAATCCCCTCAAATCAGTCCTGAATTATAAAATAAAATAATGTCATGTGGAGGGAAGGGCTTCAAGCCTTTCTTGGCAGGAGACCCTGACCAACGCTTTTGTTAGAGTTTTGCTGTGGGCATAGTGTTTGCAAGCATCCATCAAAACCAAGGTTGAACTTGATTCTATGTTCAGAAATATGGAAATAAAGTAGAAGAGTTCCTTTTCTTTTTCCTTCAAACTCGAGAAGGTATTAAAATATCCTGAGACACAAAGTGATCAAAATAAGAAAGGGAAACAGAAATTGATGGGTTATAGGAGAGTGTGTGTGTGTGTGTGTGTGTGTGTGTGTGTTTTATTGCCAGAACTCTTTAGTATGTGTATGACTTCAGCATTTCTCTCTAGTTTGTGAACAGATGTTCTAGAACAGAACATTTATTTCATCTTCATCTTGATCTCTTTTTAAATCATACCTTCTCTTTTCCACAATTTCCCTTTATCCTTTCCCCCCACCCCTTGGTTCAATTTCTCTCTTCAACTCATCCACCACCCCCCAACTTTAATTTATTTACCTATTCTTCTTCTGGACATAAAACCTTAGAGATGTTTTAGTTCTGAGGTGGAACAGTTTATAGGGAGTCAATTTCAAATGGGTGTGATTCTTTTGCATAATTTATGTTAAAACCTAACATTTGTTTTATTCATTAAATTGGATTAAACACATGTCAACTTGCCAAAGTTAGATTCAGTGACATAGTATATTGTATTTACCTGTCTCTGTGTGCACTTAAAAGTATCATAATAATCCATTTGTTCTGCCAAAATCGCTCTTTGGAAGTCTTACTGTGGTAGTTTTAAAACTGTTGAAATAAAAACATTTGCTGAGAAAAAGCATTTATTTTTAAAATAATTTATAGGCTCTTCTTTCCTCTTAAAGTCATAAAATATACCATTAAACGCCTGATCCTTTAAAATTATTGCCAGAACTCTTCATTCCAGAACTATTTCCAAAACTCTACAGTTTAAAGTCCTTTTTTGGACACTGGACTCATACAGTCAAGCAGCCTGTGGTTCATTTTATTATGTGTTGAGGTTGAGTTCTCCGCAAAAAACACGGATGGTGTATTCGACTGCTGTAACAAAATGCCATACACCGGGTGGCTTAAACAACAGAAATTTACTTTCTTGCAGTTTTGGAGGCTAAAAGTCTATGATCAAGGTGCCAGCCAATACAGTTTCTCATGACAGCTCTCTTGCAGGTTTGTAGACAGCCACCTGCTGGCTCTGTCCTCATATGGCTTTTCTTCAGGGCAAGAATGTAGAGAGAGAAAAGGGGAACGCTCCCTGGGGTCTCATAAAGAGACACTTATCCTATCTGATCAGGTCCCCAACCTTATGACCTCATTTAACCTTAACTACTTCCTGAGAGGCTCCATCCTCAAATTCAGCCAAACTGGGACTGGGAGCCTCCACATATAAATTTCATGGGAACACAAGCACTAGGTCTATGATAGCCGGAAAACTGCACACAGGAGGTTTAAGAAGGCAATTTCTAGTGAAGGACATGGCTGTGAGCAAAGAGTAGCCATATTTTCAGCAAATAAGGAATGGATACCTTGGCTCTGAAAAGAGATTCTGAGCAGAATCTCACAATAGCCACTCTTAACTCCTTCTCATCCTTCAGATTTTGGCTCAATCATTCCTCCCACTCGGAGTGTTTCCCTAACTTTGACCCATCCCCTTCTCTCTGTCACACACTGCACTCTGCAAAACTAGGTCAGCCCTCCTTACTGTGGACTTCTTAGCCCCCCTGCATTCTTCTTCTCATAACTTATCATCCATTTCATTATATGCTTATTGGTGTGATTACTTGATTAAAGCCTGTCTTCCCCATTAGATTGTAAGCCCCTGAATCCTTACGAAGAGACTATAAGAATGTTGCCCACTATTCACCCTCCAGCACCTGGCAGAGGACCTGCTGTATATCAGTGCTCGCTCAGTATCTACTTGAGTGAACATCATGTTGATTAATTACTGTCACGACTGTTGTTCACTGTAACAATGGCACCATTGCTTGGTAAACTCGTCCAGGTAGCTTTTACAGAGAATGAATTTCCACGAAGAAGCATAACCTCTTTCTGTCACAGAAGATTACATTCTTGGACAAAATTCACAGCTTCTGGGGAGCTCAACATGAAGCTGTTAGAGAAGGTGAAACAACCACCCACTAGGCAGATGGTCTTGGTACCTTCTGAAACCAATGACATGACCGATGTGGCCACCAGATCAACCCCATCACATTTTTTTCAAAAGGATGAACAAAAGTCCGGGAAATAACAAAAATGTGCTGATAACACTGTGTCTGTTTTCCTTTGTCTGACTTTGAATTCACATTTTCGTTCCATGTTTGTCATTCATGACACTGGTGCAACGATCTCGCTGAAGTTGCCCTTACTCTTTTTCCATTATCATCTTTTTCATGTGTAAAGGAAATCATTTTCATCTCAATGCATTCTCACAGGGAAAAAAAAATCATTGGAAAGCTATGAGAAAGTTTAACACGTTTTAAAATATTACTGGTTCAACACCAAAAGATGACTTCCACTGCAGGACCTCAACCCTATGGCTACAACGGCTATTTGAAATTTACTGAATACTTTTATGTCAGTCAGCTCACTCTCTGGGATTCATATACTAAAACCTTTAAGGTTCATATTTAAACAACTTAAAATCATACTGAAACAACCTCTGGAGACTACCCAAGGCATACAAGATTTTATGATAGGTAAGATTGCTGTTGAAGGTAAATGGTACTGCAACTGAGGAATTTCAACTGGAGTCGGAGCCAGAGTTTTAAATCAGTGAGTTCAAGACCACTCTTGTCAGGTGGCTTAGGATGCTATTCCATGAGACGTCATGATGCACAAACAAGGGAGCTTTGTTATAAATTCTTCTTCACCCTGTAAGAATATTTTAGAGGAGAAATCTCTTAATTGAGAGAGAGATCACCTCAGCCTGCTTCATAAGGCTCATACATCCATTTTAAACCTTTCCTACCAGTAGCTTGGCATCTGCTATTTAGGAAGCATGGGTTTCTAGAGACTATTGCTTCCAACAATGGCTCTGTGTTTATCTCAGATAAAGGTGAGGGATGCATGAAGGGAACATTGATATGAACAGTCAATACCATGCTTTGTTATGATATTGACTTAAGTGGTTATGTTTAAAGATTTGTGCAGAATACTAAGAATGTCCTGAAGCAAATTGTTAAATGAAATTGACCAACTGGACCTGCCAAGCATTCTGCTGTTTAACATGTCATCTCATGTTCCAAAGAGTAGTAAGTCATGATGAATTATAAAGTGGCTACATCTTAGTATTTACTTGCTGGTCTGATAAACAATGGGCTGTATTCCATGGCCCCATCACTCATCTCACCTTCATAGCATAAAATTAATTATTTGCTGGGAATTAAGAAACTGAAATCATTTTGTTTTTATTTAACAAATGCCTACAGAGCACAAGTGTTTGCAAGTACATTTTTCTTTATAACAAATGCCTATAACGTCAGTTCTAAATGCTCTATAAGCATTAATAGATGGGCTTGGGATACTATATTAGAGAACACAGGCTTTATGTCATAGGACAGTAAAAATAAAGGTGGAATTTCTGCCCATCTGCATGTTAATCCATTGTCAAGTTAATCTTCCAGAGACACTCAACAGCAAGACCACTGAAAACATACGCAATAGAGCTCCTTTGAGTGGTTCATTCTGTAACATTGCCTGACACCCAATTTACCATCGGAAAGACACAGTACATTTTCTCTGGTTTCTCAACTGCTAAAATTAAAATATATTATAGTTGTATAGCTGTCAATATCATACAGATTTAGATGCACAAAAGTGTTCCCACTCACAGGCTAAATTATCCTAGAACTTGAATATGTAAGACTGACATGTTGGCTGGGAATTCTGATAATAGTGTTTGGTATGCTAGAATTATTGTTCCATGTATGAACAACTTAGAGGGGAAAAAGACCAGTTCTGCATAATTTTGGAACCCCAAATAAGAATAACTTTTTCTAAAGCTTTACATTGTTCTTCTGTTTTCCCTGCTACCTACGTGAGTATAATGACTTTGCCCTTCCCCTTTTGAACTGGTGGTGTTATTGTTACGGTTCTGGACTTTGCAATATTACCCTTATGCCAATCACTGTATCCCACATATTACTGCACTTCTTGGGTTTTTAATTACTCTGTTGACCTCATAAGGGGTGGCATATTCCTATACTTCTTCATCCACCTCTCTCAAGGCATGCATTAGCATCTTTAAATGTTTGGGCTCTGTTGCTGCTATCACTAAACTTTCTTCTATACCAGCTACTGGCTAAAGCCATGGCCATAGCATGTGAGATAGCAAAATCTCTGAAATGTTTAATGCATTTCCAAAATTGCTTGTGGCCTAGATTGCCTTTTCAGAAATGTTTTGTGCAGAGTGTATAATTTTCTTGTGTTCCGTGACATTAATGGATTGCTTGGTCTGTAAACTGTTTTCCTTATTCAACATGAACACCCACTTCAATCAAACATGCCTGACTCTGACAGATGACACACCAAGAGAACTTGCAGACTTCACAGCAGCTTAAATGAGTGTGTGTTCTCATTTATCCCCAGTTATTTTCACTGTATTGTTCTCTCCTCGTTTGTTCCAAACTAAAAACAAATGGAGTGATTTCTGCTACTTCAGGCTCTACCAGCAGTTCTTTGGACAATGTGTGAAAATTGTTTGCTAGTACATCTTTCTTTATAAGGAAAAAAATTACATGAAGGTGTCCAATGACCCTTAGGTCAGAGTGAGTGCTTAATTCAGTACTCATGGTTGATGGAGTGAGAAGTGGGAGTGTGGAAAATTTTCAGCCAATTACTCTGTCTGATTTCTGGCTTGAATTTCATCTTGTTTCCCTACCAATTCTATTCACTGAGTTTTTTATAAGAGTTAATACCAAGCACCAACAGGGACGTGCTGTACTGGAAACTCTACCTAATAATCTGTGATAATCTATACAGAAAAAGACTCTGAAAGAGAATTGATGTGTGCTCATGTATAACCGAATCACTTTGTTGTACAGCAAAAATTATCACAACATTGTAAATCAACAATACGTCAATCAAACTTAATGAAAAAAGAGAGTTAATAAAAGCAGTGAACAAAATGAAAACACTTATTTTTAAGTTGAAAATAAATAACACAGCACCCTAAAAATAATAGTTGGCTGACTTCTCTAACACTAAATGAAAAATTTTTTCTCTAACGATGTATATTTAAATCCAAGTAGATTTCATGTAGTTAACAAACCTTGTGGCTTTTGGGGTAATGCCTGAGTTGATAAAGAATATACCATCTGAGTGCCAGCCTTCTGAGTGAAATGAGGATGGAAATGGCATGAATTGCATTGGACTCAGTAAAGTTGAGTATACCTTGATTATAGGGCACCTCTGGTCGTTAAATTATTATTTAAATTATTTAAGGGGGGGTAGGTTATTCTTTGTGCCCATTTCATTGTTGGCTAGTGGAATAGTTCTGTGCTCAAATCCCTGTGGATTGTTATCATCTAGCTGGTTTTGCTAAAAATTCTTAGAATTTAGTTTTCTTTCATTTGGTACCATAGCAACCAGATAGCCATTTCTTAAATGTTATTTTTCTAACCTTATGGGTACTTAGTTTAATACAAGGCAATGGTATTTTAGCTTTATAATGTCTCACTGATGTCACAAGTTAATAATAAAAATTCCAAATAACCTAATTTTCTTCAAAGCCAGTAATATTCTGCTGACCCTAAAAGTGGCTCATTATGGGCTGTGTCCCGATTTCTCTGGGAGTTAGAGATAAAAGAGCACAAGAACTTAGTAGCAGCTCAGCACCAGGAAGCCCCCTGGCGGGGAGAAACAGGTGATTGAAAGACTGGAAACTCCTAAGTGATGTCTGACGATATGTGTCTTATCCCAGCTATTGAATTTCTTCACGTTTGGGGCCGTCTCAATTTTATCCTCACTGAGAATTGATTATGATCATCAAGATATCAAAAATGAGTATCAACATTACAGCCACTGCAGACAGCAGTTCAGCAGCTCCTCAAAATGTTAAGCATAGAACTACCCCATGATCCAGAAATACTACTTCTTGATACACAAGAGAAATAAAAACACGTGTCCACACAAAGAGTTACACAGGAATGGTCATAGTAGCATTATTTGTGCGAGCCATAAATTAGAAACAACTCCAGTGTCCGCAAACTGATAAATGAACAAAATGATGTCTAGCCATACAATAGAAAACTATTGGAGAATTAAAAGAAATGAAGTACTGATACACGGTGCAACATGGAGGAACCTTGAAATTGTTTCACTAATTGAAAGAAGATAGTAACAAAGAAACATATATTGTTTGATTCTATTTATGTGAAATGCTCAGACTATGTGGTTCTTTAGGGACAGAAAAGAGTGAATTGCTTAGACCTTGGAGAGTAGAGAGAGTAGAAACTTACGGGGGGGCTTGACTGCTAATGGGTATGGGAGTTTATTTTTGGACTGATGAAAATGATCTAAAATGAATTGTGGTCATGGTTACACAACTCATTTAAGATACTAAAAATGACTAAAAGCCATGTTTCAAATGGGTGAATTTTATTTGATTTTTTACATTCTATTTCTATTTCTCTCTTCCTTCCCTCCCTCCCTCCTTCCTTCCTTCCTTCCTTCTTTCTTTCTTTCCTTCTTTCTTCCTTTCTTTTAGAGCTGCACCCACATATATGGAAATTCCCAGGCTAGAGGTTGAATTGGAGCTGCAGCTACCAGCCTACACCTCAGCCACAGCAACGCAGGATCAGAGCCATGTCTGTGACCTACCCCACAGCTTGCAGCAATGCCAGATCCTTAACCCACTGAGCAAGGCTAGGGATTGAACCAGAAACCTCATGGTCACAAGTCAAGATTTGTTTCTGCTGCACCACAATGGGAACACCTCCATTCTCTTTTTAAGTATTATTTTCCATCATGGTCTATCCCAGGAGATTAGATATAGTTCCCTGTGCTATACAGGAGGACCTTATTGTCTATTCATTCCAAATGCAGTAGTTTGCATCTGTTAACCCCAAACTCCCAGTCATCTCACTCCTTACTCCCACCCCCTTGTAAACCACAAGTCTGTTCTCCATGTCTGGGGATATGTTTCTATAGGTTCATTTGTGTCATATTTAAGTTCCACATATAAGTGAAATCATATGCTCTTTGTCTATCTCTTTCTGCCTCATTTCACTTAGCATAAAAAAACCTCTAGGTGCATCCAGCTTGCATTATTTCATTCTTTTTAATGGCTGAATAGTATTCTGTTGTATACATGTACCACATATTCTTAATCCACTCATCTGTTGATAGACACTTAGGTTGTTTTCAGGCCTTGGCTCTTGTGAATAGTATTGCAATGAACATAGGGGTGCAGGTATCCTTTCCAATGAAAGTTTTGTCAGGATGGATGCCCAGGAGTGGGATTGCTGGGGAGTTCTATGTTTAGTTTTCTGAGGAACCTCCATACTGTTTTCCATAGTGGTCACACCAATTTATATTCCCACTAAAAGTGTAGGAGGGTGCCCTTTCTCCACACCCTCTCCAGCATTTGTTATCTGTAGACTTTTTAATGATGGCCATCCCGCCTGGTGTGAGGTGGTACCTCGTAGAAGTTTTGATTTGCATTTCCCTAATAATTAGGAATGTAGAGCATCTTTTTCTGTGCCTACTGACCATCGGTATATCTTCTTTGGAGAAATGTCTGTTTAGGTCTTCTGCCCATTTTTCAATGGGGTTGTTTATTTTTTTGTTGTTGACTTGCATGAGCTGTTTATATGTTTTGGAGATGAAGCCTTATCAGTTGAATCATTTGCAACTACTTTCTCCCATTCTGTAGGTTTCCTTTGATGTGCAAAATCTTTTAAGTTTAATTAGGTCCCATCCAATGGGTGGATTTTATGACATGTAATTTTTCCTCTCAATAAAGATATTAAAAATGAGCACCATATATCAAGTACTTACGATGTGCCAAAGATTATATTAGGAAGTTTATACACATAAGTTTATTTAATACCAAGGGGAAATTTTTATAGCTGAGGAAAGCAAAACTTGGAGATGTTAAGTAACTTGCCCCAGCTTACAAACCAGAAAGTAGAAGATGAAGTCAATCCGACTTCATAAAATACTAAACTATATAATATGGTCATCCCCATGCTACCTCAAGGGGAGCAGTTGTGAGAGTGTTCAGAAAATCTGGATAGTTTTAAAGCAAACATAACATTTTGCCAAGATGTGGCAACCTTTAAAGGCAAGCAGCCTCATTCAGGTGTCTCTGTGATGGGGATACTGCCTACAGTCTGGGTGACAAATTTATGTATTAAGATGACAAGGTAGTTAGAATCAATCCATCTATTTGTTTTTAAAAATATTTAGAGGGTTTTTTTTAAAAAACTCAGAGTTTTATAATGACAATGAGATAATTAATTGGGCAGACTCATGATACAAGCTTTTCATCTGCTTAATATTTAATTAAAATATACAGTACAAGTTACAATTAATAAATATGCAAATCTGGTATTAAGTTCTGCTAGAGAGTTGAGAAAGTTATAGGACAGGAAAGAAGAAAAAAACTGAAATAGTGCCCTGCTGGTCACAGTCAGCTAAGGATTTCCCCCATTCTGGGGCACCATACACTACATTACATACTTTAAATATGGCCGCATATGAATTTTTTTTTTGTCTTTTTGCCTTTTTCTAGGGCCGCTCCTGCAGCACATGGAGGTTCCCAGGCTAGGGGTCGAATCGGAGCTATAGCTGCTGGCCTAAGCCACAGCCACAGCCACGCCAGATCCGAGCCACGTCTGCGACCTACGCCACAGCTCACAGCAACACTGGATCCTTAACCCACTGAGCAAGGCCAGGGGTTGAACCCACAACCTCATGGTTCCTAGTCGGATTTGTTAACCACTGAGCCACAACGGGAACTCCATGAATTCTTCACAATATTTCTAACGTGTATGTTATTATTACAACTAAAATTTTGAAAGATAAATTATCATCACACAGTTAAAAATTGAAGGAACCTAGATTTAACCTAAAGGATGTGTTTTCAGAGGCCATGCCCTCCCTTTTCCATGAGGCTATAAAGGCATGTCCTGTACTGGTCGCTTGAAACCATGTGTCACAATGTAAAATTAGAATACAGATCCTCTGCTCCTCAGTCCGAAAGAGAAATAAAACAATGCATGGCTCTCAATAAATTTCGGAAATCCTACACTTTAACCTCTCATCCCCAATCACATTATTTCTTTCCCGGAATTTGCCTATTCACCAGCGAGGCAGGGATTTTGGACAAGTGCATGTCACACACCCTTGTAAATAAATATTCCATGTCACCAACTGCCTAAACATCAGGCCTTTAAAGACATTAAGATTGTGTTTCACCTGCTTGTACAGGCAGGAGCTCCCGGGGTGTGGCAAGACCAAATGCCTTGATCTATAATCATATCATTATTGTCACTGCATAAAATTGCCATGTGTGGCCACTGACCTTGAAACTCACCAGGAATCAATTCATCTACTTGCATCTGTTTTCCAGCCAGTCTTAATGCGGTAAGCACGGTCCTGTAAATAACCTACCTGATTATCTTTCAAAGAGAAAATTAGAAATTGCATAACAGCAGTATTTTTAAATCTCATTTTTTCTGACCTATTCACAAGTGAGCCATTTACATTTCCTAAGCACTCTTAGTACTTGACTTCAAAGTGAAATTATTTTTGCCTCTCTCTTCAATCTGTCTTTTCATCCTGGATAATTGATTTGTTTGCCTGTATTTTCAATTATGTAGTATAATTGCAACTGAAAATGTGTGACTCCTAGGAGTTGAAAGTTAGAGGCAGACTATTACATTTTCTTTTCAATTCCCTAAGTATCTCAACTAAATTCCCCAAATTCAGAGTTTAAGAAATTAAACCACTTTTCTCCTAGTCATAATCACTGCTTGCTAAGAAGTACTTTTGTGGGTTTAGATTAATTAATATTGGGAGGGGGAGTGGAGATTAAAAAAACAAAGCTAAAATTTTAAAATATAGTTACCTTATCAATTCAAAGAACATTATAAAAATACCCTATCAGAGAAAAACAGAGAGAAGGAAAGAGCAAATAGAAAAAGGGTGAATAGACAATTTTTAAATTTCCTATCTTATATATAGATAATATCTCCTATATATTTACAAGGAAAAGAAGAACTAACAAGTAGAAAGCAACATAGAGTTCAGATAACATCTGTATGTTATGACACATACTTTTTGCATTCGTGGAAACCAAGTGATGTGACAATGCTAAATTTTAAGTAACAGAATTAGAATTAGTAGTTCAAATACCAAGAGTGGGATTGTTTGGTAATAAGCGATTAACCATCATTAAACATTCCTATAGTCTTAGACAGACACGCCTTATGTTTCAGGGTGAAATATCACACCAGTGTCTGTGTTTGTGTGTCTGTCTGCGTGTATTTTCATATGTGTGTATCTTAAAATTCAAGTACCAGGTAAAGTCTAATTTCAATAAAGTAGATTTTTTAAAGCTACAGAAAGTTTTTACGCAGGTACTAGTCCAAAAATTTCAAATACCTTCAAAAGAAAAGAGTTATAGGTTATGAGGAGGAGCTATTTGTTGAGGAAGAAACTGAATTAATCAAAAAAGGTAGTTATTCATAATATAAGAAAGGCATTCAGAGTGATGGAATGGTGGATATATTTGGGTACTGACAGGAAATCCTTAGATAATCTTTGGATCCACATAAATAATTAGAAAGTAAAAAGCTCATAATTGTAAGTTAACAAAAATGAATTCTTAGAATTCTCACATTTATTAATTTATTTTATTGGACTCAGTTCGTAGGTACAGGAGGCAAAGGAATTCAGAAGTAAAATAGTATTTTTGCAAACCAAATCAAGCATGACCCAAAGTTTCTAGGAAACTATGGCATGGAGCTAAAGTCCATTATTTTTCTCTTTTAGGGCTTCGCCTGCAACTTAGCAAAGTTCCCAGGCTAGGTGTGGAATCGGAGCTGCAGCTGCTGGCCTATACCACAGCCACAGCAATGCAGGATCCTAGCTGTGTCTGTGACCTACACCATAGCTCACAGCAGCCCCGGATCCTTAACCACTCGTCAAGGTCAGGGATTGAACCCACATCCTAGTGGATACTAGTGGATTCCTTACCACTGAGCCACCACGGAAACTCCTCAAGTGCATTTAAGCATTATTTTATTTCAATTGAATGTGTGATGGTTTTTTTAAACCCATCTAAGATTTTTTCAAAGAAGTCATAAGCAAAGAGCACGTCATAAGGAGTGTATATATGAGTTATACTGTTTATACTTGAGAAAGATGTTAGCTGTATCATCCTCAAACCTAATCATGAGACACATTTAACCATATTGTCCATGTTAAGAAATAATTTAAAAGTTGAAGAATTCATACATATCTAATCTGAATGATGCATAAATAGTGGCCCCACAGAGGTTCAACTGTTCATAATGAAAAGCTAGAGCACAAAGCACTGTATTCACTGTGAGGATTGATGGATCTGAGAGATGAGTTAACTCATGAAAATATGTTTTCTTATCATCACAGCACTGGCTCTATAACAATAAATGACTTGAATCAATTAGTTCAAGGGAAAATACTTGCCTGACATCTTTCAGCAGTATGGGTAGATCTCTATGAAAAATTTTTTTAAAAAGTGTATATCATTCCTAGATTTATAAGCACATGTGACAAAGTTGAGACAAGCAAGTTCTATTTGATTTTTGTGAATATATGGTCAAGGACCACCAGGTGTAAACACAAGAAACTGTTCTGTCCAATATGATGGTCATGAGTCATATGTGGCTATTTAAATTGTAACTGATTAAAATTAAATAAAATTAAAAATTCAGTTCCTTTTGCACAGGCTACATTTCCTATGTTCAATGGCCACATTTACCTAGTGCTACATTATTGGTCCAACACATATAAAGAACATTCCCATCAATGCAGAAAGTTATATTGGATAACACTGATTGGTAAAAATATTTTAACATCGTTTTGCTGCTAATATGTAGACTTCCTTTTGTGTAACATAATAGTCTTTAAAAATTGAAGAAGAATTTGTTCAGTAGCATCAAACTGTAAAACCAAGAAGAAGCTTAATTAGTGAGAAATAGTTTCCCCCTAAACCCCAACCTCCATGAAGTCAAGTTACGTCATCATATTAACTATTGTATCCTCAGCACATAGAAGAGTGTCTAGCACACAGTAGTGTTCATTATTTATTTGTTACATTGTTGCACTTATTTATTTATATTGTGGATAATTCCCGTTCGAGTATAGTAAAAATTCAGGGAGTCGGCAAATATCAACTAAAATTCATAATAATACAACCTGACATAGACTGTAATTTATGCATGAACTCTGGAAAAAAATTTTAAAAGCAAATTTAAAGTGATGTAACATACATGATTTCCTTGAAAGAATAAAGTAGCTAAAAGCCTTTGGGACTTTGGCAGCTCTATTTAGAATATGCTAATTACAAAGCATCTTTAATTAAAACCTACTTTAAAAGATTCTATTTGGCAAGAGTTTCTTACCAATAGCCCTTCTAATTACAATCAATACTTAGAATGAAAATACTCCATAAGACAGACAGCTCACATCTCTAATTTAGATTGACCTTTCCACAGTCTTAATTACTGAAATTCTGCTTTGTGAGCTACTTTACCACATGCATCATTTATTCAGCACTATTTTAAAGGTAAATGGGAAAACCATTAAAAATTTTAGTTGAATATTGCTTAATCGTCCAAGAAAGTAATCTTTGACCTGCTATATAAAGGAATGAGATAATAACAGGAAACTGGAATAAGGCTGAGTGCAGTAAGATTAGGTGCAGGGCTCTACAAATTAGGACAGCCTCTTTCAGGGACTGTTTATTTACACAGTGTTCAAACACAGTTCTAGTTCTGAGAATGCATGTTAAGTAATTAAGTAAGCCCAGGACTCCACACTAAGTCTTATGTGTGTAGTGAGCATCTGTTGCTTTTGCCTCCCGGCATCAATCCCTTCTTCTGGTAACAGCATCCTGATGTTCCTTTGATGCCCTGCTGTGTTTCCAATTTGAATCAGTCTTGGCAGACAGGCCCAACTTTCCCCTGCAGATGTGTAGATGGCATCCTCAAACCAAGGTAAGTCAATCAGAAGCTGTCTCCCTGGAATTTGCATCTTTGGAAAATAATACAGAACCTGAAAAGAACAGGTGTCTTCTCTTCTTAGTTAAAACACCCTACTAAGACTGTCAATTAGCTTGCACACATAAATTCCTGTACTTTTCTTGTCTTTCCTTTTTGAAATTGGTTCTTCATCTTTTCCCTCTGCTTCTTTAGTCTACCTTATACTCTTCTGCCAACTCCCTTTTCATATAATTTAGCAAGAAGATTATTCAATTGTACACAAAGAACCTTCACAGTACAATGTCTACTAAAAGAACAGCTCAATTAAAAAAAATTGTAATGCCTTATTCAAAAGTTCTCAATCTGAACTTTATTTTAGTTTTTTCTAAAGAATAGGGCTAATACACCTAATTTGTTGGGTGATTTATGATTAAGTTGAGATTGGTTCAAAATAATAAACCAAACACACACATTAAGGTCTCTTACAAAGATTCAGGAAAAATACCTTTTCCTCAAACACAGATAAATATATTTTGAAAAGGACAGGTGTTTTACAACTTAGAACATCATAAATGGTGCCATTAGAAAGTCTAAAAATTTAAGCAATTCTGGACATTAAAGTAGATAGAGGAAAAGTAAAAGGAAATCACAGACCACAACCACTACAGAATTGTAAGTCCAGCAACCACCCAAACTCGGAGTAAAACAAACACAAAGACCTCGAGGGTGGTCAGACGGAAGTGTTAATTTAGAACGGCTAGTTCATCTGAGTTCTCAGCAGGTAATAGACACATTTGCCCTGAGGTTAATATCTTAAAAGAAACTTTAAAAGTTGTTACCACAGAGAATGTTGAAACTGCAGAAAAATTGCACATAGCTTTACCACAAGTTTGTTTCTGTGGTGAAACCATCAAGGGGAGGGAAGAATTGGGTGGGTAGGAATAACTTACGCACACTACTGAATAAAATAGAGGATTAACCAGAACCTACTGTATAGCAGAGGAAAATCTACTCAATAGTTTGTAATAACCCATATTAGAAAAAGCATGGATATATGTATATGTATGATGGAATCACATTGTTATACACCTGAAACTAATACAACATTGTAAGTCAACTATAGGCCAATAATTTTTTTTAAGTTTATCACAAGTTTAAAAACAATATAAAAGAAAATGCAAGGAGAGGTCGGTAGGTGTGATATTTTGACATTGAAAATCCAAGAAATGGTCCTTCTTGAAGACCTTTCAGATCATATTTTTAGACCTTAGGGAGATATAGTAATCAAAAAAAAAATTGAAAACTATTTCCTGCAGCTAAAATAAGACATGATTCTTTAGACTGAACCCTCTGAGTGCCAAGGAGATTATATATATATATATATATATATATATATATATATATATAGAGAGAGAGAGAGAGAGAGAGAGAGAGATTATATATATATATATATAAGGAGATTATATATATATATATATATATATATATATATATATATATCATGGTAAAATTTGAGAATTCCAGGAATAAGCAGAAAAGTTTAAAATTCCAGGGGAAAATAGATTTCTACAAAAGGAAGAATTAGAATATCAAAATTTCATTAGCCACAATGGGAAGTAGAGGGCAATAAAAGTGTTTTTCAAAAATTCTGAGTTTAAACTGTTTTAAACCTAGGATTCAATGTTCAACCAAATTTGTAGTACAGATTATTTGATGACATTTACAGAAAAGGAAGTAAACTGCCCATTTTAGGAATACATCCTAGACTACATTTTTTCTAAACACTCAAAAAGTATGTTCCTTTATAGAGACAGAGGATTAACCCAAGGGCAAGAAAATACTAGAGTAGGTATTATAGCCATCCAATTATATTGTAAGGATGCCCAAGTTGAGCTATGGCATTGATACAAAGTCTTTTTAAAATTTGTGTTTTAGGAGTTCCTGTCATGGCGCAGTGGTTAACGAATCCAGCTAGGAACCATGAGGTTGCAAGTTCGATCCCTGGCCTTGCTCAGTGGGTTAACGATCCGGCGTTGCCATGAGCTGTGGTGTAGGTTGCAGACTTGGCTCTGATCCTGAGTTGCTGCGGCTCTGGTGTTAGGTCGGTGGCTACAGCTCTGATTCGACCCCTAGCCTGGGAACCTCCATATGCCGCAGGGAGGCCCTAGCAAAGGCAAAAAGGTAAAAAAAGGAAAAAAAATTGTGTTTTAGAAATTTAATACTGTATGGAATATAAGACAGAAGAAACAAACTTAAAATAGCCTTCAGACTGAAGCGAGAAGTTGTATATTTTTAACCCTTCCTTCAACACATACACACATACCGCAGTGATGGGGTATTGTCAGAAATACAGTACTCAGTAGGCATAATTTAAATTGAATTGAACTAAATTGCCAAAGGAATGGCTTAGAAAAAATATAAACAATTCAAGATTTAAAACCAATTACCAAACCCTTTCATAACCAAAAACAACTGCCTCACTATATCAATCATTTAAGAAAAGCAACTGAAACTGGTCTATATCCATAGGAAATAGATTCTAATCCCAGGATATCTTGATTCTCACCACATATCCACAATTGAGGCACCAGAGAAAATTTTGTATGAATATATTTTGGACTATTCAAAATCTAGAAACATTTTAAAGAGCCACATTTCCTTTTTTCTTTTCTTTTTTTTTTTCTTTTTTTGGTCTTTTTTGCCATTTCTTGGGCCACTCCTGAGACATATGGAGGTTCCCAGGCTAGGGGTCCAATTGGAGCTGTAGCCGCTGGCCTACGCCAGAGCCACAGCAAAGTGGGATCTGAACCGTGTCTGCAACCTACACCACAGCTCATGGAAACGCCAGATCGTTAACCCACTGAGCAAGGCCAGGGATCGAACCTGCAACCTCATGGTTCCTAGTCAGATTTGTTAACCACTGTGCCACGATGGGAACTCCTAGCCACATCTCCTTTTTAAAGACAATTGCTTTCAAAGATTTGCCATCAGAATGGGAAAGTGTCTCTAATAATCTCATCTCAGTGTCTATTTGTACACACTACCACTATTTACTGAAACATACCAGCCAATGCCTATATCACATTGAAGTCCCAAGATTCATCAGGACTGAATAGCTGTTTAATGTTGAGAAAGTGTTGCATTTCTATTTTAATTTTATTTCATGCAATAGTGCCCTTAACATAGTTTCATAGAACATGTCAAAATACTGTCATTGAGCAAGAATATTATATTGTTAAGCGATGAAATTAAATTACATGTCCAAAATACCGTAGAGGATAATTCTGATTAGCTTTATAAACTTAATATAGTTGATTTAACCAACTATAACGAGGAGAGATCAAAGACCTAAATAAAGTCCAAAATATTTTTTCTCTACCTGACAATTCAGCCTTTCTCTTGTGCTTGAAAACCCTTAAAAAATGGGTTTGATTTTTCCCCTGCTCCATTTCATCCAAGATATCAGTGCCAAAGGTATCTTCTATATTTATGTAAAGTTGCGAGCCAATAACCAAGTTATTACAAGAATGATTTGAATCCAGTGAAATTCACAGAGAGCATAATATTAAATATTTAATAGGGTGAATAATTTATATTCACTTAAGAAAACTTGGCACAGATGGTAAACAGTTCATATAAATTGATGCAGTTCATTGCAAACTCCCCATCAAAGAGCTGTGTCTATCAAGACTACTTAGTTGTTGGCAACCAATTATGAGTCTGGCTTAAGCAAAGTTTAGGGGAAGAATATGAGGAGTGAAATCAACAGGAGGCATGAAGAACGGGCAGTACCCAAGGCAGCTTCATTAGCCAAGAATCAGGAAACACAAGGGTTTTATGTAGACTATGCTACTGGGATGGAAGATATTTTCAGTCTTTGTTTTGTTTCTTTCTGAGCAGAACTATAATTCCCTGGCCAGGGGAGAACTGGCTCTACTTGAGAGATGTACTTACTCAAAAGGAAAGTAGCCAGCAGTAAAGACAGGGAGACAGATGGTATGCTCTGTTACTCTGCCACAGAAAGTATTCCTAAGAGAGTGACAGCGAGGGCAACAACAAAATAACATATCTGTGTGACTAGGAAAGGCCACTGCACACAGGACCTTTCAGACAGGAAGCTAGTTGTTAGCCTCTCAGGGCTGAGATGTCGTGGTTACTCTCTTTTAAACAGTAGCCAGGCAGCCCTGCCCTGGACGATTTGAGATAATGCCCAGGTCCATAATTATCTCCGCAGAGAATATGGGTAGTTGTCAGAAGCTCTTGCCTATGGTATCAGAGGCTATGATACATACTCTCAGAGATGTTGCTGTCTTCCCTTAGAAAGAGTATATAGTGATGCTGAGACAATCATTCAAAGGCAAAGCAGAAAAACATCTTTCCTAACCAGCATAATGACATTTGAGGAGGTAGCAAGACCAGAGACTAGAGAAATTCAAGTTATTCTTAGCAGTTTTTCCACGTGGCAGAGAGAAGCATGATTAGGGATTCCTTAAATGCTACTTCAAAATTGAGCGTGAGAGGAGTGGACCTTTCCCACTTTCATTTCCAGGATGTGGTGAAGAGGAAGCAAAGTCCCTAAGAGGCGGTGGGAGAGCAAAAGTAGGTCTCAACCAAATGAGAGAATGTCATTCAACAGATTTATAAAAAAGAAGAAGAGGAAGAAGAAGCAGCAGAAGCAGCCGCCGCAGCAGCAGAAGTGTCAGCGGCAGCGGCAGCAGCGGAGGAGGAAGAAAGAAGAGGAAGAAAGGATACTGAAGAAGAGAGGAGATGGGAAGGGAGTGGGGCTGGGAAGCAGTAGGGGGAGGAGGGGAAATGAGGAGGAGGAGGGAGGAAAAGGAGCCGGGGGAGAATGAAGATGGGGAAGAAAAAGAGAAAGAAAGAAACCATCCAGATTCTTCATCTCCAGTGGAAAAGAGTGGCACAAAAGTGGAATTTCTTAAAAAAACAGAAAAGCTTGAGCTCTTTGGAAAATAAGATTTCCTCCCTTGTCTAGCGGTCAGTCTTACTTATTTTAACCTTCCTTTGTCTGCAACTTAAGAGGGAGTGTTTGGATATAGGTCTGTGTCAGCTTACAGTCTTCTGAGATATTTGTTGCCAATTAGTAATGTTTATTTTTGAGATCCAGTCTTAAAGCTTCCATCTGCCTAGGATTCCAAAATTTTAAATTAGAAAAAAATTAAAAATCTTTAGTCTTAAAAAAAAACTATCA
The DNA here is from genome assembly GCF_016906955.1 of Phacochoerus africanus. NCBI lineage: Eukaryota > Metazoa > Chordata > Mammalia > Artiodactyla > Suidae > Phacochoerus > Phacochoerus africanus. Next base: position 12,811,045 of record NC_062545.1, on the reverse strand, counting down.
TTCTTCTATCATTTTACATTCAATTAACCGCTTTCTTTGGCAAGAATACTTCAATCTTTGAAAGATACAATGTTTAAAGGTAAAGAATGTTCTCCAGCTTATTGGGATAGAGCAAATTTTCAAATCAAGTCGTGTTATTATATATATTTCAAATCAAGTCGTGTTATATATTGAAGACAGGTGGAGAGATGACTGTTGGTCTTTTTAAAAAAATATTTCATCTTATTAAGTGGTTTTTCTGAACTTCCAAAAATATTTTAGAAATGTTTTCATGAATGATCATCCTGATTCTACCACATCTCAGTAAGTTTGGAAAGGGTTCAGCAAGTCAAGAAGACTTTCCTGCCAGAAAGAAAAGACAGGGCTTACTCTGGAACACAAAGGACGTTTAGTCAAATCAGCCTGATTAGAACACAAATTAGCACAGGTTTTAAGAGAATTAGGCTCTCCTTATGTTGTCCCACAGTTCAAGACTCTACGGCAAATGTCAGGTGCTACCTGCCTTTCCATGGTACAGTGTCCACCAACCAGGATAACTCATTTATGAAAGAATTCAATCAACAAACTCTTTGGTTTCCTCTGATGAAATTAATGTAGACCTGGAGTCATTTAAAGCAACTTGGAATTACATTATTTTTAATCATAGTCTTCTGGATTGAGGATTATTTTCTATTAAGGAAAACTTAAATTCAATTGAATTGCCTAATTCTGCAAACAAATTTAGACTTGTTGCATATATACATATATTTTATATATATATATAATATATATATTCAAGTTATTTTCTTTTCTTAGGAATTTTTACAAGTTTTAATTATTCCTGGCTTGCACATGCCATCTGTGGTCACTTTCATATATGTAATTATTTGTACCTTTCTGCATTACCATTTGAACACACACATTTGTAATTCTTCCATTTTCATTCTTATTGGAGTCCTTTGTGGTTATCTAAGTGCTTTTCTCAAATTTCTGTTACTTCTTATGCTAGGTTTTTTTCTTAGAGTCTTTACCCAAATCGCTTTTTCTCTGAGTTTTCTAAAAGGTTCTTATGTAAAACTAGGATATCTGCCCAATTTTGTGAAATCTTATGCTTTATTTCAAAAACTGTACCATAGCAACATGATTTTGCTTACATTTTCCATTATCACTTCATGAACTAGCTTATCATTTTCGGTGAACAGTTAAGTCCAAAGCGGCAATTCTCCTCATTGCTTCCTCTAAGACAGGAAGGATAAAATTATACTTCTTTGTGTGTGTGTTTGCGTGTAAAATCATACACAGTTAATATTTAGAACATCAAAATCAATAGATTTACAACATAAAATGAAAAAGAACCTTGATTTTTAATTTTTGTTATTTTTTTAGAGTCATCCGAAACTATAAATTAGACAAAGAACTCCTATACAGTAGAATTTTAATGCTATATAGTTTTAGATATTCTTACACATTAAGGAAAATTTAATTGCATTGTGAAAAAAATTTATATTCACTCACGTACAGAAAGCTAGATAATCTTTGATGATGTCATAGATTTATTAATATACTCCATCTGGGTGAAATTTTCTTTGTTGCATTACAGTAGTTTTGTAGGGAGACTCTTTCTGGCTATTTAATGATGTACATTTCGTTAGATCTTCACTGCACGCTCCAAAGTCTAGGTACTTGTGTTGCTGATGAGCCACCATTTATTTTTGAATAATCGAATATTTCTCTTGTCACATTCCTTAATTAGCTACCTAAGGTATAAACACCACTTTAACTATGTTATAGCCAAAATTATGAATTCTAAACTGAGACTGATAGACCCATAACCTCATCGTCAAGGTCAGCTCCTGAGAGTGTTCACTACCAGGCATTCCTTAGGAATCTGATACGCGCCAGTTTCTGCCAAGGCAGGAAGGTTGGAGTGATGGTGGCTAGAGGTGCACAAAACAAAGCCACTTCCCGTAAGCGGTTCTTCCTCTTCAAGCAGGAATGAGATGTGAGTTAAATATGGATCACACAGACCACCTTATTTGCGACTACCGATAAGGCACGTTCGAAGTGTTCGATAAAGGAGATAAAGGGCCGCAGGAGTGCACAAATGAGAGGGGTGTACATTCATATTACTTACCATCGAGTTATAGTCTATCTTCTTTCAAAAAAATTTTAGCTTAAATAGACACACCCAAAGAGGAACCCTCTAAGAACTCTTGGGGCCCCAGGCAGGAAGCTACTCATACTTTTCTCGGCTTCTTCGCCGACCTTCAACTTGCAAGCTTTCTTCGCACGTGTGTTTCGTGGGACCTGAGGACCAAGCTCCAAGCGCAGAACCCGATAGAGTCATCACTGCAGCGGACGCCGAAGGACACGCTAAGAACCGGAAGTGGAGACCGCGCGTGTCCTGCGGGAAAAGTCTTGAGGCCCTGAACGCTGGACTCTTGGCTGAAATGGAAAAGTGGAAACTTTGGTTTCCACACACGCAGACATGGAAGATGACTTGGATAAGGCAGAGCTAAATTAATCATGCTTGTCAACAACCATCCTGCCTGGAGAAAATCTAAGTGAGTGCTCTCATCTGTCCCCTGAGATCACGGGCAGCATGAATGACAGGGGCCGCAACACGGAGCTGGGAGCAGCTCGTGGAAAGTACTGTCAAGGAGTTCCCGTCGTGGCGCAGTGGTTAACGAATCCGACTAGGAACCATGAGGTTGCGGGTTCGGTCCCTGCCCTTGCTCAGTGGGTTAACGATCCGGCGTTGCCGTGAGCTGTGGTGTAGGTTGCAGACGCGGCTTGGATCCTGCGTTGCTGTGGCTCTGGTGTAGGCCGGTGGCTACAGCTCCGATTCAACCCCTAGCCTGGGAACCTCCACATGCCGCGGGAGCGGCGCAAAGAAATAGCAAAGAGACAAAAAAAAAAAAAAAAAAAAGTACTGTCAAGCATATGCACTGTTTCTCATTGAGCCAGGTGTGGGCTTCTAAAAAGGGCCTGCCTGACATCCAGTTAGTTTAGGTCCTGAGATGCCCGCAAAAACACAGAAGTGGAATAGAAAAGTAAACTCCTGAAACTCGTGCTCTATGCTTGATAGCTTACCTACATCATAATGAGCATCTTGTTAACAGATGTTCCAGAAAATAATATACGATCACCTATAAAACATGAAAAGATGTCCATCCCCCTCCTAATAAAAGAAAAGTAAATTGAAACTATGCTGAGATGGATTTTTCACCTGTTTTTTTCTGGCCAATGTTTCACAAAACACGGTTAAAGAGTGAAGAAACCGGCATTCTCAGATATGGAGTGTGGAAAAATAAATTGATGTAATTTTTGTGAAGTGTGTTTTGGCCATATCTATCACAATTACAAAAGGACAGTCCCTGTGACCCCACACATTTAGGATTTTTTCTTCAAGTGACCTGCTCACACACAAGCAAAAGGACCTACAGAAGTCATCTTTTGCCATAGCTCTTTAATGGTATAAACATCCTAACAACGGCCAGTATAAGTTCAATGAAATAAATTATGGCACATCCACAAAAGGTATCTGATACAGCTCTAAAAAGAATAAAGAAGTTCTTTTGGTTCTGATGGGGAAAAATCTATTATTATTTACTGCATACATTATGTTTTCCAGAAAAAAGAATGAAATAAAAACACATATTTGTACTTGAATGTATATGCGTAAATAAATCCTTCAAGAATATACAAGAAGTTAACAAATGGTTAGATTAGGTAAGGTATTGGGGGTGTAGAGATTGGGGGCTGGTTGTTTTATTTATTTTTGATTTTTAGGAAGTGGAACCTAAACTGAGAGGAGAGAAGGGCATTTTTACTTTTTACTTTTTTATATTTAAACATCAGAATGTATTAATTACTGAAGAATTAAACTGAATTTTTTAAAAAAATTTTTTTGAGTATCAGTAGCTGTGAAGTTGACTACACGTAGAATTAAAATATGATATTGTTTGTTTGTTTATGAACCAACTCTTTCTGTCAAATCCAGCTACCAGGAAACAAAGGGCCATTTCTGGAGGGGCACCTGTATTCTTCAGTCTCATCTGGCAAATACATAAAAGGCAAAGCCTTTCCCCAGGTCCATCCCCGGTGAAAAAAGTCCTTGTTATTATAAAGACTTACATAATGCTATTAACCCTTTTCCTAGCATGATGGCTTCAGTAAATTTTCTTCCTACTTTGCAATGATGTGTCTGGTACATGCAAAAGTATTCTTTCTTTGGTAGTAATAAGCCCAAGCAAAACAACTAGATATCCAAGTGGAAATGCCCACTAAGAAGTCTGAGGCACAAATGTGAATTGCGGGAAAGATCTAAGTAGAAAAACATCTTTGCGATTCATCACTGTTTAAAAGGTGCTTAATTCATGCGATTTGATGCGGTCACTATCCAAGCCTAGGTTCCCCCAAAAAAAACCTGAGAGTAGAATTTATGGACAAATAGTTTATTCAACAGGTGGTCCCTGGAAGCAGGATGAAAGACTGTGATGAATGAAGGAGGGAAGGAGGAAAAGCCAATGCAACCACACATTATTATGAGTTGGTCAGTGGTTTAGGGAATCAGAGCTTAGGGTTATCAGAAAGTCAATCACTAGAACCTCTGAAAATCATTTAAAATGCTTCACAGTATTGTCCCTCCTAAGAACTGACTAGGAGAAATATTTATCCCTGTTTCTAGTATCTTCCACTGTCTTTATCCTTAGAAATGGACTATCTTTGGATGTAGTTCATAAAGCTTTGTCCCCCAGGGCATATAATAGGATAGAGAAGGAGGGAGAGTAGCTCCTGGAAGGACAATGGAGACTGTAATGCACAAAAGACTAAGTTTGATAAATTAACCACAAACTGATCTCTAAATGTAACATGAAGCCAATTAAAGCTCATGGATTTTTTAACTTGAATATGATTCTAAAGTCAATCTGGAGTCATAAACATATAATACGAGCAGCTTAGGTACTTCTAAAATAAATGAGTAACAGAGTACAGCAGTTATTTGTGCCACAAGATATAAAGGCTATTATGTTGCTGTATAATGAAATTAGTTTGATGCTAGTGGAAGAATAGACTGATAAATTTATTTGATAAAATAGACAATAACAAATCCAAGAATATATTAAAATGATAGCATTTAAATGGATAGAAAAATAACCAAAAAAATAAATATCACTAAGACAACTGGACACAATTATGGAGAAAAATAACTCTGGTATTTATCCTTTATATCAAAACAGAATAAAGATGGACTAAATATCAAAGTATAATAGAAATATATTAATTTATTTAAAATATATATAAAATAGATTAAACATAAATGAATTGTGTGAAAATATTGATATACAGAAGAAACTATGCTGCATCTTATATAAACCAACCAATTGTCTCATACCCATCACCTTTCTAGACACAGTATATATCCTCAGTAAAGAGCCAGTAATAGAAAAATCAAAATAGGTGCACATAATGACAAAAATTAATAGAATTGACCAAAAAAAATTTAAATCCCTATAGAGTCAAAAATTAAGATAAATGTGGAATTCCCATTGTGGCTCAGCAGTAACGAACCTGACTAGTATCTATAAGGATGAGGGTTCAATCACTGGCCTAGCTCAGTGGGTTAAGGATCTGGCATTGCCATGAGCTGTGGTGTAGGTCACAGACGTGGCTCAGATTTGGCATTGCTATGGTTGTGCTATAGGCTGGCAGCTGTAGCTCCAATTCGACCCCTTGCCTGGTAACCCCTATATGCCACAGATGTGGCCCTAAATAGACAAAAAGAAAGAGTAAAATACGATAAGATGAAAGCAAATAAGTTAACATTATGTTTGATGTACAATAAACACTATATTCAAAGAAAAATAGTCCGGTAGAAAAACTGGCAAAGACTTAAAAGACGCTCAGCAGGTGAGGGCTGAAAAAGTATTTGTTTGACCCTTAGATTCGATTTTATCCCATGCTGTTAAACAACATTGTCCAATCTGTTCAATAGCCAAATCTTTCATTCTCATTTGATCTTGAAGATTACTCCAAGGACCAAACCCTAACAACTGTTCCATCGTAATTGGAAGATTTCGATCCTGATTACGACAGCAGTAGCATGGGCATGATCTTGCCACCAAGACAAATTGTAAATATTCACTAGGTGATAGCACAGCACGGGTTAAGTTATGCCAATCAGCAGGAATTATACAATTTCCTTCAGCTACTCCCTGTACAATTTCTTTTGTAAAGGGAGTATTAACACCATAGTTTTGAACAGCCTGTTTTAATTCGTTAAGAATTTTAAAAGGAAAGGACCCATGAATGAACTCATAAACTCCATCAGGGTTGGTGGGATCGACTCCTGGAGCCGTTGCCTCTCTGACAGTTACTGGAAAGGCTAGAGGTATGGCATTCAAATCACCTTTCCTTCAAGCCTGTAAAATTCCCTGTTGAAGGGATAATGACTGGCGCTCAGGGCTAATGCTTATTTTCTTTACACCCCTAGAAGAAGTAGAGACTCAATGAGTCCTCGTGACTCACTCATTATAGGAGGCAACTGGGGAATATCAAAATCAAATATTGGAGCTGCAGGCTCAGGAGCCAAAGGTACTTTAAAACAATTTTGTTCAGGGACTGCATATTTATGTTCCTCTATCAAATGTGTAAACTCCCCTTCTTCTTCCTTCTCTAAGTCCTCCATAGTCTGTAAAGGTTCCAAAAGCTGATTTAATTAAGCTCAAATGGACACAGGAATCGGAATGCCCTTATCACGTAAGATCTTAAGTTCCGTTTTTATCTCTTTCCATATTTTTAAATCTAATGTTCGTAATGTAGGAAACCAATCACAGTGTTTCCCAACAGCCTGTAGAAGTTTCAAAAGCTTACTTTCACTTGTTTTTGCACCCCCTGCTTTAAGGTGTTGTCCTAACAGACAAATGTAAGGACTGTGGTTTCCTGGCAATTACATTATTTCCCATGATACCTCATAAATACCTGAGAGAGGAAACTTATCAGCAGGATTTCTTTAGTGGGGCCATGCAAAATTCTTCCCTTCCTCTCAGGGCTCCACAGCACTTCCAGTGAATGAAAATCTGCTGTCATCGTGGCCCTTCGTTCTTCGAGCCCCACGTTGGGCACCACTTGGTGAGACCAGCTCAGCCGGTGAGGGCTGAAGAATGGGTGCTGTGAAACTTAAGAAAAGGTTAACATAAAACAAGACACAAAGACATTTATCTTGATCAAAGGTGGGAACTGGGGGACTCAAGGTCTCAGGGACAAAGAGGGCCGCCTCAAAAAACCACACTGCTTCTATTGTGCTCTTGAGGATGATGTCAAGTGAGGAGGGGCTGTAGGTGCAGGATATAGGTTTTTATTTTTATTTTTTTAAGTCATGTAGCTGGTGGCTGGTTAAGCCTCTACTCTGACCTTTAGGCATTTAACAATCACTACCATTGAGGAAGCCTGGGGTCAGCTGTCTACGCATAGCATCCAGAGAATCGCCATTGTGCTTTCACAGACATCCTGCCTATCTGTGACATGCCTTGGTTTGCACCTGGTTCTCCTGGCTGATGCATATCCCGCTAATGACCCCTCATAAACCCTCTGGGGCCTTGAGGCTCCTCTTCCTCTTAATTTAACAGGACATATCATGCTGTGCAAACGGGGTGCCAATCTGCACAGGTCCGGCATGCCTAGACCAATGCATTATGTCCTCATTCAGCTGACCACATGAATAATGTATGCCTTTAGGTCTTTTTTCTTAAAATTAAGTTATTTACCAGCACTGTGACTGTTTTTCAAGCAGGAATATGGGGTAAAGTAAAGCAGGACAAGATGGAGTTTTCTGTGTAGAAAATAAAGAAGAGAGGCTAAGAAAAGATTGTAGAAACATGTCTCCCAACACAGTAGAAAAACTGGTAAAGACTTAAAGACACAATCTCAGAGAAAACAAAGATTTTACACTATGTATACTATGTTACCTCTGAACAATGCAATTTGGGACAATTTTTTTTTCTTTTTTTATACCTATATTTACTGTTATGTTCTTTATAATAAATAGGTGAAAACCTTTAATTATAATAATAAAAGTTCTGGGAAAACATTTAATGTCAACTCAACATTTTAGTAGTTCTTGTATTTTGAAAATATCTTTATTAAAAAGAAACACTTTTCAAATATTCTCACTTGTGATGGAGCATGATAATGTGAGAAAATAGAATGTGTACATGTATGTGTAACTAGGTCACCATGCTGTGCAGTAGAAAAAAAAAATTGTATTGGGGAAATAACAATTTTTTAAAAAAGGAAAAAAAAATATTCAGGTGGATGTGAGATGTATCAGTTGGGTTAAAGTAAAATAATAGGACCCATTAAACTACATCCTGTGTTTCTTAGTAATGGAGAAGCTTTCCAACATAATGAAATTAGGGAAAATTGTAGATGAAAAGAATCAAAGTTGAAGGAATGTTTACAACTCAACCAAACTTTTTCATTAGCTATGGATACAATCACATAAATTGACTCAAATTTTTTAAAAAATTTAATTTTATGAATAATGATTTTGTAAAATTTCTCTGGAAAAATTTCTTATGAGCAGAAAAGTACTTTTTTAATAAACTTTGTCCACATAGGCTAGTGAAGTATGTCACTTCTCTCCAAAACAAAGCATGTAGGATCAACTACCATGTACAATTTGTATTCAGGCTCCATAACTTCCATCAGCCTTTTTTCATTTCTGCAAGTGTTTCTGCATCTCCATACAGCTCCATAAGACTCAAGAGTCTGCACTGAGGAAGAGTTTAGGCTAGCACATACGCTATAAAAAATTTCAGTAGGAAACCAAGAATGTAATTTACATTAAGGTATGACTCAAAGGCATTAAGCATTCTACAGATAAAATGCAGATAAAAAGTATATGAAAATCCACAGTTAACACTTTATAATCTAAAGCTCTCAAGTAGCTCTAAATATTTGCATATACTTGTAGAACATTAATTTTTTTAACTCAAAAAATTCTACAAAAATATAACCACGTAACCCCTTTTAAATCTGTAACTGAGCTATAAGAAAATTAGAAATAGTCCAGGGTCAAAAGTGCAGATTGAAAGCCTCAGCAGTAAACCAATGAGCAACCATAATTTCATAGTGGGGGCACGCTTTTAGTCTTAATAAGTAATCAATGATACCGGTTTTAATGCCCATTCAAGAAAAATAGATAAAGCCTCATCATGTATGTGGGTAATATGATTGAGACCTCCATAAACTGCCAGCTTCTGTGAATTAATTGAAACTTGAAAATTGCAAATTGTGATATTTCTCATGAAATGATTAAAACATAAACGCTTAGATTCGAAATTACAGTGAGTTCCAAGTTCATATTTTATTTCTTTAATAAAATAAAAAAAGCAAGCATGTCAAAATAACAAACTTTTATAAGCCTGGATGATGAGTACATGGGTGTTCGGTTTTATTATTTTCCATAAACTTTTGTAAGGTCATAATTCTTTTAAGGAAAAGAAAAAACACTACCTCTCCTTTTCTCACTAAGCAAAAATCCACAATGCTTTTGGCAGGCATCAGCTCTAGCCATTGTTTTCAGAGCCCATTTACTCTTTAGGAAGTTGAAAGTGTTTGCTGCACTGAATACTTCAATAAAGCAGCTTTGGTACAATAACAAGATCCAACATCCACTCACCAGTCATATTTCATTTTGATCATCACCCTCCATGAGTCCGAGGTTCTCCGTCTGTAACAATGTGACAACCTCATAGGGTTATCGTGGGTTCCAATTTGAAAAAATGCACTTGGTAAACTCTGCTGTGCTGTTCTGAAGTCATATACAGTGAGCGAGCCACACTCTGTCAACCCAGGTGCTTCTGTCATTTGTGCGACTTAAAAGCTCTGTGATTTTGGCAACTTACTTGATCCTGTGGTGCCTCAATTTCTTAAGCCTAAAGCAAAGATTAACAGAAAATCTGCCTGGCATACGTTTTATGAAAATTAAACAAGATAACATATACAAACTCAATGCCTTGCGACCAAGACAGACGTAGCATTCCTCTCAACTTGACTCAACTTTAGACGGCCTTCCTCCTAATTTTCCATTCCTTTCCTTAGAGCATTTACCTTAGAAAACTTTCTATGGTAAATTATTTCTCATCCTTTTGAGAGGTACTAAATCCTCTCCCAGCTTCTGGACAGTTTGGCAATCCAGGAGTGTATTTCTCAAGGACCTGGGAGCCATTCCTTTGTAATGTAGTCATTGAAAAAGATAGCACTCCCGTCTCCCAGTCTCTGTGGGAGGCTAAAAGCCTCACTTCAAAAAACAACAATTAACTAATACAGATGCCCCAACACACGGATCAGTTACCCCGCTTACATCACCCAGCACTCGCCAGCAGGACCCCGTGCAGTCTCTCTCACCTATTGCAATGGTCTTCAATCAAGTGTTCCTTGCCTGTTTAACTTGTTCGGTTCAATTTTTCTTTGACACCAGTACTTAGTTAAATAAATAAATAAGTAGTTATTCTTTATCGTTAGATATTACTTGATACAACCCTGCTTATAAATAAAATGATATATAAAATCTTACCACTTAGGTTATTGTTCTATTATCCTGTTGTTTATAAATGAGGAATTCTAGATTGAATTGGCCAAGAAAGAGGGTTATGTAGTTTTCATAAATTTATTTCAAAATGAAAAAGAAGAGGGTTGAAGCATATTTTCAGGCTTAGAGATAAACTACAATCTCAGTACTAAGAACGTGAAGCACATACACAAGTTAAACTTTCTGTAATATTTTATCTTTCAAGGAAACAAGTCAAAATTGCTCCAAGTAAAGAGGAAGGAAAAGAGGATAAAGAGCATGGGTTAAAAGATGGATCTCGTGCCCTAATTTAAGAAAACCTTTTCAAGGCTTCTCAGTCTAATTACCCTTGTGATTAGACCTTAAATCTTTTCTACTGTACTTTATCACTGGGGCTTAATATCTCTATAGGACTTTTCACTCACCTTCTACTCATTTTCTGTACATTCGTCCCCCCCATTAGAATGTAAACTTTATAAGGGAAAGATTATGTTCTTCGAATCTTCAAATTCCATACTCTTAGCTCTGTGCCTAGTATATAATGGAAAATTATTATATATTTATTACATACATATACATTTGAAGACATTGGACACACGCAAACATATACACATTTGAAGAGATTTTATGTATACGCATATGTACATACACACACACACACACACACACACACACACACACACACACACATATATTTCCTGAATACTCAAGTGGACAAAGAACCAACACTGTAATTATCAATGAGGAAAAACAAAAAAAAATGTATACAATGTTCAGGCCCCTCCCCCAAAAAATGCATCTCTACAATCATCCCACATGTTCTCAAAGATTTTAGGTTAATTGTGTCAACCTTGCCAAGAGACACACTTTATAGGATGAAGAGGGTTTGAGCAGAGGAATTATTTAGTTAAGAGGCAAGGCAAATTAACTTACTAGAGGCAAGGCAAATTAACTTACTATCAAAATCGTCCTCTGCAAAAGATTCTGGCATTATAAATATTGTTTCTTATTAATGCCAAGTATGTATTGTCGTGTCTCTTTCTAGGCTAATTTGTAATTGCAGAGGTATTAACTAATCAGAACAGTACTAGAACACTAGAACATGACAGTAAAAGGACATTTTGCAGAACTGAACAATCATACTACTATTATATTGGGACTGAGTGTGTTTGTGGGTCCAGATATAGCATGAATGAAACAAATGATTTTTTTTTCTTTGACATTGGCAACTAGATAGACAATGATTATCGGAATTGCAAGCATGTTTATTTTGTGGAAATACGTAATAAAACTTACATTTTCAGAAAATCAAATAGAAAAATTCAGCCTATTTGATATTCAAACTCTAAGGTAATTTTGAATTTTTTGAGAAGAAAAATAATTTATGACAATAATTTAATATTACAATTATTTTCATTTACATAACTGATAAAAATATATTCAAACTTTGTATCCCTTGACTGCAGTGTTTTTTCAGTCCTTTAGATCATTGAGAATGTTTGTTAGTTGATAAAGAAATAGAAATAAAAGACACAAGAGTGGAGCTAAGGAAAAAAAAAGCTGAAATTAAAAACAAATCTTCAAAGAGGTAATTGGCTTAAGTTTTAAAAACTGTCATCAATGAAAGTAAGCAAGCTTCTGATGAGCATGGTCAATGCAGTTGTCCTTCACAATCCACAGGGGGATTGGTTCCAGGATTCCCTACAGATACAAAAATCTGGGGATCCTCAAGTTCTTTATATAATGCACATGTAATTTATGTACATCCTCCTGTGTACTTTAAATATTCTCTAGATTGCTTATAATACCTAAAACAACGTGAACACTATGTAACTAATTGGCAATGCACAGCAAAACCAAGTATTGCTTTTTAGAACTTCCTGAAAGTTTTTAAAAATACTTTTGATTTGTAGTTGGTTGCATTTGAATATGCAGAACTCATGCCTATAGAAGGCTGACTGGATACAATTTGAGAACAGAGTTTACTAATTGTTTATTTAATGAAGATTAAATTACTTATCATACAACGAGAACAAGAGAACAAACAAGAAATTATCCCTGTCAAATTCACAACTCAAGCAGGTCAGATGAAATCTCTGCAATGCCAAATTCTTTGCTAAATGAGGATTTAATTACTGAGCAAAACAATGAAAATGGAGAATTATTTGTCAGGTTCACAACTCAGAAACAACCAATGCAGCCATAGCCTGCTCATCCGAAGCTGAAGACAAGTGGAAAAAGGAACATGAAACCCCTGGAGTTTTACCAGTTTGTTTGATGATGATCTGAGAAAAGAGCTGTCATGTTCTTGTGACAGTGTAAGACCTTTCCTAGTAAATCAAATTAATTATTTTCCATTGTATAAACATAAAGAAGACATACTTCAGTAATTTAATCAAAATCCCTTCAAATGGAGAAAGAAACCACAGAAATAGGCTTTTTTATTCTCAATTCAAAATTCCAAGTTCTAACTTCAAAGACAAACACATCTGGCATGAGATAAGTACTCAATAAATATTAGCACTTATTTAGCTAGCATCAAAGTTCTATGTAACTTGTAATACCTCCATTTTAAAGATTGAAAGCATTTCAAAGAGTTCAGACAAACTGTTTAAGGTTCTGGATAGATAAGAGAACAGTTACTTTCAGATAAATAAGTATATATTTAGGTCCTATATCAATCTCTTCTACCATAGCTTCCATTAATTAATTTACTGCTATTGCCTCAGAGATAAAGAAAAAATACTCAGTATATATTTTATTAAAATAAATCTTTAAGATGTATCCCTTTTTTTAAATGTTTGTGGATCTCTACAACAGTAAAGTGATGGAAATATTTTACTTAAGGTTATAAAACATGACTTAGAGGTCCTGGCCTGCAGCTTAGTAGCTGAGAGAACATAGATAATGTTACTTCTAAAAATGTACACATTTTGGAGTTCCCATAGTGGTGCAGTGGTTAACGAAGCCGACTAGGAACCATGAGGTTGCAGGTTCGATCCCTGGCCTTGCTCAGTGGGTTAAGGATCCGGCGTTGCTGTGAGCTGTGGTGTAGGTCGCAGACGCGGCTCGGATCCCGTGTTGCTGTGGCTCTGGCGTAGGCCGATGGCTACAGCTCCAATTCGACCCCTAGCCTGGGAACCTCCATATGCCACAAGGGAGTGGCCCTAGAAATAGCAAAAAGACAAAAAAAAAGAAAAAATAAAATAAAAAAATAAAAATGTACACATTTTATAAAGGGGAAGGTAAAAATCTCCCTAATTATTACCAGAACTAATTCACTTCTATTTTGGAAATAGTTTTTAGTGGGTCCCTTTTTCCCCATCCCCCCCCCCGAAACCCAAACAATGTAACAATTGTTCATGCCCAGATAATTTGGAAGGGCTGGGTTAAACAAGGTTTAATAGGGATATCATTGTTGTTTTACATTTCTGGAGCTTGTACAATCATCATGAACATTATGCACCCACACAAACAGGGCTACAGTATGAAGCTTTTTTTTCCAATTTGTTTCCCTGAGAATTTTTTTTTTTTTTCCTCCCTGAAGTATGTGATCTATCATTGGGAACAGAATCTCTGAGCACACAAGATTCAGAAACAATCCCAATCCCTGTACAGTGGGGGAAAAAAAATTGTGCTGGGGAAATAACAATTAAAAAAATCAAAACAAACAAAAAAAGGCTTAGAAACTACTATGTAAGGAAAAAGCCTAGGCTTTCTAGATAGAACAGACTGTGATGGCTAGTCTGCCACTTACTTAAGCTTCATTAATTTATTGAATCTGTTTGAGTCTGCTACCTTGATTAAAAGCGAAAATAATAATAACCTCAACTCCATAGTGCTGGTGTGAGATTAAGTGAGATAATACAGGTGTGGCAGGCTGAACAATACCAGCCACCTTCCACCCGCAAGATGTCCACATCCTAATCCTCAGAATCTGTGACGGTTATCTTGCATGGAAAATCGGACTTTGCCAAAGAAATTACGTTAAAGACCTGGAGATGGGTTGATTATGGGGGTGGATCTAATATAATCACAGAGAGGAAATAGGAGAGTCAGAGAGAAAAAAGCCAAGGGAAAATGGAAGCAGAGAGAAAGACTGGAAGATGCTATCTGTTGTTTTTGCAGACAGTAAAGGGCCATGCCTCTAGAAGCTGGGCAACAGGAGGAAACAGATTCTCCACTACACCCTCTAGAAGGATTGATTGGCTCAGCCCTGCCAATCAATCCCATGACTTTAGGACATCTGATCTCTAGAACTGTGTAATAATATTTTTGTGTTGTTTTTGTGGTCTTTATTGTTTATGGCCACATAGTCAGCATATGGGCATTCCTGGGCTAGGGATAGAATCTGAGCCGCACCTGCAACCTGTGCCCCAGCTGTGACAGCAGCGAGTCCTTTAACCCACTGCACTGGGCCAAGGATTGAACATGTGCCTCCACAGCCACCTAAGCCACAGCGGTTGGATTCTTAACCCGCTGTGCTTGTTGCTTTAAATGGGAACTCCCTGTTGTTTAAAGTTTGTGACAATTCATAACAGCATTAACAGGAAACTGAAATAATAGGTCAAGATCCCAGCACAGGATCAATGTAAAATGAAGGGTCATCATGTTTTATGTTGGGCATGGGGGCAACACCTGGGGCCTATGGAAGTTCTCGGGCTAGGGGTCAAATCAGAGCTACGGCTGCAGGACTACACCACAGCCACAGCAACATCGGATCTGAGCCGCATCTGCGAACTACACTGCAGCTTGCAGCAATGCTGGATCCTTAGCCCACTGAACGAGGCCAGGGATGGAACCCACATCCTCATAGGTACTAGTTGGGTTCATTTCTGCTGAGCCACGATAGGAACTCCCATCATGTCTATTCTGAAGAGTTCTAGTGAGTGCCAAACAGAATCGTGTAGACCAGAAATCATTGTAACTCATAAGCTCTTATTGCATAGCTCAGGAAAGTTGACCCTCCTTCGTGGAGCCCAGTTGTACAGAAGCAAACTTGACTTTAGAATGTCAACAACCAACAACTTGGAGAAGTACATAAGTTATTTACAATAGAGCACTTTAGCAGCGTGGAGCAACCTGGGGTTACTTTTTCTTTCTACATATCGTGATAACAGGCATATACAAAGAAAGAAAACATCAGAGGCCAAGGGTATTCTAGATTGGAAAATAGAGGTCAGCCCTATCAGGTGGAGGGGCTCACTGAGCGGAAAGTAGCAGGATAAACAGGTGTTTGTGCCAAACTTCTTTTTTTAGACATGCCTGTTCTTAGCTGTAGGGAGAATGATTGTATTCTAGAAGCAGACAACACAGCAATTAGCAGTCAAAGCATGAACTCATGTTGCTAGCAACTGCCTGAACTTTAAGTAAACACCATTGTATAGTGTTTAATATAAAATGAAATTTCCAGAATTGAAAATCCTTTGAATTGCCTACATAGCTGAAGTGTTTCTGTATGTAATTAAATCTTCTTCAGGATAATGGCTTGTACTTAAATGTATGATGCTCTCAAACACCAAAATTGTTGAATTTAAAAATCTCTTACCCACTACTTTGTTTTCCTAATGTTTGTTGCTCTTGCAATTTTAATTAAAAGTGAGCACCAATAACTGAAGGATTCATACAATTATTTTTCTAAAATTGATTCTGCTAAAATATACTTTGCTCCAAAGGGCAGAATCAAGAATCTTTCAATTGAATTTGGTTTTATAATCCTGACCCCACTATCAGAGAATTTGACTTAGAAATATCCTAACAAATTTCACTACTGAAACAGTTACCGAAAGATGCTTCTATTTTCTTTTTCTCAGTTTTTCTTCTCCCTTCTAAATGAGGACATCAGAAAGAAGGAAGGTACCACAGTAGGAATGGTGTTGGTTGGAAAAGTGGAAGAACCATCCCAGTTATCTTTGTTTCCATTTGAGGTACACAGCCATTGAAATTCTTTGTCTGGCACCTCCCGGAATAACTGAAGTTAAGGTGCTGTCTTGATTTTCTGGTAAGACTGAACTTTTGGTAATAGTGTGTGGATATTGAAAATGTACAAAAACTCATCCCATAGGTATATATGTATGAATGCTAAGACTCTGATACAGATGATAGATCATGCAAGCACACGACTTCAAACAGAAGCTACGGGGAGAGTATTATAGGCGTGATTTAACAAAGACGGATCTGGATGTCACTGCTGGTCTTCAGAGCTCTCATACCTTCACCATCTCAGGTCCTGAGTCTTCTGGAATTTGCACATAACACAGAGATCATTTGGTTCTGTTAAGCATTTTTTCCTTTGCCAAAGGCTCGTAGACTCCCACTAGAGATATAACTGTGTATTCTTGGGCACCATTGCCAGAAACCAGAACCAACATAATATAAACTTTACCAGGAAATCTGGTGGCAGATGGCATAAATTTCATATACACTGAGATCCCTCAGACAATACTGTGGTAGCTACATTTTTCCTAGACAGAAGCGCTATCTATGAATGTAGCTTGCAAATATCAGATCTACCTAATTAAATGGCCTGCAATAAAAGAAATAAAGAAATAATTTACTACCTTGCAAATCATTACTTTTCCTTTCTTTTTTTTTTGCCAAATATCATCAATTTTGTTGAATTTCCAGCAAATGGTTGGAACCCTATCATTTATCCTTTCTTACTGAAAAGTTTAGGAAGAATCAAATAAATCTAATGTTGTTCTTAAATGATCCGGAAAACTACTTAGAGGTTTTTTTAGTTTAAATTCAGAGCTAGACTGAAAGGATTCTTAATTTCATGTTACTTCTGTCTTATAAGGTTTTCTGTTAGCTAAATTAATCCCATCAAGAAAACAGTACCAGAGGATATAAGATATGAATTTTTGTTGAAAAATAAGTTTAATAATCTGTCTTCAATATTTATTATTTTTCTTTATTCCTCTTCTGCAAAATTCAATGTATATGTCTCATGATATAATCCATACAATAGTTAAATATAAGAAAAAACAATAGTTTTATAAAGAATTAGCGGCACAAAGGTTATAGAACAGCTAAAAACTACATTCCCTGTATCTACCTCATCCTTTAAAGAAAGTCAATGGTCAAAGAAATGATAAATCAAGCTCTGGATCATATTGGTGACACTAACACCCTTCGAAACAAATCAGCATCTAGCACAGACATCCAGATACTCCTGACCTTTAAACGTATGTAGGGTTCTAATTCCGTGGCACTTTTGGCAATAACTGAAGGATTTTCTCCCAGTACTAAGCAGCTGAGAATTTTACTTCTACATTCTCACAATACCAAGAGCTTCCCAATTCTTACTACTAAAAACGTTCTTGCATGGGTCTTTCTTCCAAGCTGATTTTGTAACAAAGCAGGCTTAGAAACTTATTAAATTAACCTCAGTAAGAACTCTTAAAGAAACTTCTCAGAAACTCGAAACAATATCAAAATCAAACCTTTTGGTAAAAATGTGTACCTTACCAGAACACTTCCAATCATTAGACATACAACTATTTTGGCAGACAGTAACATTATTTAATATACGTTAACACATATTCAAGGCTAAAAGAAATCCTCTCAATAATAAAATAGACACTAAAATATTTTATCACTAATGTTCTAAGTACACAATACTTGGAATATTCCTACAGGTTGACCTATGTTTGGAAGGGGTCATCTTCAATGGCATTCCTTTTTAAGTCATAACATGATTCATTGGAAGATATGCAAGTTGCTACTGTTATTTTGACTGAGAAAGTGACCCTTGTTCTCCTAGAAATAAAATGGGGTTTATTATTGTATACTGTGGCTGACCTGAATTGATAATAATGATAAACAAAATGCAGCTGATATGTAATAGAAATTTCAGTTCGAATGATTGTAAACTGACGTATTTGTACTTGGCCATGTATATGCATTTGAATCAGATATTATGCTGGCTGTGTAAAACATCTATAATTTTATGTCCTGCTGTCTTTGAACTGATCATTTCTCTGATCCTTTACTAAAAGGAAATGAAAAATAATTGACAGAAAGTGCTTGTCTCTGCTCCTACACTGACACCCACAGTGAGAAAAGTGGGCATGTTGTATGCTCAAGAGCAGAGTAATTCATTATGGGCTCTCCAGAATCAGATTTAATTACAAGGCACCTCTCCTCTTTGGCCAAGCCCACCCCAATTCTGTATACTGTAAAATCAAGAAGAATATTTTACCAAAAGGGACTGGTAGTGGAGAGGGATAGACTGGGGGTTGGGACTGGCATGTGCACACGGAGGTATGTGGAAGGACTGGCCAACAGGGACCTGCTCCATAGCACAGGGAACTCTACCAAATATTCTACGATAACCTATATGGGAAAAGAATCTGAAAAAGAACAGATGTGTGAATATGTATAACTGACTCACTTTGCTGTACAGCAGAGATCATCTCAACATTGTAAATCAACTACACTTCAATAAAACTTTAAAAAATGAAAACAAAGGAAAAGATGAAGGAAGGAAGGAAGGAAGGAAGGAAGGAAGGAAGGAAGGAAGGAAGGAAGGAAGGAAGGAAGGAAAGAAAGAAGAAAGAAAGAAAGAAAGAAAGAAAGAAAGAAAGAAAGAAAGAAAGAAAGAAAGAAAGAAAGAAAGAAAGGAAGGAAGGAAGGAAGGAAGGAGGAAATTTAAACCACATTTTGACATGCTTAGTTCTTGCCAGAATGAGTAAGCTCAGGTTGGGGATGAGGAGTCTGATAGAGCATTCATGGCATTATATTTTTATTTCCTTTTACAGTTGCACCTGCAGCATATGCAAGTTTCTGGGATAGGGCTCAAATCAGAGCCTATGCTACAGCCACAGCAACGCAAGATCCAGGCCACATCTGAGACCTACAACACAACTTGCGGCAGCACTGGATCCTTAACACACTGAGAGAGGCCAGGCATGGCACCCACATCCTCACAGAGACTATGTCAGGTTCTTAACCACTAAGCTGCAACAGGAGCTCTATAAATTATTTTCATCATTAATCTCTTCTTACATTTCTTTCTCTTTGTCCTTTTTATCCAAAGAGGACACCATCATAAGACAAAATGCATAGCCTTCCCTATTATCAGCTGATAATAGGGACAGGGTATATTTGCTACAACTGATGAACTTACACTGGCACTATATGATCAATAATGTGAAATAGCTACTACTATTGTTCTTAACTATTATTATAGCCTCTCAACTTTCTCCTTAAGACGCCCCTCTCCATTTTGACATGGTATTGTTTCTGCAGAGAGTAGGAGCATGCCCACTTGGTACTTGATACTCTTTTAAATGTCCTTTCCTAGTTGAGCAGCACATATGCCTATTTCTATTATTTTTAAGTAAATGGCAGTACAGGATAATCTTTTTTAAAAAGTTAAACAGAAAATGACAGGAGTTCCCATCGTAGCTCAGTGGTTAACGAATCGGACTAGGAACCATGAGGTTTCCGGTTTGATCCCTGGCCTGGATCAGTGGGTTAAGGATCCGGTGTTGCCATGAGCTGTGCTGTAGGTTGCAGACATGGCTCAGATCCTGCGTTGCGGTGACTCTGGCATAGGCCAGCAGCTACAGCTCTGATTAGACCCCTAGCCTGGGAACTTCCATATGCCGTGGGTGTAGTCCTAGAAAAGATACACACACACACACACACACCAAAACAGAAAATGACAGAACATCTGAACAGATGCCAATGGGGTTTTCTCCATAAGTTTTATGGCTTTTTCACAAAAAAAGGCCATGAATTTAAGCATTTGATCCAATTTCCGTAAATATTTTATCCTCAGCAGATAAGAACAAAAAGTGAACACAACAAAAAACAGATGTGGTTTGTCAAGTTAGCTGCAGAGAAGAGAATAAAGTTTGTAGAACGATAGTGCTCTATTTAATTTCGCCAACTTATTTGTCTTTCTTAAAGTATAGTCTTTGGAAATAAATTACTTTCAACTGTGAAAAGAAATGGATTGTTAAAGTTTCTGACTTGAGGAAATATCAGCAACAATGATGAATCTGTGTTTTCAAGGCTCTGTGTCAAATATTCTATGTCATTTCACACTTTACCCATATCAAACCTATGAGGCAGGACAGAAAATTGAGGTTAAGAGATTAAGAGACTTTCCCAGTCTCACAGAGCTAATAAGCAGCAAAACCACTTTCAGCTAACAACCCGACTGCCTCTCCCTCTCAAGGTGACAAGTTGTTGAGCTTTATTTCAAGCTGGACCACTAGATCTGAAATCCATATGTATTTATGTTGCCATCTGGTCAACTAATGTCACACTTCAGTTACAATACCTGCAATACCTTGAACAGATCAACCTTGCTATTTTTTTTGCCTTTTTTAATCTCTTAAAATTTCAGTGTCGGTGTATTCAGATGTCCTGTGCCATCAGTAAAAGGGATCAGTTTTGTAAGCTCTGGGCATTTGAAGGAAAAATTATCCAATTGCCGCATTTTCTAAGATGGCTCTCTAAGGTTTTCCCTGGAATTCTAGCCGTCCTAAATCATTTTCTACTTTGCCTGGAAGTCATGGGCTTCCTGGAAATTTTTATTAAGAATTCTACAAGAATTCATTCATTTAGTTGATATTAAGACACCACAGAATTTCCTATTTCCTACATAATCACATATCTTAAAGTCATGGGAATGTGGAAATTATTTACCCCCGGAACCATTGGCAACGTTCAGCAAAGAAAATAATCTCCAATCAATTGCCCAGAGGCATGAGAAAGTAGCTCAGATCTAAAGAGAAATAAAATGTATGCCAACGAGTTTTTTTTAAGATTTTTATTTTTTCCATTACAGTTGATTTACAATGTTCTATCAATTTCTGCCATACAGCAAGGTGACCCAGTCATACATATGCTGAAAGTTTTAATCAGTCCATTGGCTTGCTTTCAATGGGACTCTATCACACATAACACAGTGTCATGTCTGCCTCATTTACCTGTGTTATTTCTCTTAGTTCAGTAATGGGGAAAAAAGTAAGAAAAAAAAAAAAAACAGGCAAACAGAATGTTTCAGCTGGAAGAGATATTAGCAGTCACTTAATCTGGCCCATTATTCTATGAATGAGGAAAGAAATGTACAAATTTTAAGTGACTTTCTCTAGTTCACACAGAAAATCAATAGCAGGACAAGAACGCCATTCTAGGACTAAATTTTTTTTTTTCATTTTTAAAAGTTTTATTGATTTATTTTATTTATTTATTTATTTTTATTACTCAATGAATTTATTACATTTATAGTTGTACAATGATCAGGACTAATTTTTTAAATCATATAATGAAATAGAACCAGGGGACAGAAGACTAAAGAGTAAATAACTGTTTACTCTTCCTGTTCCTGTCATGGCTCAGCAGTAACAAACCCAAGCAGTATCCAAGAGGACGTGGGTTCAATTGATGTGGCCTTATTGATGTTTCTTGGATCAGAAAGCCCATGAGTGAAGTTTTTCAACCATATAATGGATAAGTGAGCAGAAAAAAGTAGAAGAAATTCTCCAGTATTATTGGGACTTTTGTTTAATAAGCTGGAAGAAGGGAAGAGAAGAGAGGAATGCTTTCAGTGAAGCAGGTGGTCATTCATTTGTTCATTCATCATTCAATATAATGCAAAAATCAGGCAATATAAATCTTACAAGTAAATGTAAAACTGCTTAAAATGATGGTTGCATTGTTCACATAGAAGAATATTTAGCCTAGCCATCAAGGTTATAGAATATGTCCCAAGAAAGTGTCATCTGACCTGAAATCAAAAGAACACGTAAGAATTAAACAATAGCAAATTGAAAACTACCAGTTTAAAAAAAAAAGAAGAAGCTATGATTATTTCTCTGGTTATTTTAGATGTTTAAAATGTTTTATCACCTAACTTTACAATAACGTTTGGATTTAAATGTATAATAAATACAGATTTATATGTGTAGTAAGTAGTAGTTTCAGCTATTATGTGCTATATCATACCTGTTCCTGTGTTAACATTATGTTTGCTTGTCTTTTCCATAGAAACCATCAGACATTTTATGATAATTAGAAATTAGGTAAACGAACCATAAGAATATCATTTTGACTTACTCAAGGTCCTAAAACCTTTGTCTGGAAACCAACAAAAAAGGACAAAGAATCCTTTCCAACAAGGATGAAAACATAAAGAAGTTCTCCACTTGTTTTAAAGGTTAATGGTTTTTTTTTAAATTATTCTTCAAGAAAATACATACTGTCCAAAAACTATTTTGAGTCCATTTGTTAAGATGTTCTATGAATACAGGTAAGAATGTAATAAAATTCAAATAACTCAAAACTCAAACATCTAATTATTGCTCAGGTTTCTCAATAAAGTTATAGCTAAAGCTTTTTATTAAATTTTATCTTTTTTTATTAACTACTGTAGCCACTGGGACAGTGCTTGGCACCTAGTAGGAACCCAATAACTATTTATTGATTAAAGCTAAAAATTAATTTGAACTCTCTTCCAGCACCTCTCAAACCTACAGTGCTGAAAATATTAGCATCTGAGGAAATATTCCTGATGATTTTACAATCTTCTTATCTCACTCTTTTTTTTTCTTCAAACATCATACCTGTGGGACTAGAAATGATACACTTGAAATCTATCAGTTATCAAAGCACATGTTTCCATAGAAACAGAAACCAAAATGCCTTTATTTTTTTCTCATGCAGAGCTATAACAGCAGTTGCAAATTTGCTTGAGGATAAATACTGTTGGAATGATTACATGTTCATGTAATGTGTTAAACATATGATGACCACTGTAAATCTCATTTATTTTTTAGTTGCG
Source organism: Phacochoerus africanus (assembly GCF_016906955.1). Lineage (NCBI taxonomy): Eukaryota > Metazoa > Chordata > Mammalia > Artiodactyla > Suidae > Phacochoerus > Phacochoerus africanus. The sequence goes on along the minus strand of NC_062545.1, from coordinate 12,787,691 downwards.
AGCTTATTTTAGGGTTGTTTGGAATTTCTGTTTTGTTTTTTTAAATATCTCAATTGCTATGTTGGTAAGAAAGTGTTTTCGTTTGGTTGTTTGCTTTGTTGGTTGGTGTTGATTCTGTTTTGTTTTTTAAGTGAAAGTAGTTTGAGAGATAATCCTAGGAAAGCACCAGTAAGGATTACAGGGAAATGAGATAGGGAAAGGAAGTCAGTATAACGTGTCTTATTTAGTGGATTGGTACTCTGGGCAATGAGGGAGCAATAGGAGACAGTGTAAAGGTATTACCCCCCTCCCCCCCCATCATTTATCCAATAACTCGCCATCAACTGAGGACTGCTTCCAGGGTTACTTCCGGCACGTCAGGCCTCTTTTCAGCCTGTGACGGGCCCCGTTGAATATGGCCATTGGATGGAATCCAGAGAGCTGCAGGTGCCTGCAATGTGACACCCTCTTTGCACATGGGAACAGGGAGTGCCGAGTGGGTACCACCAGGGCTCCAACAGCGGCTGCAGTTGCAGCCAAGAAACTGTTTTATCTTTGTTATTATTTTATTTGTTGTTATTACATGGCGTAATTATGTAATAATGATATTTGGTTAACTTCAAGTGTTTAATTGATGTGTATCAGTCATTTGTGGAGCAACAACCAAATAAATAAATAAATAAATAAATAAACAAATATGTAACATTTTAAAGTGTCGTGTCTAGGACATTTATATTCGTGTCACCAAGCACCATAGGTGGGCACGAAGAAAATCCTAGAATATTTTCATGAAAGACAACAGTCAGATCCCTTACAAATTTAAGTTTACAATTTAAAAATTGTAGAAATTCTCACCAGCACTTTCTGAAATTGGCCTCACTCCTGGTTGTTTCTTGGTCTATTTTGTTGAAAACGGAGATCACCTTTTTACACCCTCAGAAAATGCATGTGCATGCAAACCAATACTTCAGATTCTCTGAGAGCACCCGATTAAAAGAGGGCTTTCTCCCCTCTGGTAAATAACCAAGTTCCTCAGGACATGCGCTGGATAATACTCAGAGCTGAAGGGAGCCTGTGTGCGAGTCGAGAAACGGGACCACTTTCAAATATACTCCAGAATTATTTGGTTCTATTAAGGGGTGGTAATGAATCAGAGATACAAATAACTAATTAGTATACGGTACCTATATCTATGAATAAACAGTAATCTTTATATGTATAATATGGAAAATATATATTGCACATTGTTTTTGTGGCAGGAGATATTTTTGAAAGATAGCATTGAAGGTTGAATTGGGCAATTCCAAAGGAATGGCTTAGGAAGCCAAAGAAATACTTGACATAAAATATGAAAGTTGGAACACCTTTGCTACACACCTCACCAACGAAATGGTTATATCATACCTAGCCTCAAAAAAATTGGAAATTTAACCAAAACATATAGAATAGCTTCCTAGAGCTACTCAAAGAAAAATAAGACCTCCTATGACCCACCCTTCTATAAATAATTCAGAATAATCATGCCCAGCCTTCTTGCCCTTCTCTGAATAAGTCCTTCGTATTCTAACATCTTGTCTTTAAGATACCTTATATATCTGGAAGAGCCTTTGAGATAATTGTTTAAAGACAAATACTGCAGATGGCCCTCATGTGAAAAGCCCATTCCCTCTTATCAGAAGTATTTTTTTCCTCTCTGGGTACTCCACATCTTGTTTTGCTGTTGTTGTTGTTTTCATCAAAGTATAATTGATACACAATGTTTCTTCAATTTCTGTTGTACACACAGTTCCCTCTGCTGTACAGTAGGACCCTTTGCCCATCCATTCCAGATGTTACAGTTTGCATCCACCAACCCACCCCAAACTCCCCATTCATGTTCATCCCACACCCTCCACACAGCCCCTCCCTGCCCTGCCCCTCCACCCCGCCCCCACCCCACCCCACCCCCACCCCGCCCCCGCAACAAGGCTCACAAGCCTGCTTTCATATCCCTGATATATTTCTTTTTTTTAACCTTTTATTTTTTTTCTCTACTGTACAACGTGGTGACCCAGTTACACATACCTGCATACATTCTTTTTTCTCCCATTATCAGGCTCCATCACAAGTGACTAGACATGTTCCCAGTGCTACACAGCAGGATCTCATTGCTAATCCATTCCAAAGGCAATAGTCTGCATCTATTAACCCCAAGCTCCCAGTCCATCCCTCACTTAAATAAGCCAGCATACAGATCTAAACGAGAAGATGTTAAAACAAAAAGACATCAAAATCATACAATGTGGGAAGTAAGAAAATACAGATCCTTTTTTCTTTTAATGATGTGTTTGAGCCTATATCCCTGATATATTTCTATTTTGTTTTAAAATATTGAAAGTATTGCCCACAACCTGCCTTCAATGGGATTTTTTCCTAAGCATGTATTAACCACTAATTTTGGATCTATAAAATTCAATAAAATTATTCCCTGAACACAGTAAGATATGAAAATGTAAAAAATGTTTATGTTCTGTGCACATTTGAATAATATCAAAGGTAGGAAATTTCAAGAGAAGGAGGGATAGAATAACTTTTTATGTAGTAAACAAGCGAAAATTATATTTAAAAAATTAGAGTAAAAAGATAGTACAGAATATGTTTAAATAATTTGAGCATGATTTATACAAATGTCAATACTTATTAGGTTGAAGACCTCACGAAAAATGATAGAATGCTGGCATTGATTAATTTGCAGGGGAATAAGAATTTAAGCAGAACTACTGCTTAAATTTTGCAAATTAATTCTAACAATTTTGCAAATTAATTCTAACAATTTTGACTCCAAGAACCCTCTGGTAATCCCATAAAAGCAAAGGAAAATGTACACATGTGCAAACTTTCTCTCCCTCCCCCCTTCACACACACGCACACACACACACACACAAACACACTTATTCTGTAATTTCAGACAATACACAGCTATTAAATATCTGCCAAACATCAGTTCCAGGCAGTCTCTCCAAACCTCATGAGCCAGAGTCCATCTAGCGGAGGCAAAGACAAGATCAAGCATTTGTCTTCTCACTCATCATTAAAAATATGACTTTGTGGTAATAATGTACTAAGATTTAAAAAAAAAAATATTTGAGAGGACATTTAAAACTGAGAATCCAAGAAAATGGACACTATATCCTAAAGCAAGATGCGGAATTTATGGTAAATGATTAGACACCTGGTTTGAGTCCCTTAAGCCTCCCACATTTCTTGAGGGTGTAATAGGATCGGGGATTCGAAATCAGAGGAGGATTTTTGAAGAGCATTTCTTTTTAGAGAGCTGCAGGCCTAGGAGACGTCCTTTTTTAATAGAATAGAAAGGTTTTGTTAAGATCATTTGGAGCTTGATTTTACTCCTTTGCAATTTAAAAGCAACATCCTAACAACTTGTCTTTAAGATGCCTTATCTATCTGGAAGAGCCTTGATAATTGTGTAAAGACACAGAGTGCAGCTGGGCCTCATGTGAAAAGCCCATTCCTGCTTATCAGAAGTATATTTTAGAAGTCACATGGAAGAAGTCCTCATTCTCATTTGTCTGATTTAGCTGTTTTAACGTCAGAATAAATAGAGGTTGATGAAAGGAGCATCCGATTCTTTTAGATCTCAGCAAGACAATGAAATGTTTCCAGTGATCGAACTGAGGCCACGTGCAAAAAAAGGCTTGTGGGAGGTCTTTTAAATGAGACCACCTGGAGGAGTAAAGCGAGTCCAGTAACTGAAGCTGGAGGTATCACTAGATGACCAGAAGCTGAGGTGAGAGTTGGTGAGCAGGAACAATGGGACCTTCAGGCTGTCAGAGGAATCCCGAGGTGATTGATGCCTAATATTGGGATGGACGCCATGAGATTCAGTTTTAAACACCTGTCGAGATTGGCAAGCGCTGTCGGTAGATCATCATTGCGGGAGGGCACTTGGGATTCTCCCTTCCACTTGCCTCCTCTCTGTCCACATGCTCCAACTCTGGAAGAGTCAGGAACGTCAACATCAAAATCTCCTAAGTACAAAGAAAAATAGGCCACAGGAGCTCCCATGATGGCTCAGCAGTAATGAACCCAACTAGGATTCATGAGGATGTGGGTTTGATCCCTGGCCTCACTCAGTGGGTTAAGGATCTGGTGTTGCTGTGAGCTGTGGTGCAAGTTGCAGATATGGCTCGGATCAGGCATTGCTGTGCTGTGGTGTAGGCTGGCAGCTGTAGCTACCATTCGACCCCTACCCTGGGAACTTCCATATGACGCGAGAGTGGCCCTATAAAGCAAAAAAAGGTGGCGGGGGAGGGGGGGAGAAAGAGGCCAATTTATTTTAATTACAAACTTAGTTTCAAAAATCCTGACTGTTACAAAAATAATACATCATGATCAATGAGTAGATTCCAGAAAAGAAAGGATGATTCAAGATCTAAAAACATCTAGCCACGTGATATTCAGCTTCAAAGTTCAGAAGGAAAAAAATTAAAACAATCATCATGTTAGGAGTTGAGATGCCTTTCGTGAAAACTAGCACCCGATGTATAAATAAAAGTTCTTAGAAAACGAAAAATGCTGGATGAGGCCGCTCCCAACAAAAGAGGAAGTTCCTCTCCCCAAAGGGAATCAGATCACAGGAGCCAGACAAAAAGGAAATAAAACCAGCACCGCTCACATCAACGGAAACCTCTGACAACAGAGCCAGTCACCCTCCCAGCCTTTGCTCATGTGGGAAGCCAGCTGCTGTCAGATCCAACAAAGCCGGGAGAATCAAGGCTGCTCTGTAAAGCATCTTCCTCTGAAATCGCAGTTTATTGTTTGGACTTTTAGGAAACATTGACTCTTTTTTACCCCCCTTCTATCTTTACTTGTCTCTGTGCAAACAAACCATCTAGAAATATGCATACGTTTCTAATGAATGACTCAAATCAATTGCAGATTGTTAAACAGGCAGGTATTTTCCCCAAGAAAAGTCAGTCTCAGTAATTTACTATTCACAGTTTCCAATGGATAGAACAGAATATGCAAAACAGAATGAGCTAGAGAGTTATTTTGAAAGTTGTCAAGAGTCATATTAAGCCAAACATCCCTCATAGAAGCAGCTCTGCTTTCTTGCGAAAGAATCCTGTTCTGAAATTAAGGCCCTATCAGACTGGCAAAGAAAAAAAAAAATGTGCTTGGAAGGACCTAGATTTATCCTGCTGTCTCAGTGAGGAAAGAGGTTGTGACTACAAAGGACCACGGTGCAAACTGTGCCTCTAAACCATCTACATACAAGTATCTTCCCTGCACCTATAACCTGAAATTCGATTAAAAGGAGGACTAAGTCTTGTAAGCCAGGTTTGATTTATTCCTATGGTTTCTCAAGGATTTAATTCCTCTTTAATTTTTATTACTTTTTTAAAAACAGGACTAACATGTGGCCATGGGAGGCAGAACAATTCAGTAGATGCTTCAGGGTCTCTTTGGCTGATAAACTGAGTACCTGGCTGACCCCCGTTGGGGCAGCTGCCCAGGGACACCCAGCCTATCTCGGCCCTCGTGCATATTCTACCTCTGCTTTTCTTTGGAGAAGCTCTTTTTGCTCATGCTCTAGAAATAAAGAGAAGCCCAGCCCCAGAACAGAGCTTTGCTGACAACCACTGTCAAAGAACAGCTGGTGCCCATATCCCCAGTGACAGGATCCTCTTTGGATTTTTGCCCCAGTCTATGCTGTAGTTTGCAATGGAGACAAGCAAAGAGGAATGGGGGAGAGGAGGACATCTGACTTAATTAAACAGAGGATTTGAAACGTATTTGTTTCATGTGTGGGTAGGAACAAGGATTCTGTTTAAATCTGGCCTGATTTTTTTAAAAAATATGATGACGTGAATAAAATCTCTTAAAAATACAGTGTTTTTGAGAGCAAGTTTTCCTAGCTCTGTGATCTTTGATATGTCATTTAAACTTTCCTAACCTGGATTTACTTATTTGTAGAATAAGTGTCTGCCCTTCCCATCCCAGAAGTCAAGCTGAAATAACGAAAACACTTAAGCACAGCCAAAATGAAGTGAAATGGAATTATTTCAAGGAAGCAGCTGGATGTAGTGCAAATAACATAGACATTTCATTAGGAGATCTTGGTTCAATTTAAGACTCTTTACTTAATATATAGGTATTTATTTGGATAGTTCAGGTTGCAAGAATTCATAAGAAATAGTAGAGATCATTAGCATAGGTTGATAGCCAGACAACATAGGTTCAAGTATAGATTCTGCCACCTAATAATACTTGTTATTAGACAAGTACCTTCTCTTTAAGACTCAGTTTCCTCTCTTATAAAATGAGAATAACATTCTCTACCAACACAGGAATTTAACTTCTGCTATGCCAGAATTAGGAAGAGAAAATCAAAATAAAAAAATAAGGCAGCCTTAGATGCAAAAAGAGATGAGAAAATTTAAAAGGCAAAAATAAACTAGGCAAAAAGAATAACAGTGGCTGCAGTTTATAAAGAACAACAAAAAAAAAGCAAGTTTTTTGGTTTTTGTTTTTTGGGTTTCATTTAAGCTATTTAGACAGGCTGTAAAGGCAACTTTAGAAATCTAAACCTTTCCAATGATCTTCTTTAAGGACATCAAAATGGGTCAGGATCTTTTTCCACCACATATTCAGCAATAAGCAATGCAAACTGCATCGATGAGGTTTTTCTCAGCCTAAGCACCTAGGAAGATAAAATATAAATATGTCACCAGGGCATGTTCACAAGGTTGCATACCTTCTTTTCACAGTAAGTTGCCAGTGAGCTTTTCTGAGGATTCAAGCAACTTGTATTTATCAGTTTTTAAGATTTAGATTCTGTTAGAACACAGAGGCAGTTTGAAAGCAAACTTTCAAAATTAAAGCAACTTGCAGCTAAATTACCAACATGCTATCTCTGAAAGCTATGTTAAAATATTTATGAGGCAAGAACTGCAGAATGAAGATGAGTAATAGGTTGGGTGCATATTTGTGGAATCTATTGCATTTTAATTTGTAATTTCTTTCTGAGAAGAATTGAAGCAAAAAGCCACGTGGAATTCTAGCTATGAATAATTCAGCTCTGTATGTTTGAGTGTAAAAGATGTACAATTAAAAAAAATAAAGCTAGACCCTCTCTATATTAATGATGGTAGTGATCATATAATGAGGTTATTGTAAAGATGCAAATGAATTAAATCCAGTTTTAGTCCAACATCTATCCATCAAGAAAACCACAGGAGTCCAGAAATCTCAGCCCAGAGGTGTATACTTTCATGCCGTGTCCACCACTGAAGTGGTTCATTACCACCAGACATCTGCTTATTTCTGACCTTCACAAAGTGTCTTCAAGTGACTTCCTTTTTTTTCCCCCATATTAATCTGTTAGGATTTTCATTCCCATCTTCTCGCTAATGTGCGACTCTCCTAATGTGCAAGCCCTTTATTTGTTGTTCTTCATGCTTTTCTTTCCCTTCCTCGAGATTCACTCTCTTAGATGTGCTGCCGAAGTTAAATAAGGATTCAAGCTTGCAGACTTGAGTCTTTTTTCCAATTTCCAATTCCAGTTGGCCCCAGGTTCCCTGTACACGCAGCGCCATCTCTGGTCATGATCTGGAACTGCAAGGCAGAAAAATTTCCTATCTCATTAAGCCCAGCAGCGCTCTCTCTAACGTGTTCTGGGAGATTTTTATCCGTTTATCTTCCAAAGAATCTGGCAATGGCTTGCTGCCACACTGCCCAGTCTTAGAGTACAGTGCCAAGCTAATGAATTTATAACCTCAAAAGTGTAAAGTTTCAACTGAGAACCAATTAAGTGAGTTTGAGGCGAGACTACATACACTGCACGGTGAAGATGAAATATGCCCTTTTTTTTCTAGAAAATATCCATTGTTATTTGGATGTTTTAGGTATATTCATTTTGCAGGGCTTCAGTAAACATGAAATTATGTAAACAACTGCATCAAGTTTTTCTTTTGTGTGTTTCAAACACATTTTCTGTATTTATGCATTTTAATTTTGTATGGCATCATGTTCAGTCTTTCTCTATTTTTTTTTTTCTACCAATCTTTCTATTTTTCTCCTTCATCCACAGTACTATTTTTTTCCTCTTCCTAGGCCGAGAACTTATGTGGGTAAACATTTAAAAAATAGGCATTTCATTTTGCTATAGTTAAATTGAGTATAAATCAAATTGCACTATTTAAAAATAATAGTTTATATATGAACAAAATGCTATTCTTTTCATTTCGTCAGAATATTTTGGTTAACTAGTATGCTTTCATGGAGTTATAAACAGTTGCACTTGTTCTTTTTATTACAGTTATTTTCCTCGTGGTTCTGAATACTTTAGAAGAATGAAAACTATAACCATAAAGAAGCAAAATATTAACTCTGATCTTCTTGCTCAAAATAAAAGTTACTGCAAAGTGCCTGCCAAAATAAAGAAGCATAAAATTCTGGACATTGAAAAATGACTTTTTGTTTAAATAAAGTACAAGAGAGCATGAGAAAAGTTGGAAATGTAAAAATGATTAACCACATTAAATGACCGAATGACATCTGTTGTATAGTTGTATAAAAAGAATGCCACTAAAATATGCACATTGCAATGGAAACTTGCAAAAATTAAATTTTTCTTTAAAAGTTTTGTTAACTCCAAATCTGATTTACCTTTTATGACTCTTCTCTGGCTCCTACACTTCAGTCCAAGCCATCCAAGGACAAAGACTGTCTTCTCATCCTGTTCTAGCAGAAAGCACGTTGCATTGTTACTCGAGATGCACTCTTAATGGTGACCTGCAAGTCAGCCGTCGTAGAACTCTCTTCATTTAGATGCAGTATCTTCAGCTTCTGTGCTGAAATCTGGTAATAGTAGTTTTTCCTACACAGTTAACCTTCACATGCAAAAGCCAATTTACCATTTTAGGAATACAAGAGGCAAGACAGCAATAATATTTTTTTCCATATTGAATTACTTCTACGAGGAGAAATCCTGCTGTATGAAATTCTTTAAACTCTGAAACAGAGGATCTGTTTGCAGCCTGTCTCAAAGCCCAGGTGACTTTTGTGTAAGAACAGACCAAGCACAAACAGCAGACAAAGCCCGGTCTTTATTTGTTCGTTTTTTTAGCGAAGTTTTGAGCACCTGTTTTGCTCTAGATACTGTGTTACACCCTGGGCTATAGTGACAGATAAGCCCAGACACGTGAGGGTCTTATACAAAAGACCAGACAGGAATATAAATTACTGTGCATACGTTATATATACATACAGCATGTAATAAACATGTATGTGAATACAGGCATGAGTTACTGTGTAGCAAAACAGTGTATGAAAATTATCATGTACATTTTATAATCCTGCTATTCAAAAGAGATTCCCACTACACCTTGCTGAACCATACTCTGACGCTTTATAGTTGCCTCCTGTAAGTACTAGGTTTTCCAAGTTTCTAATTACCTCATGCTGCCTCATACCTGTAAGCACAGTGGGATGAATGTCAGAGAATTAGTTACTCACACATAAAATATTACAGCCCTTTTTTCTACAGTCTGATTATAAATTGCTTATTTGGAAATCTATATCTTTAAGATCCTACCATACAGTATAGCTTGATTTTCAAGATAAGATGTTATTATTCAATATAATGAATCTCTATATTTTACTTTTAGAAATGTTGAATTTTAACTAAGTCTTTTTTGGCTTCCTATAAAGAAGTATGTCTTCTGAAAATTTTTACTCTCATTTCAGGGAGAAAAGAGGAATGTTTGGGGGCTAGGGAAGATAACGGAATCCCTCAACCCATACTACAGAAGAGTTTATCTTTTTACATCATTATTTTGAAGGAAAAAAATTAATTGGCTGTAGCTATGGGATTTAATTTTCACAGCTATAAAATATATGCTATGAAATAAAATAAATACAAGTCAAATATATGCTAACATAAGTTGAACTGATATATAGACATTGCAAATAGTTATTAAGTAATTTCTAAATTAAAATAATAAACTTGAGGGAGTTCCCGTCGTGGCGCAGTGGTTAACGAATCCGACTAGGAACCATGAGGTTGCGGGTTTGGTCCCTGCCCTTGCTCAGTGGGTTAACGATCCGGCGTTGCCATGAGCTGTGGTGTAGGTCGCAGACGCGGCTCGGATCCCGCGTTGCTGTGGCTCTGGCGTAGGCCGGTGGCTACAGCTCCGATTCGACCCCTAGCCTGGGAACCTCCATATGCCGCCCAAGAAATAGCAACAACAACAACAATAACAACAATAATCTATATCTATATACAAAGACAAAAAAATAAAATAAAATAATAAACTTGATTGAGATAATATCTGTACCACCACTTTTGAAATTTTTATGGATTTGTTTTTTTATACTTTCCTAATTTTTAATGTTTTTCCAGAATTTTTTTTTTAATCTAGAGAAAGACTGATTATCTAGATTATCTATCCGGAATGTGGTCTGTCGTTTGTTAAAGAACTTGGTAACTACTTCCATGGTATCACCGTACATTAGACTTTATCCTGTCAAAGATCTAACCCCTAAATGTATATTCAAACCTTAATACTGTTTCTTATGTTAAACAATGGCATATATTTTAGGTCAAAATATGCTTGAGCACTATAAAAATTTATGAAAAACAAGAACAAATTATTGATGTATTTTCATAGCATAAAAAGATAAACCTATTTCTCTGCGCCAGGTTAAGTTCCCAGGAAATAAAGCATTAGCAAGAAGATGCCCTCTATTTCCAGTTATCAATGGAGGGAATCAGAAATCAGCCAAATTCCTGGTTTACAAATTTATCTTGCGATATTTAATTAAAAATAAAACAGACCCACGACTTCAAGACAGATCCGCATCTTCATCGCTCCACTCTTAGAATTTGGCCAGAGGTAAATGACTGACACTTGTTTAGGTGGTCTGGTTAAAAGCATCCTCCAGGGAGCTGTCACACCCAAGAGAATCGTGAAGAAATCAAGAAGAAGGTGAGAGAGGGCTAGACCCACCAGACATGAAAATAATCCAATCTATAAAATCCCTATTTTAAAATAACGTGAGATTGTGCACTGTTCAAACAGAATCATGAAAAAATATATATTCTGAAATACACAAGTAAGATATGATTAAAGAACTATTTTAAATTTGTGGATATTATTTTTTAGTGAAGTTGGGATAACTTGATAGTCATCTTTATCTACAGTCAAATATTCCATTACTCGCAGCATACAACAGGATAAGAGCTTCAAAGGGATCAGAAATTTAAACAAAAACTGAAGTCATACAAGAACTAGTAGAAAATTAGATGAATTACTCTATAATCTGCAATGAAAATATCTTACCCATCTAAGATTCAAAATCCAGAAGCAAAAAGAAAAGGAAAAGTAATACAAAAATTGGGTGAGGTGAATAAAAAAGTTTAGGGAGTTCCCACTGTGGCTCAGTGGTTAACGAACCCGACGAGCATCCATGAGGATGCAGGTTCAATCCCTGGCCTCACTCTGTGGGTTAAGGATCTGGCATTGCTGTGAGCTATGGTGTAGGTCGCAGATGCAGCTCAGATCCTGTGTTGCTGTGGCTGTGGCATAGGCCAGTGGCTGTAGCTCTGATTAGACTCCCTAGCCTGAGAACCTCCATGTGCAGCAGGTACAGCCCTAAAAAGACAAAAGACAAAAAAAAAGTTTGAATTGTTAAAAAACACTATAAGCAAAGTAATAAGATAAATGACTAGTTTGTAACTTAAATCATAGAGAAATAATCAATATCTTTAATACGTTGTGTTTCTAAAATTAAAAATGGACAGTGCCTCTATAAAGATGGGCAATAGAAATTAATAGCCATTTCACAGAAATAAGAAATGCAAATGGCTTTAAACATGTAAAGAGGTATTCAACCTTGCTCATAATAAAAAATATGCAAATTAAAACTACACCAATATAGTGATTTTCACTTATTACTTTGGTGCAAAATCAGAATACATACTCCATTAACAAAAGGGTAGACAAAGGAGGACTTTTACTTCTCTTTAGAAAGAATGAAACATAGAGCAATCTCTTTGAAAAATAATTGGGAAATATCTGCCAAAATTACACAGCAATTATCTTTTGACTCAGCAATATTTAACTTGCTCACACTCTTGAATCTATCTCATAGATACACTGGCAAGATAAATTCTTCTCTATTAGACTGTTCTCAGTACAAGAATAAGAAGATATAGGTGTAAGATGGAATATACTGGGTACAATCTCCATTGTCATGAATTTGCTTTGGAAGTATAAATATGACAGATGATATTCCTTATCTTTTATTCAAAGAAGTAAATAAAATAGCTCATTAAGCAGGTCTGGGCAGAAAATAAACCAAGCTGAGCCTAAAACATTTTGTTATACCAGATATAAATAAAAGACTCGTATGTTCATAAAACGAACTCATGACCCAACTTATGAAGACTCCCATTGACCAAAACTAGGTGAATAAGAAAAATAAGTCAATAAGAAAAATAGCTAAAATGGGAGTTCCTGTTGTGGCGCAGCTGAAACGAATCCGACTAGAAACCATGAGGTTGTGGGTTCGATCCCTAGCTTCACTCAGCGGGGTAAGGATCTGGTATTGCCGTGATCTGAGGTGTAGGTCGCAGACATGGCTTGGATCTGGCATTGCTGTGGCTGTGGCATAGGCTGGCAGCTACAGCTCTGATTAGACCCCTAGCTTGAGAAGCTAACCTCCATATGCCATGGGGTGTGGTCCAAAAAGACAAAAAGAAAAAAAAAAGCTAAAATGGATTAAAAATCATGAAATATAGGTCTGTCATTAGTTCACAAAGATTCCAAATAAACATTTTTAAAATTTTAGTTAATTAATATTTTGAAAACTGGTACATTAATGAGACTTGTAATAAAGGAATATAAGCTCTACCTTACTGATAGCCAAATAGTAAATGAAGAGATGTTTCTATTTATTAATCTAACTATTAAATGAGAATAAATTGATAAAATTGTGGTACCACCAGCTGGCAGCCCCTCATGAATTAATGAATCAATGGTGTGAACATCTTGCATCGTAAAAATAGAGGTAACCAGACAGTATGTGCTCCTGAAAGAAAAACCATACTTCCTCTGAAGTAATCTCATTAAAAAAAATTGAAGCTGCATGTGATTAGATCCAACTACCAACACGAACAAAAGAGATTTCAGAACATTATAGAATATTGAAGCCATTGGCAAAATCTTGATAGGTGGAAACTCCTCTGGATGAATAACCCAATTTCCTCTGCAAATAAGTTGCAAGGAGAAAATTTTGGAGAAAGAACCTGTAGATAATAGATATAAAAGTAAGTCATTGGCACTGTTTGCACCCTGTTTCAATTCAGATCCAAATAGCAAACCATAAACCATATAAAAATTAGAAAAATTCTAAAAAATTGTAACACGTGAAACCGTTGAAAATTAAATACTGAATGGGTATTTTGTATTATTAGTAATTATTCTGGATAACATTGTGATTTGGTGAAAAGTGTTTTCTTTAAAAGGTATATACTGAAACAGAAAAAAATAATACGACAGTATTTTGGAAGTTAATCGCTTTTTTGTTTCTTCATTTGCAAATATTTTCTCCTATTCTGTGGGTTGACTTCATTTTGTTTATGGTTTCCCCTGCTGTGCAAAAGCTTTTAAGTTTAATTAGGTACCATTTGTTTATTTTTGTGGGTTTTTTTTTGGGGGGGGGGAGGGGTGCATGACTGTAGCATGTGGAAATTCCTGAGCCAAGGATAAAAAACTCTCACCACAGCAGAGACCAGAGCTGCTTCACTGACACCCCTATCTTTATCCCTCTGTGACACAAGGGAGCTCCTGTTTTTTGTTTTTATTTTCATTACTCTAGCTGGTGAATCCATAAAGATATTGCTGTGGTTTATGTCAAAAAGTGTTCTGCCTATGTTCTCTTCTAAGAGTTTTATAGTATCTGGTCTCATATTTAGATTTTTAATCCATTTTGTGTTTATTTTTGTGTGTGATAGAGATTGTTCTAATTTTATTCTTTTACATGTAGCTGTCCTGTTTTCCCAGCTTCACTTATTGAAGAGGCTGCATTTTCTCCATTGTATACAATGCTTGCCTCTAAAATATACAAACAACTCATGCAGCTCAATATCAAAATAACAAACAACAATCAAAAAATGAGCAGAAGATCTGGAGTTCCTGTCGTGGCACAGTGGTTAATGAATCCGACTAGGAACCATGAGGTTGCGGGTTTGATCCCTGGCCTTGCTCAGTGGGTTAACGATCTGGCGTTGCCATGAGCTGTGGTGTAGGTTGCAGACGCAGCTCAGATCCCGCGTTGCTATGGCTCTGGTGTAGGCTGGTGGCTACAGTTCCGATTCAACCCCTAGCCTGGGAACCAACATATGCCATGGGAGCAGCCCAAGAAAATGGGAAAAAGACAAAAAAAAAAAAAAGATGCTCAACATTGCTAATTATTAGAGAAATGCAAATCAAAATTAAAATGAGGTATCACCTCACACCAATCAGAATGACCATCATCAAAAAGTCTGGAGAGGGTGGATGCTGGAGAGGGTATGGATGGAGAAAAGGGAACCTTCCTACACTGTTAGTGGGAATGTAAATCAGTACAAATTATTATGGAAAACAGTAAGTAGGATGTCTCCTCAAAAAAGTGAAAATAGAACTATAATGTGATCTAGCAATCCCACTCCTGGAAATAGATCCAGAGAATACCATAATTTGAAAAGATACATGCACCCCAGTGTTCATTGCAGCACTGTTTAAATAGCCATGACAAGGAAGCAACCTAAATGTCCACTGACAGAAGAATGGATAAAGAAGATGTGGTACGTATATACAATGGAATATTACCCAGACATAAAAAAGAATGAAATAATGTCATTTGCAGCAACATGGATGGACCTAGAGGTTATCATGCTAAATGAAGTAAATCAGAGAAAGACAAACATCATATGATATCACTTATATGTGGAATCCAAAACAAAAAATTACACAAATAAACTTATTACAAAGCAGACTCACAGATTTCAAAAAAGATGAACTTACGGTTATGAAAGGGGACAGGTGGTGGGGAGGGATGGAGTCATGGTTTGGGATTAGCATATGCATACTATTGTATGTGAAATGGATGGTCAGCAGGGACTTGCTGTATAGCACAGGAAATTCTACCCAGTGCTCTGTGATAATTTATGTGGGAAAATAATCTGAAAACGAAGAATGGATGTTTAACTGAATGTGTTTAACTGAATTACTTTGTTGTACAACAGAAAATATCACAACCTTATAAATCAACTCTACTTCAATAAAAACTTCAAAAAATGCAAAGAAATAATACGACTAGTGGAAATGCTTCAAAATAATTAGGCAGGGATGAAATATATCTGAAAAATATTTATCATGAATTAAGAGTTTAAGAAAAGTAATGGTTCCATGGAATTTCATTATAATTTTCTATTTTTATATATGTTAACACTCATCTACTAAAAAAGAATATGACTGGTGCTCTTGAAAGACAAATGAAACTTAAGTTAGAGGGTAAGGAAAAGATTCTAAGAAAGAATAACAAATGGGGTAGAGGTGTAAGGGAGCACATTTCAAGAGAGAGATTTCATCTGCAGAGTTGCTGCCCAGAGTTAAAAAAGCAGAGAGGATGTAAGGTTGGAAGGGTAGGCAGAGGTCAGGTCTTGGAGGATTTTCTATCATGTGAAAAAAGCTGTCCTTTATTCTGAAGGCAATGGGGAACCATTAAAATTTTTTAAGCAGGATAGCACACCAATGGAATTGGATGTAGAGAGCAAGATAGCACCTGTGAGGAGAACTGATTGAAGTGAGAATAGACAGTCTCAGAGCAGACTGTTAGAGTAATTCAGGAAAAAAAATTTTAATGGAGATAAAATTGGCAGGACTTAGTCATTGGATACAAGAGATCAGAAATAAAGAAAAAATCTAGGATGACTCCCAGATATGTGCGGTTTTTTACCTTAAGGATGGGGATATAATTAAATAAAAATAAAAATAGAATTAATGTTTCAGGTTTCTGGGGACTCTCATGTATCTTATACTAATGAGATGCCTGGGTGTTACAAAACAAGAGCTGCAAATCACAACCAAGAGGCAATTCTGACACAAGTGTCCACTTAATATGAGAATCGACAGTCACATAACCTGGTTCTTAGAATCATGCATGCAAATACTTCTCTACATGACGGTAAATAGACATTTAAATATTCTGAGCCACAGTTCTGCAATCTTGACAGTACAGATAAGAATATTTGCTTCCCAATCATTTAGTAAAGACACGCCAAAAATGTTAAGTTTTTCTGGATTGAAAAAAATGATATTTCTAACTGATGGGCATTCAATAGTGTTTGCCAATTTAAATAAGATGTGAATTTCATCCATTTACTATAATTTTCTGAGTTGCTCTCTATAAAAGGTAGGGCTTTTAATAGCTGTCTTCTGGTCTATTCCTTTAAGGTTAGTATGAAAGTGCATTTTAAATATTAAAATTATGATTCTAGGAGTTAAAAGTGATAGGTGAAACAATAAAGAGCATGAATTTCTTTTTTTTTTTTTTTTGCCATTTCTTGGGCCGCTCCCGTGGCATGTGGAAGTTCTCAGGCTGGGGGTTGAATCAGAGCTGTAGCCACCAGCCTACACCACAGCCACAGCAACTCAGGATCCGAGATGCATCTGCAACCTACACCACAGCTCACGGCAAGGCTGGATCCTTAACCCACAGAGCAAGGCCAGGAATCAAACCCACAACCTCATGGTTCCTAGTCAGATCTGTTAACCACTGAGCACAACGGGAATTTCAAGAGCGTGAGTTTCTTAAAGAGTCTATAACAATGTGATTCCTTCCACAGCTAAGTCACTAGCTTTGTTTGTTTTTTGTTTTTTTAATTTTTTTAGGTTTTTATTTTTCCATATAGTTGATTTACATTGTTCTGACAATTTCTGCTATATAACAAAGTGACCCAGTCATACACACACATATATATGTGTGTG
This sequence comes from Phacochoerus africanus, assembly GCF_016906955.1. Taxonomy (NCBI): domain Eukaryota; kingdom Metazoa; phylum Chordata; class Mammalia; order Artiodactyla; family Suidae; genus Phacochoerus; species Phacochoerus africanus. The sequence continues at coordinate 12,770,676 of NC_062545.1, read as the reverse complement.
TGTGTATATACATATATATATATATATATATATATATATATATACACATTCTTTTTCTCACATTATCCTCCATCGTGTACCATCACAAGTAACTAGATATAGTTCCCAGTGCTATACAGCAGGATCCCACTGTTTATCCACCCCAAATACAATAGTTTTCATCTAATAACCCCAAATTCCCAGTCCATCCCACTCCCTCCTGCTCCCTGCTGGCAACCACAAGTCTGTTCTCCAAGTCTGTAAGTTTGTTTCTTTTCTGTAGACAGGTTCATCTGAGCCATTTATTAGATTCCAGGTATAAGTGATATCATATGGTATTTGTCTTTCTCTTTCTGACTTACTTCACTTAGTCTAAGAGTCTCTAGTTCCATCCTGTTGATGCAAATGGCATTATTTTGCTATTTTTTTACGGCTGAGTAATATTTAGTTGTGTATGTATACCACATCTTCTAAATCCGTTCATCTGTCAATGGACATTTAGGCTGTTTCCATGTCTGCAATGAACATAGGGGTCAGATGGCTATCCTTAACAAGTCCACAAATAACAAATGCTGGAGGGGGTGTGGAGAAAAGGGAACCCCCTACACTGTTGGGGTGAGTGTAAATTGGTACAGCGATTATGGAAAACACTATGGCGATACCTCAGAAAACTAAATATAGAACTACCATATGACCCAGCAGTCCCACTCCTGGGCATATATCCGGACAAAACTTTTGCAGGGTCACTGAATTTGACAGCTCTGGAAAAAGGAAAAGGGGAAGTTCAGAGGAAGTATCTTAAATTCAGATATGAGGTATAATGCTTGTATTTGAACGGATGTTTATTTGCATGGTTTCAGGAACTGATGGTAACTGAGGGAAGCTAAAAAAACAGTTAACATTTGGTTTTGTCGTTGGTCACTATGGAAGGCTTTCAAGTTTAAAAAGCCTGTTGGCCTCAGTTAATTAAATCCAAGGAGGCAGAGAGCTGGCACTCTCATTAAATAGTCCCAACCAATGTGTCATGACTTGTGAACAACCACAGTGCACATGACAACAAGCCTATAAAATGTGAAACCTACCTCACCACTGAGTAAACTACATCTGCTTCTTGGGGGTTCAATATTGCTCAAAACTGGGGCTTAACCAGGATGTTTAAAGTTAGTTTAATAAACTAGTTAATATTCATTGTAACTGAAAGGCATATGAATATACACACTACAACAAGCCCCAATTTTTCTCCATTGTTATTTATTCTATGGGGAAGAATTTTTATAGACAGCAAAAATTAACAGACACCTTCTCTGGTTCCCTACCACAGACAATATAAAGAGCAGAAAATATGCTTTGATTAAATAACACAATGCAAATTGGAGACATTTACCTCCAGGACTCATGACCAGTTTATTTTATAGAGTATTGTTCTCCTTTTCTTTTTGAGTGTTGACGTTAACAAATAATCCTAGTGAGATTCTTTGCTCTATAATTCCATTTGATGAGATTTTGGCATAAGAAACTCTGAGTTCAATGTCTAGGAAGTGAGGAAAAAAATATAGAAAAAGTGTAAACTATGAACTAAATATGTTTGCCACTCCCCACCTGAGTATTAATTTCTTTTAGGATAAGTGTTTTGTCCACTTCAGATGTAACTTTTTGTGATCCAGTAAATTTGAAAGAACAGATTTAAAAGGCTCTTAAGTAATGTTAACTTCATTATATTTTATATCATTATTGGAAATTACAGAAAAATATTCTCTGCTCCCTGAAAATTATTTGCTCTGAACACAAACACACACACACACACACAGACATACACATACACACATACCACTTATACAGAGTGATATAAAATATTGATGAATAATTTGGTTATTTTCATTTTATAAAAATAAAAATTTATTTAAACAGATAATAAGAACATTTGAAGCACAAATGCCCAGAAATTTTAAAGCATAAGAAAACTATTCTATTTGCTAAAATAAGAAAGACACGATTACAATATTTTCAAGCTTTAATAAAAACCCTAAGTCATTGTCTGAATTTTCTCCTTTTACAGAAGTGTGTTTGAAATATTTTACACTGATAAGATTCTAAGAATTGTTGAGAACAAAGGATGCATATTAAGGTATGGTTGAATACTATCTTCCAGACTCAGCAAAGATGTTCAAACAGTCCTGGCTATCTGATAAGTAGCATTTTGTCTTGCAATTAGGATAATAGCAGCTATTACAATATATCATGTGATAATTCTGGGTTCTATGACGGTAAGGAAATGAAGTTCAATTTCTGTAACTTTCTGTTCTTTTGGCATATTTATGTATGAATTTTCAGTTATCTATTTCAAACCCTTAAAAGCATAAATGCTACATATATTAAACATTTCTTCATAACTCATTCTGCTCTTGTTTAAGGCCTTAAGCTCTGCATGTCAGCTATGTACCAAGCAGCTGTTGCTAGGATGTATCTGTTTCCATAGCAATAGATGAACTCTTCAGATGCATCTAGAATTCCTCTTCTTCTTTGCTATCCCTGTATCCCTTGTCATATGTAAATGAGTGCAACAGAATCATGTGAAGTAATAATACTCTACACTTAATACTCATATATGTGCAGTATAGTGCAATGCAGTATTGGCCTTTTTTCCCCCTTAAGCTCTGCTTTCCCAAGCTGTTTAGACTGTAGAAATCCCTATGACTTGGAGATTAACACTGTGTCAAATTAATAAAGATCAGGAACATTTTCTGCTAATGCACTTTTCATAAACATCAATTAATAGGAGAAAACAACTAGGTGCAAATTGAATTCTTTCTTCTTCAAAGAAAATAATTCAATAGGGAACCAAGTATGTTATAAAACTAATGGACATAATCCCCGCCCCATGAATTTGAGCCAGTTCATTTTGGACTCGATCTCAAACTGCACACATAGGTTAAGATTGACCCTTTGAAGGGTTTCCAATGTTCTCAAGTTTTTGATGTATGGTGACACCATAGTTTCTCTGGCTATTGAAGAAGATTGTCATGTGATAACTCCATCTGGATCTAGAATTGCCACTACAGGTCTTATTTTCTGATGCTGCTGCTCAGGAGCTTCAAAAATCAGTAGGTTTTGTAAATTCACTCAACCATCTAACAAGGTCCTAAAGAAATAGAGAGAGAAGCAGTAGTGCTATCACAAGATTCTTTTCATTAGGCTCTACAAGTTCTGACAAGTGCTACACAGACTGAGAACTTTGCAACATCTGGGAGAAATAGAAAAAGTAAAGACAGCGGAGAGAGAAATCTCCACAAGTAATATTGGGGTGGATTCTCGGAATAAACCCTTGTTCTGGGAGCACACCCTTGATACTGGTTTTTACACAACTTCATACTTTCTGAAAGTAAACATCACTTTCAGTGTCATGTTGCTGTTCAAACACCAGCTCTTCCTTCTGTTCAAGAAGCATTCCCACTTCTCTACCTGTCTATCTTCCCTAGAGGGAAACACAAGGCTCTTAAACAAAGAACGTAAGCTTTTTCTCCAATTATCTATGACAAAGGAACATATAATGGTTATGTTAAATTCATCAACACTTATTTTTTTCATTATGTTTCCTAATGAAAATACACTGACTTTTGTAGTAATCACTATTACCTAAAGAGAAAATAAATAGAAACTTTGAAAGTAATCTTCCTAATATATCTTTCATAAAATAGATTTAGAGATAAAAAATGATATGTTATCCCATTTATATAAATATCTTAGGAAAGAAGTTGGACCCTTGAAGTAATGTGTTATTAATGTAATGTGATGTCTTTGATGTTACTTTTATAAATGGAAGTTAAAAAAATTGTATTTAAAAATACGTATTACCTACTTTTTAATTGCTGTGCAACAACTTCAACAAATAAGTACTAAACACATTAGAAATAGCATCCTTGCAGTTCCCTGGTGGCTCAGCAGGTTCAGGTTCTGGTATTTTCACACTGTAGTGGCTCAGGTTGCTGCTGTGGTGCAGGTTTGATCCCTGGCCCAGGAACTTCTGTGTGCTGCGGGTTTGGCCAAAAACAATAAAGAAACAGCATCCTCTTCCAATTGTGGATCTGACCCTTCTGTAAAATTAAAATATAGTTGCTGTACAATACTATATGAGCTACAGGTATCCAGCAAAATGATTCACAATTTGAAGTTTATACTTCGCTTATATTATAATCAAATGTTGGCTATATTCCTCAGGTTTGATTTTAAGATTATGAATGGAAAAGAATTAGGACGTGTCTCCTCTGGATGAGGATGAACTGCAACTGCTTAACGACAGCTGGGGACTGTTTCCACCAGCATTTGGCAACCTTATGGTGTCTCATGTCATGCCCATTTCTCTTCTGTCCTCATTATGAGAAAACAGCAGAAGATAATTTGAAACACAGACTATATTCCTCACTAAGAATCCGATTAGAAAAAAAGGAACTAGCTCAAATAAATATCCATTTCAAGAAATGTTTCTCATAGATTTACTCTGTATCAATTTTTACATTTAACATAGAAAAGGAAAACAGTGATTTAGAAATCCTGAATTCAAATTATTTCCCCAAACATAAAGTTTCATTCATTCAGGTTTAATCATTCCTTAAACAAAATTGTAGACCTACTATAATTCAGACTTTAATTAATTTTTTAGGTCATGTAGTTAAGTCATATATAGTCTCTGCCTTTGAGGAGTTTTGTTTAATACTTTATAAAAGATATTGGAATTTCTTCCATTTATTATGTCACCAAGAAAAAATCATTCTATACAAGATATTAGAAAGGTAATAAAACATTCTGTGCAAAAGGCATTTTGACACTTTAAAAATTACTGCGTCTTGATTTCGCCATTGAATCTGAACAAGAACCTTGCTGGGTAGAGTACTCTTGGTTATAGGTTTTTCCTTTTTATCACTTTATTTTATTTTTTATTTTATTTTATTTTATTTTGTCTTTTTGCCATTTCTAGGGCTGCTACCGCAGCATATGGAAGTTCCTAGCCTAGGGGTTGAATCGGAGCTATAGCAGCCGGCCTATGCCAGAGCCACAGCAACGTCTGAGTCTGCAACCTATACTACAGCTCACTGCAACGCCAGATCCTTAACTCAGTGAGAGAGGCCAGGGATCGAACCTGCAACCCCATGGTTCCTAGTCGGATTCATTAACCGCTGAGCCACGACGGGAACTCCAACTTTTTTATCACTTTAAATGTATTGTGCCACTCCCTTCTGGCCTGCAGAGCTTCTGCTGAAAAATCAGTTAATGACCTTATATGGGTTCCCTTGAATGTTTGCAGTAGTAATTATTAGTATGCTAAATATATAAGATAATATTTAATGAATATAACTTTTAACAACATTCTTTGTAATTTAATGTTACATTTATAATGAAAAGGAAAAATGTAAAAGTTACAATTACAATAGATAATTTATAGCTGGTTTCACAAAGCCTTAAGATGGCCTTCTTGTTTCTCGAATTTGCTTTAATAAAATCATAAGCGTTTATGAAAAGAAGAGTGTACAACAATAGGGATTGGTTAAAATGATGAAACATCCATACAATGGATTTAATTCAGCCTTAATGTCATAAGATAGAAGTGTGTTTAGCAACTTATAAACTTACAAAATTTGTTACGCAAATAAAATGTGATTACATTTCAATCCACTTTTAAAAACACATCAAAGTGATAACAAGATTGTTATAGTGATAGCATTATAGGTGATTTTTCTTCATTTTATTTTCTAATTTTTATAATGAACACATACAGGATTTTCATGTTTTATAGAAATAAGTACCTTATCACAGCACCAGATATTCTAAGAGTAAGAAGTCAAGACATCACAATGTTTCTCGTGCTAAATTACCAAAAAATTGCATCTCAACCTGATAAACAAGATACCGGAGTTGCTTTCAAATCCACAATACCTGGTCTGAATCCTAAAATAAAGTAAAAATAGTAGGGACATTTATATGAAAAATCCATCAAAACCACAACACAAACTTTTTTTTTTTTTAATCATAAATTTGATGAGAACTAGACAACATGGAAGTTCCTGGACAACATGTGTTTACAAATAAACCATGGAGTTCCCATCATAGCTGAGCGGTTAGTGAACCCAAAGAGCAACCATAGGGATGTGGGTTGGATTCCTGGCCTCACTTAGTGGGTTAAAGGTCTGGGGTTGCTATGAGTTGTGGTGTAGGTCACAGACACACCTCAGATACAACGTTGCTGTGGCTGTGGCATACGACAGTGGCTGCAGTTCTGATTGGCCCCCTAACCTGAGAACCTCCATATGCCACAGGTGTGGCCCTAAAAAGGACAAAAAGATCAAATAAATAAATAAAAATAAAAATAAACCATGCACTGAAGGTGGTTTGTGTGAGCATAGCTATATTTGCAAGATTATGTCCCTCTCTTAGCTAATAGGAATGGAATTTTATGAATGGTCATCCAGTTAAACATAAGATTTACATTTCTGTTGGTGGTTTGTCTGAAGAAGTGCTCCATGAGAAATCTGATTGCAAAACGCTCTCATTATTTCATTTGAGAATGGCATAAATCGCCACTCCCAGAGCACAATTTCCGGCCTCAAAATCTTTTGATCTTGCTGTTTGTTTTGCCAGAAATAATCCTCCAAATTTTGCCTAGAGAGACTCTTTCTCTTCTTTAAACTCAAGCCTATTTTGTTCACTTCTGTTATTCCCTAGTGCATGAACCAAGCCTGGTACATAGTAAGAGTTAAATAAATATTTGGTGAATGAATGAATAATTGAAATACTCATTCTCAATGTCTTTCACTTCAGGCAAAAGTGTTTGTGCCTGCCTCAAAATACCTATAATATTGTGTTGGTATTTTTCATAAACTACCTAAAACATGCTGCCTAAAACTATTATTTTGTTCTTAGATAGATTCCTCCCCTATAAATGGAAAGACTATGAGTGACTACTGTTTTAATTTTATTTAAAGGAATTTGTTTAAGAATTTTTTTAGGGCCACACCCATGGCAGTTCCCAGGCTAGGGGTTGAATCTGAGCTGCAGCTACCAGCCTATGCCACAGTCACGGCAATGCAGGATCTGAGCTGCATCCAAGACCTATACCACAGGTTGTGGCAATGCCAGACACTTAACCCACTGAGTGAGGCCAGGGATCAAACCTGCATCCTCATGAATACTAGTCAGGTTCATAATCCAGTGAGCCACAACAAGAACAAGAGATAATCTTAAATTAACTTCTCCGGCAAAACTAAAATTTTAATTTAAGTCCTTAACAGTATAATTTGCTAAGTGAGATGCTACGAAGGCTCTATCTTGGTTGCCTCTCTATACACATTAGATGTTTCAAAGATTAGGGAACGTTCTCCCTCAAGACCTCTTGCCCATTCAGAAGAACTACTACTTGGAAATACTGTAAGATTTTCTTTGCAGTTTCTCTTTGTGCTGCAATGTGGCAGCAAATGAAAAATCATGAGACAATATTTAGTTGACCAAAGCCTCAAATGGTAAGAGTCAGGCCACCAGAAACAGATTTAAGAATTATTGGATTGTCATGATCATTATACAACTACAGATGTGACAAGTTCATTTGAGTAATAAAAAAAAAAAAAAGAAATGAAGTCCTGCTGTACAGCACAGAAAACTATACCCAATCACTTGTGATGGAACATGATGAAAGATATTATGAGAAAAATAATGCGTATATATGTATAACTGGGGCACTTTGCTGTACAGCAGAAATTGCCAGAACATTGTAAATCAACTATAAGAAAGAAATAAAAATTTTTAAAAATTTTAAAAAAGGATTATATGGAGCATGATAATGTGAGAAATAAGAATATATACATGTATGTGTAACAGGGTCACTTTGCTGTACAGTAGAAAATTGACAGAACACTGTAAATTAGCTATAATGGCAAGAATAAAAATCATTATAAATGGAAAAAAAAAAGAATTAGATGTGTCATATAAAGAATGGGAAGAAATAGCAGGACAGGACACCAAAATATGATCATTCAATCATGAGGAACAATAGGACCATCAAAGCTATGTACTGAAAAACCACAGACAAGTGAAAATTGCCTTGATGCTTTTCAAATAACTGGGCAAGGAAAGATGAAATCCTGAATTCATAGTCCCCTGTTAGCTACTGGCATACAACATGACAATCTTATTTTTCCTGAATATACTTGTGATTCCAAGCAAACATGATTTTCTATCTATCTCTCAAGAACATACTAGAACCACTCATTGGCACCAACTTGCCTGAAGCTAATTCCTCAATAAAACTTTTAGTTGGAATTTTCAGATGGATGGGAATAGAAATGATAACATAGAAGATCTGAAACACCAAGTTTTTAATATTTTTAATCAACACTTGAACACTAAGTAATCACTGATCTTCAGTCCCTTCTGTCTCTTACTTTTCCTTCTATGATGAAAAAAGCATAAGTTTTGAGATCAAGTCTGAGTCCCAGTTATTCTGTTAACTAGATAGATGTATTACTGCAGATGTATTCTCAAAGTATATATTTTTTAAAAAAATACTACAGTTGATTTACAATGTTCTGTCAATTACTACTGTGCAGCAAAGTGACCCAGTTATAAATATGTATACATTCTTTTTCTCAAAATAACTTCCCTCGGGTTTCATCGCGATTGGCTAGGGTTCCCTGTGCTATACAGCAGGATCTCAAGTGTTTATCCCTCCAAACGCAATAGTTTGCATCTACTAACCCCAAACTCCCAGTGCATCCCAATACCTCCCTCCCTCTTTGGCAGCTACAAGTCTACAAGTCTATTCTCCATGTCTATGAGTCTGTTTCTATGCTGTAGATAGTTTCATTTGTGCCATATTTTAGATCTGGATATAAGTGATATATGACATATGATACCACATGATGGTATTTGTCTTTCTCTTTCTGACTTACTTCACTTACTATGAGAATCTCTATTTCCATCCATGTTGCTGCAAGTGGCATTACTTTGTTCTTTTATAGCTGAGTAGTATTCCATTATGTAGATGTACCACATCTTCTGAATCCACTCATTTGTCAAGAGGCGTTTAGGTTTTTTTCCATGTCTTGGCTATTGTGAATAGCTCTGCAATGAACATAGGGGTACATGCATCTTTTTCAATGAATGTTTTTTTCTGGATATATGCCCAAGAGTGGGATTGCTGGATCATATGTTAGTTCTATATTTAGTTTAATGAGGTACCTCCATACTGTTTTCCATTGTGGTTGTACCAACTTACATTCCCACCAACAGTGTAAGAGGGTTCCCTTTTCTCCTTACCCCCTCCAGCATTTGTTATTTGTAGACATTAATAGCCATTCTGACTGGTGTGAAGTGATACTTCATTATAGTTTTGATTTCTATTTCTCAAATAATTAGTGATGAGTATTTTTTCAAGTTATGTTGTTTTTATGAGAGTTTCGTGGAAAATAATTTTAAAACGGAGTATTTTTATGTTATTCCTTTAGGTTTATGTGTTTACATTTTAAAAGGGGAATTTGAGAACAAAACAGTAAGCTCAAACTTGCAATATTTAACTACCACTTTAAAAAATTACAAGATGAATGTGAGCAAAACTTGGCTGCAATAAATCCTTAAATTACCTTTTTAAAGCAATCTGTTAAATATACTCCTATTGTTCCTGAAGAAAAACACAGTTTAAAGCACCTTGATTATCTGGCTATACATATTGGCTTGGCTGGCTTCCATAGTTTTTCCCATTTTTATCTGTTTATAGAAATCTTTGCCCTCCTTTGATCCTTGGATAACTCTTCTTTGCAGATATCTGAGCAACATAGTATACATGTCCAGCTTGAAATTCATCCTTGACAATAAATATTATTCTTACAAATGTATTAATTTTTTACCATTCTCTGCCTCATACACATAGCGTGCGTTGGAGAGGTCTTTCCTTATTTGCTCAACATCTTACAATTTATCATTTTAATTTTTGTGGTATTCACTGTGTACCTAGAACCAGGTTTAGCAATTTGTGTGCTCTGAAGAGGCCACTTCGGTATTGATATTATGCAGCGTGTTGCCAGGTGTAGCAAAACAAAATATAGGGGATCTAGTCAAACTTGAATTTCAGATGAATAACAAAAAATTTTTTCATGTGTGACGTCCCTAATTATATTCCACAGCATTCTTCCTAAGCATATTCCTGGACCAGGTCTAAAGGATATTCAGATCAATATAATATTCAGATTAATATATTATAATATTAATACTAATATAGCATTACTTCTCTCAGATAAACTAGAAAATAGAGCAATATAGTCTATTCATGATATTTTCTGAATTTGTTAAAAGCCACTGTATATATACAGTAAAGCCTAAAGCATTCTTAATTTTAACTGTAGAATTTTATTTTTAATTTTTATCTTTATTTTTTATTTTTATGATTTTTATTTTTTCCATTATAGTTGATTTACAGTTTATTGTGCACTTTGCATTATGTCCTAAAAGAATGAATGGTAAGCCAAATATAGAGTAAATTGTGAGTAGAAAGAAATAATGCAAACCAACTTAAGAAGGTAAACTCTTGAAAAGTACTTAAACGTACATCAGCAATATCCATGTAGATACAAGTATTTAATTAATTTTTCAATGCTCATTACCATTGCTTTTTTCATTTTTAATCTATTAAATTTATCTCTAAGAGATCATTACCCAGCAGATACAAACTACATACTAGTTCTTCCACTATGCATAAGTAACACTTCTTTTTATAATTGTGGAATTCAAAGTCCTATAATTCCCAACTTTTATTTACCTTTAAAGATGTTTTATTGTAATTTATTCCCATGAATACTAGAGGCTTTAGATTTGTATCAGGTAATTTCACAACTATCTTTTCTGAAGTTTGGCTGAAGAGCTTATGGATTTCTCTTAAGCAAGTGATGAATTACTTGTCCTCAAATAAAGGTTGGCAAATGGATACAAATATAATTGTATCCATAGATTCACATAAAAACACCTGTTTATGTGTCTTTAGAAACTATATGAAGATCTCATAGAACTCAGAGAACTAAAGAGAGTTTTAAAAGTAATTCACAACTCAAAACATAATAATTCACAACTGAAGAGTGAAGAGCAGAGTTTGTGTTATCCTTCAGCATCTACTAGGAATGTACTCCTAACTGTTCATCGCTTATAGATAGATCAATAATAGAAAAATAGAGAAACATGATTAATAGACAGGTAGATAGGCAGATAGATGATAAATATATAGATAGAGCGAACGATCTTAAGGCTCTAATTTAAACCACAAAATGAGTCAGAACAATGATTGAAAACTGGTGGAAATCTTTCCTGGTCCAAGCTTTTTATTCACTTGGGGGTTGGTAACACTAAAACACACTGTAAATAAGAAGTCCATGTATTCTTGGGAACTGTGCCTCTTTACTCATAAGACGTGGCTTTCCTTAAATGCTTTGTCAACTTAATTTCACTGTAAATCCTGAAATGATGTGAGTTTTCTTACTCTAGAAATAGGTTCATAAAGTAAATATTTTATGAACCCTGATATTTCTATGAAATTGAATTCTCTGTGTGTCAGATTCTGTTCTATCCATACTGAAATGTCTGATGTCACCAGCATTGTGTAGACAATCACATGCCGTTATCTCTGGCGATTGGAAGTCTTGCTGTCCAAAATTTGGAAAGATTGGAGTTCCCATCGTGGCTCAGTGGTTAACAAATCCGACTAGGAACCATGAGATTGCAGGTTCAATCACTGGCCTTGCTCAGTGGGTTAAGGATCCAGCGTTGCTGTGAGCCATGGTGTAGGTCACAGACGTGGCCTGGATCCCGCGTTGCTGTGGCTCTGGTGTAGGCCAGTGGCTACAGCTCTGATTCGACCCCTAGCCTGGGAACCTCCACGTGCCGCTGGAACAGCCCAAGAAAATGGCAAAAAGAAAAAAAATTTAAAAATTGGAAAAATGTTGGGCAAATACTTGATGAATTCTTTACTATTCAAAATCTTCTTATCCACTCAATGAAATCCAAGACTCAAGTACAATTGGATATCAAAATATTCCCTTTATACCTGAGATCTTTATTGAGCATTTCCTTAATCAAACGCAAGAAATCCAGATTTGACTCTTGGGATATATTGCTACAAACAAATAAATGTAAATATCTCCATGGTGAAAGACTTTATAAGGTACCCTAATGTAGTAATTACGAAAAGACTACATGTTGGGAAAAGAAATTTCCAAGTCTCCATAATAATAAAGATCAAGCTCAATGTCTACTGAATATTAATTATTTTATAGCACACACAATTGCAATCAAAATTACCTGGTTTTCATAGCACATATAATATGTTAAAATAATCAGGAATTTTAATAATAATAATAATCATTGGAATTACTATATTTCTAAAAAGCAATGAATTCCTATTATTTTTTAAATATACAATATATTTGCACCCTAAAAAGTATGCATTCATTTGTCTCCTATAAAAAACTGGTTTTTTGTTCCCAGCTTAACTGAAGTAATAGATGAACAGCTACTGTTTATGTCCCACTGCTCCTGTAGAAACATTTGGAAATTGGTCAAAGTAAATGAATATTATTAAATTCTCCTAAAGAACTGAAGATACTGTCTTACCTAAGGAAAAAAAGATGTTGTTTTACCAATGCAAATGATAAATTTATTTTAAAAAGTTACCTTTAAATAATAACACAAGTAAATGAAGCAGAAACCACAGAAAAAAAGAATATATTATTTAGAACTAATTTTATTAGTTTTCAAATATTGGGATTTTGTTAGGCTATACAGATGTGAATGATTCCTAAATTTATCACGGTGTAACAGAAAACCTTAAGTATAATGTGAGTTTTTTAGAATATACGAAGGCTTCCTTTGAGACTTGGTTACTGATTTTCTCATGTGTTATAAAGATGAGTTTATATTATCTTTCTTGGATATTGATTTTTTCTATATCTTTTAGGTCAGTTTTGTGAATTATTTTTAAATTGTCCATATCTTGTACTTTTTGAGATTTATCTACTTCTCCTTGTCATTAGAGCTTATGCTTCATAAGGTCAAAGACTTTGCCTTTTCTGCCATAATGTAACTAATGCTAAAATTTTGTTAAATGAATGAAAGATAAATTACATAAACCATCTCAGCACTATGTGGGGAAAAACTGACACAATGATTCTAAATATATTATTGAATAATAAAGGTACAATATGGCTAAAATTTGATAAATATTAGAAACATGGGTTTCACAGACTAACAGACATATTACAAAGGTATAAAAATTGATTTCTTTTAAACTTGATCCACAGCCCATGCTACTTTTTATTGTTTACATATTATTTGAAAAAATAGCCTATGCAAAGCTGAATTGTTTCCTTCATCTGAAAAAAATAACACAGAAACTATAGCAATCGAAAAAAAAATGAGACTAGATATGAACAGGTAAGTAGAATTATTGAAACAAAGTAGAAAGTCCAAAAACAATTCTACATATGTTTACGGAAATTAGGTATAAAAGATGTGGCACTGCAAATGGTATAAGAGCTAACAGTTAAATACTCACTACATGTCAGATATGATTATGAGTTCTTACATAATTAAGTCACAACTGTTCATAATATACAAGGTATTTTTACTTGCATTTAATGGATTAGAAAACTGAGACATAGAGAATTGGTAAGATTTGCCCAAGCTCAGAAAATTGATACATAACAGAGCCAAAACTTGAAACCAAAATTGATACATAATAGAGCAAAACTTGAAACCAAATTGATACATAACAGAGCCAAAACTTGAAACCAAAACTTGACGTGCTGCCTTTCCCATAAATAGATGGAAATAGATAAATTATAAAATGTTGTTGGAAAAATGAATTCAAGCCATGGGAAAAAAATGAAATTAAAATTAGATCATGGAGTTCCCATCATGGCACACCGGAAACGAATCCAACTAGGAACCATGTGGTTGCGGGTTCGATCCCTGGCCTTGCTCAGTGGGTCAAGGATCTGGCGTTGCCGTGGCTGTGGTGCAGACCGGTGGCTACAGCTCCGATTAGACCCCTAGTCTGGGAGCCTCCATGTGCCACAGGTGCGACCCTAAAAAGACAAAAGGACAAAATAAATAAATAAATAATAAATTTAGGTCATTTTCATACCTTATTAAAGACTACTACCCATAAAGTTTAGAGAAAAATATAAAATTCAAAACTGTGGAATCATTTTGATAAAATGTAAGAAAATATATTTCTGTGCCTGAATTGAAGAACAAAGTTTTAAGTATAAAACTTACTTCTAGCTCTGGGCATGATGGAGTATTGTATATCAAATTTATCCAGTACCCTCAAAAACAAAATACATAAAGCACCCATTTTCAAGCATGGGAGAGCTGTGATGCTTAAGAGAAGTGAAACACATGAAATGATCTCAGGTTCATCTTGGCTTCCTGCCTGGTGGCCATTGTCAAACCATGGCCTAGAGAAGTGATATCCCAGCAGGGAGGACCAGCCTCCCTGAGTGGAAGAAAGTAGAAATCAAGTTCCAGAGAGGCTGGGTAACTAGAAATAGTGAGGCAGGAGATTCACAGAAAAGTGGGTTACAAAATATTCATGTTTTGGTCAAATAATACCAAGTTGCTCATACCAAGGCAAGGCTGCAAGGCAGGTAAAGACAGATCCTGAAGATTGTAGGCTGAATGAGGTCCAGGAGATTACAATGTTGGCAGAGATTATAGCCTTGCCCATCCAAAGTAGAGAGAAGCACTGAACACCTGACCTTCCACTGAGACTTCAAAAGAGCCATGCCTTGAAAGTAGGGCTAATTTGGAGAGAAATAAAGAAAGAGAGAGAGAGAGAGAGGGAGGAGGGAGAGAGAGAGAAAGGAGGGAGGGAGAGAGGGGAGGGAGGAAAGAAATAAAGAGAGAAAGAGAGAAGAAAGACAGAAAGACAGAAAGAAGGGAGGCTGAAGGAAGGAGAGAAGAAAAGAAAGAAAGAAAGACAGACCAGAGAAAACAAAAGAAAACCGAAATAAAGAAGTAAGAAAAGAAAAAAACACACCAGACCACCCCTACACCTAAGCCCCTCCACCTCACAACCAAAGAAAAGAAAAGAAAGAAAAAGGAAGGAAGGAAGGAAGAAACTTCCATGGCATGTGGAAGTTCCCAGGCTAGGGGTCAAATCAGAGTTATAGCCACTGGCCTACACCACAGCCACATCAATGCAGGATCCAAGCCATGTCCATGACCTACACCACAGTTCACAGCAATGCCCGATCCTTAACCCACTGGGCAAGGCCAGGGATAGAACTTGCGTCCACATGGATGCTAGTCAGATTCATTTCTGCTGAGCCATGACGGGAACTCCATAGAAAGCAATTTTGGACAAGTGTTGATGCAGACCATTAAATAATATTGAAATAGTTATTACATAAAGTAATAAGTCTTAAGGCTAAAAAATGAATTCCTTGGGTATCTGTCAAAAAAAAAATAAGTAAATCTTACAAAGAGATTATAAATCAGGCTGGTTTTATATTTCACCATAAGCACATTCAATTCTGGAAGCAAGGAAGCAGAGCTTTCTCTACCTCAGTACTATGATATTTTGGGTCGAATGAATCTTCGTTGTGAAGGGTTGTCCTATGAGATGCCAGGAGCACACTGTTGTCCCAATAAATATGACTCCAGATTCATGATGTTACTGCTATGGTTTCAATGTCTGTGTCCTCCTAAAATTCATATCCTGAAATCCTAACCCCAAGGTGATAGTATTTGGATGTGGGGCCTTTGGGAGGTGATTAGATCAGGAGGATGGAGCCCTCATGCGTGGGATTCATGTCCTTATAAAAGAAGCCCAAGGGAGTTCCCATCGTGGTGCAGTGGTTAACAAACCCATGTGCGGTTCGATCCCTGCCCTTGCTCCGTGGGCTAAGGATCCGGCATTGCCGTGAGCTGTGGTGTAGGTCGCAGACATGGCTTGGATCCTGCGTTGCTGTGGCTCTGGCGTAGGCTGGCAACTACAGCTCTGATTAGACCCCTAGCCTGGGAACCTCCCATATGCCGCAGGAGCAGCCCAAGAAATGGCAAAAAGACAAAAAAGACCAAAAAAAAAAAAAAAAAAGCCCAAGAAAACGCACTCGCCCCAATTTACACATGAAGACACAGTGAGAAGATGCCATTCATGAATCAGAAAATATTCCCTAATCAGACAACAAATCTGCCCATTTCTTGATCTTAGACTTCCTATGCTCTAGAACGGAGAAATAAATGTTGTTATGAAGCCACCCAGCTTACAGTATTTTGTTACAGCAGGTCTAACAGAATAAGGCAATCCTTATGGTGGAGGATGAGATTAAAAAACCCCTTCAGTTCAAAACTACTAAGCTAGAGTATAAAGTGTAGAGGAAAAGTATGGCCTGAGAGTACTGTATCAAAGATGACATACACTGCAAAAAATGGAAAAAATGAAACCACACATCTCCTTGATCATTCACTTGTTAATGTAACATTTAGGTTGTTTCCATGTCTCAGCTATTGTGAATAGTTCTGCTATGAACATGCGGGTGCATAGTTCTTTTTGAATTGTAGTTTTGTCTGGATATATGCCCAGGAGTTGGATTTATTACATTTAGAATGGATAAGCAATGAAGTACTACTGTAGAGCCCAGAGAACTATATTCCATCTCTGAGATAGAATATGATGGAAGATAACATGAGAAAAAAATACATATATGTATGCATGATTGGCTCACTTTTCTGTATAGCCAAAATTGGCACAACATTGTAAACCAACTATACTTTAATTTTAAAAAACATTAAAAATTGTTTTTAAATGAAAGAACCATAGGAAGTCATTCTTGAATGACTTGAATCATTCTCTAAAAAAAATAAAATAAAGTCAACAATAGAATCCAGGCGACCAAAAAATAGGGTCATAAGTCCACGTCAAAATCTGGTAGCTTATGATTATTGACTCATTCTAATAATAAAGAATAAATCTCAACAAATAAATCTAAAATACGCATAAATAAATCTAATATAAATCTAAACATGGGATATATGCCCACAAGAGATAAAAGCTATGAATTGGAAGAATCTAAAATAATACTTAAGCAAAAAATGTGATATGGTGACAGAAAACAAATTGAAGAATATGTGTAATTTCATCATAGTTCTTAAAGGAAATTCAATAGCTCTTATAATGAATAAATTAAGGATGAATGGTGTAAGCCAATTAGATATATTTATTAAAAGAGAAGAAATAAAGTTTATGAAAAGGGCAGATGTAGTAAATTATGTTGATGTTCTTATCTTTCAAAATAAGACATTAATAGATGCACCTATGGTGGTTATACAAAGAGATATAGTGTTAATTGTTATAAAGATATTTACCAGAAGAAGTAAAACTAGACTAGAAACCTTAGAGTCACATAGAAACTCACACATTCACTCTATTCCACATAAAACAAAACAGAAAAAGGAAGTCCATCTAGCAAAAACAGAGTCCAGAAAACATTCTAAACAGAAAAATACGTTTTTAAAATAAATACTAGTTACATCAGTTTTATTAAAAATTTTAAATGGAAGGAAAACTAATTTATTGAAACATAGATTCATACCAAGTTTAATAAGCCAAAACAAGCTATGTGTTCTATACAAGTAACACAACTAAAGTGCTTCAGATACATTAGAGGTAAAAGAATGAAAATATTAAATCAAGAAAGTGGAGTTCCCATCATGGCTCAGCAGTTAGCAAACCCAACTAGCATCCATGAAGAAGCAGGTTCAACCCCTGGCCTCGATCAGTGGGTTAAGGACCCAGCATTGCCGTGAGCTGTGGTATAGGTGGCAGATGCAGTTTAGACCTGGCATTGCTGTGGCTGTGGCATAGGCTGGAGGTTACAGCTCCAATTCCACCCTATCCTGGGAACCTCCATATGCCACGGGTGTGGCCCTAAAGAACAAAAAGACCAAAAAAAAAAAAAAACCTAATAACAAAAAGAATATTAAATTACAAAAATAACATCAACTAAGATTGAATTCACAATAAGTAATGTTAAATCAAAAAGGGCACTAAATTTATAAATTAATGTAAACAATGAAATTATCCTTTCTAAAACATGGAGTTTTAAAAAGCAAGGTATTACAAAATGTATTTACATTTATTTTAGTGTCCTTAAAGGAGTTTTATCTTCTTTGCATTAATAAAAAGAAAACTAGATTTTTTTTTTAGTTACACAAACCTTTGACACAGCATTCCTACACTGGGGACTCTGTCTTAAGACATAAAATCTCCATTATGAAAGGTTTTATGTTGTTTACTACAGCTGTGTTAGAAGATTGAAAATACAAGGCATGTATGTCCAAGAGTAAACGACTGCATAAATTATGGCATATCAAAACCATAAGCTACTAGAAATTGTTAAAAAAAAAATGGTTCGCATAAAATCTATCAGAATGCCCTTTAAGTTGCAGTTTGCTCGGTAACAGACAATTCTTAAATGTATGCGCAACACAATATTCATGACCTATGCAGGCTTGTTTCTGTTTGACTAATCATAGACCAACTTGTGGAGCATATAAATCAAACCATTAATATTGCTTGTTTCTGGTAGAGGCATTTTATAGAATTGGTAAAATGACTTTATTTCTATAAGCAACTCAACGCTTTGATTTGTTATAAAGAGCATGTATTGCTTGGGCACTTTAAAATATAAAATCTTGAGGCTTCAAAAAGCAAATTTAAAAAGACTGTTTCCTGAAAGACCTATTAATGTTATTCTAGATCAGGAAGTGATGATTTGGTTCTGAAGAGCCATGTGCATGTTTTTCTGTTTTCTAGGCTAAGGTAGGCAAAAGTCATCTGTAAAGGGCCAGATTGTAAATATCTTGGGCTTGTTGAGCCACATGGACTCTGTCACAACTACTTAACTCTTAAACAAAAGAAACCACAGGCAACAGGTGGACAAATGACAGTGGCTCAGTTCTAGTAAACTTTATCTATAGCTGCTAAAATCTAAATATCACTTAACTTGCATTGTGCCATAATATATTATTGTTCTTTTGATATTTTTTTCAACTATTTAAAAAAGAAAAAACGTCCTTGGCTCACAGTTGCCCCAAAACACGTTTCGACCATAATTTCCAACCTTGGTACGAAGGAGTAGAAGTGGAAGTGGAAATATACCTACTGGAATTGGGTCCTGCTGTCCAGGCCAGTGCCTTTGGGACCCTGGTGAGCCCAGTGCAGAACTTTACCCAAGATTAGAGGTCATCACTCCTATAGGACATGATACATGAATTTGGAAAAATAATATCTCTCCGTGTTCTTTCCTGGTAAAAATGTACTTGACTGTTTTACCGGATTTAACTCTATACTTAGAAGTTTCATCATTTCAAAAAAAAAAAAAAAAAAAGATTAAAATCCTAAGGGAGTGAAATGCATCAGGCTATGTTATCTCTCATTGTGTGGAAATGTGAAAATGATTTTCTCCTAACACCTATACCCAGTAAATGGGAGATGTAATGGGGTAGAAAAGAGAAGGAAAGCCCCCTTGTAGACAATAGATTGCTATTGAGAAAGGCTGTGTGAGCTGTGATGGTGGGGTGCTGATCAGGCAGAGAGACCATGCATGAGAGAAGGGCAGGGAGGTGGCAGTGAGCACGGGCTGGAAGAAAACAGCAAAAACAAATGTAAATAACAGTTGGCCCCAGAAGGCATCCTGAATTTTTTTATATATAGTGATTTTTATTTTTTTCTGTTATAGCTGGTTTACAGTGGTCTATCAATTTTCTACCATACAGCATAGTGACCCAGTTACACATACATGTATACATTCTTTTTTCTCACATTATCATGCTCCATCATAAGTGACCAGACATGGTTCCCAGTGCTACACAGCAGTATCTCATTGACTATCTATTCCAAAGGCAGTAGTCTGCATCTACTAACCCCAAGTTCCCAATCCATCCCATCCCATTCCCCTCCCCCTTGGCAATCACAAGTCCATTCTCCAAGTCCATGATTTTCTTTTCTGTGGAAAGGTTCATTTGTGTTGTGTATTAGATTCCAGTTATAAGTGATATCATATGGTATTTGTCTTTCTCTTTGTGACTTACTTCACTCAGTATGAGAGTCTCTAGTTCCATCCATGTTGCTGCAAATGGCATTATTTTGTTCTTTTTTATGGCTGAGTAGTATTCCATTGTGTGTGTGTGTGTGTGTGTGTGTGTGTGTGTGTGTGTATCACATCTTCCTAATCCAATCCAATTAATCTTTGACGAAGTAGGCAAGAATAAAATGGGAAAAAGAAGTCTTTTCAGCAAGTATTGCTGGGAAACCTGGACAGCAGCGTGCAAATCAATGAAACTAGAACACACCCTCACACCATGCACAGAAATAAACTCAAAATGGTTTAAAGACTTAAGTGTAAGACAAGACACCATCAAACTCCTGGAAGACATAGGCAAAACGTTCTCTGACATCAACCTTATGAATTTTTTTCAGGTCAGTCTCCCGAAGGGACAGAAATAAAAGCAAAAATAAACCAATGGGACCTAATGAAACTGACAAGGTTTGCACAGCAAAGGAAACCAGAAAGAAAACAAAATGACAACTTAATGGGAGAAAATAGTTTCAAATGATGCAACTGAATTTTTTAAAAGGCATTTGAAGGAAGGAAAGGAGAAAGGCAAGAATCATTTCCATTGGAATTCAGATTTGTGGCAAGGATTTTGATGTTTCTTGGTCAGAGCACTAAACAGGGCATCACACATCGATGAAAACATAGGGCCATAGAGTATGAGTTAGAGGCAAACCAGGATTTCATGAAGTAGGGGTGTTGGGAACTGTAGTGAGAAAGGAAAATGTTCAGTTTCAAAAAAGTTGAGAAACAATGTGTCAAAGTTGCTAAAGGAGGTTCATTTTCTGTAGGATGTTTAAAGTCCTAAATATTCTCATATGGTTTATTAACCTTCAAAGGGAGTGTGTGTGTGTGTGTGTGTGTGTGTGTGTGTAAAACCTCTCAAGATTATCCCCGCAAAACACTTTTTGGAAAATATGACTTTGGCTGTAATCTTCTATGAAAAAACGTTGTCCTAAGCCAGTAAAAATCACCAGGAACTTACACGCACTGATGTAGATGGAGAAACAAAATTTTTAACAAGCAGTGCATCTATGTACATCTAAGAGAATTGTCCTCCTGTGACATAGATTGTGGGATATTTTCTAAAAGCAAAGAATTAAAAATACCAAAGGGATTTTGCATCCCAAAAGTTCATTTGTGTTGCTCTTAATAACTCAGAATGTACTTTCTCATAGAAACTGATAAAAATGGTGGCAAAGTTCCCAGCCACACCTACAATTTTTTTAATAAATTTGAAATACATTTACTGATGATACAGTAAAACTTTTAAAAAACGCTGTTATTGAACCCATAGTAGTTGAATAAAAAAGAGGTGCAGAGATCTATTTTTAAAACATTGTATTACATGCAGTGATTCTAGAAAAGAACAAGTGAAAGGAGGTATAAAAGTCAAAAAAAATTGTAAAGGAAATTTTTTTGCCTGCCACAAGGCTGAGGTATTTGTTTTTATTTCTAACAGCTTTATTTTCTTTCAAATTACAAAAAAAGTACAACGAAATATGTAAAATAAAAAAACATTGAATAATATAAAATCATCTGTAATCTTACCACACAGTAATTTGGTTGAACTATATACTCCCAGACTCTTTTATTTGTCTACATACATATTTATTACAAAGAGATTTTGCCTCACTGTATTCCCTTTAACTGTTTTTATTTGCGTAGAGCAAACTCTCAGAAAATGTGTTCAGAAAAAATATTCATCTCAGTGATTTATTACAAGATAAACACCCTATAACCACCACTCTACAGAAGATAAAGTATGTATCCCAAAGTCCCTTTGAACTCTCTCTCAATTACCACCCCTCCCTCCTCACATTTAACATGATCCTGAGTTCTTTTTTGTTGTTGTTGTTTTTGTTTTTCTTTTTATGGCCACACCTGCAGCATATGGAAGTTCCCGGGCTTGGAATCCAATCAGAGCCACAGCTGCAGGCCTACACCACAGCCACAGCAATGCCAGATCCCAGATTCATCTGCAACCTATGCTGCAGCTTGCAGCAACACCAGATCCTCAACCCACTGAGTGAGACCAAGGATTGAACCCACATCCTCATGGACACTATGTTGGGTTCTAACCTGCTGAACCACAGATGGAACTCTTGCTCTTGAGTTCTAACATAATAGTTACTTTGCAAGTTTTTGAAATTGCTGAAAAGAAAAGCCATAGTATATCTTCTAAGTATGACTCTTTTTTTTGTTTATGAGATTTGCCCATGTAATTATATCTTGCTGTAGTTTGTTTACCTTTGTTGATGAATAGAATATCACTATATGAATATACCGCTATTTAATTATCTATCTACTTTTCTTTTCAGGTTTTGGCTCTTTTACACTAATATCTGGTTAATACCCATCAGTGGAATAGCTAAATCATTGGGACTAGGTACATTCAAATTTAATAGGTAATGATACAGTGTTGCAAATTGATTGATCTAATTTATATTTTTCCCACAGTTTCCAGTACTTCATATTTTTGTTTACAGTTGGTTTTGTCAGCTTGTTGGATTTAGCCATTCTGTATATGAATAGAATGTCATTATGTTTTAAGTTACATTTCTCTAATCCCACTTTATATATTTATTCAACATTTCTAGATCCTCTTTCCTGTGCAAGATGCTTGCCCATAATTTTACTAGGTCTTCTATCTTTTTATTTATATTTTATTTTAATAATTCTTATTATAGCCTGGATAAGCCCCATTCTATTTTTCAAACTATTTTTTTTTTATTTTCACATTTTGGTGAGTTTGTCAGGAAAAGCTAGGCTTATGCTGAGGGAATAAATAATACCCAAAGATCAGTGAACTGACACACAAATGTTTAGATTTGCTGCTGGTCATTGAATTTGGGAACAGCTACTTTTTTTCCACACAGTCCCTCAAGAGTCTAGCGTGACCAGTGTTCCATCATGTGGAATGTTGCTAGTTGCTAAGGAAAAAGAAAGAAACTGGAGAATCTCACACCAGAATCAATATTTGTTATTTCTGCTCATGTAACTTTATCCAGACTAGTAACTCATTCATACCTGACTATAAAGAGATGGCAGGAACAGTCTCCCTGATGCTCAGGAAGGAAAGAATGCAGTGTTGTTGAGAACTAGCAACCTATCATACCTGGACGTTTTCCTTCTTAATAATATAGATCTACTTTCCCAAATTATTTGCACAATGGCACAAGAAAAAATAACATTTCTATAGCAAAATGGGATAAATGCTGGGGTACCGAGTCATGCCAGTGGCATGTATATGGTATTTGATGAAACAATACATTTCTTTGTATTATTTATTTTAAAAAATTAGTCATATAAAGCATGATGAATTTCTGAAAACCAGTCAAATTATAGGTTTTCAAAAATGCAAATGAGAAATTTGAACATGTTTCTATAAACACGTATTTTTGACATCAGATTTTGTGCTTGAAATGGTAAGATGCAGTTTCTGATCAAGGTTTTTGTTTTCATTTTTATTTTTTGTCTTTTTAGGGCTGCATCTGCGGCATATGGAGGTTCCTAGGCTAGGGGTCCAGTCGGAGCTGTAGCCGCATCTGCGACCTACACCACAGCTCACAGCAACGCTGAAAGGTTAACCCACTGAGCAAGGCCAGGGATGGAACCTGCAACCTCATGGTTCCTAGTCAGATTCATTTCTGCTGCACCATGACAGGAACTCCTGATCGAGGTTTTTAAATGATAATTATTGTCAAGTTCTTGATGGGATCATCGATAAAATTTTGTTCAGAAGAAGTTTGTGGAAAAAATTAAATTACCACAGGAGAAATTATATTTGAAGATTCCAACAGCACTTCTTTTCCTTTCATTCACAAATTAATATTGAAATTGCTTATGAAAATGTGGATGAATTTTGAAAACCAATTCAACATTGTCAACTCAAATATTTCAAATTACTGATTAAGATGTAATTTGCAGAATATACATGCCTTATTAGAGCAATACTCTACAGCTAGCATAAACAGCGTAAAAGGGACACATCAGCCACAAAGGGATAAAAGTATCCCATATGCATGAAAACAGAAGTTCAGAGATGTGGGCAGGTATATCCCACCAAGACCCCCTGTCTACCTTGATACATCACACCTAGGACTGCATGCATTAACCCTTGGACACTTAAGCACTGCTCCTCCTAGCAACACACAGAACTCTGGCTCCTACTGGGCAGCAACATACCCAATAGGATATGTGGGCGCATACCCAGTAGGATATGTGGGCGCATACCCAGTAGGATATGTGGGCAGCTGGTTACTAATGAATTTGTCAAGGTGGTTGATGCTGACCAGTGTGTAGCAGTGAAGTCATTAGTGCCAGATATTGCTCATCACCCGAAGAGAACTTGAGTGTATCACAGCCCTGCTCCAAGGAGCTCCACGGGAGCTATATGCTAAGGCAGAGGCAACTGACCAAATGTGTTTGGCTAAGCTCCATATTGCTGGACTCTATGACTCTTTCCACAATATTTTGGACACCACTTAACTAGACCAAAACAGGAGGTTATAATGACGTTCACTCAATTTAACACATGAGGAATCTGGGGCACAGAGAGATCAAATGACTTACGCACAGTGACACAGATTGCTAAATGGAAGTCAGGAGTTGAAGCCAGAGAATTTGGCTCTGTAATTGGCATTCCACATTCTAAAGATACTCATTGACTTTTCTCAAGATGAAACAAAAAACGTCACAGTTGAAACAATGGGTATGCTATGTTGATATTAACTCTCCTCCAGGGTGGCCCTGTTATCTACAGATCATAATCTGCAGATTTGCATTTAAAAAATATTTCAAATAGCCTTTTGCAACATATCATGACTGATTCTTCTTTACTTAACAAAATGAACTGAGGAGAATTAGTTTGCTGATAAGTTTAACGTGTTAGAATGATATGGTGAATATTGTGGTAGTTACAATTGCAGTTTGTACAGAATTCTTTAATTTTTTTCAGTATTTTAACATGGCAAATCATATCAACAAAAATGTGTTGGATACTTTTTTTCAGGGTGAAGCGAGTAGAATTTTAGTTGTCGGAATTGACCATTCATTGAATTAGAGCTTGAGTGGGTACATTAATTTAGTAACTCAATTTCCCTATTCTCTCATCACAATAAAAAAGTCACACTGACACTAAGGAAATCACAAATCATCCAAAGTAATAACATTCTGAAAATTATTAGTCAAGCATACTCTCAATTTATTGTCTAATACAAGATTTGACTAGTTAATATGATTACTTAAGCTCAATCGATAAAGTATTACTGTCGATTTCCATAAAGCATGTAATTATATTATAGGAGCTATACTAACAGATTTAAATTACTAAAAATAAATCTAGCAAACTTTTCCAACATTTAGAAATCAGAAAATCCACATGGCATTATCTTTCTAACTGAAGCAGATCTAATCGTATTTTAATTTCAATCCAATACTCCAAAATGAAGAAAACATTATATAAACTAAGAATAGATTGAGCTTGAGCAAGATCCAGCAGCAAAGTGTGCTACAAACAATATTATTCTGATACGGTTCTTGCCTTGTTCAATTTGTTCATTTTTGATATGATTTAGCTCCACAAATTGCAACTTAAAGGAAATAGGAAATAGTTTGTTATTTTGTTGTGTTTTCTGGGAGGTTGTTTTATTCTTTTGGACTTCAGGTGCATAGAATTTGGGCAATCAGCCACAGTTTATGGCACATTACAGTATTTGCTCTTGCTATTCTTTTATAAGTTAATTTTCATCTGGTTTTTTTCTGTTTTA
The DNA here is from genome assembly GCF_016906955.1 of Phacochoerus africanus. Lineage (NCBI taxonomy): Eukaryota > Metazoa > Chordata > Mammalia > Artiodactyla > Suidae > Phacochoerus > Phacochoerus africanus. The sequence continues at coordinate 12,744,782 of NC_062545.1, read as the reverse complement.
TTATTACTAAAGTGTAGTTGATTTAGAATGTTTCATCAAGTTCTGTTGTACAACAAAGTGACCCAATCACACACATTTTATTTGCTTCCCCCTCCCCCCTTTTTTTCGTCTTGAATATCACATCTTCACCCCAGCCCATCTTACCACCACAAATTGTGTGAACACAATTTACAAAATGGCTTGGAGCTATTCAACTCTTTATGCTACTCCACAATTTTAATTCAAAATATTCTTGTGAGTAATCCATCCTGTACCCTATAGATACTGCAGTGTCCTTTTCTCTGTAGCATAGTATTCTGTTATTGACAATACCACATTTTAGCTATTCAGTCCTTGTCGATAAGCATTTAGGTTGCTTCCCATTTTTTAATTTTTCTAGCAATGCTGGAAATTTCTTTGTTTAATATAGAATGGTTTCCTCAAGAGTACATATCAAGAAATAGAGTTGAGTTCTGACCTATGTACATACACAAATTCACTGCAAATTGCTCTGCAGAATAATCAACTTATTTATATTTCAGAAGTAGGAAGATATTCAGTTTCCCATGCTAATATCCAAACTTAACTTTGATGGCAAAAATCGGCATTTCACTGTTGTATTTTAATTTGAAATTTTCTCTCACTAATGAGTTTGAATAATCTTTACGGCGTTTTAGGTTTTCATGTTTCTTCCACTGAATGTAATTAATCTAGTATAACTTTTCTTGGCTAATTAACTGTTTTACTGTGTGTTTTTTTTTCTAAAGTGAATTTCTTACATATTTAAGATTTTAATCATTTTTAGTTGTATATTTTGCCAGAATCACTTCCAATTCTATGCCTGTATGCTAATTTTGTCCATGATGATATGACCAAGAAATCTTTACTTGTGTTATATTCAAAGTCCCCAAATTTTGCCTTTATATTTATGATTTTTTCATACTTTATTTTTTAAGGTTTTGTTGAAGTCAAACATGCATAAAGAACATAAATTTTGAACACACAGTTTGATGAATGTTTATGAATTCTTGTACATATTTTTTTCCAAGTTCTTGAATTGGGTGCTTTATTTTCTTCTTTTCACATTTTTGATTATTTATTTATAGTTATTTTATTCCATCTGCATGCCAAAGGTTCATATATGTAGTCTTGTCTTTATTTTTATTTTTTCACATTGTAGACTTTCTCTTTTACCAAATTTTTTGAAAGAATTTTATCTTTTATTTTATTTTTCTGTTGTTTTGATTTTCTTTTAATGAATAAACTAATTTTTATTGAATTTCAATTAGAATATGCCCAAATGTCTTCTTTCAGTCAGAAACTTGTTTTTCACTTTTGTTAATGTGGCTTTTTAATGAATCGAGTTCTTTAATTTAGGCAAATTTGTCAAATGTTTTATTTATTATCATTTTATAAATATTATTTTGTTAATTACTCCTCAAAAGTAATACAGTTTCAGCCTTTGTTTTTTTCTATTTTCATTTTGCTTTTTACATTTAATGCATAAATCTACCTGAAGTCAATTTTCATATATGATATGACATCCAAGTTCAATTTGCCCCATTTCCAATCTACTTTCACAACATAGTCTATTAATTTTTTCTTATTTTACAATTCCGCTTCTCATATCTGTTGACTTATATCGATTTATCAATTTGTCTTTCCTAAGTCCAACACCTCATGGGCTAAATTAACTACCATATTCCATAAAGCTTTGAAGCCCAATAGGGCAGTTTTCTACCTCTCATCTTAAATACCTTCTTAAATTTCACACACACACACACACACACACACACACACATGCATTCAAACCTTACTGGAATTTGAATATCAATTGTCTCCAACTAACAGACCAATTTGGGGAAAATCAACATCTTATAACCTAATAATTCAACATATTTCTCAACATATTTCTCAACATAATTCAACATATTTTCTTGACTTTGCATCAGAAAATGCTTACAATTTTTTCTACACATGATTTGTATATCCTTTGTTAGACTTAAATCTAGGTAACATATGTTAGTTTTACCTGGCATGTAATTAATTTTTTAAACTTAATTTCTGCTGTATAGAAATGCAATGATTTTTTAATATATTAACATTATATCAGCTCTGTTAATGAACTCTATTTCTTCTAATGGTTTGTAAGCATAAACTTTAGATTTTATATGAAAATAATAAAACATCTGCAAATAATTACATTTTTGTTTCTTCCTTTTTAATCTGCAAATCTTTTGTTTTGTTTTCTTATACTGCAGTGGGTAATAGTGATCTTATTCCTGAAATGAAACAAATTTTTAAAATACTCTGTCATTCTTGGAGTTCTCATCGTGGCCCAGTGGTAACCATCTGACTAGTATCCATGAGGACAAGGTCTCAATGTAGGCTAAGGATCTGGCATTGCCACATGAGCTGTGGTGTAGGTCACAGGCACAGCCAGGATTCTGCGTTGCTGTGGCTGTGGCTTGGGCCTGCAGCTGCAGGCAGCTCCGATTCAACCCCTAGCTTGGGAACTTCCCTATGCCAGGACTTTGGCACTAAAAAGGGCGCACACACACACACACACACACACACACACACACACACACATACAATATTTGTTTTTGGTTTATGTTAGTAGCTTTTGTCAAGAAAAGGAAGACTCATTTTTATTTTGCTAAGACTTTTATCATGTGTGAATGCTAAATTTCATCAAAACTTTTTTATATGTATCAATATGAACATATGTATTTTTCTTTCTAATACATTAATGTAGTAGAGGATATGCCTTCTTGGGATGAATTCAACTTGCTCATGATATGTTCTTCTTTCACTCATAGATTTTACTCACTAACATTTTGCTTGGGGATTTCACATCTTGTTGAGTGAGATGGGACTGTAATTTTGTCCAGTGTGGACTTTAAGTTTCTATTGGATTCAAAGAATGAATTAGGAGACATTTTCTCTTTTTCTATTCTTTGGAATAGTTTGCATAAGATTGCAATTCTCTGTTCCTTAAGAATTTATTAGAGTTAACCCATAAAGCTGTCTGGTGCAAGTGCTTACCTTGCAAAAAAAAGTTTTAACTGTTAAGTCAATTTTATTAAGAGTAAAGGAGTTTCTTTTTTTATTAGCAGCTATTTCTTTTATTAGAAGATATTTCTTTTTAATAAATTATAATAAATTATACTTGTGTTTATTTTGTCTCCTTAATCTTATTTTACTTTGCCTAACATTTTTCTTGCCAGAATTCTAAAGATATTCTTTTATTTTTCCACAAAAGAACCAAATTTAGTTTTTGTTGAGATTATTTCATCTTTCGTCTATTTCATTTAATTCCTACAGTAACCTTTTTTATATACTCCTACTTTTAAAAAATCCTGTTGCATTAGGTTCTCCTCTATTAGGAAATTTCAACTGTATGATACAGTGTTATCAACTGCAGTCACTATTTTACACATTACATCTTCAGGCGTTATTCATCTTTAGCTAAGATTGGTTTTGTTCTTCTAACTTCTTAGGTTGACCTCTTAGTTCATTCATTTCAATTTTCCTTTTCTTCTCATACAATATTTTAAATCCATCAATTTACCTTAAATAATGCTCTTTTTTACATTTCACTATTTCGCTGTGTAGTATTGATTCTTTTTAATTTTCTGCTTTATTTTCTTATTGTCCTTTTGTTAAGTTTATATATGTAACATATACATGCATATACACATATGTGTGTCTATTTGATTGGTATTTTGTTGTTATTGTTTTTACTGTGTTCTACTAAGATTACACTACAGTCAAAGAATATCATGTGTTCCAAAGTCACTGAGATAGACTTTAGGACTTGTATTGGGTCAATTTCTATAAAATTTCCATGCATATTTGAGAAGATTGTTCATTCTCTTAACAGGTATGGTTTTATAATTGTACTTTTAAAAACCTAAATATGTTTTCTAAGTTCTTCCTTTGATTAACTTCTCAAAAACTGAATAAAATCTAGTAAGAGTAAATTTTGTCAGTATCTCCCAATAGGTCTCCAAATGTTTGCTTTAAATATTTTGAGGCCATTTTATTGCATACACTATATTAGAATCACTACATTTTTCCAGTGAACTGAATATTTTATCATTAAGACTTGCCCTTTATTTTTAATAATACATCATTTCTTTTTTTAACTTTTTTTATTACTCAAATGAATTTATCACCTCTGTAGTTGTGTAATGATCATAACAATCTGATTTCACAGGATTTCCATCCCACAGCCCAAGCACATCCCCCACCCCCAAAACTCTCTCCTCCGGAGACCATAATTTTTCAATGTCTGTGAGTCAGCATCTGTTCTGCAAAGAAGTTCCGTCTGTCCTTTTTTGATTCCACATGTCAGTGAAAGCATTTGATGTTGCTGTCTCCTTGTATGGCTGACTTCACTTAGCATGATAGTTTCCAGGTCCATCCATGTTGCTAAGAATGCCGGTATTTCGTTCGTTTTAATGGCTGAGTAATATTCCATTGTGTATGTGTACCACATCTTCTGGATCCACTCCTCTGTCGATGGACATTTAGGTTGTTTCCATGTCTTGGCTATTGTAAATAGCTCTGCAATGAACATTGGAGTACATGTGTCTTTGCGAGTCGTGGTTTTCTCTGGATAGATGCCCAGGAGTGGGATTGCTGGATCAAATGGTAGTTCTATGTTTAGTTTTCTGAGGAATCTCCATACTGCTTTCCACAGTGGATGCACCAATTTACAATCTCACCAACAGTGTACTAGGGTTCCTTTTTCTCCACACCCTCTCCAGCACTTATTGTTTGTGGACTTTTTCATGATGGCTATTCTGGCTGTAAGGTGGTACCTCAGAGTGGTTTTGATTTGCATCTAATAATGAGTGATGTTGAACATCTTTTCATGTGTTTTTTGGCCATCTGTATGTCTTCTTTGGGGAACTGTCTGTTTAGATCTTCTGCCCATTTTTTGATGGGGTGGTTTGTTTTTTTTGGTATGGAGCTGCAGAAGTTGTTTGTAAATAATACATTATTTCTTAATGTCTTCTTTTCCTGATAGCTACCTAAGTACCTCAGCTTTCCTTTGGATACCACCTGTATGTATTTTCTGTATCTTTAACTCTATCCATATCCTTAAGTTTTATATATGTGTCTTGGAAACCACATATAGGGTGTTGTTGGGTTTTTTTTACTTATTTTGCTTCATTTTATTAAAATCACAGTATTTTAATTAATAAATTATTTCCTAGGTTATTAACATAATTACTAATATCTACCATTATACTTTGAGCTAATTTTAAGTTTTTCTTTTTTTCTCTATTTAATTGCATTTTCCTATCTATTTCTTTCTTTTTTTTTTTTTTTCCAACTGTACAGCAAGGGGATCAAGTTATCCTTACATGTATACATTACAATTACATTTTTTTTCCCCACCCTTTGTTCTGTTGCAACATGAGTATCTAGACAAAGTTCTCAATGCTACTCAGCAGGATCTCCTTGTAAATCTATTCTAAGTTGTGTCTGATAAGCCCAAGCTCCTGATCCCTCCCACTCCCTCCCCCTCCCATCAGGCAGCCACAAGTCTTTTCTCCAAGTCCATGATTTTCTTTTCTGAGGAGATGTTCATTTGTGCTGGATAGTAGATTCCAGTTATAAGTGATATCATATGGATCTATTTCTTATATCTGATTTTATTCCCTCTTGTCTAATTGGAATGTATACAATCTATTACTATACTTACTAAGCTTCACATTTCTATATTGTAGTTTTTAACTCTTGGAAATAACCCAGGAGCTTGAAATACTTAAGTATAGATGAACCTCCCCCACCTTTCCTGCTATTATTGCTCGACTCTAGTGCTATCATATTGGCCCAAATAAAGGAGACATCATTAGTGTTACTATTTTTCATGAATTTCTTTTCACATCATTCTTTCTTACATCAGAAGTTCCTTCTGAAATCATTTCCCCACTTCTGCAGATTTATCCTTTAGAATTTAATTCAGTCTCTATTTCTGGTAGCTATTACTAATATTCAGCAATGCCTTCTCTTTCCTGATACCACATGGTCCCTATGTAATTAGGTAGGGATGTTTGACTAATTATTGGCTAAAGAAGTGAGAGGCTCTCCCCATGCCTGTGAAAGATCTGTGCCAAAATGGAGTCAGAGGATGTAGTATATTAATTCCTAAGTAAAACATTTGGAAATACCTACTTCGGAAAACCCCAGAAGCACAGCAAAATTTGTCTGATTAAGAAATAATTTTTTTCATGTGCCTACTGGCCATATGTATGACCTCTTTGGAGAGATGTCTGTTTATGTCTTCTGCCTATTTTTTATCCAGTCTCTTGGGATAAAACATGATGGAACCCCATAATCAACTATACTCTAATATAAATAAAATTTTGAAGAAGAAATCATGTTTTAATGTTTTCAGCCACTGAGATATGAGGTCAATTTGTACCAGATCCTAACCTAGAGTAACTCTCCAGTAAAATACATTTTATGATGAACCACATTGTTGTTTATTTGAAGCAGTCTTTATTTCTTCTTTGTTACTGAAAAAATAGTTTTGTTAGGTACATAAATGCTAAGTTGTCAAATACTGTTTCTCTGAACTTCACTTATATTATTCTATTGGTTTTAGACTTTAAATTTTTTTCCCGCTGAAAAGTCTATTAACTGTCCAAATTTTATTCCTTGTGGATGACTTGCTTTTTCTCTGACGGCTTTTAAGATTTTTCTCTACACCATTGGTTTTCTGCAGTTTCACCACAATTTATGTAAGTATAAATTTCATTGTGTTTATCCAGATTGGTGAGTGCTTGGCTTTCTTATAAATCCATAAATTTGTTTCTTTAATCTATCAAATTTTCAGAGATTACCTTTTCAAGTAGTTCCATTTATACACTTTTTCCTAAGCTCTTTTTCTGAACGTCCACTTAATTAGAGTAAACTTTCTCATTTTTTCCTCCCTATATCTTAAACTTTTCCATATTTTCCATCTCCTTGTGATGATCTCAGTAGTACCTTCAAGCATGTTTATTCTGTACTATGCTTTTAAGTTATTTTAGCATTTTTCTATTTCTAGAAGTTATATTTGGTTCTTTTTCATATGTGCCTATTTTCCTAGTACCTTTTGTTTGTTCATTTTATGTCACCTTTTACTTCTTTAAACCTTTCATCTACAGTTACAATGTCTTTTCTATTTCAAGGATTCTTACTCTAAGTGAGTCTATCTGAATTCTTCTGTAATGACAGTTTGATAATTTCTGGAGTCGCAGTTTTTTTCTCTCACAAGATGGTTTAAAACCTATTTAAAGCCCTCAGTGCTGCAAATGAGTAGTCAACTGTCAGACTAATTTTTTCCTTTGTAGACAACATATACTCTCTCTATTGACTTTTTAAGATATTTTCTGTATTCTTAGAGTTATTAAATGTTATCAGAATATGTTTGGACCACTTAATTTTTCATCTTTCCTACAAAGAATTTAATAAGCCCTTTTCAATCTATAGATGCAAATTTAGCTTCAACTCAGGAATTTTTTTTTCCTTTTTAATTAATGCATATCCTTTACCTGTCGTTCTCTTTCCTTTCACAATTATTCACATGTTAGGTTCCTGGACCTATCAAGCAAATCTTTCATCTTATCCCTCATAAATGTTATCTCCTTGTCCTTACTCTGAGTTTTGAGGTAATTTATGCTCTTTGATCTCAAAGGCTTTTAATTCTGGTCTCAACAGTGGCAATGTGTTCCCTCAGTTCATCTACTGAATGGAATCTATTTGGATAAGTTTAATTCCCAACTCCAGAAAAATCTCTTGTGTGTTGCATTTATGTGTGAATCCACAAGGCCTGAAGAATTTTCTTCCAATTTTTCATTTGCCTACAAAATCAATTCTCCTATAGCAAGAGTATTAAACCTATTTGTTTTCATTGAGGACCATTATTCCAGCTGTTAGAGCCCCTTGGGTGAGACGTATCATTCTTTACCCAGTCGTCATAGAAGCTGAAAAGCAAAATGCCTGTAATGAGAAATGTGGCAGGCCTCCTGCCAATGCACCTGCAAGAGGTTTCCCTTACCCTCAGAGTCTTGAACTTTACAGCCTCAAGGACAGGAATGACTTAGTCCTTCAGCTCCGCTGATGATCTGAGTCATCAGAAGAACAGGCTCTCTAATTGTTAAGCCCTGCCTATTCTCTGCTTTTCAGGGCTTACCCCACAACTTCTGTACTAACTTACCACATACCCAATAACTTCTTGCCATTCTCTGGTTTGAGCTTAACCCCAGCCTGTGGACATTCACCAGTCCTATTTCCAAAAGCTCAATTACATGGACTAAGTAGTTTCTCTAGAGACACAGGGCTGAGAAAATTCTGGGTGCTATCACTGTTATTTCAAAAGCTAATTCCCATTCCACTAAATGAAATATTTATCCCCCAGGGGAGCCAAAGAAGCTAAAGAGCATGTTGAAATCATGTGCCCATTATCAGTTCTGAATTCTTCTGCTGCTCATTCCATTAGACAATTTAGTACCTCAAAGCCAGATGTTTTTTATCCCCAAGTGAAAAGTCCTACATTTGGTTGAAAATTACAAATACACCGCAGTGCAGAAAATGACATTCTGAAATTGGCCAGAGGGTTTTATTGAACATCAGAGCACTTAAAGCCTTTCTGAACTAGCACCACAAATTTATCTTTTATAAATATATTCTCTGTATCATTATGTGTTTCATGACGTTTCAATACTTACTGTTCTGGCCAGTAAGACTTTGTTTCCATACAGTTCTGGCATAAGGTAAATGAAGTTATGGCTCAAAAATAGATTACAATCCTTCCTTTCTTTTTTCTTTTTTTTTTTTTTTGGTTATGGGGAAGACAAATCGCATTTCTTTATCACTCCTCCATGGTTTCCCTCTTCAGGTCATTTCCCCTCTTTTTTTTACAATGTTGGATATTCTGCTTGTTTTCATTCGTTTTGGGGTTTTTTTAATTTTTTTAATTATTTCCCCAATACATTTTTTTTTCTACTGTACAGAATGGTGACACAGTTACACATACTATTTGCTTTTTAAAAATACAGTTAAGTAGGCTATTTTAAAACTCTAGCTTCTGCTAGCGATTTTTTTTTTTTTACTTACCACTTGAATAATTGAATGATTATCTTTTTAAAAAGTTTATTTTTATTTATTTATTTATTTATTTATTTATTTATTGTCTTTTTAGGGCTACACCTGAGGCATATGAAAGTTCTCAGGCTAGGCATTGAATCAGAGCTACTGGCCTATGCCACAGCCACAGCAATGAAGGATCTGAGTTTCATCTGCAACCTACACCACAGCTCAGAGCAACACCAATTCTTCACCCCCTGAGCAAGGCCAGGGATCAAACCCACATCCTCATGGATAGTAGTTGGGTTCATTATTGCCAAGCCACGATGAGAACTCCTAAAAATAAGTTTAAATGTATAATATATCCCCAACTCTTAGTACTTAGGAATTTGAGATCTTCCTCTACTTCTGTGGATTTTCACTGATAAATGAGGAATAAGTCAGGAAAAAAAAAAAAAGCTTTGTTGATACATATGTGTTGACAAGAATTCTGGAGGGGCACGGCAGAATGATAATACGGTAAGAGTAATTCATGGTCACCCAAAGAACAGGGAAACATCCTAAGAGGAGCTGCGTGACTTCAACGAGTCAGTGGGGTAGATCATAGTTTCTACCTCAGGTATGAATCATATCATCTGAAATAATTAGGCCAGAGGGTGTGTTTAAAACTTTCACAATGACAAAAATGTATTTCAGCCCATGGAGAGTTTAATAAGGACCCACCCTGAATCTATCCCCCACAGATATGGAAGTTGGGGAGAGTCACTCGGCCACATATATATTAGATCTCTGGCAACATTAATTCAGGACAATTTCAACCATAATTTTTGGGCAAAACAGCAGAGTTTGTAGCAATAGGACAGAGCATCAGGATTGGATCACTCTTGTGTGGAAAAGCAGAAACTCAGAATTTCAATATGCTTCCCCATGCCTAGTCCATTAGCTCTACTCAATGGATTATTGCACAATATTGCATTTCTCTTCAAAACTCCAACATCTTCTCCCCCTAATATCATTCAAAAAACAAAAACAGAAGCACTCAGGAGATAACGCCCTCATCTAATTCCATCAAATCCACCAAGATAAAATATCTCTTCTTGGTACACTGCTTCCTTCCCAAACAATAAGTGAACAGTCTTTCTCTTAGATAAAGGCAATTCCTACAACCATTTTTCTGAATCTTAGCTCCTGAAATTCCCTATTTCATCTCCCCCACCATAAGTTTTCTCCATTCACTGAATTTTCTCTTGATACAACAAACACATGACATCATCCTGCTTTTAGCAATCCTCTTGCAACCCTACATACCTCCAATTTTGAATACATTTCTCTGCTCCTTTTAGTGGCAAAAAAAGAAATAAAACCAGTGTTATCCTCATTGTCTCCATTATTTCATCACCCACTCTCTCTTGAACTCATCATTTCAGGTTTTTATCTTCACCACTCTACTGAAACTAATCTTCTTCTTGGCCAATAATGACATTCATATGGTCGGAGTCAATGGTTATGGTTGGTCCTCTACTCACAACAATCTCTCAGGAGCGTTTGACCCAGCAGTTCATATGTGCCTCTTTCAAACACTTCTTTTCCTGGACTTAAAGGTATCATCTTTTCCTGATTTTCTGTGCTCTCTCTGGTCATTTCTTCTTGGGCTCCTTTGTTTGGATTCTACCCATCTTCCTGACGTCTGAGTGCTGGCCTACTCGAGGGCTGCGTCTTGGACAACTTCTATTCTCTGACTACAGTCGTTTCTGGATGATGTCATCCAGTACCACAGGTTACTGTCGCCCATACGGTGGTGCCTCCGATAATTACACTGCAACTCCAGAATTCCCTCTGATATTTATCCAGCTTACATGGCATTTCTCTTTGATGTCTCATAGTCACATTAATAAGGATATCTAATAGCTAAACTCTTATTTCCCCTTCTTAAATTGATTTTCCCTGACTTGTTCTCAACTCTAAGTGTTATCCTTCTTAGCCCAGACGTCCTAGCCAATAAACATAGAAAATCTTGATTCTTTTATTTATCTCCCATCACACCAGACGTCCGTCAAAAAAATCCTGTCATCTCTGACTCCAATATTTGCTTACTTCTCAAAATGTTAGTTCAAGGCCACAATTTCTCTCATCTGGACAACAGAACCACACTCTAACTGTTCTGTCTTCTTCTTTTGCCTTTTCACATCCATGTTCTCACTTCCTATTGTTGTGTAACACACTTGACTTGAAAACAACAAACATTTTATTGTTCTCTATGGTTTTGTGTTATGACTCAGACCAGCTAAGCAATTATTTGGTTGGTCTCACTTGGGGTCTTTGACACAGTTGCACTTGGAAAGTGATTAGAACACTGAAAAACCTGCACTTCTCTCTTTCCATATGGTCTCAGGGTTGGTCCTCGTTGGAACCCAGAGTAAACCACTCCAAACATGCCTCCATGGCATACTGATCATTTTGGGTTTTTTTTTTTTTTTTGGTTCTCAACCTGTTTAATATGTAAAACAGAAATAACAATAGGTTTTAATACATTCTCAGAGTGCTGGCCATCCAGAGCATTATTCTGAACAGATAAATTATCTAACTTTTGACTCAAAGAATTTACATTTCTTAAATACCTAATTTCATGGGATTATGGAGACTAATTTAACATGAGAATTAAATATAGAAATTTAAAGGTTCCAAGCTAACAGGAGGGTAAGGACTAATGTGACAGCAATCATAAAGTTTTTTCCCTTGTAACAGAAGTGTTAATACTTTAACATAAATTATCCATTCATCATGGTGTTTAAAAACAGTCAAGCCTAAGTAAATTCTTCGTACATCAAAAAGATACACACACTGAAAACCTGCTTAAACTTCAAATTTTTTTCATTTGACAGTTCTCGGCCAGGGCCACACACATTTACAGGGAGCTTTTGCTTCTCAAGCTTAATGCAAGTCTGGCCATTGTTTTATGTAAAAATGAAACTAAATTTAAAATCTCACCAAACTAAGAATCTGCTGTAGAAAATCAGTGAAGACACCAGAGTAGCTCAAGCCAGTGGTTCTCAAACTACCTGGAAGGCTTGTCAAACAGCTGCACGCTTGCCCCAGCGCTGGAGCTTCGAACTCAGGAGGATGGAGCAGGACCTGAGTGCCTGCATTTGTAGCAGGTTTCCTTGGGACACGGATGCTGCTAAACCCCAGGTGAGAACCACTGGCTAAAACACCTGTAAAAACTTAGCACCGTCTCCATCTCTGCTCGGCAGTGGACGGTACCGGCTCTGTCAGTTGCCCTGCAGGGATAGAGGAGGTGGCCCCCAGGAGTAACACCGTTTGCTATTTCCTATGGTCAGAGGAGTCCTGGGCTCTCTGGGTCCCAGGGAGCAACTTCTCTGCCAGCATGCAATGTAGTTTACCACTAAAGCCAAATACAGCGCATTTGAAATGTTTATTTAATGGTGGAAAACTTATCCTAAGGGACAGAAGGATGTCAAAAGAAAGGAAAAGGCACGGTAATTAAGTCGTCCTTGGAAATGATGAGGTTTCTTTTTCTTTCAAATAACTTCACTTTAATGTAACCTCAAGCCCAAACCTTCTGGGAGGTGGGCAGTCTTGGTGGCTCCGGGGGAGGGAGGAGGCAGGCTGAGCTCTGGGAGGGATGGGTGGAGTGCTGGGTCTAAAAGCAGGGTTTTGGCCTTGAGCAGTCTGAAGACAAAAAGACTCCTCCAGTTCTAGAAGGAAGGTACCATACTGGTCATTTTGAATTAAAGTTTCTTAAGAAATGGCCAAGACAAGAAGGACACTCTGACCCTCCTAAGATAGGAAATTCAGGCTAAGATGCTTGTATAAATGAAAGCTATTACTTTTTTTTTTAATTGTTATTTCCCCAATACAATTTTTTTTTCCTGCTGTACAGCATGGTGACTCAGTTACACATATATGTACACATTCTTTTTTCTCCAATTATCATGCTCCATCATAAGTGACTGGGCAGAGTTCTCAGTGCTATGCAGCAGGATCTCATTGCTAATCCATTCCAAAAGCAACAGTTTGCATCTATTAACCCCAAGCTTCCAATCCATCCTACTCCCTCCCCCTCCCCTTTGGCAACCACAGGTCTATTCTCCAAGTCCATGAGTTTCTTTTCTGTGGAAAGTTTCATTTGTGCCATATATTAGACAGGTGACTAGATCAAGAAGATGTGGTATATACACATAATGGAATACTACTCAGCCATTAAAAAGAACAAAATAATGTCATTTGCAGCAACACGGATGGAACTAGAGACTCTCATACTAAGTGGAGTAAGTCAGAAAGAGAAAGACAAATACCATATGATAAAACTTGTTACTTCTTTAATTTATTACCCCAAGCTCAAACCTTATTTATATTCTTCACTAAATGGGCAGCTAAAACTTAAGTTTTATTGTCTTGCCAATTTTTCAGAATATTTTTGCTTCTCTGTCTAAAAGTGTAAAAGTTCCCTGTTTGGCCACTTCTTAGGTTTTGTCTCTATGGACCCTCCATGTGCATGAATTAAAATTTATTCCTTTTTCTCCAATTAATCTGCCTTGTGTCAATGTTATTAAGAGTCCAGCCACAAGAACTCAAGAGGGATAGAGAGGGAAATTTCTCCCCCCTCCAATATCCCCTTGCAATCTCTTTAGCATGATAAACAGGCTGATTACACGGTATGTAAAGGTTCCCAAAGTGACTGTGCTTTTAAAAGGTAGACCTGGGGCTCGGACAGCATCGCTTTTGTACATTTTATTGCTTAACCTAAGTCAAAGGTTGGTTCAGATTCATTGTGGTGGGAGAGGACTACACAAGGATGTGACTTCTGGGAAATATAGCCTCTTGTGAGCCATCTTTGGAAGTTACCTGTCATGTTCTTTAGGTGATTCTTTTAAAATAGAAATCATATCATATAACTCTGCTCACGATGCTCCAAAATTTTTCCATCACACTCAAAATGGATTTCAAAGTCCTTCATATGACCTACCAGATCCTGCATGATCCTGTTCCCGGGTACCTTTCTATGTTATTTACTGTCACTCTCTGGAAATGCCAAACAAGTGTACTGGTATTCTAAATTATCTGGAAAATTGGTCCTTATGTCCTAATTCATCTTACATATATAGTCTCCGAAGGGCTTTAGGAAATGCACATCTGAACAAATTCACAGGTGCAAGACAAGTGGATAAAAAATAAGCATTGTCCTGCAGAACCAAGAGATTCAAAAATATCATTTCTATTACCTTCTAGGGTTTTGTTTCCTGTAAAGGCCACCACATTTATCACACCTCCTGAACACTGCATTAACAGGCAGAGCGGGAATTCTTTTTCTAGTTTTCAATTTAAGAACCTACAGTAACTTAGAGAGATGTATATGTGGTGGAGCCAGACCATATATTCAACTTCTCTAATTACTTGCTCAGTGTTCCGGCTACTTTCTCCTAATAAAAGACCAAATAGAAGAAATTCTGAGTATCATGCTATCACAAAAGAATAGATAAACTACATCAATTTATGCTTGTAGTGTGCAGTCATATCTCCTCAATTTAGATAAAAATGATATTGCAAGGTGTTCCTTGGCATTTTATTTTCTTTATTGTAGACAAATAAAGACACATGTGTTCAGAGACACATGAATGCAAATTATACTTTTCACAGAGCTACTCTTTTTAACGTGAGCCAGAGGGAGCGGATGTTCTCCTTATCCTGGTATTCATTCATTTATCCACACAATCACTCTTTCCTTCATTTGCTCATTCAACTATATCTTTAAAGGCTCGGCAGCCCCTGTTTATGCAATGCTTTTGTAACTGGTGCCAACACTGCCAAATAAATAAAAGATGGACTCTCGCTGAAATAAGTTTGAGGCCCAGCCGATGAAAAAGAAAGACATAGCAATGCAAGAACAAAGCAAGAAATTTAGCCACAATGCAAAAATAACAACAGTAAATGTGGGTGTGTGAAAGATTTTTAAAAGTTCATGTAAAAAAGAAGTTCATTACTTCTTATGGGAAGGTCTCAAATTATTACTGATCCTGGACATAGACTGCTTTTCATATCACATCCGGGAACTGATGCTTCTCAGCTGTTGCTAGAAAAGCTATTCCTTACAAATATTTGAAGGACGGTAGAAGATAGAGCTATTCATTTGGACAACTTTTCACCAACTTACTTGATCTAAATATTTGTAATATGTTATCAATCTGGCTAACACCAGTGAAGTCTGGTTAGAGAATAAACTTCAAAACTTGCCTCATTTTGCAGACAAACATCATAGTCACCATGCTTAGCATTAAAGGTTGGAGACAACAGCCCATATATTTTCATCGTTAGCTTCAGAAATCTAAAAATACTGTGCTGATTCCCACAGACAACCAGAGCAACCTTTCCTGTAGAATTTCTACTTCAAGCCATGTTGGGAAGTTTTTGAATATAAATAGAAGTTTTAGGAGCCGAGTGGAGCATATTTCCAAAGCAGTGTACTCCTAGATGTCCTCATCCATCAACAGCTTTGTGAACGGCCTGTCCATTTTATGAGAACCGGTGGGGAAATACATCCCTGGTCTCAGCATCAGGCAGAGTTGTGCGTCTACAGAGCACCTAATTATTGAACTTTATGAAACACAGAACTGCCTGTGTTCCTTTTTTAAGCAAATGTATAATATATCGTGGTTTATGATGGTTAATTCTGGGTCATCTGGGCTGAGGCACAGTGCCCAGTTATGGGGCCAAACATCATTCTGAATATTCCATGAGGATGTTTTTTGGATAAGATTAAATTTAAATCCGAAGACTGAGTACAGAAGATTGTCCTCCATAATGTGTGTGGGCCTCGTCCAATCAGTTGAAGGACTGAATAGCACAAAATGCTGACCTCCCCTGAGCAAGAGGGAATTCTGCCAGTACGTGGTCTTCTGACTTAAACTTCACTGTTTTCCTCTGGGTCTCCAGCTTGCCAACCCACCCTACAGCTTTGGGGCTTGCCAGCCTCCATAACCATGTGAGCCAATACTTAAAATAAATATATATTATTGATTATAAATATATATTATATCTATTTCTTGAGTACATATAACATTCCAGGTTTTTTGCAAAGAAGTAAACAATATAAACAAGATCCTTGCTCTCACAGTACTTATGGTTTAGTATAAATACAATAGCTGCTAGACACATTCGGCTATGGACCACTTATAAAGTGGCCAGTCCAAATTGAAATGTGCTGTAAGTATAAAATACATATTGGATTTCAAACACTGACTAAAAAAAGTTAAATGTTTCAAAGCTTTTATTGATTACATGTTGAAATGATAATAGGGTAGAGATATTGGGGGAAAGAAATTTTTAAAGACACCACCTGGTATAACCATTTCTACACATTCACATAGAGAAAGGTAACCCTAGCGGAAAGAGAGCAGGAAAATGATGACATAAACTATTTATCCTGAGATGTGGTCTCCAGAAGCCAGGCAATAGAGACAAAAGAAACCTGGTAGCAGTGCATGCTGGGAGTTGTAGTTTTTATGCTTTACAGTAATTCAGAGTATAAAAGGAAATTGGGAGCTCAAGAACAAGGAAATTATGATGAGCCCGAAAACCAGCTAATATAGAGGATCTTCTAAATAAAATAAATACAAAAATGAACATTTTTTAGAGAATCCATATTTTGAGAAAAAATATATACACACTCTTATTTACATATCTCATTTGTTCTATTTCTCTAATAAAATGGTGCACATTTTGTACACTGCACATTCCTTTGACTTTAACAGATTTTCTTATCATTAATGTTTCTTTGGCTGACGTCTCTTAGCAAGTTTACTTTCTCTAATGAAAGAGAAGCACAGTCCCTGACAGGTAAGACCAGCCTGGTATTCATGTCTAGGCATTGGGGCTCTCCTATGGACCATCATTTCAGAGAACGTCAGTGTCACGCAAGGCCAGTCTGTGACTCTGGTGGGTCAAGACAAGGACAAGAACGTACCCTGTCTGAATACAAACAGAAATACTAACATTGTCCAAACCACAAATATATCTAAACATCCGTCTGTCTTGGCTGATAGGAAGGGCTACTGTTTTCGCCTCTGTCTAGTCTTTTCTTCATGTATGTTAAGATTTAATTAAGACAATTATTCCCACTCTCTGTCAGCATACAATTCAGAACAAAGTCTCCTTCCTCAACCTTATCCAAAATCAATAAACTCAAGCCTCTTAAAAAATTATTTGTAAAACTCTTCTACTGTAATGACTCACAAATCTTGATGGTGTGAATTTTCCCTTTCTGAATCAAGCAATAAGCTCAATTTGTTCAACCGTAAGTATACTTCTTATAGTCTTTGGCTAAAGAGCATTGGCAGATTATTATGTATCATAATTGCCTTAAATTATTTCCAAAACAAATCAAGGCAGCTACACAGAATCTGAAATTTAAAAATGCCAATGATAGTTTTGAATTCTAAACACATTCTCAATGCTACATTGACTGATTTCAATGTTTACTTTAGTATCTTATGGTTAAAATCCAATATTGAATATTATAAGCTCTCTGAAAATTGCCACTTGGGAGTATTAAATTAATCCCAAGTAGCTATTGTTTCCTTTTCCTGAAGAAAACTGAGGATTTATAACCTGTATAATTCTAATTCTTGTGAGTATCTGTAGCAAATACTTTTTAAGTGCTGCTGTTAATGAAGCTACCAAATGAAAAAAAAATGTAAAACTATAAATTCCAATTAAATTTAGGAGATAATGGAATGACAGAGTAAAAATTCAGGTGACAAAAAAAAATTGGGGCACAGAAAAGTGTACAGAAGATAATACGACAAACAAATGCAAATGTATAAAATAACAACAACAACAAACAAACAAACAAAAAAACTCTTCTGGGAGGTCCCACCATGGCTTAGCAGAAACGAATCTGACTAGCATCCATGAGGATGCAGGTTGGATGCCTGGCTTCGCTCAGAGGGTTAAGGATCTGGCATTGCCATGAGCTGTGGTGAAGGTTGCAGACACCGCTTGGATCCCACATTGCTATAGCTGTGGTGTAGGCCAACAGCTGCAGCTCTGATTCGATCCCTAGCCTAGGAACCTCCATATGCCGCAACATAAAAGTCAAAAAAAAAAATAAAAAGACAAAAAAAAAACCCACTTATTAGTATTAACACAATTTTACAAAACAATTATCCAACCAAGAATACCCTTTGTATTTAACAAGAAGAGTTTTGATTCAGATTCCTGTAAAATTACTGTAATTCACATGATGTGTAGCTATGGAATGCTTCCATTCTCTGACTATAGAAAACTAAGCACTATCAGACCAAAGACAGAGAGTGTTATCTCAAATTTAACTTTAAGATATGCTTTTCCTACAATTTTACAGCAAAAGGGCCAAACTCACAAGATACTTCCAGCAAATGTGAGACTTCTTCTGTTCTTTTCCCACACATGGGTGAGTTATAGATAGGTAAAGAGTAGGTAAATAAGCATAAATGAAGAAATGAGCAATGTCCCCAGTTGCAAGGGAACAGTTTAGAAACTAGTCTAATTATTTGATATAAAAACATGTAAAGTTAAGTAAAAGGACTATTTTTTTTTTAATTTAGTAGTTTCCATCCAAGAATGCCAAGCATATTCCATTCATTCTTACTGAACACAATGAGGCTGACCTTAATTATTTTAATTTTAAAGACGAAGAAATTAAATTTTATGGAAGTTAAACATCTTACCCAAGTATACGCACCTGGAAAGTATCAGAGCTAACATTTAAGTCCAGTTTTTCCAAACCCAAAGCTGATGTTTCCAAAGATACAGCATCATGATCAGTCATAGAAGGGAAAGTTTCCGAATGTAGGCTATGAACCAAACTGCCAGAGTTCAATACCTAATTCCATTCCATATTAACCTGTGAATGTGGGCAGGTTATTTCTTCCGTTCTATCTCAGTTTTTTCATCTATAAAATGGAGATAATGATAATACTTATCTCAGAGGATTTTTATGAGAATTTAATGAGTCTAAACAGTGCTTGGACCATGTACCTCAGTGAATGACAACCATTAGCATACTAACCTTTTTTTAAAAAGAATGGTTCTTTTTTATTTGGTAAAGTCACCCTTTTATTAAAAGTGTTCTTAGTAACTAGTGAACAAGGACATGTCACAGTCAAATCATTCTAAACCATTTTTTTTTTCCTTTTTTGGTCATCCCACAGCATACAGAGTTCCCAGGCCAGGGGTCAGATCTGAGCCACAGTTGCAACCTAACCCACAGCTGTAGAAACGTAGAAATGTAGAAATGCTGGATCCTTAATCCACTGTGCCAAACTGGAAACTAAACCTGTGTCATAGCACTCCCAAGATGCCACTAAGCACATGGCACCACAGTGGGAACTCCCACCCTAAACCACTTTTGAGCTTATATCTGAACACTGACAACCAGGTTTTAATTTCAAAATTCTGACAAAATTGTCTTTGGCCCCTCAAAGACAATTTATGTATTTGCTTGTTATTCAAGTGTTCCCTACCCCCGCACCCCAAGAAGTCTTTGCTTATCTTCCTGTAAAGAGAAGAATAGTGGACTAAATCTATCAGCACTAAAGCTGGGAAAGTTTCCAGGTTCATTTGGAGAATAGTCCACAGAGCTTAGGGAAGTGTGATTTGTCACAATATCATAAGCTTGCACTTAGTCTGCCTTTAAAAACTCCCTAGGAAAACGGAAAGCCAACAGGAAGGAGCAGCTGGTTCAGCAGGCTTCTCCATTCATTGTTCATTAATGACTTTGCCCATACTAATTACCCCTTTCTCCTATAAACAAGCAAATTCAGACAAATAGCAGAACTGGGTTGCTCTAAGATGACAGACAAGGGGTCCTGTCTTTTATATAATTTAGTCCTTTGTCCTTGTGGTTGTTACATGCAATCAATGTCATTCTAGGAGAAGGACTAGTGCTTACATCCCATCAAAATCCTTCCCGGAAACCGGAGCATAGAACTCTGGAATCCTCTCATTTTGTGGCAGAAAAGCAGCAGTACAAAGCACACTACCAAAACAGCAGGTCCAAAGGAGGTAAAGTTGATTTGCTCTGTTGTAGAAAGCCTTTCCACTGAATTTGCTGAAAAAGTGGGAGAAAGGGCCACTTACCCTTCCTTTTGAATATTATGCATTCTGCTTTGTCCCTGTGATGGAAGCATAGAGAAACGAAGGACAGCAAACACAAAAAAGTCAATAATGTTGAGAATAAAATGATACTGGCAGGTGCATGTCCATGTTTTCCTGGAGTAGCTAGGGAATAACGTGATATTCATGGCATAGTATGGCTTAAGAGAAATTATTTCAGAGTTTCTGTGGTTATTTCTTAATTTTATTATACACTCAAAAGCTTATAAACACAGGGAAATCGGGGTTCCTAGCTATGGGAATTAAATATTTAAAAAATCAGCTAAAGACAAAAAAAAAAAACCTCAACAGACTAAAAGTTTCACAAAAGTGTTGTTTTCCAATATAAACATAAACTACCTAACAACTGTCTGTGTGCTTGTGTGTGTGTGTGCGTGCGTGTGCACACACTCATACGTGGTCACACACACAAAGAATTTAAGGCCAAGAAATCTGAATTGAAATAGTACATATGGCTCAGTTATCTGGATCCTACAAGAAAAAGTAAAAAGGATTCTGACCACAATCACTTTTATAATTGTGTTAGTTTCCATTTCAATCATGTGTAGACTGTTTTATAATAGTTTTTTCTTAAGAAAAATTTTTGGCAGCCACTGAAATGAAGAACAAAAGAAGCCTATTTTTTTTTTTTCACAGATGGAACTACTAATACAGATTGTGCTATTAAAATTAGGCCAAAGCAATGGGCACAGAAAAGTGAAATTTAAATTCAAATTTTTTTTAAAAGTTCATTCATAATGAAAAAGAGTAATCAAGATAAGGCAACCTTCCAAATAATTTAGGCAATACTTCAATCATCCACAAAATAATGTTAGTTATTGAGTTTCTGCTTCCAAATATAAAAACTTAAATATCTCCTCATTTTTTTTTTTCTTATGCCATGGAATTGTCAGGTTCCTCTGCTCTGCACTATCTCTCCCTCAGTCCTGGGTCTTTTTGAACAAACACGGCCGTGTGATAGCTCTGACCCTGGGCTCATTTAAGGAGCGATTCCAGAAAGACTCCTGCCAATTGCCTCAGAGGTCACAGTCTTGATCACAACCAAGAGTCAGGTGGCAGTGTACAGCAGGTTTTATTTATGCCTTCAGAGAGGGCAGGCCGCCCTGGGGTAGGGACTGGGCCTGGCTGCAACTGGGTCTCTTATATTCCTAAATCGAGGACCTCTGCAGGGACCTCTATTTTCCTGCACTAGGCCCACTGATTTCCTGTCCACCCCCCCACACCCACTCCCCGCCCCGTGCCATATGTTGTTTAGACCTCTATATCGGGGGAGCGAGTTTTGATCCTCTCATTGGTTCTGGGTGAGGATGCCTTATTTGCATAGGGAATAGGTTATAGAAAGGCAGGTGAGGAATGGACCACATTCCTTCACAAGCAGGGAGTGAGCAGCCCAGGCTGGTCAAGGTGGGGGAAGGGGCCTTACAATGTGACACGGCCAGAGGCTTTGGGGTTTAATTTCCTTGAAAGGGGCTTGAAGCAATGTAAGGCAATCTCCATCTCAAGTTCTAAGTGAAGAAAAGGAATGATCTCATCTTTAGCATTTGTGTGATGTGACCAACTCCAAAGAGCAATGGAACTGATTATTTACAATTATTGCTTTAGCAAATGGTTTAATATAGGCTGAATAATAAAAAACATAATAAGCTAGGATTTTTTTAAAGGCAGGCTTGAATATTTGACAAGCCTGAAATAATCTAAACCAAGTGGAACTCAACAGGAGAAACATTTGTCTTCTTCTAACTGATGTCATGATGAAACCTTTCCATAAATTAAAAATTGTCGACTTGTCCTGCCCACACTGGAGCAGCAGGGAGATGATCAACCTTGGAGGTAGCCCATAGATCATCAACAGCAGTCTAGACCGTCATTAGATAAACTGCTTTCCTCTCTCCGAGTTTTTGAGTAGACTAAGGCTGAAAATACAAATGTGCAGAGCTCCCACTGTTGGCAGAACATGGCAATATCATAACATCTGCTTTCCAGAGCCCTTCTTAAATATTATACTTCCAAATGGTTAGAGTGTCAAATAATGCCACATTCTAGGACCTGTGAGCCTAGCCTGGGGTCTTCTATTCAGGGTGGAGCTAGATTTTTTAATTATATTTCATTCATTAATTTTTTTCTTCTTTAAACGTATTCACCTTCAGCAATGTTTAAAAATAAAAACAGGAGTTTTTGCTGTGGTGCCACAAGATTGGTGGCATCTCTGCAAAACGGGGATGCATACAATGATAAGCACTGATAAATTGTATGTGTGGGATCCTAAATACAAAAACATGTATATAATATCTTAAAGGAAATGTAATGTCTATTTAAGGTAAAGTGACATATTTTGCCCATGCTGAATTTAGAAAATAGCCCAGCTAAGCAGAGACTTCAGTATGAGTTATGATCTTGGATATATTATTGCTAGGCTATCTGAGCACCGATGTCCTTCAATTTATAATAGTATATGCATTTCTGAAGAGTTTTCTGGGGTTTTTAATTTTTTAAGTGAAGTAATTTCCCAATTACTGTAATTTACACTGTGTAACCCCATGCAAAAATGAATTAAAATTTCCCAAATAAAAAAAGCTATAAACAATAATGGAATTTAATAAAGTGGCAAGTAAAAAAGTTAGCATACCAATATCCTACATATATATATAAATACATATAAACATAACCAAATAGAAGATACAATGGAAAAAAGACATACATTTGCAAAGGCAAAAAATACAATAGCAATAATATAAAATACCTAGGCTAAACTTTAAGAAAAAATAGAGACAGTGTTATGAGGAAATCTATAACACACTCTTAAATGATGAAAAAAATAAATGTAAACAAATGAAAGTATATACCATATACTGAGATGGGAAGAATCAACATCATAAATAGATTAGTTTTCCTTAAGGTAATTTAGAAATTTAATACAATACCACTGAAAATCAATCAAATTTTTCTTTTCTAGAACTAGACAAGTTAAAGTTCATTTGAAAAGACAAGGAAAAATACTGAAAAAGAAGTGGAGGAGTCTCTAGTTTTATCAGTTATCTAAATACACTATAAAGTCTCATAACAGTATGGAATCTATTGCATAAAAATACAGAAAGACTAATGGAACAGAATAAAACATTCAGGAATAAATCCAGTTGCATATATATATACACACACACACACACACACACACACATACACACACATGTAAAATAATACAATAAAAATGGCATCTCAAGTCTGAGGAGAAAGATAATCTTTATAGTAAGTGGAATTATAGTATCTGAATAGCCACATGGAAAAAAAAAAGATAAACATTGGGTCCATTTCTTATGCTATAAATAAGAATAAATTCCAAATGTAGATTGTAAAAAATAGAACATGTTATACTAGATGTAAATATGGCTAGATTCCTCTGGGGAAAAAAGGTAGTGGGAAAATTTGACTACCTACTACCTAAAGTCCAGAAGTAACACAGGTAATACAGACAAATTTGAATACATAAAATAAAAGATATTTTTGAGTGGCAAGAGATACCATGAGCAAATAAAAAAATACAAATGACAAAAAAAATTAGCTAAAGTGTTAATATCCTTAATATATAAAGAGTTCCTAAAATAAAGAAAAAAAGACTAATGGCTTTATTTTTTTTAATGAAATAGGGAACTCAAGAAATCTTAAGGAAAATGGCTCAGCTCTAAGAAAAGATGTTTAATGTCACTAATAAGACACATAAAATTAGGATTATACTGATATATTATTTCTCCTCTACTAAACTGGCAAAAATCCAAAAGGTCAAAACCATACTCTGTTGTTAAATCAATGAAGAATCATCACGCATAGATTTCAGTTCAAGCTGCAAAATATAAATTCCTATAGAGACAAATTAAATAATATCTAGCAAAATAACATATGTACTTAACCTTTGACCCAGCAATAACTCCAGGAGACTGTATAAGCCACACTGACAAAAAATGTGAAAAGCACAGAGCTTTTAATTTCACCAGTTTTGCAATAGCAGAAGTCTGAAAACTCAATGGATTTACTGGACTTATCAAATGTCCATTAAAGGAGGACTAGTTGGATAAACTATGGTACAATCACATAAAGGAGTCACTTACAGCCATAAAAAGGAATGAATAATATCTCTACATATTACTCTGTGCTGTGACCAAGGAAACTTATTAAAGTATCAGATAACAAAATCAAGATATAAAAAGTATAAGTTATGAGGAGAAAAAAAATGTATGATGTACTAACAATTATCCATGAATGGAAGTAAGGCACAATATATATAAACGGTTATAACATATAACCATGATTTTTAAAATTATGGAGAGAACAAAAATTTTTAAATGATTACTTTTAAATCAGAGAGGAAAACAAAGGGCTGGTGGGTAGAACAACAAGCACATGAAAAAAATGCTCAACATCACCAATTATTAGAGAAATGCAAATTCAAACTACTATGAGGTACCACCTCACACCAGTCAGAATGGCTATCATTAATAAGTCCACAAATAACAAATGCTGGAGGCGATGTGGAGAAAAGGGAACCCTCCTGCACTGGTGATGGGAATGTAAGCTGGTACAACCACTATGGAGAACATATGGAGCTGCTCACAAAACTAAATATAGAAGTATTATATGACCCAGCAATCCCACTCTTGGGCATATATCCAGACAAAATTTTCTGGAAAAAGGCACATGCACCTGCATGTTCACTACAGCACTATTCACAATATCCAAGACATGGAAACAACCTAAATGTCCATCGACAGATGAATGGATTAAGAAGATGTGGTGTATATACACAATGGAATACTACTCAGCCATAAAAAAGAACAAAATAATGCTATTTGCAGCAACATGGATGGAACTAGAGACTCTCATAAATGAAGTAAGTCAGAAAGAGAAAGACAAATACCATATGATATCACTTATATTTGGAATCTAATATACGGCACAAATGAACTTTTCCACAGGGAAAAAAAAAAAAAAAAAACTCATGAATTTGGAGAACAGACCTGTGGATGCCAAGGGGGAGAGGGAAGGAGTGGGATGGACTGAGAATTTGGGGTTAATAGATGCAAACTATCGCCTTTGGAATGGATAAGCATTGAGATCCTGGTGTGTAGCACTGGGAACTCTATCTAGTTACTTATGATGGAGCCTGATAATGTGAGAAAAAAGAACATGTATATGTTTGTGTGACTGGGTCACCTCACTGTACAGAAAATTGACAGAACGTTGTAAACCAGCTATAATGGAAAAAATGAAAATCATTATTAAAAAATTATTACCTTTAAATCAGAGAGGAAAACAAAGGGGTGGTGGGTAGAAAGTAGCCAAATTTCTTTAGAATGCACTTGACGTTGTATCCTTCAAACTAATAATTTAACTGGCTGATAATGCATAGTTTAATAAGCTTTAGAACTGTATTGAAAGAATTTATACTGAAAGTCATTTCCTTTTCTTCCCTTCTTTTTTTTTTTGTCTTTTTGTCTTTTTTGAGGGCAGCGCCCTGGCATATGGAGGTTCCCAGGCTAGGGGTCTAATCAGAGCTGTAGCCACTGGACTATGCCACAGCAACAGCAACACCAGATCTGATCCGAGTCTGCAACCTACATCATGGCTCACCGCAACACGGGATCCCAGTGAGGCCAGGGATCAAACCCACAACCTCATGGTTGCTAGTCAGATTCGTTTCCGCTGCACCACAACAGGAACTCCCCTGAAAGTCATCTTCAACCCTGTAAATTCTAATGCAATTTTTTGAGTTTGTAAATTCTAATTCAACTTTTGTATCAAAACAAGAAAGTATTTTCTACAAGTAGATGTAACTAACAGATGTTTTGTTACATGTGAAAGCAGAACGTGTGTACATTGTATTTTCACTGTGAAAGTGCTCTGTTGTCCAGTGGAGAAGGAGATTGAGTCTGTGGAGAGTTTCTTGAGTGGAAATCAGGTTATCATAAAAAATTTGTTAAAAGATCTTTAGAAATATAAATTAATAATTTTGTAAGAAAATTAAAATATTATTAGTTTATTCTTTCAATGTCTATCATTTTAAGATCTCAAATAGAAAAAAAAATGTTCTATTTTTTTTGTCTTTTTTTTTTTTTTTTTTAGGGCTGTACCCATGGCATATGGAGGTTCCCAGGCTAGGGGTTGAATTGCAGCTACAGCTGCTGGCCTACGCAGCAGTCACAGCAACTTGGGATCCCACCCATGTCTGTGACCTACACCACAGGTCACAGCAACACTGGATCCTTAACCCACTGAGCAAGGCCAGGGATCAAACCTCGTCCTCATGGATGCTGGTCAGATTCGTTCCTGCTGAGCCATGATGGGAACTTCAAAATGCTCTATTATAAGAAAGATATTTATTGCTGCATAGCACAGGGAAACATATCTAATCACCTGTAATGGAACATGATAGAGGATGGGTGAAAAAAAAAGAATGTATATAAATGTATAACTGGGTCACTTTGCTGTGCAGCAAAAACTGACAGAATATTGTAAATCAGCTATAATAATTTTTTTAAAAAGAATGTATTTAGGCTTATGAATCACTTAAATTATATGCTTGGATGAATTATTTGAAAGAGTTGATTGAGTTGGACTCAGAGACAAAAATCTTTAGACTCTTAAAAGAATCAGGTTCAGAGTTCCTGCTGTGGCTCAGCAGGCTAAGGACCCAATGTTGTCTCTGTGAGGATGCATGTTCTATCCCTGGCCTGGGTCAGTGGATTAAGGATCTTGCATTGCTGCAAAGTGCTGCATAGATTGCAAATATGGTGTTGTGATGGCTGTGGCATAGGACCCAGCAGCAGCTCTGATTTGACCCCTGGCCTGGGAACTTCCACATGCCACAGGCGCAGCCATAAAAAGAAAAAAATAAATAAATCAGGTTCTTTAGGGTTAATTCTATGCTATTAATTACAGTGTAATAATTCCAATAATTCTTCTTGCTAATCTCCAGGCCACATACAACAAATATCAAAAGCCAAAAGATAAAAGATAAATTATTTCATACACAAGCAGTCCTGCAAAAACACTTTGAAGTTGATTCTCAAATTTTTATTCTACAGAGGAAGAAACCCCATATCAGGAAGCATGAGTAATCTAGTTAAGTCACAAGGAAGTAAATAGCAGAGCCTGGATTTTGAGTTGTTTCCTAATTTAAAGCCCTGGGCTTTTGTCCATTCTATCCCAGATGTCTCCACCTTAGGCTTATCAAGTTGAGGCAGCTGTGAAATTTTTTTCTTGTTTATTTTTATTTTTGCCATGCAAATAAAGGTATCTGTTCCATTTCACTGGATGTTTGTGCAACAGTATAGCGAGATCAAGAATAATATTTTATTAAAATGCATTGACAGTCTCATAGATAGTAGATAAGATCTGTAAACAAATATATAAAATATTCGTCTATTGAAACCTTGTTGCCTCCTTTTTTCTGAGCAAAGCTAGTAATAATTTTCTTTTTCTTTTTTTTTTTTTTTTTGGTCCTTTTGCCTTTTCTAGGGCCACACCCGCGGCATATGGAGGTTCCCAGTCGAGGGGTGTAATTGGAGCTGTAGCTGCCAAGCCTACGCCAGAGTCACAGCAACGCGGGATCCGAGCAATGCCGGATCCCTAACCCACTGAGCAAGGCCAGGGTTCGAACCCGCAACCTCATGGATTCGCTAACTACTGAGCCACGACGGGAATGCCTAGTAATAGTTTTATGCATAGTATTTTTGTCTGTACTCCTCGCTAATAGCTGTTAATCATGTGTTCCATTAACAGCCACTCTCCAAAAACTCAGGACTCAGCTCTTAAAATAAGTGTGGGATGAAGGCAATTATATGAATAACTAAAGAAAATATAGTTTGAAATTCAAGGAAAAGGAGAGACTCTTGGCACTTGCCTACTACCCATCCCATATTATTGAATGCTTTGCTTCAAAGGAAATATTTTTATGAAAAAAAGTATAAGTTTTATAGCAATGTTAAATCTTAACTGATAGATGTTTTTCTTTTTCAAATATGAAAAATAGAATAAGCAAAAAATATCCAAAAAATGACAGATATTTCTAGTATACAGATAACATAACCAGGCTCAATTTTGGTTAGAATCCATGTTATATGCAATAAATGGGCTTCTAATAAATTGACTCATTTATTTACAGTCTACCTCCCGTCAAAAGAGACTTGAGGTTTCATGCAGACTTGAGACACCTCTGTCAGGAAATGTGCAATTATGGAGAAAAAAAAGAACACCCTATAGAACAACCAAGATGTGATGAAAGCTGGAATTTGACGTCTTTTCGCAATGTATTCAAGTAGTCTTATTTTTTGCTATAAAAGCTCTTTTCTGGGTTTCTCAAGGCTGTCTTGATATTGGAAAGAGAAATTAAATTTGTCCTGCCTTTTCCCAAATTGTATATTGAATAGATGGGAGACGCTAAAAGACACAGATGTTAATACAATTTAAGGGAAGACTTGCAATTATGGCCAGAAAATCCTGCATTCAAAATTGAGATAGTAATTCTGTTTTTGTGAAACTTGAGAAAGAGTAATAGATAACATCCAAATTTCAGTTAAAAATATATTGTTGAACCACAAAGCTCAAATTCCTACTCCGTAGACAACTTACACTTTTTATAAAATAATATGGATAACAAATATTGTTTCTGGAAAAGGATAGGTGTGATTGGGTTGCTCTTTGACAGTAATTGTAAAGTCCCATGGCTAGTCCATATTTCTGTACATTTAAGTCCTGGCTGTTGACAGAATATACTGAGTTAAAAGGGATAAAAATGTTATCATGAAAGTATGCATAAGATGGTTTTGTTTGTAAACCGTGCCACTTAAAAACCACTCATATTATTTTGGTTGATTTTACTGTCTTAGGCAGTTTGGGCTGCTATAAAAAATACCATAAAACTGAATGGCTTATAAATAACAAAAATGCATTTCTCGCAGTTATGGAAGGGGTGCCCAGATGTTTGGGTTCTGGTGAGGGGCCTTCTTCTGGGTTGCAGACGACTGCCGCCTCCTCATTGTACAGCTGCATAGTGGAACGCGAGATAGGAAGTCCTCTGGGATTTCCTCATATAGGGTCAAAACCCACTCGTGAAGCTTTCACCTCAAGACCTAATTACCTCCCAGAGACCCGCATCCTCTGACACCATCCCATCGGCAGTTAGAACTTCAGTGTATGAATTGGAGGAGCACACCAGCATTCAGTCCATAGCATTTAAGAAATATGCTCATTATTTTTAAAATAAACTAAAGCATAATTTATGTACATATATATTTATTACACAGAGAGAGCAAGGAGGGGACTCCACCGTGCAGTGATTGAACTGCCCTCAGGAATCTTACTATAGAACACAGAAAGCTGAGCGAGTAAATAAAGTATATAAAGGAGGAAGTATGGGGTTCCCAGGTGGTCCAGTGGGTTAAGGATCTGGTGTTGCCACCGCTGTGACTCGGGTCACTGCTAGTGGTGTGGGTTTAATCCCTGGCCTGGGATCTTCTGCAGGCTGAAGGCATTACCAAAAATAAATAAATAAATAAATAAATAAATAAATAAATAAATAAATAAATAAATAAATAAATAAAATAGGAAGCATGCATACAGAAGATGACTGAATCATCATTCTAAAAGATCTTGTTGGAAGGGAATCGTGGACCAGTTCTGATTAAATGTAATTTAAATATAAAAAATTGTAATGTTATATTCAGATCCTTTTCATACAACCATGAATTTATAGGAGAAGAAAAACATGACTCACGGGGCATAGAAGGTAAATTTCTGTAATCAAAAATAATAGCATATATCTTTTTAAGTCCCAGCACGAGTCCAAAGTAGATCATTAATAAATATTTGTTGGAGTTCCCATTATGGTGAAGTGGAAAAGAATCTGACTAGTATCCATGAGGACACAGGTTTGATCCCTGGCCTCCCTCAGTGGGTTAAGGATCCAGCACTGGCGTGAGCTTTGGGGTAGTTCTCAGACATTGTCTCAGATCCAGCCTTGCTGTGGCTATGGTGTAGGCCAGCAACTGCAGCTCCATTTCAATCCCTAGCCTGGGAACTTCTATGTGCCGCTGGTACAGCCCTAAAAAAAAAAAGCAAAAAATAAAAGTAAAAATAAAAGTAAAAAATAAATAAATATTTGTTGAATGACTTGGACCAGGTTAAGAAATTTGGCCAATACGAGACCTAAGGAGAGTCAAGAGAGCAATATGACTTCAAAAGCAAAAATGAATGAACTTTCCAAAACCTGTGTTGATAGAAACAGGGAGT
The DNA here is from genome assembly GCF_016906955.1 of Phacochoerus africanus. Classification (NCBI taxonomy): domain Eukaryota; kingdom Metazoa; phylum Chordata; class Mammalia; order Artiodactyla; family Suidae; genus Phacochoerus; species Phacochoerus africanus. The sequence goes on along the minus strand of NC_062545.1, from coordinate 12,714,263 downwards.
TTATAATTTTGCTCAGGGTGTACTGATTGGGCCATTCTTGGGACACTGTTTTAAGAGCAGATAAGCAAACTATAATGTGACTAGAAAAGAGGCCAGGCTACTGAAAGCACTCAAAACTATGTCTTATGAGGGAAAACCTAAGAGACTTCCCGTCGTGGTTCAGTGGAATCAAATCTGACTAGCATCCATGAGGACAGAAGTTTGATCCCTGGCCTCACTCAGTGGGTTAAGGATCCGGCATTGCCATAAGCTGTGGTGTAGGTTGCAGACCCAGCTCCTATCTGGCAGTTGTTGTGACTGTGGTGTAGGCCGGCGGCTACAGCTCTGATTTGACCCCTAGCCTGGGAACCTCCATGTGCTACAGGTGGAACCCAAAAAATAAAATAAAATAAAATAAAAAACCTAAGGAAGCTAACATTTAACCTGCAGAAGAGACTACTCAGGTATTTTCAAGTATATGGAGTATAATCATAATGAGTTATTTATTAAATAACTACTATTGCATTGTGAATCTCATTTAATCTTGCTAAAAGTCATATAAGGTATTATCCTTATTTTTTTCCTCACTGATAACAAAACTGTCATTCAGTCAGGTAAAGAAACGTATCCAAATTCCTACATTTAAAAAGTTTTAAAAGGTAAAAATCTAAGGTTCACAAAATGATTTGACTTCAAGTCCAGGCTTATTATACTGTTCTTATTTGTCTTTCACGTAAAGTAGCTTTGACTTGTTCTGTGCGTATTCTCAAGAGATTGAATAATGGCAAACAGACTTCAGCCCACCATGACTGAATTAATTAGTTTAGAAGACAATATGTAGAAAGGTAGTTGTATTAATCGTTAGGAGATCTTTGTAACATTTGATTGCTGAAATCATACGCTTTAACATAAAAGGATAAAAATAATACTGAACATTGATGAAATCACCTTTGATTAGTAGAGTTTACTGGTGTTATCCGTTTCCTAGACAAATGATAAAAATAATATTGGAATTGGGAATTCCCGTTGTGGCGCAGAGGAAAGGGATCCGACTAGGAATCATGAGGTTGCGGGTTCAATCCCAGGACTTGCTCAGTGGGTTAGGGAGCCAGCGTTGCAGTGAGCTGTGGTGTAGGTCGCAGAGGTGGCTCAGATCCAGCGTTGCTGCGGCTGTGGCGTAGGCTGGCAGCTGTCGCTCCAATTCGACCCCTAGCCTGGGAACTTCCCTATGGCACAGGCGCAGCCCTAAAATGACAAAAGACAAAAATAATAATAACAATAGTGATACTAATAATGGAATTACATGTTCTTTCCAAGCTCCCTATCTCACCTCTTGTCCCTGCTCCCCAAGAATATAACTTTATACAAATAACCAGGGAGATTTAATGATAATTTTTATTGTTAAATGATATATACATAGACAAACATATCCAGGTACAGAAATGAGAATTACTTCAGAGATTAGTGTTAACTTTATCAAAAAAATAAAAAATTAAAAAATAAGACAAAACCTTACTCCTGAAGTGAAAGCATTTGTGGATTTAGAAGTGAAATATCAAATTTTAAAATGTATCAATATTCCTCAACCTTGTGTGAGCCTTTCCAGTTCCAGAAGTCTATAGAGTTTCTCCTGGTTTGTCTACACTAGAAAACATTGAAATAATGCAAATATTGGTTTTTCTTAGTCTTCTACTGAGAAGCACATGTAGGAAATCTGGTGATAAAACCGTAATTAATAATTCCAAAGCTATGAGATTTACACATGGAATGCCGCTCTTATCTATCTTTGACCTTCCTGGATGCCACAGCTCTGATTTCTGCAGCCAGTTCTTGTGTCTTTTCCTCACCAAGATAGAAATCAAATGCAAATAAATCTTCCACTCCAGGAGAAATAAGAGAATATGGAGTATAGATTTCCTCTCTCAAAGTTTGTTTCTCTTTTCTTTTGCAGAGAAGGAATCACTCCGGATTCAAGCAGGTTTGAAGGGTTGGATATTCTCATTTACTCCTAAGAAACACATAATGACCTTTTCGCGGACCGGTGGGTCTGAGGTAAGGAGGGCTCAAGAGGGTTTTGTGTACCCTGCCCCAAATGACTGCTAGGACAGCAGGAATGGAAGGGTGCCGGGGTGGAGAGTTAGGGTTTCATCGGCCAGTGTCTTTCCTGTCATGTTGCCCTGAGAAAAAGGCACTGGAAAAACGGTGATGTCAGCTCCCTTTCTTATGCTTTACAGTCGCCAAAAATTCTGTTTATCTCACTCCCCACCCCTTCCCTCCAACTCCCTTCCTGGTTCTGCTCCCCCCGCACCCCCCCATACAAGTGCGAGTGCTGAGTGCAGAGACCAACTCGTTGGATCGCTTTGCGCAAAATCCACTTCTCTCTCCTCCCTCCTCTCCAGCCTCCGGATCCCGCACAGCCCTCCCTCCCCTCCCCCGAGCGGTGTGGGGTTAGGGATGCGCCTGTGTACTTCTAAGATGGGAGGGAGGGGGCAACAAGCAGAAGATAATGCCAGAAGCTTAGCTCTCCTTCTGCCTGACGCTCCTCTCTGGCTCCGCCTGGGTCGGTTTCTGTAAGAAGTAGCAGGAGCTGTGGCGGGGGCTGGAGGAAGCGGCGGAGGCGCGTGGAACCCGAAAAGCCCGGGTGTTCGCGGTTACCTCACTGCGTGGTCCCAGCCGCCCAGCCGTCAGCACCATGGACAGCAGCGCTGACCCCCGAAACGCCAGCGATTGCACTGATCCCTTCTCGCCCTCTTCAATTTGCTCCACAGTACCTAGCCCCAGCTCCTGGGTCAACTTCTCCCACTTAGAAGGCAACCTGTCCGACCCATGCATTCGGAACCGCACCGAGCTGGGCGGGAGTGACAGCCTGTGCCCTCCGACCGGCAGTCCTTCCATGATCACGGCCGTCACCATCATGGCCCTCTACTCCATCGTGTGCGTGGTGGGTCTCTTCGGAAACTTCCTGGTCATGTATGTGATTGTCAGGTAAGGAAGGCGACGGGGCTCCGAGTGGAGATTTCAGTGGCGGATAGTGGCCTAAAGGGACATCTGGGTCCCCCCAGGCAGAGTTTTTGGCGGGAGGATGAGGGAAAGGAGGTGAACAGGGGAAAATGTGGAGGTGACAGTAGTTAGAGTGGTTGCTGTTTGAGTACAAGACCTACTTTTCTCTGCGTCCCTCCACTGAGAAAGAATCCAAAATCTCAGGAACAGAGAAGTTGCTTAGGTAAAATCTATAAAGCTCTAGGGGAGGGGGAGAACGCTCCTTATCTTACAGCTTGCTTCATCCACAGGAGCTGCAGAAACAGTCATTTGTGAACAGTGGAAGAGAAATTCTAGTTATTCTACCCCCAACTGGGGGAGGGGGATGGAGAGCAGGTTTCCTTCTCAGTTCTTTTCGGAGATGAACGTTGGCAACTTTCCCACCCCTGCTGCTGGTTCCGGTGTATTTTGCTGCACCGCGGCCCCACTCCCCATCCCTGATCAGCCCTTACCTCACTCTTCCATCCTAGAGGCACACTCATAGAGGAAGTTTTCCTGGTGTCTTTCCACCGTAAACAGTGTTGTTTTGCTGTAACAAACATGATAGCTGTGTTGCCTAGTCGAGTGTGCAGTTGGCAGCTGCAAATCTGTTAGGGGAGTCACAAACCGAATCAGGAATGGTTAGGTGGTTCAGAACTGTGGGACATGACTGTTTTTCAATGCCTCCAAAAGTTGAAATGAGTTAGAGGTAACCAAAAGCATCATAATTCTGGATTATAAACTATTACATAGAAAGTTGTAATGATTGCTCCGGAAAAATGAGACAATGCTTTATCCAGTGAAATTATTTTAAGAGTTTGTAACTCCCTTTCTATTCCAGATGCCTCAGGTTTATGTGGCAAAGTGTATGCAAACTCTCGATATTAAGATTCATGTAGATTGTGTTAGTGTTGATGCATATATTCAAATCCTACATGTTAATATTGAATACTGTATTTTTACTTTTGTTAAAATTGATAATTATTTTAACACTGAAAATCACTCCTAACTTAGGGGTTTCTTCCTACTAGGGGTTCTATGTACGTAGTGAACGTGGCATTTTCATATTTGACTGCAATATTGGCTTCATCTATTCGGCAGGAATTGCAATTGCAGTGGAGCTTTCTAATCATTTAATAATGATTTTCTCCTTTATGTTTGCATTACCAAGGTGCAGCAAGTGGCTTGTAATCAATTCTTTCTACATATATGTTTGATTTATCTAATTAATGATCGTTAAGAGTAAAACTAATTTTCATGATCTTTGAATGAGGAATAAGATAAGTAATGTCTCTGAGAAAAGAGCACCATCTATTGAGAAGAAAGCTAACAACAGAAGGAAAAATGCAAGAAAAGAATCAATGAAAGAATTTATTTTAAATAAAATATTTACTTCATGTAATTCAATACAAAGATTCATATCAAAGATATAAACTATCTCATATTGCATTTATCATAATAAAAGTATAATTAAAGGCACATATCATGAAGGGAAAGTATATTTCAAATTCATACAGACATAAGCTTATAGGGCTGGAAGGGAAACTAGAGCTTACCTATGCTAAGGAAGTAAATTTTGGCACAGAAAATATAAATGATTTCTCCAAGGACAGATAATTCATTAGTTCAACACCACTGACTCACTCTTAGACAATATAATTTTCTGTTTATTAAAGTGGCAAATCATGATTTGAGTCAATTCAACTAAAAGAGTGACAGAGTAGGTTTAGGTAGTCATGTAGAAATAATAAATTAATCCAAATATGTGTCTGGAATCCTGGAGAATAAAAGATGGAGAGAAATTTCCAAAGCCTCTAGAAATCCTGCCATCTCAAATACAATATTTTATGCCCTTTTTTTGTTCTCTTGGTATTTTCCTCCTTCATTTTTCTTCCCTCTAGTTTATGCTTTTCTAGAAAGAACGTCAATAGAGCAGCAGTTGGCTGTGAAATAAGCAGATTGGTTTTAGTCTAGTGTTTAAGAGATTACTAATTGGGTGAGTTTGTTTTAAAGGTTTTACCTCTGAACTTCTTATGACTTGGAAAAGGATGATGATATTGTCTTTTACTAAGAACATGATATTATGCTTTACTTTTCTATATTGAAAGTTCTAACGAAATGCAGTACAGTTTGAAAGGTCACCCCAAACACCCACCTGTGGCAAATCCAGTGTCTAATTCCAAGGTCAGGCAATGCTCTGGGAATATGACCGTGAAACAGAAAAATAGTTTTGTGACCAATAAAGTGATGAGAAAGCCTCTGAGGAGTGAAGAAAATATAGTTATTTAGCCAAGAGTTTTTAACTGGACTGTTTCCAGGTGGTGATGTTTTCACAGCAGAATGATCAGTTCAGGCATGTTATTGCCCCTGTTAAAAAGATGAACATAATGCTGCATCTATTAAAACATTAAGGTGAAATGTTTACTTCCTGTTATTATCTAAAATCCAGCAAATACTTTGGAATTACAGTTACAGTTTTCTGACCAGATTGACATAATATTTATTAGAATGTCTTGGCACATTGAGTGAACCATGAGGCTTGGATGACTATGGCAACACAAACAACAAAAATAACTGGTAACACAGATGTCACGAATGATTAAGGATGTTCTGTGTCTTAATTTCATCATCATATCTTCATCAGCAACATAATTAAATAGTATAACTTAAGTAACATTCCTACACAGGGCTGTTCTAAGGAACACAGGGAGGAAAGAGATACTGCCATATGATCTCAAGATTTAAAATCCAGATAATAACAATAGAATATGTTGTAACTATTCATCATCTGAAAGCTATTTGGGGTTTTAAAGGAAAAAAAATTACTTGCAGGGTAACTATGTTATAAAAATTACCACAAAGATTCTGGAAAATGGGGTCATAAGCATATTACAAAATGTGGCAAGCACTTAAAATGGGTTGAGAGTTTATTATTGTCTAGAATGGTTTAAAGATAAAATCAATCAAAGCATGGCCAGCAGGAGTATTTCACTTATTGAAAATATTTGACCAAAGTATAGAAGTAATCCTAACTGTAAAAATTAACATAGTCCCAGACATGTTAATTTTGAGAATTTTCTTTTTCCAAAAAAGATGTGTCCATGTAGTCAGGAACATGGTCTATGTCGACACTGTTCCAAAAAGCAAAGGATTAGAAGTTATAAGATCTCTTTAAACTGCTAAGCCATCCTTTCATAGAAAGTTCCAATGAAGAATGCCACATGATAAGATCTTCTTTTTTAATATTATTTCTTAATTTGATGAGATAAATTCTCATTATGACTAGCTATCAGAGAAGACCATTTAAATAGATGGAAGATGTTAATGTCTTTTATTTCACTAAAAATTATTTCTAATTTTAAAACCTGCCATGTGAGCGTGTATTAATTGTTATCAGATATTTGATTCAGATTTAAAGTACAAAATGACCACTAGAGAGAGCTTCTAGCTTCACTATCACAAGTCGAATTGTAACTGCTATTTCCCATACAGATGCCAATTCTGTCAGGAACACCTCTTATTCATTGTGTCCTGACAACTCTAAATTGCTTCTCATTTCCCCTGTTGTAGGCTCTGTCTCTGTCATTTGCATAGAGTTATCACTGAATTTCTTTGCCTTCTCTCCTTTCACAAGTGAGCTATCTTATACTTTATGAAGTACTACCAACATAAAGGAATGTATAGAAAATAATATAATTCTACACCTTTAAACATTATATATGTAATTAAAATGTTTATACATATATAACTCTAGTAATATATATCATATGTTTTATATTATATAACACATTATTTATATACATAATGCATAAGTATATAATGTATATATTTATATAAATAATTTTATATAATACATAATCAATATACATAAAACATATGATATACGTAAAAAGCTGCCTCTCTTCCCCTCTTATACTCCCTCGCCAGAGACTATCACTGTGGTAAATTAGGTGGTTATTATTCATATGCACATTGTTGAAACTTTGTTTCACATGTGTTTATAATCTTTTAAACATGTTCTTCAAACTGTATATATTATCTATATTTTACGTTAATGTTGATACGTGTAATTTCACTTTTCGCCCAGAGCTACTCTAGTTCCAGCAGATCAGAGAAAGAAACAAGATGCCAAACAAAACAGCATAAAGGCAAACAAACAAAAACACAGGCCATTACCTCTCCTGAATACTTTTAACTTATCTCTAAATATGGGTCTAAAATTATTGCAAAAATTTCTTTGTTTCCCAAACCCACATTTTCCCAGTACTTATCTACAATATTCAGGAAAAAAAAAAATTGTCAGCAATTGCTGCAACAAGTATATCTGTTCATAAATAAATCCCAGGCACAATTTCTCTACTTCTAATAAATAAATAAAAATAATTAGTTTCTGACTACTTCAAAATGTCATCCAAGGAGTTCTCTGTGGCTCAGCAGGTTAAAGATCCAGATGTATCACTGCTGAAGCTCTAGTTACAGCTGTGGCACAGGTTCAGTCTCTGGTCAAGGAACTTCCACATGTCATGGATGCTGCCAAAAAAAAAAAATTGTCATTCAAGATAAATGCTGACAATATTTACTCTGGGGTTTTATATATCTCAGAGGACCCCTTATATATAAAAGCTGAAAATATTATTTCTTCTAGCATTCCACTTTAGTTATGAATTGAAATCAAATTGTTTCAGTCAACAGGAAAAGATAAACTCGTTTCGATAAATAATATAAAACAATATAGCCTTTTAAAATATATTAATGATAACTATGAAGACTAAATGTCATGTGGGATTTTAAAATGTGAGGATTTCATATTTTAACCTCACAAAGTTTAATGTATATTTAACTCAAATAATGATTTAAGACAGTAATCTCCAAACATGTTTTTCAGTGTAGACACTTACTTTAAGAACTTGGAAGCCAATATACAAATTAGATCAAAGAAGTTCTGTTTCTGATTAATCAAGTGTTGAAGCCTAAGAGCACAGTCCACTGTCACCCCCACCCACCCTCCATCGCTATTTTATTTTTTATTTTTTATTTTTATTTTTTGTCTTTTCTTGAGCTGCTCCCATGGCACATGGAGGTTCCCCAGGCTAGGGGTTCAATTGTAGCTGTAGTCACCGGCCTAACACCACAGCCCACAGCAACACCGGATCCTCAACCCACTGAGCAAGTCCAGGGATCGAACCCGCAACCTCATGGTTCCTAGTCGGATTCGTTAACCACTGCCCACAACGGGAACTCCTCCATTGCTGTTCTTAAAGCACCTATATGGAATTTGAAGGGCTCCCTCTGGTGATACTTTAAAACAACGGTTTCCATCTGCTTCAGACCCTTCTTATATCCTACCTTCTGCTCACCTTTGACTTTAGTGATTGGTATGGCAGTCGTTTTCACCCAGATATAACTTGATAACATTGTGCCTTAGCTGCATCTATATCCCTCATCTTCTGCCTTGGATCCTCCCAGACTCCAGCGCCCTCTGCAGGAATCAGCCTGGCACTTACGTGTGAGGAAGTGTGAGGCAGTTGCTACCCCTGGAACAACCCTTGTCTGGGGAAGTGGGAGTCCATGGACAAAAGGTTCCCTCTGCTTCCTTCTCCCCTTAGGGGCACAGTTCTGCATGAGCACAAAGCACATGGGAAGGGCGGAGCCACATTTTGAGCATTTCAAGGATATGCTTGTGTTTCCTCCTTTCCTGTTCCAGTGTTTTCTTCCCCACTTCTGTTCCTTGCAATCAGTTTCCAAAATGAGTCACCTTCATACACGCTCTTGTCTCAAACATTGCAAAACTCATTATTCCTGTTACTTTATAACTGACTACAATGCACTGGCACCATAAAATCTGATTAATAGGTACAGATTTGCAGACTTATTAAGTATAAGTTTTTCTTAACAGTTAGAAATTCTCAAGAAAAATATCTAGGTAGCCTCAATTAGAACTACCAAGATAGTTTACAAACTAAGATTTTCCTTTTTATTTTTTTCCTGCCTTGATTCAGGAGAGGTCTTAGTTCGCTTTTCTTAGTGGATAGGGAGTAGGCAACAGCCATGTAGAGTATTGAGTTTATTTCCTCTTCTTTTTTTTTTTTTTTTTTTTTTTTTGGTCTGTTGTCTTTTTAGGGCCGCACATAGAGAAATCATTCTATTCTAGATATCGGTTTCTGTCTAGGCAGGAATACTGCCAACTACAGGTTGTTTTTCCCTTTAATCACATTTTAGCTTATCAGTTGCCTGTAAGTAGGTGTCCTAAAGTGATTCAAATAGTAACCGTTTGGATTTACTAACAAGTATTAATGTAATTTAAAGTTTGAATAAATTAAACCAACCTGATCCTTTCCCTGTTTTCAAACATGCTACATATTCCTTTTTTCATACTTTTTTCTTTGCTTTTCCTATTTTCTCCCATCACCTCTCAAAACCCTTCCTTCTCCAAGTCCCATTCCTCTTCGTAGCCTCCTCAAAGTACTCTAACAACTAATTTTCCTGGCGTGTAATCCATAATACATGCTACTGTTATAAAAAATCTGTGCATGCTCTCATGGCTTTTCAAAATGTCAGATAATCCTTAAAAACTTGATCTGAAGTTGTAGAACTCTCTGTGCTAGCTAAGAAATTCAACATTTCAAAGTTGAACAACAGAATGGTAAATCTTTAAAATATTGTGTAATTCAGTTTTCACTGAATTACAACTGACCTGAGATTATTCAAATGTAAAACCTACTTCAGACCATTCCCTCAGTTTACAGCTTTGGTCATGTATATTTAGCCTTTATGTCTTGAGTCATGAAAACTGATCTGTACCAGTGGGTTGATATCAGCAAATAATAAATTCAAATAAAACATATATATATATATATATATACACACACATATGCATCTGCACACAAGTCCACAAACATTGGCTATGAAATAGAGTGTTACTCTTATAATTTAAAGGCAGAAAGTAGAATTTTAAAGGGTGAAAAATGAAAAGTTGTTACAGTCAATTCTCATTAACTATGGTAGTTATGTTATATACACTCACGTTGGCGACTGAATTAGACTGAAAAGACTGCAGTTTGGGGGAGGTTCCTATGAGCCTCCAGTCATGACATTTTTTTCAACTAATTAATACATCATGTTCTCTTATGTGTATTTCTGTTTGAAGGCATCTTATTTAACATGTATTGTTGATTCATTAAACTCTGAACTCATAACCAACAGCACTATGACCAACACCTGCAGGAAGCTTATCTGAGAAGCCTACTTTCTTCATTAGGCACCTCCCAGCCGTCTTGTGCTGCGGATGAGACACAATACTTCAGCACTACACCTAGGATCATTTTAAGCTATGAAATCACCAACAAAAATATATATTACTGCACTATAGTCATACAATCACAACCATTGCTGGATACTTATATTCAACAATCTTTGGAATAATTTGTAAGCCACAAAACTCTAGTTTTTCAATAAGAAACTAAACTGCCTACAATGGAATGGCTCCAGCAGTGTGAATTAGCCTTGCCCCTTAACACTGAGAAGAGTGAGAATGCACGAATAAAGTAGGGATGCAGTCTGCAACCCGAAAACCCAAAAACCTATTTTATACCAAGATGTTTTCATGAATCAATGTAAAGTTTGGATTTAAATGACTCCAAGGTAAGACTATCACCCCTAATTTTAACTGTATTTAGATGTACATATAACTCATACCCATCAGATGAAGAGGGGTCACTTCTCAGTCTAGACCAGAGGGTGGTGACAAATGTTTACTATAAAGGGACAGAAAGTAAATATATTAGGCTTTACAACTACATGGTCCCTGTCATAACTATGCCGCTCTGCCCTTCTAGCCCAAAAGTGGCCGTCGATGAAATGTAAATGAAAGGACATGACTATATTCCCACAAAACTTTATGTAGGCACTGAAATTTGAATTTAACCTGCCTCAAAATATTATTTTTCTTTTGATTTTTTTCAACCATTTGTAAACATCTAATTACATCCTTTGATTACTCTAATTGTGAAGATGTGAAAGGCAGGCATGTGAAAGCTTAGCTCCAAAACTATTTCTCATTAGCGATAAAAAAAATATTGATTTTCTCACTAACATTTTTAAATAATGTTCTTAATCTTTTAGTTGACTTTTATGAAAATCCATGCATTTGATTATCAGAAAACTAATTGTGTCATATATTCTTTTGTTAACTCATTTTATAGGAATGAAATGATTCTTTATTCAATGCAAAAAAATTCTAACTTGCATTTTGGTTTACTTGATTATATAAGGCAGGTTATGTCACAATAAGTATTACCAAATTACTTCCTTATGACAGCCTCAGGTTAAAAACAACTAAGCCAATTATTATACACACAGAAAATTAAAATACAAATAAAAGTGCAAAACCATTCTTGGCTGACAGGGGCTGTGAAAAGCAACAGTGAGCCAGATTTGGCCCCAAGCTGTCATTTGCCAAACTCTGGTACAGATGTGCTAAATAAAATGTATATTCTTGCAGTGGTCATAAAAAGAAAATATCTCTTTATTTGGCAAATTCGATTACACATTGTTGTTTACTAGATAGAAACAATGCATTTTGTAAAAATAACCTAGTACTAACTTGCAGCAGTTTTCAACCTGAGAAAAAAAGAGTTTGACACAAATCAGATTTTTATGACCGGAGGACACTGCTTTTCTGAAACCGAGGATGAAGTTGGCTTTAAAGAGTAAACACTCGGGATCCTATATCCATCTCACCCCAGCTGCCCATTTGCAACCCCCGCCTCTCCATCTGATCCAAACAAATCCACAATAGTCATTGCCACTCTTAACCAGTGATTAGGGAGTAAGTGCTTCGAAAATAGCAGTTCTGAAAAATTTCTATTAGATATGCTTTGTGGTTATCTTAAATCAGGGCAATTTTCTAGGCTTTCTCACAGTATTTTCATCTTCAGTCATTTGAAGCTTTCAGGAAAAATTGAAACTGTCATCTGTAAATTCACATTAACTTCTTAGCAAATATAAAAGCTGTCCTCAAAGACACCTGTGCCTGCACACACACCACCACGCACCCAGACGGTGACTGACAGCTCCACTTACCCCAACTTTTTTTAGGCCCATTGACACGCAAAAGCTCATTGCTTGGATTTTTTTTTTTTCTCTTCTTTCTGACTTGCTCATTTAAAAACAAAGACAAACAAACAAACAAAAAACAAAAACAAAAAACCACTTTGCTTTCTTCACCTCTCAAAAATCACTCTGAAAAATGTTATTCCCTGTGTTTTAGAAATTAGACAGTCGAACTGGATAGAAAGGACTAGGGTAAGCCTAGAAGTTCTGTGATATTCGTAATCCCCTGGCTTCTTGCTCATGGTTTCGATCAACAATTTCCTAAAACTCACTGATATCTCCTCCCTGCCTGATTTTAGTTCAGTCCCCGTGTATATACAAATGATTGCTCCTTTGATCACTTGTGCTCAGAGAAAACTTTCTAGCATGTACAGGAATTCTTTAGATCAGCCAGATAGACACCAGGTACAAGTTTGCAAGAAGAGCCAAAGTAGGGAGAGTTTTTAACTGGATAATAAATAATCCAGCTGAAGAATGCTATAGTTCCCAAAAGCTCTTAGATTAGATTTGGGTCTAAATCCTATCAAGGAACCAGACAGAGTAAGATGAATAAAAAAGTTTGATTTTGCTTCCAATTAATTCACGGAACATCAGAGCTGTTGTATAAATCGTTGCAATGCACGTAGACACAGAAAAGGAGAAGAGCTCCCAGATCTTCCATTCCAGTGCTTCTCAATCTTGGGTGCACATTAGAATCACCTTGAAAGTCTTTTAAAGAGGGAAAAAAGAGCCATTCCCTGGAGGTTCAGTGGGTTAAGGATCTGGTAGTTGTCACTGCTGTGACTCAGGCTGCTGTGGTGGCATGGTTTGATCCCTGGGCGGAGTGTATGTCATGGGCACAGCAAAAAGGAAGGAAGGAAGCAGAGCGGGGGGTGGGGGAGAGAAAGGAAAGAGAGGAGGAAAGAAAGAAAGAGAGAAAGGAGGGAGGGAGGGAGGAGCAGAACCCACTTCTACCTAAGTGTAATTAAATTAGAATCTCATATTGTACATTATAGCATTCTGAAATACAGCTTCTCCTTTGGGGATCACAATTTCTGCAGAGGCAAAGCAAGGCATTGCATGTGTGTCACTGTCACCATTCTTTGATTAGGTCCAATGCACTGGATCATTCTAATATCATTACATGATAATGTAAAGAGAATTCTAAGGACAAATAACTGCAATGGACTTCGCTCCCTTTTGACATCTTTCTATTACTATGCAATAAATTTAGTAGAAACTAAAGACACAAACTAATTATTCTTTTTTGGAAAAAGTACTTCTTTTAACTAAAATATGTCACATGTAGACTGGTGTTGTAGTCAAAACGTCTAAAGCAGAATCTACATCCAAATGCTGACTGCATGTGATGAAACTCCTTTTTACTCAGCAGAGTAGTTTACTTGAATGAGAAGAAATAACGTATAATAACGGTGTCCTCTGAACACTAGCTTTGGAAATTTGGGCATTTAAAGTACCCTCCCTGTGAAAAGCCCTGGCTTTTGTTATGAGTCTGACTCACTAATCACAGCAAAATTGGCCCCAAAGACCGAGTTCTTCATGGAGGATGTCTTAATGACAGACCAGTGAATCTGCGTGAATGAATGTCTTTTCCTAACACCTTCGTAATGGATTTTTCCAGGACTTGCAAGGTAATGCCTGTCCTTTTAAAATCAGAGTAGTAAATTCTGTAAATAAAGCAAGCACGAAGTGGAAAATAACATCCTTGAGGCTTGCCGTGTCCCTGAGAACTGAAAGTATAGTATTCTAGATATAGAACCCGTGGGGAATGAAGAGATCAATGAGAGAAAATGCCTTCTTTGCTTCCAAGCATTTTTTCACTGAAACACTGAGTCCAGTGCCAGTGAAAGGTTGAGCATTTTGTGGGGGAGTATTAAATGTTAATTGAAAAATGCTGCTGGCAGTATAACCTGAACATCAGAACCTCATTGTGCCTGCCAAGAAGAACAAAGGAAATTATTACCAACATTATAATTTCATACTTACTCAACCCCCATCAGCTCTGAAGAGGAAATCGCATGGGTTGAATGAAATTACATATGAGCGTGCTTCTGATGATGTGATCCAAGGCCACTAAAATACAAGGTCCTCTTTAAAGCAGACATTTAGATCCTTCAAACAGTATTTCCTTCTGATGAGAAAAGGAAGCTTATTTAACTTCTTTGCAAAACAAGCAAAGCATACATTTAAAGAATAAAGGGAATACCATAAAATTGTAGAGAACCTTATTTTTTCATTACATTGAACAATTTGATTCTTATAAAATTTTTGTGAGTATAGACAGGGAAAAATTGTTAACCAAATTGACACTAAATAAGATGAAACTGGAGCTCATTTATTTGTTTGTTGTGTTTGTTGAACACCATATACAAATCAGTTTCCCAGTAGCTCCAAGTGGGCAAAACAGACCAGTCCTATCTCTTTCCAAAAGTACAGTCTACTGGAGGAGAAAATTAAGCCATTCCACCAGTTGATAAATGCCAAGCGTAGGACTATGCCTGGTGTTCTTCAACCACAATGTAAGACAAACACTATTCCCACAGTTTGTTACAATTACTGTAGATGATTTTCCTCCATCACCAAGACCAGCAATGAAATAACTTTTAAGTCTTCATTTAATTTTCCAAATTTTATTAAAGGTATTATTTATGTCTCAGAGACAAGCTAGAAAAAAGTGAGTGTAGAGTGCCTTGATTAATTTTCATAGAACAATGAAAGAGAATCCTATTAATCAGGATTTGCAAGTATTTCTCAGAGCAGATTTTATAAACATCCCACAAGTACTAAGGATAATGCAGTGGAATAGTAGAGTCTGTAAAGAATATGATTCGAAGGAAGAAAATTTCAAGAACCATGGCTCTAGGACATTCATTAGTGTGTCACTGCACTGAAATAATGGCAATTCATTCATTCAGGAGAAGCTTGATTTGGGAGTCAGACCCCAAACTTCTGTTCTTTAAAATTACTATCCATTTTGGAATTTAGGATACAAGTATCAAAGGACAAATTGATTCCATCTTTTGACAAAGGATTATCACCCTAAAAAAAGTAGAAATATCCTGCCTAGAAACAAATGTCACATTTCAACAAAGAACGTTGGTACATTGGTGCATGAGGCAATGCCACAAGCATATATTAAAACACACAAACACATAATTTCCACAAGAGTACTATTTTCTCAGCACATTAGAAACTCAAAAATAATAGTATATGAATAATAGCATATGAATAATAGCATGCCCATCTACATTCCCTTGCTTTAATTGCCTTTTTTATTTTTTATTATGATTTACAATTTTCTGACGATTTCTGTTGTACAGCAAAGAGACCCAGTCATACGTATATGCATATACATTCTTTTTCTTACATTATCCTCCATCATGTTCCATCACAAGTGATTAGATATATAGTTTCCTGTGTTATACAGCAGGATCTCATGGCCCATTCACATCAAATGCAAGAGTTTTCACCTACTAACTCCAGATTTCGAATCCATCCTACTCCTTCCACCTCCCCCTTGTCAAATACGAGTCTAGGAGTTCCCGTCATGGCGCAGTGGTTAACGAATCCGACTAGGAACCATGAGGTTGCGGGTTCCATCCCTGGCCTCGCTCAGTGGGTTAATGATCCCGCATTGCCGTGAGCTGTGGTGTAGGTTGCAGACGCGGCTCGGATCCCGCGTTGCTGTGGCTCTGGCGTAGGCCAGTGGCTACAGCTCCGATTCGACCCCTAGCCTAGGAACCTCCATATGCTGCAAGAGCGGCCCAAAGAAATAGCAAAAAAAAAAAAAAAAGACAAAAAAAAATACGAGTCTGTCCTACATGTCCATGATCTTTTCTGTTTTGTAGATAGCTCATTTGTGCCATATTTTAGACTCCACATACAAGTGATACCATGTGGTTCCTGTCTTTTTTACTTATTTCACTCAGGATGAGAGTCTAGTTCCATCCATGTTGCTGCAAATGGCATTATTTGTCCTTTTTAATGGCTGAATAATATTCCATTGTATATATGCACCACTTCTTCTTAATTCATTCATCCATCGATGGGCATTTAGGTTGTTTCCATGTCTTGGATATAATGAATTGTGCTGCAATGAACATATGGGTGTATGTATCTTTTTCAATGAAATTTTTGTCTGGATATTGCCCAGGAGTGGGATTCCAGGGTCATATGGTAGTTCTATATTTAGTTTTCTGTGGTATTTCCATACTGTTTTCCGCAGCAATTGTACCAATTTACATTCCCACCAACACAGTAGGAGGGTTCCCTGTTCTCCACATCTTCTCTAGCATCTGCTATTTGTTGATTTCTTAATGATGGCCACTCTAATTGGTGTGAGGTGGTACTTCATTGTAGCTTTGATTTGCATTTCTCTAGTAAGTAGTGATGGTGAGCATTTTTTCATGTGCCTGCTGGCTATTTGTGTGTCTTCCTTGGTGAAAATATCTATTTAGGTTTCTGCCCATTTTTCAATTTGGTTGATTTTTTTTGTTGTTGTTGAGTTATATAAGTTGTTTGTATATTTTGGAGATTAAATCTTTATTGGTTGAGTCATTTGCAAAAATTTTCTCCCATTCTCTGGGTTGTCTTTTCGTTTGTTTAATGGTTTCCTTTGCTGGGCAGAAGGTTTTGAGTTTAATTAGGTCCCATTGCTTTATTTGTGTCTTTATTATCTTTATTTTAGGAGGTGGATCAAACAAGATGTTGCTGTGCTTTATGTCAAAGAGCATTCTGCCTATGTTTTTCTTTAGGAGTTTTATAGTCTCTGGTCTTACATTTAGGTCTTTAATCCATTTTGAGTTTATTTTTGTGTATGGTACAAGACAATGTTCTAAGTTCATTCTCTTACTTGCAGTTGCCCAGTTTTCCCAGCACCATTGATTGAAAAGACCATCTTTTCTCCACTGTATGATCCTGCCTCCTTTGTCATAGGTTAATTGACCATAGGTATTTGGGTTTATTTCTGGGCTTTATATCCTGTTCCATTGATCTATATTTCTGTTTTTGTGCCAGTACCATGCTGTCTTGATGACCATAACCTTGTAGTAGAGTCTGAAGTCAGGGAGCCTGATTCCCCCAGTTCGTTTTTTGTTTGTTTTTTTTTGTTGTTGTTTTTGTTTTTGTTTTTGTTTTTTCCTTTTCACTATTGCTTTGGCTATTCAAGGTCTTTTGTGTTTCCATACAAATTTTAAAATAGTTTGTTCTAGTTCAGTTAAGATTATAATTGGCAATTTGATAGGGATTGCATTGAATCTGAAGATTGCCTTAGGTGGTATTGTCATTTTGACTATATTGATTCTTCCAATCCAAGAGCATGTTTTATTTGTCCATCTATTTGTGTCTTCTTTGATTTCTCCCATCAGTATCCCATAGTTTTCAGAGTATAGGTCTTTTGTCTCTTTAAAACATACTTTAGGAGTTTCCCTTCTGGCTTAGTGGGTTAAGGACCCAACATCATTCCTGTGAGAATGCAGGCTATATTCCTGGCCTCACTCAGTCTGTTGAGGATCTGGTGTTGTTCCAAGCTGCAGGGTAGGTTGCGGCTCAGATCTGGTGTTGCCATGGTTGTGGCTTAGGCTGACAGCTGTAGCTCCAATTCAATCCCTGCCCTGGAAACTTCCATTTGCCACAGGTGGGGCAGTAAAAAGAAAAAAGTAAAGATATATAACCTGCATCAAAAAAATTTACTCTCTTTGCTTTGGTGTAGCTGAGGTATTTTGTCTACACAGTTGTTTGAAGTTGATACTTGAAACATAATGTATTGGTCAACTTTGTAGTTAAAATAGATGAAGATATGGAGTTTAACATGGTAAATAATTTGATAGTGGAGATGACTGTTCAAGGAAAATAGCCTCGATTTTAGAACATTCATAGGCTCTCAAGTATTGCTGATCTTTTGTTTGTTTGTTTGCTTTCTATGGCTGCACCTCAGGCATGTGGAATCAGAGCTGCAGCTTCTGGCCACAGCCACAGCCACAGCAATGTGGGATCCAAGCCAATTCTGCAACCAACACCACAGCTCATGGCAACACCACATCCTTAACCCATTTAGTGAGGCCAGGGATTGACTCCACATCCTCATGCATACTAGTCAGGTTCATTACCACTGGGCTACAACAGGAACTTCAACATTGCTTATTTTTAGCATACATGAGAAAACATTTTTAAAAAGTTAATACGAGAAAAATAAAAGTAATACTTTTATAAGTATAAACATTTAGCATGTGTCATCATAGTAGCTGCCTCATTAAATTTGAAACCCATGAGGAGTATCATTATCATCTTAACTAACATTTATTGAAAATTACAACACACTAGATTATATACCAATAATCCTTAAATATACTATTCCTAAAATTTTTCATCTTTATACCAACCATTTAAGGAAAATATTAGTGTTTTCCAAGTATAATGGGAGAAGAAAATAGAGCTCGGAAAATTTAAGTAATAAGCCCAAATTTGTCCAGCTATTAAATTTTCATAGTAAGAATCTTGAATCAAGATTTTTATCACCTTGAAACTCAAGGTCTTTCAAAACTGTTATGTTCACTTGCATCAAGGTGAGATTTTCCAAGCTAGTTACTGAGGTTTTATTAGGATTGCTGATTAGCCTACAATCTTACCTTCTATAGCACACTTCCTACAAGGTTCCCTAACTGACAACCTGTTCATGACTTTTTCTTTATTGATAGGCTGTGCTCCCATTGAAATGAGAATGAAGAAAATGAGAAACCTGTCTTTTTACAGGTCAAAATTCTGGAGTTTCTGCTTCATATTAGGCTGTGACATTTTGAATTGAACTTATGTCTCTGGGTTAACTGGATACAGGTCTCTAATTGAGTCTGCCATTCAACCTGGAAAAAAATAGACTCCATTAATTATTTGTGGAACTTCTAATTACAAAACCTCAATTGTGATATAAAGGTGCTCTCATACTTTAGCCCCAGAAGCATAATTTTATTCTGCGAACATCATATGCTAATAATTCATATCAACAAACCGATCAGCAGACAGCCAGTGTGCCAGACGCAATGCTGAGGGCTACAGATCGAGCTAGGCTCTCTGCTCTATTATTCAGCCAAACACCATGCCATTTTCATATTTCCCTTTATTTCAGCAATTCCTTTTCACATTTTGGGGGGAAAAATGAAATTTCCAATTTGGAAAATTCTAGGCTCCTCGAGGATGAGAATATGTTGTTTTTGTTTTGTTTTTTTAACATTCTTGTATCCCTGAACTTCACAGAGTAACAAATGGTAATGGGACACAATGTAACTGAAATGTTTCAGTACAGTGAATTATACTGATTATACTGTTATGTTAATGCTCTATTTATTTCAGCCTTCTGTGTTTAAGTGCCCCATTTCTGGTTTGCAAAAATAAGAACTTTTAGAGCACTGTTCCTCTGAACGTTAAAGTGAAATTCTTATAACCCAGGTAGCTTTTGTTTAATTGGGGAGCAAAAATATTTTCCACATTCGGGTTGAGAACCTGAGTCCATGGAGTTCTTGCCTTTTAATTCTTCAACTACAGTGTCTCAAGGAACCTAAATGGGAGAGGGATTGTAAAAAGATAACAGTGGTTGAGAAAAATTGGACCTGGAAGAATGAATTCTGGAAGAATCTGAGAAGAATCAGTCTGGAAGAAAATGTACACCTTTACTCAAGCATTTTGCTAAAGCATTTGCCTAATTAAATTCAAAGAAAAACATCCTACTCCATGCTTTTTTCTCCCTACTGAGAAGAACACCAGATGGACAGACTAGGGGCAAGTCAGCTGGAATTACTGCCAAGTGAAAGTGGCCAGACATGTCAGCGTTACTCAGAGAGCCCAAGTGAGGTCGAGGGATGCCTAAAGCACTGAAACTCCTCCTTCTCACTCATAGCTCTCACCTATCGCTCTTTCTTTGCTTCACAAATGCTTATGGTCACCTATGAAAAGTATAGAAATCTATCCTTTTCAACTTCCATGACAAACTTTTCCGATAGACTCTACTCCAGTTCATTTCATTTTCCATGCTTTAAAAGCAGATGGGAGAACATGAGGTACCCAGGGAGACTACCAGTCCGTGGAATTTTGCCTCTTGCCTCAACACAATAGACTGAAAGATGACCAACACTGGGAAAAGAATTCTCAGTGGTGAGGGTTCCCCCACCCCAAAAAATCAAATAGATGTATGCCTACCCAGGAGAAGAAGGATGAGGTGACAATAGCTGTAATATTGAGAACAACAGAAGGGGGGCTTGCCCAGAAATAGAAAGAGAGAAATCACTAAGGAGTCCAGATCCATCTTAGAGTTGTATCACATTAGACGGCTAAAGGAAGTTTTCTGGCCTTTGCTATGGACCAAACATTTCCCAGACATTTTTTTCACAAATGTAAACGATTTATTTTTTATTTTTTTAAATTTTATTGGGGTACAGTTAATTTGCAATGTCGTGTTAGCTTCAGGTTTACAGCAAAGTGAACCATTTATACACATACATACATCCCATTCTTTTTCCCCTATAGGTTATTACATGACATTGAGCAGACCTCCCTGTGCTGTACAGTAGGTCCTTGTTAGTTATCTATTTTATATACAGTGGTGTATATGTTTAATCTCATGCTCTCAATTTATCGCCCCCCTCCCACAGTTTGCCCTTCAGTGGCCCTATGTTTGATTTCAAAATCTGTGAGTGTGTATTTGTCTTTTAAATAAGTCCTTTTGGGAGTTTCTGTCATGGCTCAGTGGTTAACGAATCCGACTAGGAACCATGAGGTTGCGGGTTTGATCCCTGGCCTTGGTCAGTGGGTTAAGGATCCGGTGTTGCCGTGAGCTGTGGTGTAGGTTGCAGACGCGGCTTGGATCTCACGTTGCTGTGGCTCTGGTGTAGACTGGTGGCTACGGCTCCAATTAGACCCCTAGCCTGGGAATCTCCATGTGCCGCGGAAGCGGCCCAAGAAATAGCAAAAAAAAAAAAAAAGTCCTTTTGAATCACTTTTATAAGATTCCAGATATAAGTACAACATTGTGGCCAAGAGAAAGAAGCCCTACTTCACAAAATAGAAAATAAACTGGTAAAATTTGATAATTACTCACTCACAGTGAAATTGTAGTAAAATTTGCCAGCTTTAGTGTATTTAACAGAGGTTTGTATCTGTTTCTGGAAAACAGATACATGATAGGCTAATTAGAGAAACTAGATTTACATTTATTTCTGGAAAATCGATGAGATGGATGTATTTGGGGTCGACCCTCTACTAATCCTATCCTACCATTAGAGACAAAAATCTTTGGTATCATGGGACAGGCATATGAGGCCTGAGAAGCAAATTTAATATTTTTATGGGCACTCTTCATGCAATAAAACAAACATTGAATAACCGCAACTTTCCTGAAACTTAAATACAGATTAAGTACTTCTCTCAACATTGCCATATCACCCATCATCTTGCCATAACATCTAACATGCTGTTTTGAAAACACTTCGTTCTGGTTTCTCACCAGACTGAAGGGGGCTCCAAGACATATCTCCATTGAGAACCATGGCCCCAGCACATCACTTAGCAAAAATAAAAATTTAAAAAGGTGTTGGAGTTCTCCTGCGGCGCAACAGGTTAAGAATCGGGCATTGTCACTGCAGCAGCTTGGTCACTGTCGTGACATGGGTTCAATCCCTGGCCCAGGGAACTTCCACATGCCATGGGTGCAGCCAAAGTAAGTTGTTAATTAATTAAGTTAATAAAAAGAGGTGCTAAATAAATGTACGTTTGACTCAGTATTGACACTAGAGGATTTTCTGATGAAAAAGTCATTCTGAAAATATAAATAAGTTTATGGAAATTAAAAATATGCTGATAATTCTTATGATGTCTATTTCATACATAAAGCCTAATTTAATTATTAAAATAGGAGAAATTTGAAACTTTGATCACAGAGCTAGAATATTAAATATAAAATGTTATCAAAGTTTATCTCTACCTATTAAGCTTATGATAATTTGCATTTTACCTTGCATTTATTTTATTTTATTTTTTGCTTTTTAGGGCCATGCCCACAGCATGTGGAGGTTCTCAGGCTAGGGGTGTAATCAGAGCTGTAGCTGCTGGTCCATGCCACAGTCACAGCAACCAAGAATCTGTGCCATGTCTGTGATCTACATCACAGCTCAGGGCAATGTCGGATCCTTAACCCATTGAGTAAGGCCAGGGATCGAACTTGCATCCTCATGGATGCTAATCAGTTTCATTAACCGCTGAGCCACGATGAGAATTCCTATATTTTATCTTTTATATTCTTCAGCTTCTAAAAAAGTAAAAATGCAATGGTATGATGAGGAAAACACAATTAATAACATGAAAATAAAAGAGAAAATTTCAAAAGTAATAGATGATCCTGAAAAGTAATAAAATATTGTGTTAGAGGGCTTTTTCACTGAATCGTAAATCAAGGTCATGTGCGGACTTTTCCTAATAAAAATATTGTTATATTCATTACTTCATGACTAAAAATATTGTTAGTGCCCAAGTGATTCTGTTCCATGTTAGACACAATTCTATACTGATTTAACAACCTTCCTTGCACCTTAAGCCTAAAATGTCAAATTTTGAAAAACTAATGGGACTTATTTGCTTTGCCAAATTATTGATTTATTCATGAATCATATTTTCTCTTAACAAGTGCTATCAAATTCTCCACAGGGGAAGGAAAATACCGTCCAAAAGAAAAATCTCTCTGCCTGAAAATGCTTTGCTAAAAATCTCAACAAATTGCTTTTTGTTTCCTAGAAAAATCCCAAGTCAGCATGATAGCTAAATTATAAAAGATTATATAATTCTTGGATAGAAAATAGTTACTATAAACACACGATTTTATTTAAGCCAAAATCTACAGGCACTAATTGCATTCCTTTATTTTTCCTTCAATTGGTCCTGAAAGATTTTGGACAGCTACTGTTGCAGTAATTAATTGAATGCCAAAATATTTAGAAATCAGCAGGTGCTATGACACATTAAAAGGGATAAACAGAGAATGCTCATCAACAGTTTCAACAAATGGAATTTGAAATTAAGTCTTTATGGATCTTAATTAAATCTCTGTTGCAAAACTCAGGAGCAATGAGAACATTCTTCTTTCAACTCCCTATTCAGCATCCTGATACATAATTCTTTCCAACATGCTGTGCAACTATCAGAAATCACTAATGGTTTTATCTACAGGACACACACACACAATTAAAAATCCAACTTATCCAGATTTTTTGCCTGCATAGCAACAACCACTCAAGTATTTCAAATGTACAATGTTAAGCATTTTTGTCCATGGCAACTGTTCTAAACCTCAGTTCACTTTAAATTCGAGACAATAATCGTAGTTGTTTTAGCTCCTAATAGGATTATTGTGAGCACTAGTTTATGCAAATATGTATAAATATTTGTAAACCTTACTGCAATTTATGAAAATTATTTATAATACAGATAGTTTATATTTCATGGTGCATATTATAGCAGTGTAATGTAATAGCAAGAACATAAATTATAACAGATATGGATTTAAATATTGCTCTGCCACTCTTATTCTTCAGCAAGTTATTTAACCTGAATAAACATTGGTTTACTCATCTACAAAAGAAGTGATCATATGCAGCTTATAAGTAAGAAAATTCAAGTAAACTGCTTACACAGTACCTAACACCAAGTAAGTGACTGTCATAAAAGCAATCGTTGTAAGTAAATTATAAGTAAATGTTGGCTGTAATTGTAACACTCAAAAAATAACACCTATCGCCCTCATCATTTAGTTTGTTTTAATGGTAATTTTCAGTGGTATTATAATCATTTCTTTACAGCTGTGGAAACTGAAGCTCAATCACTTGGCCAAGGTCCATGTACAGTAATTCCAAGTCGAGTGTTCTTCCTAGGTTTTGTTGCTTTTACTCCTAAGAAGCCACACTGGGAGAAAATTTTAAAAATCAAGGTAGAGAGGCAAGAGGGCGGAAGAGTAACAGGATGTGTTCACCCTCTCCCACAGACACATCAAAAAAACACATCTACATGTAAAATGATTTGCACAGAACATCAACTGAATGCTGGCAGAAAAACCTAAAACTCCAAAAAGGGCAAGGAACTCTTGCCATAACTGGGTAGAACAAAAGAAAAAAAGAGAGAAAGAAAAGGAATCAGGATGGGACTAACACTCGTCTGAGTGAGCTGTGAAGGAGAAAGGGAACTCACACCCTGGGAAGCCACCTGACTGACGAAAGATCGGTGGAGTTGGAGGAAATTCCAAAAAGCCAAGAAAAGCGCAACAACTGGACTGGGAACCAAACAGCAGAGTGAGAGGTGCACAGATCGTCTGAACCACTGGCACAGACACCACAGCCTGAGACACTCTGGTGAGGGCTGGGTGCTGAGACTTAGGTTCTGGAGGTCAGTCTCTGGGAGCGGGCTGGAGTGGGCAGTGTGGACACAGCCTAAGGGACTAGGGAGTGGTGCACTGCGGGCAGTGGGAGTGATACGCTAAGGGCTGGTGAGTGGAAAGCCAGGGCAGAGGGAATCTGGGAGAAGGTCCCCACCTGCAGGAGAGACAAGGTGCCATTGCTGGGAGGGGAGAGGAGGACGGGCAGGCCACCATAGAAAACTCCTGGCCCACATGATCTCTGAGAGTAGAGAGTTCCACGCCCAACACCACCCCTCCCCCCACGGCCAGGAGCCCCCGCAAGCCCTGCTGCATGCTCCTGGTGCCCGCGCCCCAGCCGCACAGAGCCAGCCTCACCATCCACATTCCCGGCACCTTTCCCCACCCATGTAGAGCCAGATCCGCCATCCCTGCTGTGTGCCGCCACCACCCGCAACCCACACGAGCAGACCAACACATTCCCGTTGCCCTCCCCCACCTGTGCTGAGCCAGCCGGCCGAGCACTCCCAGAGCCCATGCCCCACCAAGGAGGAGGCGGAACCATCGACGCTGCCACACATGTCCAGCACCCACACCCCACCTGTGCAGAGTGGGACCTGCTGGTCCTGCCACATGCCCCTGGCACCTGCCACATGCCCCTGGCACCAGCCCTGCCAGCCCCACTGCACGCACTCCCAGTGCCGTTCCCCGCCTGGGCAGAACTCCCCCCCCCGGCCTGCCCTGGACTGTGCCAAACTACACTTTCGCTTCCCCAGATTCACAGAAAAAGAAAAACACAGGCACAATTAAGAAGCTCAGAAAGCATTCCCAGTTAAAGCAACAGGAGAATTCACCTAAGGCAGTCAGCAATGAAACAGACCTCTGCAGTCTGACAGACTTTGAGTTCAAAAGGAAGATAGTGAAAATACTGAAGGAATTAAGAAAGGATATAAACAGTAATGCAGATTCCCTCAGAAAGGAATTAGAAACTAAAAGGAGGAGCCAAGAAAAACTGGAAAACTCACTTGCAGAGATACAAACAGAGCTAAAGGCAATAAAGACCAGAATGAATAATGCAGAGGAATGAATTGGTGATGTGGAAGATAGAATAATGGAAATCACCCAAACAGGACAACAGACAGAAAACCAAACAAAAAAACATGAAAGCAATGTAAGAGATCTATGGGATAATATAAAGCAGGTCAATTTACGCATAATAGGAACTCCAGAGGAAAAAGAAAAAGAAAAGGGGATTGAAAATATATTTGAAGAAATTATGGCTGAAAACTTTCCAAATCTAAAGGATACTGATATCAAGATACAGGAAGCACAAAGCGCCCCAAACAAATTGAACCCAAACAGGCCCACACCAAGACATATTATAATAAAAATGGTAAAAGTTAAAGGTAAAGAGAGGATCCTAAAGGCGGCAAGAGAAAAGCAAAATGTTAATTATAAGGGAACCCCAATAGGGCTATCAGCCGATTTCTCTATAGAAACACCATGGGCCAGAGGGATTAGCAAGATATATTTAAAATGCTGAAAGGAAAAAATCTGCAACCTAGAATACTCTATCCAGCAATAATATCATTCAAAATAGAAGAGGAAATAAAGAATTTCCCCAACAAACAAAAGCTAAACGAGTACAGCAATACAAAACCCATTCGAAAAGAAATACTGAAAGGACTTCTCTAAATTAAAAAAAAAAAAAGAAGAAGAAGAAGAAGTAGGAAGAAATAGGATGGAGGAAACCACAGTTGGAAAGCAGTCACTTAAATAAGCCAGCGTACAGATCCAAACACGAAGATGTTAATAAAAAAAATAAAATAAAATAAAGACATCAAATTCATACAATGTGGGCAAGGGAAGTAAGAAAAAAATAGATTCTTTTTTTCATTTTAATGATGTGTTTGAGCTTATATGATTATCAGGCTAAAGTAAGCAGATATGGGAAGGGGGTAATATACTTTAAAAAAAAGGGCAACCACAAATCGAAACCAAACAATACATTCACAAAAACTAAAAAGAAAAGTACTCAAGCATAAAATTAATGCAAACCATCCAACCCAAAAAAGAAGAAAAGAGAAACATAAAATCAACTGGAAAACAAGGTTTGAAATGGCAATCAATATGTATCTATCAATAATCACCTTGGAGTTCCTGTTGTGGCGCAGTGGTTTATGAATCCAGCTGGGAGCCATGAGGTTGCAGGTTCTGTCCCTGGCCTTGCTCAGTGGGTTGGGGATCCAGCATTGCCGTGAGCTGTGGTGCTGTGGCTGTGGCATAGGCCGGCGGCTGCATCTCCGGTTGGACCCCTGGCCTGGGAACCTCCGTATGACATGGGCGCAGCCTTAGAAAAGGCAAAAGCACATTAAAATAAATAAATACATAAATAATCACCTTAAATATCAATGGACTGAATGCTCCAATCAAAAGAGACAGAGTGGCAGATTGAATAAAAAAAGCAAAGACCTTCAATCTGCTGTCTACAAGAAACTCACCTTAGAGCAAAGGTCACATATAGATTGACAGTGAGGGGTTGGAAAAAGTTATTTCATGCCAATGGACAAGACAGGACAGCAGGAGTTGCAATACTCATATCAGACTTTAAAACGAAGGCCATAAAGAAAGACAAAGCAGGACAATATTTAATGGTTAAAGGATCCATTCAAGAAGATATTACAATCGTCAATATATATGCCCCTAATATAGGAGCACCCAGATACCTCCTACGAATACTAACAGACTTAAAAGGAGAAATTGATGGGAATACAATCATAGTAGGAGACTTTAACACCCCACTCACAACAATGGATAGATCCTCTAGACAGAAAATCAATAAAGCAGCAGAGATCCTAAGGGACACAATAGAAAAGTTAGACTTAATCAACATTTTCAGGATATTACATCCAAAAAAAATCAGAATACACATTCTTCTCAAGTGCACATGGAACATTCTAAAGAATTGATCACATATTGGGACACAAAGCTAACCTTAACAAATTTAAGAGTATAGAAATTATTTCAAGTATCTTCTCTGAGCACAATGACATGAAACTAGAAATCAACCACAGGGAAAGAAATGAGAAAAAAACCTTCTATATGGAGACTAAACAACATGCCACTAAAAAACCAATGAGGAAATCAAGAAGGAAATTAAAAAATACCTCGAGACAAATGATAATGAAGACACAACTATTCAGAATCTATGGGACACCGCAAAAGCGATGCTCAGAGGGAAGGCAATACAGGAGCCTTCAAAAAAGAGGAAAAATCTCAAATTGACAACTTAACCCACCACCTAAATGAATTAGAAAAAGAAGAACAAGAAAAACCTAAAGTCAGCAGAGGGAAGGAAATCATAAAGATCAAAGAGGAAATCCATAAAATAGAGATTCAAAACACAATAGACAAAATCAATCAAACCAAGAGCTGGTTCTTTGAAAAGGTAAACAAAATTGAAAAACCTCTGGCTAGATTCACCAAGAAGAGGAGAGAAAAAATCCAAATAAACAAAATAAGAAATGAAAAAGGAGAAATCACAACAGATACTACAGAAATACAAAAAACCATGAGAGAATACTATGAACAATGCTCAACAGCCAGAAGCCACCAGGAATACACTGGAGACAAACGAAATTAGCCTTAGTAAAATTTGCTGCAGCAGGGGAGGAAGGACACCACAGGGATTTTATGTTTGGTGATTTAGAAGATGATGCAAGGAAGCAGGGGTCTGTCTAGAAAGGGTGGTGTCTCAAAGCAAGAGGAAGTTGACATGTGGGCATCAAAGATTTCTTTAGCCTAGGAGGCAGCATTAACAGATTAGGGCTAGAGTTGTCATCAAATAAGAAGCAGTTAACCAGGAGAGAGAGATGTTTGGTGTTTTTATGGTTATGGGTGATTTGGGTTTTCACTCTGATCAACCATGGTTATAGCCTCCACTTTTTTTTGTCTTGTCGAATCACAGTTATAAAGAGTTCTCGTGTGAGGTTGATATTCTGCAGAATTATGTTCCTCAAAGGACTATCACAAGCTGGCAGTTAGCAATGAGGCTTGTTCCCCAAAGCTGTCAGGGGCTTTTTCTTTCTCACGATTACTCAACCTCACTACTTCTACGTGCCACTCCCTATTTCCTTCTGGCAAGAGTGGGGGACGGAATAAAAATGAGGATCTGTGTGGGAATAGTAAGATGACATGAGATGGGAAGCTATGATTTATACTAATGGGGCGAGGAATCCCTTAAGAACATGAGATAAACGGGAATTTCATTTTTAAAGAAACAATATAGATGGAGCATTCGGATCAGGAGAATTGATCCTATTTCTCAGGCAAGCAGGTAGTAGAGTATAGATTGAGCCTGTCCCTATACACCACAAGCTTACAGACAAAACAACAAAACATAATACTAATATAGTCTACATACTAAAATATCATGCACAAGCATACGAACGGAAATGTATTCTCCAGTTCATTAATAGCATAAATTTTGCCCAGTACTCAAGCTAAAAGTGAGCACAAGACCATCTTTCATTTTCAGGATGATTGAGAATAGTTACAAGACTTTACTTCTGGCCCCTGAACACCTTTTGGAAATCATTTTTGAAAGAACACAAGTAAAATCAAGAAATCCATGAAGAGCCATATATAATTCTTTAATGACCCAGAAATTCTTGGTAAGCAATGTGAATGCTTAAGTGATCCTATCAATGTCACTCCAACTTTCTCTGATGTTTGAACCAACTGAGAAATAGCAAGCTGAATCAGCAGACAGAGAAAAAAGGTTAGCTTTATTACTAATAAATACTTTGCTGAGGTGATACAGTTGTGCAGTAATAAATGGCTTCTTAATTATAACCCCAGAAAGAAATACACTAACCCAGCTAGTCGTAGGCTTGGACCACCGGGAACCTCTGCATAAGGGGACCCTTTAAAATCTGGAATCTGGAGCAGTGAGATGTAATATGCATTTCCTTTAAGTGGCTGAATCTCAGAAAAAGACAGGAAAAGGGGCACAGCTGTACATAACCAACTCTTTATCTTAAACGATTAACTAGATATGCCACTCCTTTCGAAAAGAGTGAATGATGGAACAGAGAGAGATCAATAGAGTTAGAGTTATAACTTTACCCTCAAATTATGAATTCAGAAGAAAGGGGGTTCTTTCACTTCAGATAAACTAAAATGCTGAAAGAATGCTTGGGACAGAGAATAGACAGGTATGAGCCTCATGTTGGGGAGGCACCCCTGGGGGCTCCATATCGGGGTGGATTCTCACAGTGGTTGGCATTCATGTGGGTTGACCCTTGTGTGTTTTCCAGTCTAGAGTCTGGACAGAAGCAACAATGTCCATTTAAAAGCTGGGGCAATGCTTGGAGCAGAGATGCTAGGCTGTAGCTGGAGAACAGCATTGTTCTGGAGGACTGGAAGGTAGATACCAGGGTACTATGTCAACCTCAAACCCATCCCATCTTCATTCTTATTGAAAACACCATGATACACAAGTCTCGGGTGCTGATTTCAACTCCTGTCCCCAGTCAGCCAGTAATCTACCAAGGAATATTAACTTCAAGGGTCATCACAAAATCAGTGGTCATTATATGGTTAATGTGTGACTACCCCATGAAAGGGATGGGGAAGTGTGCACAACAAACAGAAGAACTTCTACGTGAGGAAACAGAATTAAAAAGTAATCGGATAAGGACTTTAAGCTACATTTAATATCTTCAGAGAGATGGAGAGTATTGTTTGCGTGACACATGAAGAAACCATTAGGAAATAATAAGAGTTGTTTTTTAACAAGCAAAGCATAGCAGCTAAGGACCCAAATAACGTGAGCTCAAATGCTGACTCCAACAATTGCTAGTCAGGGGCCCCTTGAGCAAATTACTTAACCAATCTGTGTCTTAGTTTGTTCACATATGTAATGGAGATAATCATAATACCTCTCTAATTATTTAGCAAGTGTAAAGCACTCAGAGCAATAGCCAACACGTAAGTGTTTGTTACATAAGGAACCAAGTCCTGAAAATAACAATAATAATATCTGGCCTTAAATATTCCATGGATGACACAGAAAGAGGGAAGGTGAAGAGTATGTCACTGATCTCAAAGAGTGTAGTAAATGGGATAGAAATGAAAAGTATGAAGGAAACAAATAAGATATCAGCAGTACAGACAGAGAAAAGCTGTCTATGAGAAGTAAACAAGAGAGGGAATGGAAGAGAGGCGATATTTGAAGAAATAATAGTCCCACATTTTCCATAGCTAAAAGTGATGAGACTTCAAATTGGAGAGGCTCTCTTCGTGGCAAGCACAATCAATCTCAAAAAAATTCTCATCATATATTCATGAGATTTGAGAACAAAAAAGAGATAAAGTTGCACGAAAAAGAAGGGAAGAGAATTCATTATAAGGGAATAGAATCAGAGATTTTCATCAAGACCACTGGAATAAAGAAAAAGATTAATGGGAATAAAATGGGTAAAAGCCACTGTGAATGTCAAGCCAAAGTAGATATTTCAGAGGTTACTCCCTCAACATGCAAGAGAAGCATGTTATTTAGAGATGTTAAAATGAAGACTTGATAATCAGCTACAGACACTAAAAATGACCACGGGAGTAACAAGAAAGAGATGGGAGAGGGGAACTGGCATTTTCCATCGCAGGGATGAAATTATATTCAGGTGTTTCTTTGATAAAGATTAGATATATTAATTTAGACAACCAAATAAAATAAGAATGTTTGAGTGTCTGCTATGCGCTGGGCTTGGAAGAGTAAAAAGATTTGAACCTTGTCTCTAAGGGATTCCTGTCCATTAGCGGGAGGCAGCATGAATCAGTGAACAGGCCTGGGGTGAGCCCAAAGCTGTCACTTCTACTTTACAACTCTGGGCAAGGTGGCTGATCACTGAGGCTTAGTTTGCTCATCTGTAAAATGGGGTGATGAAATGCCTCTCCTTTCAATTTTATAAATTTGCTTAATCCAATGCCAGGACTGAAGCTGGTATTAATTAATGCTACTTTTCTCATGTATAAGATGTTTAAAGCGATATTAGCCAAAATGCTATCCCCGAGTGGTTGAGTTTCAGATTTTTTTTCTTTGTGCCTTTTAAAATTATTTTCAAAATAAGCATGCATATTTTTAAAAAAAAAATTAAAAATACATTCTGAAAAATCTACATTTTAAATTATTAAAACTAAACTTCAGAAATGTTTAATAACCTCATAATAAGAAAAGTCTTTATGAAAAATGTATGCACACACACAGGCACACATCATCAAGGAGGTTAAGATTTGATACTTTTAAGGGACAGAAAAAAATAATGAATAACGTTAAACAGTAGCAGTCTGAAAAGAGATTATTTACAGTATATTTTTTTAATCTCTGACAAGTCATAAGAAACATGTGATCAAAAAGATGGGTGGAAAATAAAAACAAATTAATAGGAGCAACATAATTGACCAAGGAATATACAAAATTCTTTTCAACCTCTAGTGTAATTATAAAATGTTAATCGTAATGGTAATGATATATTATATATCACTCATTAAAGTGGTAGAAATTTTAAAG
This sequence comes from Phacochoerus africanus, assembly GCF_016906955.1. Taxonomy (NCBI): domain Eukaryota; kingdom Metazoa; phylum Chordata; class Mammalia; order Artiodactyla; family Suidae; genus Phacochoerus; species Phacochoerus africanus. The sequence continues at coordinate 12,682,203 of NC_062545.1, read as the reverse complement.
TTTTTTAACCTCAAATACTGGGAGGGTGCAGGAACCAGAAATTGTCACATGCAACAGGTGAGAATACAAAGAGTTTGCCAGGCAATTAGGGAGACCGTCTCTAAACTGAAGACATGCATCCTCTACGATCCAGCTGTGCCAGGGCCAAAGGAGCTCTGTACTTGAACAGCAGAGGTCAGCCACAGAACCATCCAGGCTGTCCTGTTAATAATACTGAAACATGAGTTACAGAAATGCCAGTCACCAACAAGGACACACAAAATGAGACATATTCATATAAAATACTGCCAGAACAGCTGCTAAAAAATGAATTTGATCTCAGATATTAAAATGGCGAGCCCTCGAAATCATCTTGCTAACTAAAATAGCAAAGAAACTCAAAAATGATACATGTAACAGGGTAGTACTTGAGCTAAGGAAATAAGAAATGCAGCATTGTGCATGTTCTAAGGGTACATGCTTATGCACATAATTATGGTAAAAACTGTGTGAACAAGCCACACTCATAAGAGTGTGTGTGTATATTATGAGGTTGAAAAAAAGAAAGGCATGTGAAAATAACTGGGGCCAAGAGGGATCTTGAGCTTTCTTTGGAACTTGTGTTACCATAAATTAATTTAAATTAATTTAAAGATTGAATAGAAAAAAGACAGGTTTGACACAATACCTGTTGTTTTAAGCATTACTGTCCTATAGAAGATATCACAAATGCATTGCTAAGGTTAAAAACAAAATAACTGGAGGAAGAAGAAGAGAAAGAGAGAAGAAGAAAAGCAGCAGAAAAAAAATTAAAAAGGAAAGCATTAGCAGCCTCAGCAATAGTAGTTATGAAGGGAAGAATTTAGAGAGGCCACATCCCTGGGCCCCAGATGCATCATGAACGAGAGAGTGTTAAATTGTGCTCACTAGTGATATTTCAGTCTAGCTGAATTTCAGTCCCATTTTACATAGTCGTACCCTAGAACTAGCTGTTATCTAGAACTCCAAAATCTCCCCTTTAAGGATCCTCACTGCTCTTAGATGAGCGCCTCTTAACTCTCCTGGTCCTGAACCTGGTACCTCCTGCCATACTGAGCTCTCTATCCATCATCCTAACCACTTGTTTAGCAAGTTACAACTCTCAAATGAGGAATGAGGACTTCACACCACCTAGCAAGCGTTTCTTTACTACATTTATTTTCCTGCTCTCCTCTCTGCTAGACCTCCCACTTTCCCTAACTTTTTTCTTTTTTAGGGCCACACCCATGGCACATGGAGGTTCCCAGGCTAGGGGTCGAATCAGAGCTACAGCTGCTGGCCTACACCACAGCTCATGCCAATGCCAAATCCTGAACCCACTGAGCGAGGCCAGGGATCAAACCCGTAACCCCGTGGTTCCTAGTCAGATTCATTTCCGCTGTGCCACTTTCCTTACCTTTTCACCTTCTCTAGGGGATGCCCCAGGCTTTTACTTCATGTATGTATTCAACAAATACTTTTGTGTACCTATGCAATAGAATTGACGGTAAATATGTTTTTTTTTCCTAGAAACTTTGCTAAAACGAAAACCAGAAATAGAAGTAACAAAATGGGGGATGAGATTGAGAGGGATTTCACTACATATACATATATATCTTTATATATAAAGAGAGAGAGAAAATCTGCAAAACTTTCCTTCATCTGTTGCCATGTTTTCAGTCGTGTTGCTAGTGATAGTCAAGAAGCGACTCGTCACTCTACACGTGCTATGATCCGCCTCCTTTCAGTGTCTCCAGGACACTGCTGGCACGAGGATCCTCTGTTCCCCCTGCTTCATCAATCCCCCATTGGTGCAACATGATGCAGTGGCACCCACACCCTCTCTTGGATGTCCGATCAAGTTTTTAAAATAAACCCTTTCTTGAAGTCACTCTTTCTGTTCCTATTCTTAGCAACCTATTCCTACATCATCTGCTTCCCTCACTCCCCATTTACTTGTTGACCTTTAATCTATGTATCTTCCAGCCCCACCACACCATGGCACTTGTCAAGACCACTAATAATGGGTTTTTCGCTAGTGCCAATGGACATATTTCTGTCCTCCTTTTACTCAGTCTCTGCCACATTCAGCAAAATTGACCACTCTGGACGCCATGGTACTCTTTCCTCTCTTAGTTTCCTTAACTCCAACTCTGGATTTCATGTTCAATTCTCTGACTCTTTGTTACTTCCTCCACCTGTACTAGGCTCTTAACCTGAGCCCTTTCCTCTTCCTTATACTTTCTTCTCAGATGTTCTTCCTCTGTTCCTGCTTTATATATACTACCCATATGCTAACTACGCCCAGGTTCACACCTCCAGCTCTGTCTTGTCTTCTAGTCTCCATACTCCAACCACTTATGTAATTGCTTCATCAGCTGTCTAATAAGCGCTCCATAAAATGAGAACCTGAAGTACTACCCAGTGCTTATTGTCCTTTTTAGTAATTCCTTTTTACCCTACAGCTCTTCTGTCTTTGGAACTAGACTCTGCAAAAGAGCCCAGAGAGGATGAAAAATAAAAATCTTGACTATATGGTCCATAGTAAGGTTTTGAAAGCCGTAGATTGATAAGAAAATGGTATTTCCCTGCCACACAGAGGAGAGAGAACTTTCTGGACTGGAGGAAGGCCATTTGGAGGGATAGGAAGAAGAAAACAGAAAGTTCAGCCCTTAGAATGGGACCCTGTCCTTAACACTTGCCCATCTCATTCCTGGGGAAAACTCTTTTTTTTTTAATTTATTTTATTGAAGTATAGTTGATTTGCAATGTTTTAATTTCTTCTGCACAGCAAAGTGATTCAGTTATACAAACATATATTTTTTTTGTATTCTTTTCCATTATGGTTTATCTCAGGATTTTTAATATAGTTCCCCTGTGTCATACACCAGGATCTTGTCATTTATCCATTTTATATATAATAGTTTGCATCTGCTAATCCCAAAATCCTATTCCATTTTCCCCAACCTCACTTCCCCCATGGCAACCACAAGTCTGTTCTCTATGTGAGTCTGTTTCTGTTTTGTGAATAAGTTCTTCCATATCATTTTTCAGATTTCATGTATCAGTAATATCATATTGTATTTGTCTTTCTCTTTCTGACTTACTACACTTATTTTGATAATCTCTGTTGCTGCAAATGGAATTATTTCATTCTTTTTAATGGCCAAGTAGTATTCCATTGTATATAGAGACCACTTCTTCTTTATGCATTCATCTGTAAATGGACATTTAGTTTGTTTTGATGTCTTGGCTATTGTGAAAATAGCCAAGTCCCTATTGCTGTGAACATAGGGACTCACTTATCTCTTTGATTTATCAATTTGTCCAGATATATGCCCATGAGTGGGATTGCTGGATCACATAGCAACCCTATTTTTAGTTTTTTGAGGAATCTTCATATTGTTTTCCATAAGCGGCTTATTTTATTTATATTTATTTATTTTTATTTTAGTTTTAGTTTTTTGAGGGATGTTTTCCATAAGTGGCTCATCTTATTTATATTTATTTTTATTTATTTATTTATTTATGCACCTATTTATATTCCCAGGGAAAAATTTATTGGAGTATAAATTTAAAATATTATTGTTAATACACAATAAGAGATTTGACGTCATCCCTGGCTGGAATTCTGCAATGAATTTTGTGAGATGCCTCACAAAGTATCCCAAGGCACCACTGTATAGCTACAGTAGAGGAGAAATGGTGTCAAGGCAGAGCTAGGCAAAGAGAAGAACTGAGATGGTCTTACAATACAAACAGCCTTCAGCATCTGCCCATGCGGAACGCACAGATACACAGGACCTGATTATACTGCCGTTGTACGTAAGGGACTCGTGCATCCAAGTATTTTGGTACCCACCGAGGGTCCTGGAACCAATCCCTCAGGAATACTGATAGCTCTATATGGAGACCTAAAAACGGGGCATAGGAGATAATTGGAGTTGAGAACTATTGTGCCATCTAGAGGCAGCCCTATTATATGCAGTAAGTGAGGCAGAAAGTCCAGAGCAGAAATCAGAGAGGTTATGGCTTTGAATCTCAGGAAGAGCTCTGTGACTAGGAACTGAGATGCGGCCAGGGGTGAGTTCAGGAATATGTGAGGTGAAACTTAAAGCTCATATACTTTGGTGTGTTCTTTAAGAAAATGATATAAGCTTACAAATAAAAAAAAAATTTTGGCCACACCTGTGTCCTGTGTAAGTTCCTAAACCAAGGATCCTACCACACCACAACAGCAACCCAAGCTGCTGCAGTGACAATGCCAGGTCCTCAACCTGCTCACCACAGGAGAGCCCCCCCCAAAAAAAACTGTAATTAAAACAAATAATTAAATTGAAAAATCATAAAAGGTACAAAATTCTAAAAGCTAAAAAATACAAATATATCAAAAACCAGAAAAATAATTTTTATTAGTCAGCTTCCTGCCATACCTCTATAATACTGTCCTAAATTTTAGGCTGTATATTTTTCAAGTGCCTCATTAATCAGTAACACTTTTGTATTATCATTTTTATGGGAAAGAAGAAAAATATTTAATTTTTCCTCTAGCATAGGTGATCAGAATCTATTTATTTTTATGGATACTGTTGAAAAATTACTTTCCATCCTACAAATTTATATTGGAATTGTAGAGTAAATTTTTAAGACTGTAAAATTTGTCCAAATTTCTATCAAATTTTTTTCTTATATGAGCTATAGATTTATAAGGAAAATATCATACAAGTAAGATGTGATCTAATATTTTAGGATACATAAAATATATGATTTCATATATAGACATACTCATAGCTATAGTATTGCTAAAAACTTGCACTTTCAAAAGCAAGAATTCTGATAAATTCTATTTCAAACAATTGCCATCAGGAATTATAGTCTATGAATTGTTGCATTTTGCATTGTATAATCAAAATATGATAGAAAATAATTATTTTGTTAAATATTGATAAAAATCAAATTCCTCATTTACAAAAACATGCATCTTAGAGATGAGAAAATTTTTCTATAGACTAGTTTCTGGCTCCAGCATTTAAACTCATTTCTCTCCCATATATATTCTGATGCATCGTGTATAACATTCATTTACTCTCTCTTTCTCTCCCTTTTTCTCTTCCTTCAACATTCTTCACATTTTGCATCATACAAAAAGGCAAGCTTACTTGCTTGATTGGCATTACCATTAGACATTGAAGACATAAATAAATTGCTCCAGCTCAACTGCAAACATATATTCAGGTGCTTAATGGTCATTTTTCTTTTGTTTCACAACATACTACACTCAAAATTGAACTTTACATCAGTACCAAATCTGCTTTTCCTCTCCTCCTTCTCTGTGAAATAATGATATTCCCACCTGTCCATTCTCGCCTGCTAGAGTTTTGGAATTGTGTATCAGCCTTTCTCCTTTCCTCCCTATTTCTAATTTTGTCTTAATTACTTCAACTGTACATTGTTACTTCTTCTCCAACTGATTATTTTGCTGTAACTGATTGGGATGATGGTGAAGGTAGTGTGGTCGGTAGAGGGTGAGAAATAAGCATGCTTGGAGAAGCACTGCATTGGGGAAACCAATGGCAGATTGAAAATGTCCCAGAGAGTTGGAAATATAGTTATGGAACTTGAGAAAGAGAGGTTGTGAGTCAACTACATAGAACCGATAGATTTAAATCATGGCTTGTGAGAGAGTAGAGCAAAGGAAATGGATCAAACTCCATTCACCTTTTAAAAATATGATTCTATGACAACATTCAGTATAATGAAATAATATCTCAAAATGTCCAAGATATTCCCAGCTTGGGCATCTTTGAAAAGAAATGAAAAAGCTTTGCATGCCTACCTTGTTTTAGCTACCCAGTGGGTTGAGTAATCAGCAAAGCACATCCAGAAATACATAAGGCTCACAAGACAGTTACAGCACAGAAGGTACATTTTAATTTTAAATGGAGCCTAGGGAAATAGGGGAAAAGGTCTCAAACATTTGTACATCTCTCTATGCCTATGTTCTTCCACCATGAAGGAAGGTTATCTGAAAATGTGGTCTCGAAAGCCCCTTTCAGGTCTTACTTCTCATCATTCCATGCAATGACCAAAAGTCATGACCAAAGTTCTTTTTAATCTGACAACAAATTGACAAGACAAAAAGGAATATTCCCTTTTGACTTTTACTTCAAAAGCCACTGCTTCCCTTAAAAAGCTTGTTTCATCTTACCACAAAAAATAAAATAATCCAAACCATTATTCTTATGTGAATTCAGTTCCATTTACTGGTACCCACCTTGTGCTGGGTTCTGCGTTGAATGGATGGTTCAATTATATTTTTTAACTTTTCTGTTCATGTTCTCTTCCATTTTATATTTGTTTTGAGTGATTATATGCACAACATCATCACCAAAATCATAGGTGAAATCTTACATCTATTGCACTAATTGTAGAAAATAATAATTCTACTGATCATCTACACCCTATAGCATATACTTGAACTTCTTCAAAAAGCAATTTTCTAATATTGCCATTGGTGGAATTGTTTTATTATATTTGAAGTTTTCTCTTTTGTTCCTCCCATATTAAAGAAATAACTGGGGATACATCATTATTAGATGTTAGTGGTAATGCACACTTGATCCCTTTTTATATTCAAAACTTTCAGATCCAAAAATCAGATCTTAGAACTCTCATATTTGAAAGCTAAAGTATTTCTAAAATTTAAAAACCCAACCTTTAGCATAAAAAAAAAATTGGTTATCTGTGAAGCAAAAGTTTAAGGGATATGTTCTAATGATATTGTCCAGTAATTTGGTCTAGAGAGACATAAATCTATATTTCAGGAAACAAAAATCAAGTCACAAACAAGAAATCTCTTCCAATTATAACGGTGTATATACATCAGAGGATCTACCACGGTAGTATTTTTGTATAACACATACATGTTTTTTATCACAGAGTACAGGAATCAAGGAAAAAAACATTATTTTTTCATATAAACTTCTCATGAGATAAATGTTATTCACGTCTAAAGTCACATTATCAGAAATTAAATAAAGCTGGAAATAAGCACTTCCAAAAAGCATAATGCCAAAAATGGTAAAGCAAAATCTCTTGGCCGTACTTCCTTTCCTCTGCATTGATGTGTGGCCCCGTTCTCCACCTCAGTTTCCCACTCTAACAGGAGGATTTTAAGGGCCTCACAAAAAATGCATGCAGTAAAATAAGAGAAATGAAGAAGAAAATAGACAAGTAGGAAGCCAAACGAGAATGAAATGATGAGATTCGTGGGAGACATAGTACAACTGAAATGTATTAGATTCCGGTGTCATTAGAATTCTATGCAATTTTTTTTTTTCGTCTTTTTGCCTTTTCTCGGGCCGCTCTCGCGGCATACGGAGGTTTCCAGGCTAGGGGTCGAATCGGAGCTGTAGCCGCCAGCCTACACCACAGCCACAGCAACGCGGGATCCGAGCCACGTCTGCGACCTACACCACAGCTCACGGCAACGCCGGGTCCTTAACGCACTAAGCAAGGCCAGGGATCGAACCCGCAACCTCATGGTTCCTAGTCAGATGCGTCAACCACTGCGCCACGACAGGAACTCCCTATGCAATTATTAAAAGAAGCCACACATTTTACTCAGATTTTCTTTTTCAAACACCAAATGTAAACATAAAAATACCATCAGATGTTCTTTTCACATTTTCTAATTATAAAGTCCCTCCATTTCTTCAAGAAAGCAGGTTTTTGTCCTTGTTCCATCTGAAAGATTTTTTTTTTCACCAATTGTCTTCAATGAGGTATGAAGTAGGAAGAAATTAAGACTATAGAGAACAAAAGGAAAAGAAGTAGGTGTGGATGAGGAGGGAGTACAGAGATGAAAGAGGCAATTGACCTTTGGAAGGAGATGCCTCTCTTTAATTTCCCTTAAACCTCTCTCTGTCTACTCTTTTGAGGCAAATTATCAAACAGTAGACACTTTCTTGTTTGCAGGGCTGAGGTCTGAGATGATTGCTCTCTTCTTTTGCTACTACAAACTCCTTGGAAAATTGGTGTTTGACCACTGAACACTTTGAAGTGAATGTAAATGAAACGTTTTAGAATATTGTATAGCAAAATGAGAAATCCCCTGTTCCCTCCTTTATTAAGCTAATAGAGAACAGAACAGAAAAGAACAAACTAATATGTGATCTCTTTCTGTTAATACCTAATGAGTGTGTATCCCTGGTTTTGGCTTTGGTTATTTTCAATCTCTATCGCTGTCACACACACACAAATTTGCCTGATATATCAGAACGAATGTATGATGAAGGAGAAATTCAGGTAGGTACTCACACAACCAATTTTTTCAACTAAACAATAACCTGAAAAGTAGGACATGCACCTTTATGTCATTGGATTAATCCAGTTAATCATGAGTATTCAGAGATGACACTCTAAAGAGGTTTTTCCCTCCCATTAAAAAATGTGAACTTCTCTAAGTGAGGGTAAGTGGACATAAAAGTCATGGCAGATGAGAAAAAGTATCTTTCCAAGCACAATGCTGAACATATAAAAGGGGCTCATTGAATCCTTACTGAGTTAGATATCTTCCGTCTCCACTGATAACAGAGAAGAAAAAAAAGAAGAGAAAAACTCCATTTGGTAAAAACATCAAAGGGCAGAAAACCAGCCCAAAAAGAGGCAAAAAATCTTCTGTACATCCCAGCTCCTCCAATTGTGAACTCCCAAAACAGGTGGCAGAGCCCTGTGAAGGGCCTGACTGGGGAATAAATTGACAAGCTGGATTCTAGAATATGTTCTTCCTTGTTTCAAGTATCCCTGGTCAGTTTTATTTCTGGCCCAAGATAGAGTCCTCACAATTCAAGATTTAACATACAGGAGTTCCCGTCATGGCTCAGTGGTTAACGAATCCGACTAGGAACCTTGAGGTTGCAGGTTCGATCCCTGACCTTGCTCAGTGGGTTAAAGATCCGGCATTGCTGAGAGCTGTGGTGTAGGTCGCAGCTGCGGCTCAGATCCCGCGCTGCTGTGGCTGTGGTGTAGACCGGCAGCTACAGCTCCGATTAGATCCCTAGCCTGGGAACCTCCATATGCCGTGGGAGCAGCCCAAGAAATGGCAAAAAGACAAAAAACAAAAAACAAACAAAAAAAAGATTTAACATATAAACAAAATAGAACAACAACAAAAGATTTGCAAAGCCCATCCCCTGGGTATACAAGAGTAGTTTACTAGGTATAGCGTCATTTACCACAAAGTGCTGAAAAACTCACTATTTTGGAAAGTTGTAACTATTGAGGAAATGACACGAAGAATGGGTCTGAAGATAAATAGGAATTATCCTATAACCACAAAAAAGAAAGGATATTTACAAACAAAAGTTTTATGTGGGTCACAGGAGAATAGGTGAGCTGCCAAGGAAATGGGGTTCGTATGCTTCTTCCCCAACACAGAATCTAGAAGCTCCATAAACTCACTCTAATGGTTCAAGTGTTGAAGAGGTTCTGAGAAGAATGCATTTTTTAAATTGCACTTTCTGTCATTGAAATCCATATAGCAAATAAGCTAGGCAACCATTTAGAACAAATTTTTAAAATTCATGCAAGGAAAGTTTCGATGGGATAACTAGGAAGGAAAAAATAGCTTGGTCCGCTACTTGGAGGAGAAGACCCAGTTCAGTGAGAATGGTCAGGAGAGCCCTGTAATCCAGGTGAGACACGCTGAGAAAATGTCATATAACCCTCCCAGTTCCTTTCGCCCACTCTGCCACTAAATTCATTGATGACACAGTAAGAGGTAATAAGCACAAAGATCCGGAAAAGGATTGTGTGTTGATACCCAGAAGGTCTAACCAGATAAAGTGAACAGAGAAGGTGATCTTTCACCTCCCCTCTTTGGCATCCTTGCTAACTCTGTCTGCTCTTATAACTGGGAGTGTGACCGATCATTCGCATAACTTTCCTAGAGCGGTGTTCACACCGCCACCTCGGAACAGAACAGAATGAAAAGCTCGTGTTTGCTGGACAGCAGGATCCTTTCTCTGATCAGACTATCCCTTCAGGTTAAAGTCTTTGGAGATACGCTAGAGGCAACTGGAATCCCCAAACCTTTAGTCTTGTATAATTAATCCTCTTTCACATATTTAGGAAACTCCTGAACCCTCTTTTTATATGTTGCTTTGATTCAAAGTGTGAGTAATTGGAATAAGAATGCTGGTTATCTTTAGAGGAAGGCTCTTTGGATACATTGAGAAAATTAAATACAATTGCTCCTGTAACATGCCAATTGAAATAGCTTTTATAGATAAAGTTTCAATTTTCCTTTTGTGATTAATGTAGGACCCTAACCTCATTTTGTTTCACAAACATCTCATTCTGGGGGAGGAAAGGATTACTTTTTTTACATCAATAAGTACCTAGTCCTAAGATGAGCCTGAGGAAAAGGTTAGAAGTATGATGAGTCATAAACTGACAATAAAGAACTTGATTATTTAACATAAAACATTCTACTAAAGATATATGAAATATAAGGTCTGCTGGCTGGGAAGGTGACTAATGCAATTGAGCATGTCTTTGCTTCACCAAGTCTATAATCTATGGTGTAGTTAGCAAGGTTTCAGGAGGGTTATTCTTTTCTGCTTTGGAGGGGAAATTTCTGCTCATAAACAGCATTAAAATTTTTTAAGCTTCTTGAGCACAAGGTCAGTTATTCTAACATCTTACAAGTCATATTTTTTAATTTGTTTTTGTACTTTCGAGGAACTTCTCCAAGTTATTTTTATGTTTGCCACAGAGTCCTCACTAAAATCAAATCCATTTATCTCCTCAAGTTCAATGGCTTTCTCTATCTTCTCTCTTTTACATCCTTTAAGGAAGTCAAACTTCTAAAGCAAGTCAAAAGTCCCCAATCTGAAAATGGGGAGCCTTTTTGGCAGTAAGGCAACTTTTGATGTTACAGCAGATGAGACTGGGTGTCAGAATTTTGAGCCTATCAGCCCTAAGGAAGTTTTTGAAAAAAATCTCTTTTTATAATCTCAGCTTCTTGCTGCTAAAAAAAAAAAAAGAAAAAAAAACTTTTAGGACAATAAATTGGCCCTTAACAAATATTACAGAGCCTGTACGATCACCCCCTCTAACCAACAGCTATCTAGTACTGAATGAGTTAGACTCTTAATTTCATGTGACTGAAAAGCAATTAACACAAGCTCAGCTTTAGGAAGAATTTCCTCCACGATGTAAATAAACATTTCAAGGTAGACCTGTCTTTAGGTATGAGTTTCTCTCTCATGCACTCAGATCTACCTACTCTTGGTTAAATCCATTTTCAGACAAGCTCTTCCAACAACTACATACCTTACATCCTCTCGAGTTAAATTATTTAAGAATAATACACTCTTTCCCCAGATCGTTGGCTCTAATTGAAACACGACACCAATGCTGAACACTCACGTTCTATCTTCATGCCTCGAACTAGCATTAAAGTGCATTGCAAAGCACATGGACTGAGAGTGGGAAAAAGAGGGCTCCTTAGAGTGAACTTGAGGTCCCGTTACTGACAGTAAATACATGTGGAATGTTAAATATATTTGACAGTTTGACAATATATTTGCAAGATATTCTTCTACCATCAGATATAATTTGTTAGTATGTCACCATACATGTTTATCTCTTCTACTTGGTAATTCTAATTTCTGCAGCTTTGAGGACTTATAACACACCTAAATACTTACCTCAAACAGAAAGAACACATGTTCATGCAAATACTTGTAAACGAATGTTCGTAACATCTACTTTGTACCATCTAAAAAGTGGATGCAAAGCAATCCCCATTAATAGATGAATGGATAAAATGTTATCGCATATTCATACAATGGAATACCACCTGGCAATAAAAAAGTGCCGTGTCCAGTGCTGCAGGGCAATGAGAATCCTGAAAGAGGGATGGCGCGGAATAACAAAACACACAAGACTCTTTTACATTTAGAGAGTGGGGGTCCAGGAGGCACTCTGTTTCCGGGAACAAAGGCACTGGGCTTTAGCCCACAGGACTTTTATTAAGGAAGCTGCCTTTGTAGATTAGTGAGCAGGACCAGGCAGAGGCAATGACAAAGCTACCTCTTAGTGAATAACAAAGGAAACTATTAGCACCGGTGCATCCCTCTAGGGCATAGTGCAGCTGCTCCTAGAATAGCATAGTTTATGCATAACTCCCTAATTTTGTCTTTGAAGGAGACCCTGTACTTTAGAACTCTGCATCAGCAGATACTCGCCTTCCGCAGAGTTCAGCTGTTCAGCGGTCTCCAACAAAAAAGAATGAATTATTGATATACGCAACAACATGAATAAATTTCAAAGAGTGAAAGAAGCTAGACCAAAAAAAAAAAAAAAAAGTACATACTGAATGGTTCTATTTACGTAAAATTCCAGAAAATGTAAACATCTATAAGACAGCAGATCCAGATCAGTGACTGCCTAGAGAGCAGGGAGAGAGGGGGTCAAGGTAGAGAGGGGCAAGATGGAATTAAAAAGCTGCACAAAGAAACTTTGGAGGGTTACCGATACGTCCATTATCTTGATCAAGAGTTGGCGGGTTTATCGCTATAAAGGAACAGATAATAAATATTTTAGACTTTACAAGCCACATAGTCTCCATGGCAACTACTCAACTCTGCCATTGCATCAACAGAACAGCCATAGATGAAAAGGAATTCAATGAGTGTGAGGGTGTGCCAAGAGAACTATTTATAAAAGCAAGTAGCAGTAGCAGTCAAACTTCACTCAGTATGATAATTTCGAGGTCCATCCATGTTGCTGCAAATAAGACAGTGAAAGACAAATACCATATGATATCACATGTATGTGGGATCTAAATAAAAGGAAACAAATGGACTTATTTGCAGAACAGAAACAGATTCACAAACTTTGGAAAACTTACGGTTACCAAAGGGAACTGGTGGGGGGGGGTTGGGATTGGCATATGCACACCGAGGTATATAGAATGATTGGCCAACCTGCTGTACAGCACAGAGAACCCCACCCAGGATTCCGTGATAATCTATGTGGCGAAAGAATCTGAAAGAGAACAGATGTGCGTACATGTATAACTGAATCAATTTGTTGTACAGCAGATATTATCACAACTTTGAAGATAAACTATACCTCAATAAAACTTTTCCTCAAAATGGGGTGGGGGGGAAGTTGGGAAAACCATGAGGAAAAAAAAAACAAGTAGCAGTGTAACTGAGTGTGCAGACTAATCCTGATCTTGATTATGGTGATGGTTTCAAAAGTGTGTACATATAGCAAAATTTCTCAAATTGTACATTTGAATGATATGCCTCCGTAAAGTTATTAAATAATAAAACCCAAAACCACCTTAGTTTCCCCATCACAGACTGGATCAAGTTTAATCTACTCACCATGCTACATAATCCCCTCTATGTGCTGGTCCTCCTCTGTCAGACCTATTGTTGCTCCTGGTGGGATTTTACTCTCGCAGGGCCAAATACGCATCCTACCATCTCAACTCTGTGCCTTTGTCTGGACTTTCTTTCAGTCTTCAATGATCTACTCCTACCAACTGTGCATCTCCACGCCCAAGACACCTTCCTTCGTTCGTCATCTTACCTTTACTACTCTCTGTCTCCTCTCTGTGCTCCCATAACGGCTCGTATATTTGTGAGTGAGGACATGCATATGCAAATACACAATCACATATGTACACTCTCACACAATTACATTGCTCCATAATTTTAACTCTATATCTTTAAATTTTCTCTTACGCATATAGAAATAAAAAGCATTATTACCCCACATTTGAATACTTGACTGAGTGCTCCCTGTGTCTAGTATACCTATCACACAGTGCCTGGCATGACAGCTACTATTATCATCATTTTATAAATAATATAACCGATAGGGAAGAAAATTATATACTTAGCCCATAGGTACATGGTTATACATGATCAATCTAGAGCTAGAAAATAGTTCCTCAATGTCTAATCTCAAATGCTTTCCACTAATCCTTATGCTTGTTTTTGCTTTGGTTTCAGCAAGGGGGTTGTTTTGTTGGTTTTTAGTTTGTGTTTTGTTGTTTTGTTTTGTTTGAAAGCTTCACTGTATTTCACACTTTTTTTTTTTTGGACTGTTCTGCTGCTCTTCTTCCGTCTCCTAGATACACCAAAATGAAGACTGCCACCAACATCTATATTTTCAACCTTGCTCTGGCGGATGCCTTAGCAACCAGTACCCTACCCTTCCAGAGTGTCAATTACCTAATGGGAACATGGCCGTTTGGAACCATCCTCTGCAAGATCGTGATCTCCATAGATTACTACAACATGTTCACCAGCATATTCACCCTCTGTACCATGAGCGTGGATCGCTACATCGCCGTCTGCCATCCCGTCAAGGCCCTGGACTTCCGCACTCCCCGCAATGCCAAAATCATCAACGTCTGCAACTGGATCCTCTCTTCAGCCATTGGTCTGCCTGTGATGTTCATGGCAACAACAAAGTACCGGAATGGTGAGGGATGCAGCACCTGAGGGATGGTGACTCCATAGACAGATATATTGATGAAGTCCTGAGCCAAGTAGAATTGATGGAGTGGTCCAAAGCCATAGTCAGACTGTAATATTAATGATTCTTCCTAGCAAAATACTTTTGAATATTTTGAGATAAAAATTTCTCAATTTACTTAAATTTCAAATTTTTCTAGGAACTATTTTAAAGAGAAAATAATCCGTAATCTAATAGTTCCTAATTTCTTTGCACTTACTTCATCAAAATGATGGGAAAATAGGAGTTCCCGCTGCGGCTCAATGAATTAAGAATCTAACTGCAAGGGCTTGGGTCCCTGAGGAGGTGCGGCTTCGATCCCTGTCCCCCGTGCAGTGGCTTAAAAGATTCCTGGCATTCAATCCCTGGCCCAGGAACTTCCATACACCATATATGCAACCATTAAAAAAAGGGGGGAGGTTGGGAAAATAAGAACATAGCTCTTTTGAAAGTAATTAAATTTTAAACCCAAAGAGGATTAAGTGGAAGCTTGTTTTAAAATCTCAGGTGGCTGCTTACATGACAAATTTATCTTTTTAAGATTTTATATCAGAATGATGAACCAACCGTCAAAAAGTGGAATCCATCAGCTGGAAATTCCTATAGAGTTTGGACAGTGATTATAGACTTTGGACAGAGCTGAGTCTCCTCCACAACGTCTTTAAATCTCCCCTTCCTTGCTTATGTAGGAATAACCACAGGTTAGCTCAGGTCAAGGCTGTAAATAAGAGAGCAAAATGGCAATGTTAATACCTAATAACATAATTAAATGTTGCTTGCTAACTCTTGCTTATAATTCTTTTCTACTAGGTTCCATAGATTGTACACTAACATTTTCTCACCCAACCTGGTACTGGGAAAACCTGCTGAAAATCTGTGTTTTCATCTTTGCCTTCATCATGCCTGTCCTCATCATTACAGTGTGTTACGGGCTGATGATCTTACGCCTCAAGAGTGTTCGCATGCTCTCTGGCTCCAAAGAAAAGGATAGAAACCTGCGAAGAATCACCAGGATGGTGCTGGTGGTTGTGGCTGTGTTCATTGTCTGCTGGACTCCCATTCACATTTACGTCATCATTAAAGCCTTGATTACAATCCCAGAAACTACTTTCCAGACTGTGTCCTGGCACTTCTGCATTGCTCTAGGTTATACAAACAGCTGCCTGAACCCAGTCCTTTATGCATTTCTGGATGAAAACTTCAAACGATGCTTCAGAGAGTTCTGTATCCCAACCTCCTCCACCATTGAGCAGCAAAACTCCGCTCGAATCCGTCAAAACACCAGAGACCACCCCTCTACAGCCAACACGGTGGACAGGACCAACCATCAGGTACACAGCTTCTAGAATTGGGTATACTTACTGGGGGAGACATAACAATTATGGAGCTTTTTAAAATCCAAGATTTTAATCCATTAGAAGTGGCTCAGTAGGAGTTCCCGTCGTGGCACAGTGGTTAACGAATCCGACTAGGAACCATGGGGTTGAGGGTTCGGTCCCTGCCCTTGCTCAGTGGGTTAACGATCCGGCGTTGCCGTGAGCTGTGGTGTAGGTTGCAGACGCGGCTCGGATCCCGCATTGCTGTGGCTCTGGCGTAGGCTGGGGGCTACAGCTCCTATTCAACCCCTAGCCTGGGAACCTCCATATGCCGCGGGAGCGGCCCAAGAAGTAGCAACAACAACAACAACAAAGACAAAAAGACAAAAAAAAAAAAAAAAGAAGTGGCTCAGTAACCAGGGGATTAAAGTCAGTATAAGGACGGAAAGAGGCAGAGAGCAAATTATAATCATTGTGACAGAGAGGCACTTCATTGTATAAACTGAGCTGTACATATTTGGTACATATTCATTTGATATAGAGACATACCAATTAGAAATCCATAAGTCTGGGAGTTCCCATCGTGGCTCAGTGGTAACTAACCCGACTAGTATCCATGACGATGCAGATTCGATCCCAGGCCTTGCTCAGGGGATTAAGGATCTGGTGTTGCTGTGAGCTATGGTGTAGATCGCAGACACAGCTCAGATCTGATGTTTCTGTGGCTGTGGTGCAGGCTGGCAGCTGCAGCTCCAATTGACCCCTAGCCTGAGAACTTCCTTATGCCACAGGTGCAGCCATAAAAAGACTAAATTTTTAAAATTTTTTAAAGAAATCCATAAATCTGCTAAAAATCTGTATCTTAACAGCCTTTTCTTCTATGCAAAAATAATGACCTCAGATAACTGAAAAGGACCCTAATCTAGAATTCTTCCCATTTGCCCCAGTGTGAGAGAGTGCATGCATATCACTCCCAAAGTCACTGTCACTTCTCAAAAGCCAGTCCTGCTCTGCTTCTGCAGTGACAGAGAAAGCGACAGCACTTTGCCCACTGCAGTGATGGGTACAAGATGTTCCTAGCAACTCAGTGTCACAGCAAAAGAGAAAAGGAAATAAAATGACTGGCCCTTAACTTTGTTAAGTCATTGATTTATAAACTTTTTAGATCTGAACACCAACCATATGATGTAATTGTTAGAACTAAATCAGATTTATAATAGACATTGTATCAGTTGAGGTTAATATCATGAGCAGTGATTATCTGTTGGAAGATAATTCCTACGAGCAGAAGTGTAAAGATGGGAGACTGCCAAGATTTACACACAACAGTACAATTACATGAGAAATCAAAAAAAGAGGAGAGAGAAAAATCTGTCTCTAAGTTAATATTGCCTTGTTAAGCCACTGGTTTGGAAAATTTAGAGTCTGACCTGTAATGTAAATCAGTCACTTCATTATTAATATGAATTCAAGTAAGTAATTTTCCAAATAAGAGTGCCAGCATTTCCAAATCACTGCCTGTGTAATTTTATAACACAGAATTCAAATTTAAACTCCCCGTGAAAGTAAATCCTCATGTCAGAACCTTAGATAAAGTTTCTAAGATCAGGGAACAGAACTCTGGGGACAGATGGCTCCCTAGAAATGACCAGAAAGTCAAACTGAGGAGCCAGAGGACCCTTAGGGTTCAGCTGCTTCCTCTTTGCTTTCTCTTCATCACACTCCACCCTGCTATGTCCTGTCACCCCCCCCCACTACCGTCACCAGACCCAACCCAGGCTCACCCCTTGTAATTGACCACAGGACTAATGTAATAGGGCCCAGAAGGATCTGCCATGGGGGACATCCATCTTCATTCCCTTGATATTGAATAATGCTGAAATGAACCCAGGAACTGGAAAGCCCTAGGGAGTATGAAGTAATGATGGCAGACCTACTTCCTCCAAAGGGAAATTATTAACGTATTATATCTCACTTCCAATTCCATTTCAGAAATGAAAGCCATAAAGAAATGTTTTTCTACTCTGCTCCTTCTTTTTTTTTTTTTCATATCAAGACCTCTAAACCTACTCCTTTGACTAAGCAGCTCTCCTTCTCAATGGCTATGGAAACCTTGTCAATAACTTAAACAGGGTAGGAATTTAAACAGACTTTTCTCTGACTTGAGGATAATGCAGTAAAGAATGCAACGTAAAATTTCTAGTCCTAAACTAAGGTTATCATAAGGTTTTACATTGGAGCAATATATTTCTTTGGAGCAAAATGATGGCCATTTTAAAGGATTGGTTCTTTCTCCTAAAGCACCTAATTATACCTCCCTCCTTTCAGGCACCTTAGAGTGTGGGTCTTGGTATTGTACCCTGGACCACTGCTGAGTCTCTTGTCACATCTGATTCTCTCAGTATCCTTCACTTGCCTTGCTCTCCTGGAAATACAGTCCCAGCCTGACTGGTGGAGCGTTTTCCCTGAACTCAGCCTGCCTGTCCTTCAGTTGCCCCAACACTGCCCTTGACTGCCCTCCAAATCCAGCATTTTCACATTAGTATGGTCCTTGCACAGCCAGGGAGAGGAGAAAGGAAGTAATTGGGGAAGCTCTGTTCTAAGTAACTAAAGGGTTTGTTTTAAAAATACATCCGATTAGGGCTTATCTTCAATGCTGCCTCTATGAAGCAGGATCAGTGTCAGATAACAGCAGAAACACATTAGCCCTGGAATTGGCTGCTTTCCCAAAATGCCCAGCTGGGAGAGCTGGACAGAGAAGAACAGCTGCCAGGAAAAGAGGAAAAGACACCCTGACATATTTGAAAATTAAGATAAATAACTCAAAGATCCCTTCACTCATCTCCACCGATGTGTCATCGTTAGCATCAGTTACACCCAGACATCTAGAACATTTCAGAAACCTTCTATATGTCTAGAGGACGTAGCTGAGTAGTTGTACAAATTCAGTATCTGACAAAGAGGCTTTGATTTATTTTTATTTTTATTTTTGAAGTCATGAGCCATCATGTTAGGAAACAAAGCCAAGCAGATTTACATTAACTTTCTAACTGCTTTCTAACTGTTTGAAGTCTGTGCTGTTGTAAATGTTTATGTCCTGCCTACATAGTTTTGTTTTCTCCAAGAAATATGTTGTACTATATATGTCACATCTCAAGCACATTAGTCGACTTCATAGTCTGCAGATCAGAGATCCAATACCAAACCTTCCCAGGGTGTCTGCATTCTGACAACTCTACATATAACGCAAAGTCAAGTGGAGAGTTGGCAGTTACCAAGGTAATTTGATAAGCCATTGGAAAATTCTGTGCCCAGAATAAACCTTGAGTCATACTCACACAGTCAAGAGCTACTCAGACAGTATTTGCTGCATAACAAATCTGTCCAAAATGTAGAGCCTTAAGGCAATCATTGATTCAATTCACAAGCCTATAGATCAGTAATCTGGGCTGGGCTGGGCTGGGCTAGGCAGTTCTTCCCATATTAGCTGGGCACACTCTGTGGTCAGCAGCAGCTGTTCCATTAGCAGTCAGCCAACTGATCTAGAATGGCCATAGCAAGAATGGCTAGCTCCACATGGGTCATCATTTTCCACCATCTGTGTTATCCCAGGCTTGTTGTCATGGTGATCACAGTTTCCAGATTTAAGGGTGGGAAATCAGACTCCACTTATGGATAGTAGGAGCTACGGTCCCTTTGCAAAGGGTGTGGATGTGGGGAGGGGAGTCCCTGTGGCCACTTGTACTAACCATCTACAGGAGGCACAGGCTATGTGGGACAGGCAAGCCACAGCTTCCTGAGAGCACAAGGCAAACTGCCTTTCTCTTTCTGACACCTCCAGTATCTAGCACAGGGTCTGGCACATTCGAAGTACTCCAAAAAGGAATTCCCACTGTAGCTCAGCGAGTGAAGAACCAACAGTGTCCATGAGGATGTGGGTCTGGTCCCTGGCCTCACTGAGTGGGTTAAGGATCTGGCAATGCTGTAGCTGTGGTGTAGGCCAGCAGCTACAGCTCCAATTTGACCCCTTGCCTGGGAATTTCCATATGCCGCAGGTGCGGCCCTAGAAAGAAAGAAAATAAATAAATAAATGTACTCCAAAAATATGTATTGAATAAATGAATGATCAGTGAGCTCTTGATATTTCAGGGGATATGGGGGTGGTAGGAACAACCCCTTTCTTGATGGACAAGCTAAAGGATTGTGTAACACTGACATTATTCCAGGCCCACCATTCAGTAAGAGGAAATACTCAAAGGAGAGAGTCTTCATTTGTTTTTCTCCTCCAGCCTTTAGTCCTCTGATCATAAGTTACACTTTTCAAAATTTTTCTACAATGTTGTAAGTCAACTATACTCCAATCAAATTATCTTTTTAAAAAAATCATATGACAAATTTTTTTTTCCTTACGTTTGGGCTTGTCTTCTATTTTAAGTGCCATTCATGTGGAGGTCAAGAACCCGACTCAGTGCCCAAAAGAGGTCGTGCCAAGGCTCAGTATGGAAAAACTACCAAAAGATGGTCTCCTGTACTTTGTGCATTCTGGGGCCTAGCCCACTGTCCCAGCTGTAGTGCTCCAAGCCTGATGTATGTTCAGCTTGTTGTCTTTATGTTTTCTAGATCTTTGGTAGGGAGACTTAACATTCATTTCCCATCTGCTCTCAATGCAATTTCATTTCTTTGTACCTATACCTCCTTGTTGATGTCCTCAGTGGACTCCGCTGGGCTTCGAAACACTTCCTGACTTTGCTCAAATCAGGCCAGGTCCAGCTCAGATCTGAGATCCTGGCCACTACTGACCTACCTTCCTTGCTTAGTTTCCACCACAACCACAGTCGATAAGACGTTGTTTTGTTTTCACACTTAGATTATTTTGTGAATGTTTAACATTATATGGGAAAAGAAAATTATTGTGTCAGTTGGATTATTATTTGAAGACTTTGGTAATGGTCTCTAACACTTGTATGACAGCATGCAGATTAAAATGTGCTTTTATATGTATTATCGCATTTCCTATTATAACCCTATTGGGTAAATATGAAAAAATAAATGTTCAAGGAGTTTGAATGATTATACAAGATCAAAGCGCCAGTAAGAGACTGGACCCAAACATCTGAACGTCTAATATGAATCCAAAGCTTTTTTCTGCTATCCCACAAAATCAGTAAGTCTTATAGAACAAAATCATATAACATTGATAAAGCTAACACTATGGTACCTCCCGCTAACTTCAGATCAGTATGATAAGCCCATTCCTAGACCCTCAGGTTACTATTTTTAAAGCAGTTTCTTGACACTTTAAACAAAGTAGCAGGTCGAGAAATGAGGAAATGCTTTGTATTTGTATTAACTACAAAACTAAAAGCAGAAGACTAAGTTTTCAAATCAACCACATCAGTATCAAAAATTGGCTCAGTTTTTTTCCAAGACATCTGTGGAGAGCCAGTTTGAGAAGGAAATGCATTTCTATTCCATGACAAAAGCCCCAAATGCAAATAGCTCACAAAATTACTGTGCTTGACCACATGAATGCATATTTTGTGAATGAGGCCGAAGTGACTATTCTTTCAATTCTATGGCTTAAAAAGAAAACAGTTTCCGTTATGAGAGAGAGAGATAGCATACACACGTGTGATATGGGTAGGCCTCTATTCATATGTGGTACTAGAGTATATTTAAGAGTAATACTTTTCATAAATAGCAGAAAGACTTGGTATGCTTCTTTAAACTGGCTATAATCTGGGTGGGGAAAATATTGCTTATTTGGAAATATGTTTGTTTTCACAAAATATTTGGCTTTAAGACTATTAGCAAAGTTTCCTTGTGGCACAGTGGGTTAAGGATCTGGCATTGTCACTACAGCAGCTCAGGTTGCTGCTGGGGCACAGGCTCAACCCCTGGCCTGATAACCTCCTCATGCCTCAGGCCAACAAAAAGAACTATTAGTAATAACAGTGATTGATCAGTTTTGTATCCAGCATATCTTCCTTAATCTATGAGGGGTGGATTATCATCTCTACAGTCGAGGAAATCAGTATTTAAAGAATTAACTTGCCCAAGGTCATAGTTAAAAAGTAGTGGCTGAGGAATAAATCCAGTTGAATTTGATATTGCAACCTAGGCTTTTAATTAATGTGCCATACTGTCTTCCAGTCCTGTTTTCACTTCACTCAGTGATGGTTCTTAGAAAAAAATTTTAGCATTTATATTCTGTCAGTTTGAAGGCCATGAGGTCTTTATGTAGGCTTATTTACATGTATTCATAGTGTATTTGTATATCTGTGTGTAACAGTAAATATTCAAATATATTAAGAATATCATGGAAAATTAGAACTTCACTAATGGGGAACATGGTTATCATTATATGAGCTCAAATTATTTGACTTAAATCTTTGGCCATCAGTAAAGTCATGTTGACTCTCACTGAATGATACCATTTGCTTTTACACAAGTTAAATTTTTTTATCAGTGACAGAGAAGTTTATTTAGTATTTTCATAAACTGACCTGTAGGATCAGGTGCAATCACATTTATCCTATTAGAGAAGGCAGCTTGGCCAGGGCTTGGGGGTGGGGTGCCGGAGGGACCAGGATAGGGAGTCAGGTGAATGTTCTGTCACACTCTGTCTAACCAACATGTGATGAAGAAAGTCCCTTTATCTTACAAAAACTTGGTTTTTTTCAGCCGTCACATTAATAGGTTGAACCCGAAGATTAGTCTGTATAACAGAACTGCAGGTGAATACTAATGTATGAATTAGCTAGACTTCTTCCTGACCGAATACTCTGAACTGGGTTTTAAAGGTTGGAGTAACCAAAGCAATTTACTGCCGCATTTTCTTGTTGTTCCAATTAATGTAACGAACTGCTAAAATAAAGCAACATGCTTTTCTCCAAAATGCTAACTCAAAATGATATGTCATGAATTTAACCTTAAGCAGTAAATTGCCATTTATAATCATTTATCATGAAAAAGTTCTCACGCTAACGTTTAGTGTTTTGGAACAAGTCAATATTTTCTATCTTACAGAGCTTATAATTACGAGACATGGGTACTCTTTTAATCTTCTCAGCACGTGTATTCTTCCATGTTTATGAATTTGAAATACAGTTTTCAAGTATTTTTTTTTGCTTTTGCATTTTTTTCTCACATCAAACAACATCATTGGAAAGAAGACGACCTATCATAAAATAGTCACTAGCTTTTGAATATCATTCTGATTGTGATCATCTTTTGGTCAGCTGCAGTGAGTATTTACAAATTGCTACAATTTTGCAAAAATTATAAATTATTTTGGGGGTGACCTTGTGAGAACTATAAATTTCTAAAATAAAATATGCCAATTTTTCTTCGCTAATTATTATTTCTAAATATTTAAATATTATTGATAATTATTGATCTCCTTTCTAATTATTAATTAATTTATTACTATTATTTAATGAAGAATCAGAGCTTCAGCTTTTGTCGCCTTCTGCCTTTACGTTCAAGAATTTCATTCTTATATGGTAGAGTTCCTAGATTTGAAATGAATAGGAACTTTCCATGATGAAAAGAAATAGTAGGGAGTTCCCGTCTTGGTGCAGTGGTTAATGAATCCGACTAGGAACCATGAGGTTACGGGTTCGATCCCTGGCCTTGCTCAGTGGGTTAAGGATCCAGCGTTGCTGTGATGTAGGTTGCAGAAGTGGCTTGGATCTGGCATTGCTGTGGCTCTGGAGTAGGCTGGTGGCTATAGCTCCGATTAGACCCCTAGCCTGGGAACCTCCATATGCTGCGGGAAAAGGCAAAAAGACAAAAAAAAAAAAAAAGAAAGAAAAAGAAAATAAATATTAGAGCCATATTTTCTATGACTTCTACTTTTACTGCAATAAAATTCCATATATATATATGTATACATATAGATAAATAAGGGGAGGCTAGAAACAGGACTCATTTTGAATGCTAAATAATTGTAATAGTACTTTTTTTTTTTTGGCTTTTTTAGGGCTAGACCTGCAGCATAGGGAAGTTCCTAGGCTAGGGGTAGACTCAGAGCTACAGCTGCTGGCCTAAGCCACAGCCACAGCCACAGCAACACAAGATCTGAGCCACATCTGCAACCTACATCACAGCTCATGGCAATGCCAGGTCCTTAACCCACGGAGCAAGGCCAGGGATCGAACCCTCGTCCTCATGGATAGTAGTCAGGTTCCTTTCCACTGAGCCACAATGGGAACTCCATATAATAGTACTTTTTCAAAGCATGAATAGTTTTCCTAATGCTTGTCCAAAAAATTTTAATGCCAGCTTTCAAGACCTT
This sequence comes from Phacochoerus africanus, assembly GCF_016906955.1. Classification (NCBI taxonomy): domain Eukaryota; kingdom Metazoa; phylum Chordata; class Mammalia; order Artiodactyla; family Suidae; genus Phacochoerus; species Phacochoerus africanus. Next base: position 12,658,047 of record NC_062545.1, on the reverse strand, counting down.
ATGTGAGTTTGGTCATCCTCATTGCCAGGATGTATGCTGAAGGAATGAAGAGTAACCCTACCTGGGTAAGAGATAAGGAGAATTTAATTTAGTGCTTGTCGCTTCACTGTGAATGAAAGGAATGAACCACTTCTTCATTCTATAAAAGGTACCCTGTTAGGAACACATGCAAATAATTAGCCCGATAAATTAGCTCCAAGTAATTACAAATATCCAATAAATATAAGCTGGAAGTTTCATTATAATTTAAAGTACTAGCCCTCTCGGTCCAAAAATGAGTATGTAGAAAAATAATTCATGTTATTTATCTCTATGGAGTGTAGTATTTATTAGGAAGGCTATTCTGTTTTCCATATAAACACCAGAAAGTCTAGGGATACTGGAAATCTACAAAGTCTATCAAGCCCTAGTTGTTTCCTTTTTTTCTACATACATTAATAAATCTTCATAAAGGTTAAGAAAAAATATTTCTTATATATTACATATATGATCGAAGTCCCCATATGATATGTCTAAGTCCCTTAAAGTACAAGAAATGAATATTTTTTTCTTGTGATAAAATAGGTTCTTCTAAGACTTCTGATATTAAGCCAAAAAGTAAAGTATATGGAAATTTACATTAATAAATGAATATCTTAGGCCAATTTAAAAGAAGCTGACATTGAGAAAATGCAGTGAATGGTGGATGTGAAATGGAATATGGTAACTATGTGTTTGACAATGCAATCACCTATTTAACTCATTCCGTGATTTACCAACTTAAAAAGAATATCTCACTCTTGCTGGTCTTTCTTCTTCTTCACTAGGTCAGCTAACATGTCCATCAACTTTTTAAAAATACTGTCTTTGAGCTGCTCTTTGGAAATAAATGAGATGTATGTCACTCACAGAACCCTAAAATGCTGCAGAGAGAGGCTTGCAGAATGGCTGACATGCACTTTAACAACTGAAAATTTTTCTAGCTATTTCAGAAATTCAGTGGAATAAATAGCCTTTCAAATGACTACACTATGAGTAAATATTAACATCTAAGTCCCAACAATGGAATTGGATTTATCAAGTGGATGCAAAATGTTCACAGATTTTAAGATATTGGAACTGAGAAAGAATATAGATTATCTAACCCAAACTTTCCAATGGGGAAATTGTGGGCCAGAAATACATATTTTTATTGCATGCCTTTTTTTCTAAATATAAAATATATAATTGTGAGAGTCTTTTCAAATATGCAGTTTCCAAAAATTGTGACTAAGAAAAAAGATAGATAATTCTATTTTATATAAATTCTAGTATATGTAAAGTTAAGCTATCAACAGGTAAGGGGAAACTCTATAACTAGATAAGAATAACAGATATATTACAAAATCTTTAAAATTTGGATGGCTCATACATTTAGTTGGATCCTACCAATGACCAGCTGAATGTCCTTGGGCAAGTTTCTGAAACTCTCTGTATTTCAATTTCTTTGTATGTAAGAATGGTTACAATTATAATGGCTAATACTGAGTTTTGATGTGAATGTCATGTATAATTGTCTATGCAAAATACACAGAACGGTGCCAGCCAACTGGCTAATATTGCTGGTCTAAGCTACTCAATGAAGTTGTACTGTTTTCATTTCCTTTCTCTTTCCCCCAAGAAGCTGACTTACAGCTCTTACCACAAAAATTTTAAAGGAACGAACTAATGCTGCTAAAAGGGATCATAAATTTGGTCTATCCCTGGCCTTGCAACGTATATCCCTCCCCAAAAGAGAATTACCTGGCCCAAGCTGTCACTAGTGCCAAGGTTGAGAAGCCTTGGGATCAGAACAAATGACTCTCTCATAAATTACCTCATTTTTACAAGTTCTATCCAGTTCTTACAGAACACTGCTACAGTGTTCGTGAAGAAATAGCTCTTTAGACAATTGTTCATAAACATTCTATAACTTTTATCTGTCATAGGGATAATATTGTGAATTAGCATTTGAAAAGTTTTGAAAAGCCCTGCTATGTGTGCATATGTGTGTGTGCTTGTGCTGCATTTAGTTCTATATATGTACTTGCATTTTGTTTTTTAAGCTAAAGTTCTCAAACTTATCTGAGCACATGCTCAGTTTTTCAAGACCTCACAAAATGAAGTTTTCGCTACACATTTCAAAAAGTTCACGGGAGATTACTGGTCCCAGTTAGGCACAAATCTATCCCAAATTCGATGTTTTCCAAGAATAAGTGGAAATGTCCCATAATTCCAAGTATTAACCAAGGTTCTAAAATTGATTATTGATCTTTTATTCTCACTCATTCAAAATATGTGGTCTAAATACAAAGGAGATATTAAAACTTCCTTTTTTAGGTTTTCACTTTTATTTTGCTTTGTTTTGAAGTTTCTCGCTTTCTGGTTGCAATCTTAAAGGGAGAAAAAGTCTGTGTAGCCTTGGGATGTGTTTTCACTGACTTAAACTACATATTGCTAAGAATAAGCCTTATTATTGACACATTCTTTTGTTGTAAATGAAACATCTTTGAAAAAACAGGTTTCTTTTTAAAGTGATGTATATTCAACTGTAGGAAACATGCCACAGTTTTAATAATTACAATCTTCCTTGTGAAAGAATGCATGATTAGAAGCCAAGGGTCCTGGGTTCTAGGGGCAGGCTGCTGATAACCAGCTATGTGAGCTTGGCATGCCATGCTACTGACTACTTAAGGGACCTCTTCACAAGCAGGATTTTCCCAACTCCTTTTTTTTTTTCTCCCAAGTGACTTTAAAAAAAAAAATTTTTAGGGTTCCTATTGTGGCTCAATGGTAATGAATGCACGTAGTGTCCATGAGGACGAATGTTCAGTCCCTGACCTAGTTCTATGGGTTATGGATCCAGCATTGCTGTGAGCTGCAGTGTAGGTCACAGACGCAGCTCAGATCTGGCATTGCTTTGTCTGGTGTAGGCCAGCAGCTACAGCTCCAACTCTACCTCTAGCCTAAGAACTTCCATATGCCACAGGTGCAGCCTTAAAAAGAAAAACAAATTTTTATTGAAGTATAGTTCATTTACAATGTTGTGTTTGTTTCAGGTACATAGCAAAGTGATTCAGTCCTACATATACATATATCCATTTTTATTCATATTCTTTTCCCTTAGAGGTTATTACAAAATATTGAGTACAGTTCCCTGTGCTAGGCAATAGGTCCTTTTGATTACCTATTTTGTATGGTAAAATATATGTGTATATGATAATCCCATCCTTCTAATTTATCCTTCTCCCCGCCCCTTTCCCCTTTGGTAATCAGAAGTTTGTTTTCTATGACTATGGGTCTATTTCTATATAAGTTCATTTGCATCGTTTTTTTAGATTCTGCCTACAAATGATATCATATGATATTTGTCTTTGTCTGGCTTACTTCACCTAGTATGTAATCTCTAAGTCCACCCGTGTTGCTGCAAATGGTATTATTTCATTCTTTTTATGGCTGAGTAATATTTCATTGTTTAAATATACCACATCTTCTTCATCCATTCATCTGTCCATGGAAATTTAGGTTACTTGGATATTGTAAATAGTGTTGCAATGAACGCTAGAGTGCAAATATCTGTTTGAATTATGGTTTTCTCCATATATATATCCAGGAGTGGTATGGAGTTTCCTTAAAAAACTAAAAATAGAAACTACCATATAATCCTGCAATTCCCACCATCTTTAGATGGCCAATGAATTAGGGCTCATTTCTGGGCTTGATTAATTTCTCCATTCACACTCTGGAGGCTAGTTTCTCCTAGTGGACAAGAAAAGTAACCACTAAGCCTTCCTTTTGTGCAATAATTTACTATATTCATATTAAAAGCAGAAGGAGGCATATGGCATATTGAGCCTGGATCCTTTCTGCTACCAGGTTATCCCACCTCTCCTAAATTTTTCTCTACTGAAATGCTATCCCTTGTTATACTCTGGATCCCAATATGTCTGATTCTGGCAATGGAACTTGGAGGAAGGGATGAGTTCTCCATTATTTAGGTAAAAGGAAATACTCGCCTATGAGTCATCCATTCCCAAAATTTTGTGTGTGTGTGGCTCTGTTTTTACGGCTTCTGTAATGAATGGGGTTTTGAAGTCCATTACTGACTGAAACTGACCAGCTTCAGAAATACCCAGGTCTATTATTGGCTTCGATTGCAACTTTGGATGGCATCACAAATAATAGAAAATGGAAGTAGAAGAGAGTGCTGCAAAGAGCAAAAATAAAAATATTAAACCGGCTTTCCTCAACCAATACTCTGCAGCATTTCAGTTCACCTCTCAGGACCTCTATCTCCTCCTATAGATTAATGAAATTGAAAAAGGCAATCTCTTAAATGCCTTCCAGGGATAGGAAGTACATGCCAATTGCTTTATGGAGAGAGATTAAAAGTGCCTTAAATAAGCTTCAGTTTGAATCTAAAAGCTTTTTAAAACTTTATTTTTCAAAATAGGCTAAAAAGTAGCTTAAGGGGCTTTACTTCTTGACTTCCCAGGAAAATAACAATTTAGAAGGCTGATGACAAAATTGGAAAGGTGATGGTAGATTAAAATATTGTATCTATGTCAAGTCTACTGAATTCATAGCCATACCATGGTTATTGTCAGGAATGAAGCCTGGTCTTAAAAAATGGCAGGGAGTTGCAAGTTTCCAAAGGAAGTATCTCAGCAAGTGAGCAGGTCCACTTGTTAAGCCATGGGTGCCAAAGAAAAAAAAAAAAGCATTGTGACTCAGTCGATCAGAGAAAACAGTTTACCACTCCCAGCATAGCAAACAGCGGGAACATCAGCACAGGAGCACTGGTTTCCTTGCCCCCATGACCCATGGGGTGACACAATAGACACTGACTGTCAGTAGGCACACAGTTGACTGTCAGTACGCACAACTGAGGACCCCAGAGCTAAGACGTCAGCACCTTTTGTCACAAGGAGTAAACAAACCAATCTTCCTCCCCTGGAAGCAAGCAGTCATGAAGTGGTCGTGCTGTGGTCTTCATGGGGTTTGGCAGCAAAGGGTCTTAATTGACTATGCAACTATAGAAAGAGCTGAGACAAACAGAAGATGGTAAGGCCTTGCCATTCAGCTCCATCAGCAAGACAGTACAAGGACATTTGATGAAGTGTCTCTCCTAGTAATTCGCCTGTCAGCTCGACCTATTTGTGGATGAACTCAATTCTCATATGAATATGCCACCCCATTAGAAATTCAGGTTAGACATACTGACAAGGGCTAAGGCCAAACCTGTTTCATTTATTTCAATTAATACTCGCTTACAGTTATTAGCCGTAGAATCCCTATCGACAAGATCATATTCATACTTTTGACCTCCGCCATGTACTCCAGGATCTCAGACTTCACTAAGTCCCTGAGAGGACTAAGAGGTAGCTTCTTTCTCAAAATATGCATAGATTGCACCTCTGTACTGTTAGGATTAATTCAAACACAATAAGAGTGTTTGGCAACTGTACCAACCAGAATGTGAAGGCCAATCAATGACTCACTTACAATCAGGGAATTCAGCCTGACCTGTTGATCGCTTATGGCTTGGTCCATCTGATTGGACATATCCCTGACCTATCTCTAGAATGTGGATACTGATGATGCGAGGGAACAGTACTCACACCACTGCATGGGACTCAGGGACCCATGTATCCTTCAGGTAGAACAGCCTTCTTTACTTGAGGGCCTAAGGAAGGGAACATGGTCTAGGGAGTGGCTTCATTGCCAGTGATAACTGGGAGTCAAAGATGGGCCAAACCTCCTCTGCCTCCATGCCTAATTAATAGATAGCCTGAGACCATCTCTCTCCCATGTGGCAAACATAACTAAAGGGACATGTTACTCCAGATCTGGATTTCTTAACAAATCCATAGGAGTAGGGTGATTGAATAGTCATGGCCTTGATAGCCATATAGGGCACAACCCAAGGGCACTCAGGTGCAGGAGAAGCTTGTGAATAAGTAGGAGCTTGAATGAAACAAGACTGCATCTCTCTGTGTATGTTTGCATATGTATAAGGGTTTCACGTGTAGGAGCTGCCTTTGATAACATCAAGCGCCAGTAGAATAACTCAGGATCAGCCAAGCCCACACGAGTTTTTCTGACCTTACAGCACACAGACAGGGTGATAAATACTGCAGTAATCGGTTTGCCAATCAGAGCCATTTCTTGTCTCATTGGACCATGTAATTGCTTTGCCAGACTGCAGGGCTGGAACCTGGAGACAAAGAGAACATTAACCATCCCTCCCACACCAACACCTTCAAAGCCTAAGATATTCCTTCCCCAGTGGAAAGTGGGTAGTGGTACCAGGGAGCCGCAAGGGACACTCCTGGTGAAGGCTGCCTCCTTTTATGGAAATCTGTAATTCCAAAAAGCTCCAGGGCTGGGCTGTGTCACACTGCCTCCAGTCAGTCGCCTGCTGCTTATAACCTCCCCAGCCAAATCTGACAGATTATCTGATTAACTTGAAGATTCAGATTGTAATGCATACAGAGATCAGGCACAAGTTGTCTCCAATACCTAAATAGTACAATTAAGCACTGAGCTATGTTTCTGGTAATGGGGAGTCATCATGCAAAGAATTTTTTTTTTTACTGCCTCTAGAATCCACTTCTGAGTCAGTCTACCCAAGATTTTGACATGGGTACCTGGTCCCTGTACCTTACCAAAATTAGTAAACTTTCCTGGGCTTTCATATGAGTTAGCATCTGCTAATTTCATTGGAGCTTATCAACATAATATCATCAATGAAGTAGGACCAAGTCACTTACAAAGAGAAACTTCCATGTTTTGACCCATCCATTGGTGACAAATAGCAGAAGAATTCATGTAGTATGGTTGCAGCACAGTAACCATGTTTTGGCGGCTTAGCTAGGTAAAGAATCTTAAACTTCTGGTGCCAAAGGGATAGACAAAAAGACATGACCAAAGTCAAAAAAAGCATTCCAGTTACCATCATAGGCAACTGATTCAGCTACAGTCACAATGTCTGGGAAAAACAGAACTGCAGGGGCAACAACGGAGTCCAGTTGGCAATTATCTTTGTCAGATCCCATTAGCATCTTTCATTGGCTGCATAGCACAGGGCTATTTTATTGAAATATTTCACTTTTCATAAGCCCTGTTGCATTTAAGTCCTGAATTGGGTTGTGGTTTCCTTTCCTCCTCCTGGAATTCTCAAGGATTTCTTTTATAAAATGTGGAAGGACACCAGAAGCCGAGGTATGACCTACTGGGCATAGGTCCACCATCGCCTCTCTATAAGTGGCTCCTCCAGATCAGGACTATCTCCCCTGGACAAAGAAGCATTCACAGAACAAACACATAAATTGCCAATACCAATTACATGCTCAGCCTCGGGAGCAGCAGGTGTGGTGCATGGCAAGGGTCCAAACAGCTCCACCAAAAGGTTACAGTCACTTCTTCCCCCACGTTATCACTGAACGTGTGGTTCTTACCCCTCAAGAGAACCTAGTGCATTAGTCATTTAAGCACAGATGTCAAATAAAAAGACATGAACGTTTGTGTTTCCCCCCACGCTTACCTTTCTCCCCTACCCTCATTGTGCCTCCCTTGGGGTATAAGAGCTTTTATTCCTCCTGGGAGTGAAGATAGCCACCCCACCCCAGTGCCCTTTATCCTTAAAGACTTTCATATTAGGATACAGACACATAGGATCAAGCAGTAGAAGTTCTGAAGGAGCAATTTGCTCTAAGGCAGCCCCATGTTGTTCCTCAATTAGAGGGAAATTGAGCTCCACAAAGAAATCTGGTTCTCTAGCATCATGCAGAATTTTATCTGCCTGAACAAGTAACTGCCTCCATGGAGGCCACCGTATCCTGACATCTGGACTGTATTTCTTTGCTGGTCATACCATCGGTCTCCACTTTGACAACCCTCATTGTAGTAAGCATATCTACATTGCCTTACTCTTTGGAGCAGGTTGGATTTTTCCATCCCGGGTTTGTCTTGGGTTGCAGACACTTTGCCTGGTTTAGGGAGCACTACCTTTATTCTGGGCATACATCAGCACAGCTTCGAGCACAGGGCCTCTCAGTGCAGGGCCTCTCAACACAGGAGTGGGGCGATTCTGGAGGGAGTGGGGCGATCTTAAAAATGCATCAGCCATTCTCTGCATGAGGGATCATGATCATGCTCTCATTCTGGCCATGATAGACTCAGTCTAGAGCAGCTTCAGCCCTCAGGCTTTGAATAGCTTCCTTCATGGGATCCCATGAGACTTTATCAACCTTGAGAAAATCTCCTGGGGTTGGCCAAAATGCAGTCACTGAAACATAAATTCGCAGTTGTATTTTAGAATATGTTTATGTCCCAATTAAATAATCTGCACAGTAGCTTACATTATGGGTCCCCATGTAAGACAGCCTATGTAGTTTATTCACCCACTAAGAGCATAACCTTCCCTACCCTTCATTAGCCACAAGTCTAACAGCGGCTCAGTCTGTTGATCAAAGTGCCCCTGAACTTCCTTCCTCTCCCTCTCACTAAGGGTCTGTAAGTTGGTACCCCCTGTAGGGGTATATCGCCCTCTAAATGTTTCTGGTTGTGACTTAAGCCTGGATGCAGTTGTGCTTTCCTCCCTGGTGGAGCCCAGAGTGTTCTCCTGGTTCCATAGTGCACAGAAGAGCAAGCAGCTACCATGACACCACTTAAGCAACTGGTTAGATTTTATCCCTCACCTTTCCATCTCCATCATCAACTCAACTCATGTTTGTCAACTGGTAGGTCAGGGCAGACCATTCACTCTCTCCTTCTGCACCACAGGGGCCACAATTTTTGCCACCAATTCCCAAGGACTTCCTTAACATCCTCTAATCTCATCCATGAGCCCTTGCCTTTGCTCCCTAAAAAGTCGTCATCTATCTCAGCACCCTGTTTGTTGTACCAGTTTGGGAAGACATTCACCCTCTTAGAAGATAGCAAGAAGTGAAAAAGACTCCAAAGGATACGGCTGAATAAGCAAGCAGGTCGTCTTGCCACAAGCCATAGGTGCCGTAAGTGGACAAAAATACGTACTTGGTTGTTAGTCACAGAACAGTGAACATCAGAAGCTTGGTAGAGCCTCCTCACTCCCGGCTCCCACAGGGTGATGCAATGGGACCAGATGGTGGCTGCATAGACAATGGGTTGTGTCACAGTTAAGGAACCCAGAAGCAAAATCACAATCCCTTTTGCAGCAAGCAATACACAAACCTCCCAGGAGCAAGCAGTCACACAGTGATCAACACAGTGGTCACCTCAACCTACTTATCGCCTCTGTTCGGAGTCTGAGATCGGTTAAGCCTTACAGTTTGGCACAATCAGCAAAGATGAGCAGGAACTTCCATGGCTCATGGCAGACTGCCTCTCCCATGGGCAATAGTAATCACTCTATTCCTTATTCTTAGGAAATGTATATTGAAATAGAGATAGGTTTAGCATTGAATAGTTCAATAATATAATTGTGTGTGTGTGTGTGTGTGTGTGTGTGTGGATAAAAAAGGAAGAACCACTGGTAAAGCAAATGGGATACAGTGTCAACAGCAGGTGAAGCTGGGTGAAGGGTACACAGTGTTCTTTTTACCATTCTTATTCTTGCACTTTTCCTGAAGTTTGAAATTTACAAAAATAAAGTTAAAGAAAAAAAATTGTCATCCCTCTACACTTACTACACAAACATCTCCTTTTTTCTCTACAAAAATTATAACTATGACAGCAGTGATTATTTGTTCATTATAAAACTTGTTTCAGGCACATCCTCCTCCTCCCTTACTTGAAAACATCAAATCACATTTTTGTGTGTGAGCAAATGTCATGTTATTGCTCAACAATATTGCTTTACAGTGAAGGTGGGGGTGGAGGAATCGCTGAACTTTAATTCAGTTGCTTCAGAAAAAAAAATCCATTGATTTGGAGAGTTGGATGAAAAGTAAAATTTCATTATCTAGAAATTTGTGCAGAACAGATGCAGAAGATGAAAGATCCTGCAAAGAAAGGTGTTTCTTTTCTTTTGAAATTTTGGGCAGATTATGAATACTTTGAGGCTAAGAAGGGAAGAGGGTCAAGGATGTGGGAATCAAAGATGTGGTGTTAAAATCTATTTTTTTCAGAGAAGCTTTCAATAATATTTCATTGACGTCTACTGTACATTTTATTCTTTAGTGTATAAAACGCAATAGCTTGTTCATAATGACCCAGGGGATTAAATGATGTCTTGACATTTAGGGAAGACTCTCAGAGTTGCTGGTGAAAGTATACATGACGGTTCCCAGTAGAGTTCTGATACAGAGAAGATGCCCAATGACTGTATAGGGCAATCCAATCTGAAATATTCACTGTCTTTGCTCTTTCTCTTCTTTCAGCTAGAAAATCTGGAAGCAGAAACTGCTCCATTGCCCTAACCAGGTGTCATGCCATTCAGATCCTCAATGAGCTAAGACAGCCACCATCTACGTGGAAGCAGGTTGCCATGAGAATGTGTGGGAGGCACTGCTTTCCTAGGAAAGTGCCTGCTCTGAGTCATCAAATCTGTTTCCTCTCTGGCCGCTCTGCTCTGCACATGAGAGGGACATCCAAACTAAATCAAGCACTAGGAAGGAAAGAACAAATCCACATTGAGTTTGCCTGTGTACATAATCTCAAGGAAGATGACCCATGGGACCGAAACATGCTGTGGTATGTGCGTTGAGGTCATCCTCAAAGATGGTCCTTCTGTATGTAACGTGCTGTTTTCAAGCAAATGTTTACGTCCTCATCAAAGAAAAAATGTCAGTTGTTAAATTCACCATAGTAACTTGTAAAGGCTACCTCTGATCAAAGCACCTTATGTGGAAATCCAAGACTTTGCAGTCTTCTGCAAGAGAATACTTGGCTCTATTTTTGACCTTTAATGTTAACCTTAAAACCATCTCCAGTTAAGACATGATTTCCACCTTCATTTCTTGGTTTTGTATTAAAAAAAAAAAAAAGAGTGATATCTCTTACATTGCTCTATTATTGCAAGAGAAGGAATTAACACAAAAGGCAATCTGAAACTCAGAAATATGTCATCTGGGGAAGAGTTGATTCTTGTGCCATGCAAGTACTTCCTGAGAGTCATAATGGGAGATTCTCCTCTCAAGCTTTCAGTAGTTTCCTCCCAAGTTTTAACTGTGCAGTTCCCCTGCTCCTATCCCAATATTCAAAAAAGTTAATAGTGGGTCAATGAACACATAACTTTATCCATGCAGAGAGTCAAGCACTAAAATGTTCTCTCTGTTTCTCAATGGTTGCTCCATCCTGCATGCTCCCTTTACATTTTCTTTTTTTTTAATGCTGCTCAGAATTTTTATGCCTTTTGGGTCAGCACGATAAACTGACAGATGTGTTTTGTTGATTTTTGAAACGGTTTAAGCTTTTTTAAAAAATATGGATCCAATGAGTTTAATCTCAAAATGACCACAGAGGAAAGTGGGTCATCTCCTTTTCACTCCTGTGTAGTTACTTGGACAAGAAATATTAACAATGACCCAAGAATATTTTCCTGACAATTATGTTGCTATAATGTCATCACCAAAATGTGGGTCTTTTTGATCTTTGCTGAATGTCAAGATTTCCTTTGTAAAATGTCAGTCTTCTAAGTAGTTTCTCTAGGACAGTGCTTCTCTTTGACTGGTTTTCTTTGGTATGGAATATAGTTCGAGATTTAGCAATCACCCATCTTACTTGATCTAGACAGGCAAGAGAGGCAGATGGTCCATGCTAGAAAGCTCTTCACTTCGATCTCTTGTCTGTATGGATTAAATGAATCACGTGCATTGTAGCTTTCTAGGAAGACAAAGAAGAAAACAGAGTGCCAGCTTCCCTTATAAGAATATCCCTGAGTCTACAAGCTGCCAGTAGACTCAAACTTACAATTTGAACTTTATTCTTCAATCTAACAAGGCACAAATATACACCAGATACCCAAGAGCAATGGTAGCTGTTGTGGATCATCATAAGTTAATTTACTGTCACATATCCAATTGGCTGTAATTATGTGGACCCAATCCATGTATCTGCTGGATTAGAAAAAAAAAAGTCCACGATAAGTGTTTTAATGTTTCCTTTTAATGAAGTCTTATATTTGCCTTTAATAATCTGTTCCCAAATATAATGTCCCAGGATGGAGATGCAAAATTTTTTTTTACATTTTCTGATCAAAGTAATTAAAACCAGGGTCTTAAAAATATTTAGAACGTCTAACAAATGCATTTGTGTAAATACATTTACATGTCTACGTATATACACAACTAGAGCCTCCACAAGTAAAAGGGAACTCAATAAAGGAGAATGAAATGTTTGTGTATAAGTCATGGGAGAGGAAAGTTCTTGTTTTTAATGGACCGTAATAACGTGAGTTTTCTCTAGGGATGACATAGTACTGCTTTCCGCTTATAAGGCTGTTTCTCAGGAATCGTTATTTCTGCTTGATGGCCCGGTCTTAGTTAAGATATGTTAAAGTAATTAATAAATTAGTGTGTTTTCGATATTTTTCATTCAAAACCATTTTTAGCATACATTCGCTAGAACTACCTTGCAGTGTCACGGTGAATAGAGACATAACAGCCCAAACTTGGATGAGCTGAAGCTGAAATCTGATGAAATCTGGTGAAGAAAATGCAATGTTCTGTTTCGCTCCTTCTTCTCTTACTCCCTTGTTTCAGCCTTGTCCTTACACATGGAATTTCTTGCTAGTCTGGCAACCCAGCAATGCAGATGGTAGATGTGAAGGGGAAGCTTTGCTTCTTTGATTTCTTTCTTTTTTTAATTATTTAAAACATACTTTAATAAGTTACCTATACCCATCGAAATGAAAACATCACAGCGGTAACTTCAAAATCCTTTCCTGCAATACCACATTTCACGAGGAACAGTTTTAGTCACATTTTTGACTTTTTTCTCTCTAGAAGTTTTGGTGACGTCTGCTTGATGTGTAAGGTTGGGGCCGTTTCTGCTGTTCAACAAAGTGACTCATTTACACATGTACACACATCCCTTCCCGTTCAGATTCTTTTCCCACACAGATGATCGCGGAACACTGGATAGTTTTCTGGGCTATACAGCAGGTGCCCACTGGCCCATCATTCCACACACCTTAGCTACCTATGCCAGTCCCGCACCCCCACTCCCTCCCTCCATGACCACCTGTCCTCTTTGGTAACCATAAGTTTTTCAAATCTGTGAATCTTTGTTTCCGTCCTGCAAATAAGTTCGTTTGTATCCATTTTTAGATTCCACACGTAAGAGATGTCATATGGTGTTTGTCTTTCACTGTCTGACGAACTTCACTTGGTAGGACAATCTCTAGGTCCCTCCATGCTGCTGCAGATGGCATTACTTCATTCTTTTTTTCTGGCTGTGGGAAGTCTAATCTCCAGTGGGTAAAGGCCTTTCCTCCTTCACTCTCTGCCTTCACTGTGTTTGTTTGTTTGTTTGTTTGTTTGTTTTTTGTATTGCCTCCTTCTCTCCTTGCCAATCACTAGAGAGGAAAGAAGAGGGAGATGAGACTCAGCTGGCACAAAAGTGAGTCACGGCGACTTTATTGCTGATACCCCTGCTGGGGGCATCCTTGGAAGGGATTTCCTCAAGCTTTTGTTTTGAACCTTTTGCTGTAATATTCTGGATCCACCTGAACAATCTGATGGTGTCAAATAAAAGCGTTTAGTGGAGAGGCAGTAAGTGAGAACTTCTAGGTCACCTGGATCCAAGTCTGAAAACACACTGTGGCATTTTTTTGGCTTTGTGGCTTTGAGCAATGCTTTTCAGCCCTTCGGCTCTTCAGTCTTCTCTTAAAATAGGGCCTAGGAGTTCTCGTGGTGGCTCAGCAGTAACAAACCCAGTTAGTATCCATGATGATGCCGGTTTGATCCCTGGTCTTGCTCAGTGGGTTAAGGATCTGGCGTTGCTGTGAGCTGCTGTGCAGGTTGCAGATGAAGCTTAGATACTCTGTTGCTGTGGCTGTGATATAGGCTGGTGCTGCAGCTCCGATTTGACTCCTAGACTGGAAACTTCCATATGCTGTAGCTGCTGCTCTAAAAAGACAAAAAAAAAAAAAGTAAGGCCTGTAAAAGCACCCTTATTGGTTTATGGTCAGGATTACATGAGATAATGATATAAAAAGTTTGGTCCACCATGTAGCAGATGCTCCCTCTCTTCAGTGAAAATTAAATGGAAACTATCAATGTCAAAAAAAAAAGAAAGAGAGGGAGAAACTTGGTGAATTCACCCTTAGCACAAACCCTTAGAGGGACCTCTTTTGAGAAGGCAGGAAGCACCTCAAGCAGAACTTCCTGTGATAGAATGGCATTCCAAATGTGCCATCAGAAGAAACAGGACTCTTAATTTGGCCACTTGAAATACTTCTTCACACTGAAATAGACAGTTGGTGGTTTTAAAATAGACTCATCTGAAAAACAGCTTTGAGTTGGCAAGAGGATATTCATTTCTTTAGGTAAGATAACACGTGTTGCTAAAACTGATATCTATTCCCTTGCAAATGTCATTATTATCAATATATAAAACTGATATCTATTCACTTGCAAATGTCATCACACTTAGCTTATTTAGTATCACACCCCTAACAAAATTCAATTTGTCAGCATCATCACAGGAGCCCCTTCACACTTCAGTATCCAGGCAAAAGTTGAAATTCAGAAGTACAGATACAAAACATAGTAGGGAAAGGCCACTAAGGTACAAAGAAAATACCTCTGAAAAGGTTCTCTCTGACCACATTTATCACGACGACCCCAAAGTTTCAAGTCCTTACTTAAGCATATTTACATGTTTGAAAGATCTCGTTGCTCATGCTTGGATTAAATGTTTCATTCAAAACACACAGAAAAGATAAAATGTGTGCAGCATCTCTCAAACAATAAAGGTAATCAATTTATATAGATCTCTCCTTGGTCTACCAACAATTAGCAAGATGAGATGACCCACAGGTCTTTTTTCCAACTCAGCCATGAATACTACAGAAGCTGATATTTCCAGATTCTGCAGCATTCTAGCTGGAGCAAACTAAATATAGGACATGGGAGCCTCAACTTCTTAGCTTCTTTACTGGCCACACATGCCCCTGCCCTGGCTGTGCAATTCCAGAGGTTGGTCATGATCAAAAACACTATCCCTGGAGTTCCTGTCATGGCACAGTGGGTTAAGAACCCGACTAGTATCCATGAGGATGCGGGTTCTATCCCGGGCCTCACTAGTTAAAGGACCTGACGTTGCCATGAGCTGTGGTATAGTTTGCAGATGAAGCTCAGATCTGGTGTCGCTGTGGCTGTGGTGTGCACTGCAGCTGTAGCTCCAGTTTGACCCCTTGCCTGGGAACTTACACATGCCACAGGTATGCCCCACCCCCCCGAAAGAACAAAACCACTATCATAGAACATCCACCAGCAGCAAGTGTCTTGTGGAATCCTTCCTGCCGTTACATTACAGAAGCCGCAAAAATTTTGCCTAGATTCTCAACATAATTTTTTTTTTTCATGAGCCGAATCACTTTGGGTTAGGGAGGATATGGAAGCAAAAATGAACTTTTATTAGCACTTGTCTTAGGCACGGTATTTTCCCTGCTGGGAGAGGCTTCAGGACTCACAGTCACAGAGCGCAGCATTCAGATTCTATTTAAGACTATTGTAATCAGGACCTTGGGGCCTAAAGTGACAAGTGAATTAAAAGGCCTAACTTCGAGACCTCCAGCCAGGAGCCAGTGGAATTTAATTAGAAATAATTTTAACCCATAGTCCTTGTTTTCCTCTGAGATCAAATTACTAAAACTGCAAGGAAATATGTACACAACAAACTGTTCAAAATTAGGCAGCGCCAAATGTCAGAAATCTTAGTGTGCTACCGTGTGTGGCAAATACTCAAGCTCTTGTTATGTCATGCCACAGTGTTTCTGCAATGAGTCAAATTCAACCTAATTTGACCAGTATTATTGTGTCTTTGGCACTTGGGTTACAAACATAAGAACCACTGACACTGAGATTTTAGGACTCTGAAAAGGGGGCCTAGAGTGGATTGAAAGTGCATTCTGTAACAACAGTACTTTTCAAACAACATTGGATAGCTACATATGCATTTTAAAGGAATGCTAAGAACTCAGTAATCATTAAAATTAATATATCAATCTTTGAAAGCCTCTCTTAATTCAAATATATAAAAAGGTGATTCTAGACCCTGGGTACATATTCAGAGAAAGATTCAATTTTCTGGGTTCTTTTCCATCACACATCTGATACATATCTAATAATATGCCTTTCAACTCACTTTGCCTTTCCTATAAGCTTACAGTAAATGAGAACTCCATTAAAATCTGCATCTGGAATTGCTCTTAAACTTTACCAAT
This sequence comes from Phacochoerus africanus, assembly GCF_016906955.1. Taxonomy (NCBI): domain Eukaryota; kingdom Metazoa; phylum Chordata; class Mammalia; order Artiodactyla; family Suidae; genus Phacochoerus; species Phacochoerus africanus. The sequence continues at coordinate 12,641,675 of NC_062545.1, read as the reverse complement.
TTAGAAAGAAGTTGGCAGAGTTATTCTTCTGCACTTTGAGAGAAATTCAGGTTTGCATTTCATAGAAAACCCACCTGGAGACTAATGCTTGGAGTTCTAAGACTCTCATGTCCCAAACCTAGATAAAACTGTTCAACAGGCGTTCCCATTGTGGTTCAGAGGTTCCAAACCCAACTAGTATCCATGAGAATGCAGGTTTGATCCCTGGCCTCGCTCAGTGCATTAAGGATCCGACATTACTGTGAGCTGTGGTACATGTAGGTTGTAGATGCGGCTTAGATCCCACATTGCTGTGGCTGTGGTGTAGGCCAGGAGCTGCAGCTCCGATCTGACCCCTAGCCTTGGAAATTCCATATGCCACAGCTGTGACCCTGAAAAGCGAAACAACAAAAAAAGAAAAATAGTTCTGGAGTCTCGTGTGATACAGCGAATGAGCTTTTTCCTTCTCTCCCAAACTCCAAATTTAGCAAATCTCTGATCCTTTCAGATCTAAAACAGCTCCTCATATATTTGAAGACAAAATAAAACTCTGCAGCAATAGATTAGGTGTGACATGCCGTGGAAGGTTTATTATTTATTTGGAAAAAGTGAGTTAAGAATCAAATAGAACCAACATGATATAAAGAAGGAAGGGGAGATTTTTAATTTTTATGGTTGATTTACAGTGTTCTGTCAATTTCTGCTATATGGCATAGGAACACAGTTTATATATGTGTGTGTGTGTGTGTGTGTGTATATATACATATATATATATATCATTTTTGATCATACTACCATTAGAATTACTTGGCGTCACACGTCCCTGCCATTCAAAGAAAGTGGTTATCTCCTTTATACAAAGAGGTTATCTCTCAAAAGTGCTCAGATGTTTTACAGAGCAGGCAGCAATCCGTTCAAAGTTGCAAAGCTTCTATAGAATCCCTTAAACCAGAAACAAGAGGTACTGAAACCACATTTGAGTTCCAGGAGCTACACTGTATAGTTGTATAGCTCTGTATTTCTGGAAACCTCTGTTCTTGTGGCAACAGCACCAACAGCCCTGTATCAGTGTAAAAATGGCCCAATATTTATCACAACATCCCCCAGATGGTCAATGTAAGTATAAATATGTTTGTATTTTTCAGATGGTTTATCTTCAGTTTTGGTTTTAGAAGAATGGTTCCGGGTATTCGGCTTACGTGTATATATCTCATGAAAGGAGATACAATTTTCACATTAACTAAATTTGCCTCTGTACATCCCAACGATTACGCTTTTTAATGGTTCGTTGTCATTCAAAGCTATCTCCTGAACCAAATATACTTTGCTTTTTACCCTACAATCATGGGCAAGAAATTTAAATCAGTGCAATCAAAAAAAAAAAAAAAGATGCAGGTGGCTACTACCTGTGTTCCAACCTATAGCACCCCATTCTTAGCAATATTTGCATTGCCCATAAGGAAAAATGCACATTTGATCAGTAGTTTCAGAGAAGGAACACAGAGGTTCTTTTGGAGACAGCGAAGAAAATTCATCTTGGTATTGTCACATGCCCTGTAATAGGAATGTTTAGCAACAGAAATTTCCTAGGACAAGTTGATTTTAAACATTACATACAAGTTTCTTCTTTTACCTTGCAATCTGATTTTTGAGAGAACCTAACTCTTGAGAACAGGCTTTCATATTCACTACCAAATCTCTTTAAAAAAGAAATTTCTGTTGTTTTGTTTCAAAGCCATAAATGATTACATCATTAGCATCACCCAGTCGTGTTAGAAACTTCTCAATGAATAAATAGGATTAGAAAACCCCAAATGGGAAAACACCCAAGGGAGATATAAGAAGGGAAGGGACAGGAGTTCCCACTGTGGCTCAGTGAGTTAAGAACCCAACATAGTGTCTATGAGGATCCAGGTTCGATTCCTGGCATCACTCAGTGGGTTAAGGTTCCGGTGCTGCCCTGGGTCACAGATGCAGCTCAGACCTGGCATTGCTGTGGCTGTGGCGTAGGCCAGTAACTGCAGCTCTGATTTGACTCCTAGCCTGGGAACCTCCATATGCGGCAGGTGCAACCCTAAAAAGAAAAAGAAAAAAGAAAGGGAAGCAACAGAATAAAGGAGATAACTATTTTCCTAAGAGTCCAGAGGTAATTGAGTTTACCCCGAGTGACATGACTGAGCTGCATCAATTTCAGCATGGTAAAATTATTCTAATTAACAAAGACCAGAGAAGAGGGAGAAGAGATGACATTTGTGTGACCTGATGATTGTGATTTCACCCTCCTCAGTGGAGGACAAAATCAGTGAATCTCTGGGAAGAACAGCAATTATTTTGTTCCTATTTTGAGGAGGGCAGAAGTGACCCAACAGTATATGACACTTGTTTCATCCATATGTCCCCTAGACTCTTCTCTCTCTGGTTCCCTCAGAGAAGAGTTTTGGGGTTCCAAAGATACTTTTTAGATACCATATCAAGTTGTGGCCATAATGTCACCACCCCACACTGCTGTGACACCAAAACAACCAAGCCTAGAGGTGGGGGCTCTTCTGGGCTGCAAATGCCTGGGTAGATTTGTACCCAGGATCTTCTAATCAGGAAGGTCCACTTATAGGCATAACATCTCCATTAAGCCCTCAAAGGATCTCCAGTCAGAGGTAAACCCATGGATCCCACCAATATTTGAGGGACGCGTAGAGTTCCTATTTTCTCCAAGTCAGAAAATACAATGAAGTTTCTGTTTTGGAACAAAACATTGCAAGGCAGTATTAAATTCTGTAGTTTTCCTGGCAGACTAGTACGTATGATTTTTCTCTTGCCGTGGTCTAGACATCGATGCTCTGAAATCGATGCACATTATTGTCTAAGCTTCTGACACTCAGAGACCTCCAAAAGAGCAGAAGTCCCATTTACGGAGTGAACTTGAATACATTGGCCAGTTAGGTGACTTAGAATGCCTACTCCTCATATGAGGACTCTTGGAGACTTTTGTATTGGTTGGTTGGCTGGCTAGCTGGTTGGATTGGGGGATTTTCTTGCTGCTTTCGAGATTTTTCACATCTCCCTGGAATATTTGTCATCACACACATACCTGCTCCTCTAGTCTACTGAGTGGATTTCCCTCTGTCACGATCCCTGGTGCAAAGTGGAACCTTGAGACATACCTTTGGCTGTGGCCTGAGATCAGCAGGGGGGCCACTTCCATTTGTTTCTCCAAATGATGCCCCCACCATCATTTTGACTTTAGGGTAGGTCAGAATTCAATCTCCAATATCCTGTCCAGCCCAAGAAAGCCATGAGCTGATTCTCTGACATTCTGCATCTCTGCAGGTGGTAAACCTGACTGCTATTGCCTGCTCCTCTCTCCACAGGGGTCCTTTCAGAAAACAGAAAAATAACAATGTCTTCCTGTGACTCTCTTTGACTGTGAGACAATTTGTTCCCTTCTGCCCCTGGCTCACCCAGCACTCCCATCTCTGTGGGAAGCTGCTACTGATCACTGCTGTATTAACTCAAAGCTCATTTGCTTTATGGAAATTCATGGCCCTTATTTCTCAAGGGAATGGAGAAAACCAATAGGCCTCCTACCAGCTGGGTACTTTCCATGCAAGCTACCGCATCTCTGTAAATTAGGTCCAAATAACATTATTTTCAGGACTTATAAACTCAGTATTGCAAATAGGAGAACACGGCAAGTGTTCTTAGGATCCCCTTACTGCTTGGGAACCAATCACATAACTTCTATGTGGACTGCAGAAAAAATAACAATAGTAAGGACAACTTGTGTTTAAATGAAAAATTACCAATGATGTTGTTTGCATACACCCCATCTATTCAGCAGCAGAGGGCGGGTTAGGGAAGTTCATCCAGATAACGTGATTCCTTTTTCACTTTTACTGTGAAATCCTTCCTTCTCCAAGAATGCACTAAATCATAACCAAATTCACAAACCCATCTCTGTAGGAAATTGGGAGATCGATTTGGTTAGTTTTCTTATTGATCCTGAAGATCATTGAAGCAAACTTGCTAGTTGCTAAGTGGCTGGTTTTTAACTTAGAGCAATTAAAGACACCATGAGAAAAAGAGGCTGCCTTATCCTTCCTGCACAGCTGAGGGAGAGAAGGAAATGCTTAGTAACAGCCATACCATCGCTGACAAAAACTAAAAACTACAAGTGTTTCCTCTAGCTCTGTTTTTGTAAGGTACACAGATATCTTCGTAAATAATAGGAAACTGACAATAGGTTGGACCTATAAACTAAGTCAATTAAACTCTATTATGTTAAAAGAGTATAGTTTGGCCTGAATCTGTGCTTCATATTTGAACCCTAAGAAGTTCATGTCAACATTACATAACACTGGAGACTCCCACGTACAAATATAATCTGAGTTTGAGTGCACTCTGTTTCAGAAAATTCATAATGGGAAAGAACTAAAATGTGGAGTTCTCTAGGTGGGCAGTAGGTTAAGGATCCAGCATTTCTGTAGTTGCCACTGCTGTGGCATGGGTTCAATCACTGGCCCAGAAACTTTCATATGTGGTAGGTGCAGCAAAAAAAACTCAAACAAACAAACAAACAAACAAAAAACCACTAAAAAAAATCAGTCATACTTTCACATTGTATTTTATTTCTAATAAAAAATCTACATTCATTTTTAAAATAGTTCTAGGCATTTTCTCAAACATATTTATTTAGTTGATGGCCTGATAAACATGTGACTTCCCAACTGCTGGAAATAACTCTACAGCATCTTGAGGATGAGAAGATCCTGTAATTTTTAAATAACTAGTTTAGATGAAGTTTCTGTTATCCATCAGGTACTTTACATCATACAGCATCCTTTAAAATAACTACCACTGGCACACACACACACACCAACACAACACACACACACACACACACACACACACATATGCCCTACAGCAAAAGGAAGCCTTGGAAATTATATGGTAATTGTAATCAAAATAGAAAGCAATCAATAAAATGAAGTTTATGAAGAACATAGCCCCTTATTTGAAAGTTCAGAATCAATAAATTCCTTGTAAACTCTTTGATATTTATACTCTGGAAATAAACTTAACGTGAAAATTAGAAAATGCTTTCAACAACACATTCTCTTGTTAAACCTTAATTTGAACTTTATGCTATTGTCTCCAACCAAACCATCAATTTCGCTGAAAAGTTTGAATGATCATAAATCCTGAATCCATAAAATTCAATGCTGCAGTTTATAATTTAATACTCCCACCATAAAAATTCCTGCTCTATGAATATCTGAGTATAAATTCCCATTAATCTAATAAGAATTAAATGAGAAATACTGGTGTTTATACACATATTTCCATTATATGTCCCATTATGTGAGAATATATATCTTAATACAGATGAAATATATAAAGGTAATATATACATTGATATAAATTTACCCATATATTTACATAGGCATATAAATTCCCATTAATCTAAGGGGAATTAAGAGATACCAGTTTCCACTAACTCGTTTTTCCCTTGGTAACACATTTTCTGAACTTTCATCTACTAACATAATTCTGGAAACTTAAAATGACAAGTACCTTATTTTCATTTTGTTCCGTTAAATGAAAAAAAAGAAACCATTTTGCAAGTGGAGCTTTAAAAGAAAAAAAGAAATCAAAAATCTACTCTATCAAATGTAGCAAATAGAGGAACTGAAAAAAAAAGTATGAATCTAAACATTAGGCGCTCTGTCACTTGTCATTACATTTTTCATAACATTATTGACACATTTTCACTTTCTAAAGATAATTTCCATTAGAAAAGAAAAGATTGCTGCATGCTTTTAATTTCAGTTGAAATTCAGGTAACTAAGAACACTTAGTTTATAAAAGTAACCATCATAATTTCCTTGGGAAAAAATATTATAAAGGATATGTTTAATTAAATGAGATTCTCTGTGGTTGACTTCAAATATTTTTTAAAATAATCCTTGCTTACAAACTGTTTTTTCTTCCCAGCAATAGAAACGGCAGCAAAAGTGTTACTTCCTGTTTCTATAGCTTAAAGTCAAACCTAGCATAAGCAATCAACTCTGGGCATTGATCTCATTCACGTGGCTCCCACTCAGGATCTGAGAAGAGCAGTATTGATCATTTTCCTTGAAAGTATTGGAGGTGAAAAGGAAAGAAACAGATCTGCTGTTCTGCCTATGGATTCAGCTTCCCTGCTGCAATTAAATATCTAAAGAACAAGTAGAAATGCCAACAAGTAACATAAAAAGAAAGCCTAGAATCGTTCATGTTTTACAGATTTCATATCCAAGTAAAGGAAATCATAGCAACGTCTTTGGAAACATAGCATAATATCCATATATTTAACAACAAACACAACGTTTTTTCTGTATGTATTTTCCAGATTCTCCTGTACAACTGCCTTCATCACAATAAGCTAAAAGTATTGCCTGGCATCCGTATTTCAACTCTCTGCCCCTGCCAGGAAAATAGGGACAAACAAATAAATACATTGTTGATCGCACTCACACACAAAGAGCAACGTTTTAAATACATACAACATCCTTTTCACTTTGGTGGTTTTTCTTTAGCTTTGTGTTTGTATTTTGGCTTGAATGAGTGTGTTAGTCCCATCATCATGTGGTTTTCACTGTTGAAAAGCAAATATGTTCACTTACAGTAAAGACTAAGCTATCATTTCACGCTAAGTGCACAGTTCCAGGTAGGACAGGATCATCAACTGCAGCTTTCAAAAGAATGAGCCATCAAATACAGCGGTCCCAAGTGCAGATCAGACATCAGACAGTGAGCATGTCCACAAATTAATTTTACATTATACCTGTTTAACCGTTTAAGACACTTCTATGTAAAAACGTAAACTTTTGCACTGCGTTTCTCTTGTGTCAAAATACACAAACATTTTGGGCTCTATTGTGATTTTCTTGCATGTAATGTATAATGGTAAACTTTTGCACTGCGTTTCTCTTGTGTCAAAATACACAAACATTTGGGGCTATATTGTGATTTTCTTGCAGTAATGTATAATGCTATACATGATCAATAAAAACCTGATAGTAATAAAAATCTAGATTTTTCTCTTGTCTTTCTCATTCGCACATGACAACTGATGTTTAAAAAGAATACTCTCCAGATAAATGTTCCAATGTACATCATCAGACTAACAGATGACTTTGATACTGAATAAATACTTCAAAATGAAGGAAAGAAGTGGGCTTTTTTTCTCTTCATGAATTATTTCTACTTTTAGAGTGAAACGTCCCTAAACCTGACTTCATGACTCCTTCAGCTAGAACTGCCAACCAAACAAGGCAAAGAGAAAAAAAATCCTCTGCCATAAAGTCCCTATTTGAAAATAAACATAGCTACATTTTCTTCTAGTCCACTTTTTAAAAATGAATTTGATCCCTTAAGCAATGGAATTCTTTACAAGAAATAAGAAGTTCAATATGGTGAAATTTAGAGCATACTTTAAGTAGTTAAGTAGGATTTTTTTAATGTAGAAGCAATCTTGATGGGAAAACACTTTATGGTAAGAAAAAAACTATTTCAAAATAACATTGGATAACTTCAGATTACATGGTTAAAAGAGTCGTAAACATGGGCCTTTTGAAATGGAAAACCTACGTCCAAATCCCAATACATGCAAGTATCTTCTGTGCATCGCATTGCTAGATGCAACTTTCTCATTCACAATTCTGTTCTCCTACTCAGCACCTCTGAATGGTGTCCCATTACCTAATAATTAAAGTCCAATCCCTCTGCATGTCATCCAAGGTCCTTCACACTTTGTGTGAATACATCACAATTTATTTGTCCATTCAGCTATTGATGGGTAGTTGGGTTGTTTCAAGTCTGAGGCTATGATAAACAATACTATATAGTATATACATCTCTTCCGGTACATACATGTGCATTTCTCCTGGGCATGTACCAGGTTGGAATTATTTGGTAGATGAATACCAAATGGTTTTCCAAATTAACTTCACAAACTTACTTTCCCTTTAGCAATGTTTGAGTTCTAGAACTACCCAATATTGCCAATATTTGAAATTGTTCATTTTTAACAATTTTAGCCATCTCGGTGGTAAACAGTGATAAATAACCATAGGTTTAATTGCTTTCCTTTAATAGTAATTATGTTGAGCATATTTTTTGAGAATATACTTTATTTACAATGTTGCGCTAATTTCTGTTGCATAGCAAAGGGGCTTAGTTATACACATATATATGTCCTTTTTTAATATATTCTTCTCCATTATGGTCTATCTCAGGAGACTGGATATAATTCCCTGTGTGATACAGTAGGACCTTATTGTTTATCCATTCTAAATGTAATTGTTTGCATCTAGTAACCCCAAACTCCTAGTCCATCCCTCTTCCTCCTTCCTCCCCCTTGGCAGCTACAAGTCTGTTCTCCATGTCCATGGGTCTGTTTCTGTTTTGTAGATAGGCTCACTTGTGTCCCTAGGTTAGATTCCACATACAAGTGATATCATTTGGTATTTGTCTTTCTCTTTCTGACTTATTTCACTTAGTATGATAATTTCTAGTTGCATCTGTGTTGCTGCAAAGAGACTTTTACCCTTCTTTATGGCTGAGTAGTATTTCATTGTGTATATGTACCACATTTTCTTAATCCACTCATCTATTGATGGACATCTAGGTTGTTCACAAGTCTTGGATATTGTGAACAGTGCTTCAGTGAGTACTGGGGTGAATGAATCCTTTCAAATCATTCTTTCATCCAGGGATATGCCCAGGAATGAGACTGCTGGATCATATGGTAGTCTATTTTTAATTTTCTGAGGAACCTCCATACTGTTTTCCAGAGTGGTCACACTAACTTACATTCCCACCAACAGTGTAGGAGGGTTCCCTTTTCTATGTTTGGCATCTTATCATATCCTTATGGGCATTTGGAAATTCTCCTTTGTGAAATGACTGTATAAATTTTTGCCTATTCTTTGTTGGGCTGTATGTTATTTTATGCTGACTTATAGTTCTTTATATTCTCTGGCAGTAAGACCTTATTCGATAGGTGTAGTGGAAGTATATTTCCCCACTCTACAGCTTGACTTTTTATTCTTTTACAGGCATATTAGGATGCATGAAGGTTCTAGATTTTACTATAGTCCAACTTATCAAGGACGGTGGTTTTTTATCTCCTGTTTAAGATATCTTTGCCTAGAACCAAGTGAAGGAGATAGTCTCCTATATTTTTCTAGAAGCCTTTACCTTTCATAGTCTATAATCCTTCTGAAAGTTATTTATTTGTATTAATTGAACAGAGCACAGTATTCACTGTTGTGTTCTTAGGGACATCCAATTGATGCACCACCACTGATTGAAAAGACTAGTCCCCCTCGCCTTGCAGTATACTTAAGCTACAATTCAGGTAGCCTTGTATGTATGAGTCTGCTTATATTCAATCTGGTCCATGGGCCTATTTTAGATACCGTAAACTTACAATGAGTCTTGACTATCTAACAACATAAGGCCTCCAACTTTGTCCTTCATCCTCAAGATTGGCTTTGCTATTCTTGGCTCTTTATGTTCCCATATGATTTTAGAGTCAGCTTTTAAATGTCTAAAGAAAAAGCCAAAGGGATTTTGATTAATATAAAGTATTGCCTTCTGGGAATGGTTTATGACTGGGGTACAGGGTTTGAGAGCTGAATGATAGAAGAAGCTTTAAGTCAGGCTAAAGCCAAATTTTAAAGTACCTGGATGTTATGTAAGAAATGTTTGTTTTATTCAGTGGCCGGTGGGAGACATCAGAAAACTGAAACAAGGAAGTCAGATGATTAGATTTGGCATTTTTGAAAGATCACCAAGAAGAAGCATCCATAACCAACTTCATCCACCTACCTTGAAAGTAGGGTTATGTTCATACCCAGATGCTGAGAATGACTTTTTCTTTCAGGAACCTGAAATCAGAGAAGTCGTTCATGCCCAGGGCGGTGAGGGGACGTCCTCTCCATGTGTTGGAGTAAACCCCGCCAGCAACCTGCTCTTTTGTGCTGCACCAACATTCAGCCCAAACCTTAGCTTGAGAGGCAGGAGAAGCAAGTTACCCTCTATGAACCAGTTTGTATCTGAAAGGAAGACACGAAGTTTTCTGGGATGTTGAGCTGATGAGAGCAGACACAATAGCCCTGGTGCAAGTGTTGTGCCCAAATTACCCACCATCTACTCTAAACCATCCCCTCCCCTTCCTCTGACCCCCATACTGAGGCAAAGGACATGCTCAGACCTAAAAGAACTGGAAACATAATACATCCAGAAGCCACATTATGTACAATAAGATGCACACAAATGGTAACTCGCTAAAAGATATTTAACCATGATTCAGACTCCTTCCTCTCCAACTTCCGACCCAGATAGCAGGAGCAATCCAGCAGTCTGCAAAAGTACAGACAGTTCTCTTACAGAAACTGGCTGGAGAGCAGCTTATTTAAAAATTCATGTGTATTTTTTGGACAAGAGTCAAAGGAAAAGACTCTTTGAGAAGAGGAAATGGGAAGAGTAGTTAACCCACTTATCAAAAATAGATGACAGGAACTACCTATCTAAATTAGATTTCATCTAATCGTTGGGAAGAGACACCTTGGAGCCCTTCTTTATTTCCTACTCATCCCCTGTGGGGCTCTGGGGTCAGGGGACTTCCAAGTTCAATCTAGTGGTGGACTGAACCTTAGGTCACCCCTGTAGGTCAAATCTATATGTCACCTCTTGACAAAGCTCTGTTCACCATGCCTATCATGGAACTGATTGTAGGTGTCTTCTGCAAAAGCAAAATAGACCAGAATAAGTAGAAGTCCATGAGAACAGATATTTTTCCTCATTAAGACTCCATATCCATTATAAGTGATACTTTGATGGACCGATTCTTTGTCCAGATTCAAGCAGAACTTTAATTCTTTTTAAAACTATGTCTTCTCTCTGGTGGCTGGCTCCATGGCCGGTATATGAAAGGCTTGGATCAGCCTTTCCGAGCCACCTGGACCTCATATCCAGGCCTCTAGAGCCCCTTGGCCTTGGCAGGGAGACACAGATGCTCCTAGGCAATGAAAACAGTATTTGGAGCACCAGCCAAGATTTTCCTAGGGCAGCCTGATACTGGAGCAGTGCCGAGCTCCCCCAGACATGTCCTTTCTTAGAAAAAAAAAAACTCAAAACAGGCATATTAAAAACACCAGAATAGAGAGAAAATTGAATTATTTAATATTCCCTGAAGAATATACCAATATAATCATAATAGAAAAACTCATGCTCACTGGACTTTTTTTTTGTTTCGTATTGAGTATTTTCTCTATTTTGATTTACATATGGAGGGTGGGGAATGATTTGTCTTTTGCTTGTTTAGGACCTATAAAGACATAATTTAGCTCTTCCCTTCCAGAAAGCCTGAGACCCTGTACCTGGAGAAGGGTGGCTGGTCACACGGAAATGACTGAAATAATTTGTTGGGACCTGCTATCAGAAAAGAGTGAGAAGCCATATCAAAGGGATCATATGCACAATCCTACCTGTGTCACAACCTGTGGCTAGTGCCGTTTTTCTGGGATGCAGCTTCTCCCTCTCTGTCACCACTCTCCCTAGGTCTCCCCCCCGCCCCACTTCCTGACTGCACCAGCTCTTTGTTCTAAGGCTCCATATTCAATATGAAAAATATTCTGCCCAAGGTAGAAGGAGAGAAGTAGAAATGAGAGAAAACTCAGTGGGGACTTGATATCCAACTATTCTTGACACTTCTAGTAAAACAATGGCGTCAAATTTCAGCTGAATCATGTAGAAAGAGATGACAGATGTAGCCAAGCGATTCTGTAGACTAAGCTTATCTAAACCTCTCATGCCCACCTTGCGTTCTTTCTTTAGAATGGCTACAGGATCTCAGGTCCCACATAAACCTTCAGCCCCTCAGCCCCCTTTTTGAGCCATCTTCCCCCACCAGCCCAGCACTGCTGTAGACAGTGGCCAAGACACATCCTGAACTTCAGGCACACCAAAAACGTACAGCCCTTTAAATTCCACTTTGTGGGGAGAACATTGAAACCCAGCCCTGCTTTTCATGATCAACCCTTGCAATGTGGATGGAGCTGGGCTTTGCAGGGATTCCAACCTGTTCACTTACCATGGGAAGGCAAAAGCGCGAGGCAAGTGGAGTGGTAGGTAACTGCCCACACCTACCTGCCAAAAAAATATCCCACTACTAGTGCGGACTATAAAGTGCCTTTGGAGGACTCTCACTTTAGAACTCTTACAATGATAATAAAGATGTCAATAGGGATACTGTGAACATACATCAAGTACAAATTATTTAACAGTTATTCTACTAAGCGCCTCACAATGAGTACCTGATTTAACGTTCACACGCACCTTCCCAGGCCGTGCTACTGGTATCCCATTTGCAGATGAGGAAATCAACATTGAGATTATATTCTCCTTCGTAACCCAGGGACTGAGGTATTTCAAAATTATGCTCTTAACTTCCACATCATGCTACTACTTTCAAAAATTTATTTCCCAGGAGTTCTCGTTGTGGCTCAGTGATTAATGAACCAGCATCCATGAAGACGCAGGTTCAATCCCTGGCCTTGATCAGTGGGTTAAGGATCTGGTGTTGCCATGAGCTATGGTGTAGTAGCAGACATGGCTCCGATCCCTCACTGCTGTGGCTCTGGTGTAGACGCAGCTACAGCTCCAATTGGACCCCTAGCCTGGGAAGCTCCATGTGCTTCAGGTGTGGCCCTAAAAAGATAAAAAAAAAAAAAAAAAAGACAAAAAAATATTTCCCAAGCATACAAGTAACATTCAAATAAAATATAAATAAAGCCCATGATTGGAAAAATAAAGCTAGAGGTAATCTTACGGTAAAGAGAAGATTTTAGCTTTTTACAATTATAAAAAGAAAGAATTACATAGGAGTATTTTTACTATTTTAAAAGGTGTCTAACTCTGAATATGCTTATTTTCTGTGGCATGACTTGTGCAAGATTTTTTTTTTTTTAGGGTTGCACCCATGGCATATGGAAGTTCCTGGACCAGGGGTTGAATCCAAGCCACAGATGTGCCCTCCACCACAGCTGCAGCAACGCCAGATCCTCTGACCTACTCCACTGGGCCAGGGATCAAACATATGCCTCCGCAGAGAACTGAGCCGCTGCAGGCTGATTCTTCACCCGCTGCACCACAGCAGGAACTCCATGACTTGTGCAAGATTAACAAATTATGGTTTATGGTTAAATGGCTTATGGTTAAACCAAGAAATAAACTTTTACGTACGCAGTTTATGGTTAAATCAAGAAATAAGCTTTTACATACTCAGTTCTTTGTGCCAATTAATTTTATTTTCTAATGTTAGGAAAAAATTCTATAATTTGGACAGAATAATTTACACAGAAATTAATTAGCAAGTGCTCTCTATTTGGAGTATTGGGGGTTACTGGAAATTCAAAATAGGAGATTCTGGTCTATGTACAATCTTACTCCAATTATCTTACAAACACAAAGGAGAGTGTATGGTCTTTATACACTGATTTAGTCATAAGTCGGATCACATAATATATGTGTTAAGGGCCATGAGAGTTCAAATAAAAAATCATTTCTGCTAAGTTATCCTGGAAAAGTTAGTAAGAAAAAAATAGGTAGTAAAGGAAATAAGTACAGCATGGAGATCAATGGATAGTAAAACGAAGGGCATTGGAGATAGAGGAATTTGCAGGAGCAGGTACAAAAGAAGTGACCCTTGTTAAAAACCAAGCAACAGGCTTAAAACGGAGTGTCTTATGCTAAGCTACCTGTCATCACACCAAGACTTATTTACAGTTTCAGCTCTCCCAGAAATGGAATCTTAAACCAGTCAATGAAGGATCACCTGGTTAGCATAATAAAGCCCCACATTTTCCTATATGGAAAGTAACCTGGTGATACCTAATCCACTCTTCTGTCCAGTACAATTTCCTTGCACCTGCTCCCTTCTGTCTGCAAAATCTCTCACCTTGTATAGCTGTTTGGAGCTCCTTTCTATCCGCTAGATTGGATGTTGCCTGACTGATGAATAAAGGCAGTAAGACCTTTAAAATTTACTCAGTTGAATTTTGTTTCTTGAGACTTTAAAGACCCCAATGTCAGTGCCAAGACCTGTCTCTCTACTGAAAGGCCCTGGAATTCATGAACATCACTTAGTATTCATCCTGTCCACTGGCTACAGTCATAACGCTAAACACTAGAAAGAGAGAAAAAGACTTCATTTCCTCTTTTCAGGAGCTCAGATCCCAGTGTAAATTGAAAATTAAAGCAGCCTCTGTAATGGTGTCGTAATTAAGATTCTGAGCTCTAGAATCCACACCGACCAGGCTTAACCCCTCACTTTTCGACTCACTAGCATATTCTTGACCTCTCTAAGCCTGTCGCTACCACTGTAAAATCATTAATAACTGACACAAGGATTAAATTTTTAATTTACATGAAGCTTTCATTAAAAATAAGTGACTGTTATGTGCCTTTTGATAGTGTTAATATTTCAGAATGTCCAGCAATCCCACTCCTGGGCATCTATCCAAAGAAAACTCTCATTTGCAAAGATACATGCCCTCCAATGTTCAATGCAGCACTGTTTTCAATAGCCAAGACATATAAGCAACCCAAATGTCCATCAACAGAGGAATAGATAATGAAGATGTGGTACATATATACAATGGAACATTACGTCAGCCAAAAAAAGAATGAAACAATGCCATTTGCAGCAACATGAATGGATCTAGAAATTATCATACTAAGTGAAATAAGTTAGACAGAGAAAAACAAACATCATAAGACATCACATATACAGAATCTAAAAAATACAAATGAACTTATTGGCAGTGCAGAAACTGACTCCCCCACTTTGAAAACTAACTCATGGTTACCCAAGGGGACAGGTTGCGGGGGGATGGAGGTTTGGGATTGGCATATGCACACTGTGGTATATGGAATGATTGGCCAGCAGAGATAGCACAAGGAACTCTCCCCAATATTCTGTGATAATCTCTATGGGAAAAGAATTTGGAAAAGAATGGATTGTGTATATGCATAAGTGAATCCCTTTGTTACGCAGTCGAAATAGTGTCTGGAGCTGGGGCCTGTCATCAGGACCTTTTAGAAGTTCCCCAGGTAATCTCACATCCCTGCCCTCCAGGTTGAACCCACAGAAGGGATAAGGAGCTCTACCCATGTATTTGGAGGGCAGGGAGACAGCCACAGTGGACATCCTGGAACGGATGAGTCCTGTCTTGGGCAGCAGGTACCCGAATGCCACAGAAAAGACGGGAAGAGGATCAGATGTGTAACAAACCTTGGCAAGGTCGCGGACAGGTTTCTAATTCTCCCCTGGGGGACGTAAAAATGGGTTCTTTTTGGGGGCCATCTCAGAACCATGGCGTTCTCCCCTTACAGTCTCTTGCCTTTTCTTTCAACCAGGAGCAAACAACAAACCAGAAAACACATAAGGTGCTGCAGTGGAGCAGCTGCTCTGGAAAAGGACACCAATCAATAACAGTGGCCCTTTGAGTTGTCCCAGGTCCCTGTCCGCGCTGACCATGTTCCTTCCCTCTGTCTGGTCACTGGCATTTCAGAAAGCGCCCCTGACATGGGGTGGGGTGGGGAGCCCCGAGGATGCCCTTGTTAGTTTTGAATGGACCTGAAGGAAGGAAAGAGTGTCAGTGTGGCTGCAGCGGGGTCTGACAGGGCCATGAATCTGCAGTAGGCTAATGTATCTTCAGAGAAGCAATCAGAGTGAGAGACACTTAAGGATCCAGCAAGTGTGAGGAGCCACTTAGATCAGCCCCTAATGCCTAGCTTGCTAGAGATTTCATCAGAAGCTTGTCATTTCTCCCCACTGTATATAAAGTGAAAAACACGCTCTGCAGACCGACATGGCCAGAAACAAGGAGCATTGATCCCATGGCCTACATTTCAAATTTCCTAGTGATGACATCTCTTGGCAAAATCCCACTTGAACTGGCCCAACGCGCAGGAGGTCGAGGACGCCGGTGTGCAGCCTCCGGGAACAACACTCCAAGTCCCTGCAGAAAACCAGCACTTAGCGGGGCCTGGAACATTGATATGCAAGTCACTCTCAGGCTATGAGTCAGTTTTCTTCTCAAGGCAATTAGCAATTACCAGCATTTATTCACTGAGCAGGACTTGGGCAGACAGACACTGACAGTCTGTCATTATTGCAACCAAAGAGCCACAGCTTTTATTCCCCTCCCTGAGGAAGGAAGATTTTTAAGAACTCCAGCTTTCGAGCACACGCTCTTCCTGGACCTATGATTTACTTCATTGTCACCCTTAAAAACAGTAAAGACCTGCTGTTTATTTCTGAGGGACGGCTCCCAAGAATTACCTGCTGTCTCAGAAGGCTCTGAGAGAGGACTGAAGAGAGATGTATTAGGGCAACCACCAGGGGGCGCCACCTCTACATTTATGCCCCATTGACTCCATCCTGGGAAAAGGCACCCTTCAAACTTCCTGCCAAAGGGCTTCCCCTCTGTCACAGCCTAATCACTCCGCTGCTGTTCTGGTGTGCTCAAGCCAACCATTATTTGTCACATTCCGATTATAAGCCACTATTAGACACCGTTGAAGCCAGTACGAACTAAGGAGGCATTCATGCTCCCAGCTCTTGAGCACTACAGTTTGGTCAGAAGCTCAGTAATGAAGCCAAAGTCAAACTGGAATCAAATCAAATCCACCTCTTACTGGAGGTAGGATTTGGGGCAAAGTGTTTAATCACTCTGGGCTTTAGTTTAGTTTC
This sequence comes from Phacochoerus africanus, assembly GCF_016906955.1. Taxonomy (NCBI): domain Eukaryota; kingdom Metazoa; phylum Chordata; class Mammalia; order Artiodactyla; family Suidae; genus Phacochoerus; species Phacochoerus africanus. The sequence goes on along the minus strand of NC_062545.1, from coordinate 12,624,892 downwards.
CCATTTATCAAAAGGCTAAAACCTACTTCATATAAAAAAAGGTAGTGTACTATCATAATAGCATAAAATCTTCTGCCTTACACACAATACGCAGGCAATGTGTACTAATGTCGCTACGTCATCAGTGTGTCCCTGCTGTACCAGCTGATGCGTATATTTATTCCAATAGTCAGCCCTGGCCCTAAATTTTAGTGCTAGGTTCCCCAGGTCCACCATGTCTGAAATTCCAATCCTTCCCATTAATTCCCTCTCTCATTATTCCCTCTCAGGGGTCTTGATGGGGATGGGGTTATGGTGTCTGAAGTTCCCTGGGCCAGGGCTGCAGCATCACAAAACTTGCACGGTCTGCAAGGCTCTGCAGCTGCTTTGCCTTTTCACTCTCATGACCAAGTTTTACACAAGAGGTTCAGATGTAAACCAATGGCACCTGTAGCACCACAGATACAGGTACTCAGGGTACTCAGGGTACGCAGGGTACTCGGGGTACGCAGGGTACTCAGGGTACGCAGGGTACTCAGGGTACTCGGGGTACTCAGGGTACACAGGGACTGGAATGTCAGAGCAGGTGCAAACGGCCCAACCCTCTGTCACTCTGAACCTGGAATCTGTCCCCTCCAAACACTGGTCCTCCCTGCCAGACTTCTAGCCTCACAGTTCACCTGCCCTGTTACTCCTCTCACTTAGTTTCATCCAAGTTCTCCCAGTCCATCCAATAGATGTGACCTTGTCTTAACTGTCCTGGTCAATCAGCACTTTTTCATAAGCCTCCTAGGCTCTATACCAATTGGGGTATGGTTTTGAATTCTCTGAACATTCAATGCCCAGAGTAGGGAACCTCCAGCCAGACTAACAGTCTCATCTCTGACACAGCAAGACACCTAGTCCCGAATGCCCCTGATTAACGTAAATGTAAATATTCTCAACAAAATACAAGTAAACCAAATTCAACAGCACATTAAAAGGATCAAACACTTGATGAAGTGGGATTTATCTGTGGGATGCAAGGATGGCTGAACCTACGCAAATCAAAAACTATGATACATCACATTAACAGAATGAAGGATAAAAACAATACAACCATCTCAAGAGGTGCAGGAAGAGCTTATAACAAATAAAGCCTCCCTTCATGATACACTCTCTCAGTAAATTAGAAGAAAATGTCCCTCAACATAATTAAGGCACTCTATGGCAAAGTCACACATTACCTCCTACTCAATGAAGAGTTGAAAGATTTTCTTCTAAGATCAGGAACAAAGCAAAGATGCCCAGTCTTTTCACTTCTCTTTGTTAGGGTACTGGAAGTCCTAGGCAGAGCAATTAGGTAAGAAAAAGAAAAAAAGCACCCAAATTGGAGAGAAAAAGGTAAAATTGTCTCTGTTTGCAGATGACATGATTTTCTGGACAGAAAATCCTAAAGAAGAAAATTCTGTCATTTGTGACAACATCGATGAACATGGCCGATGTTATGCTACGTGAGAGAGGTCAGACACAGAAAGACAAATACCACGTGATCTCACTTCTCTTTGGAGTCTAAAAAAGTCAAACTCATAGAAGCAAAGATTAGAATGATGGTTGCCAAAGGCTGAGGTGTTGGGCAAATGGGGAGATGTTTGGAGTCAAAGGGCTCCAATGCTCAGAATTTCTGGCCATCTAGTGCACAGCAGTGTAACTACAGTTAACAACACTGTATTATATAACTGAAACGTGTAAGAGAGTAGATCTTTTTTTTTTTTTTTTATGCGTTTTACGGCCGCACCTGCGGCATATGGAAGTTCCCAGGCTAGGGGTCCAGTCGGAGCTACAGCAGCCAGCCTATGCCAGAGCCACAGCAACATGAGATCCAAGCTGCATCTGTGACCTACAGCAGAGCTCAAAGCAAAGCCAGACCTCTGACCCGCTTAGCGAGGCCAGGGATGGAACATGCATGCTCATGGATACTAGCCAGATTCGTTTCCACAGCGCCACAACAGAAACTCCAAGAGAGTAGATCTTAATTGTTCTCACCCCCAAAAAGTTACAGCTATGTGGGATGATGGATATGATAATTAGTTTGACTCTAGTAATTATTTTACAACCTATATGTATACAAAAATATCACATTATATACTGTAAATATACACAATTTTTACTTGCCAATGACACCTCAGTAAAACTGGGGGGAAAATTCCAGCAAGGTTTTCTCATAGATACAGACATGATTATGCTAAAATTTCCATAAAAGGACAAAGAGCTAGACTAGCTAACATATTTTGAAAAAGAAAATAAAGTGGGAGGAAGCAGTCTGCCTGATTTCAATTTTTATTTATATAGCTACAGTAATCAGGAGTGTGAGATACTGGCAGAGGGACACACACATAAATCAAATGAACAGAACGGAGAACTCAGAAGCAGATTCACGCAAATATGCCAACCTGATTTTTGACAAAGGTGTGAAAATTCAATGGAAGAAAGGTAGCATTTTAAACAAATGGTTCTGGGGCAATTGGATGTCCATACACAAAAATTAACCTCAATTCATAAGGTTTATAAACACCACACCTTATGCAAAAAGTATCACACTGTCCTTGATAAAATGGGCTAATGATAAGGAAATATTAGGGTGTGACATCTCTGCAATGCAGTTATGTTTTTAGAGAGATATTTGCTTAAATGGGATGTTTGGGTAAAGCAAGGAAGAAAGAAAATCTGGTACAATCTAGCTCTGATCAATAATTTGTAAGATTAAGTGATTACAAGAGTAAACACTTAAATTCCAACCAATGTTTTTAAAGGTAGGAAATGGGACATTCTGTGCATAATGTATAAACGCAAGATGTGTCATGATGGCTAATGAACAATTCTGACTTCACTCGTGGATTGGATGATACTTAAGGTACATTAAGGTGATGGGTTAGGAGTGTGACGTGAAGAGCATTGCATTCTGGGCTCATTCTCAGGGCCAACAAACAATTGAGCAAGGAGAAACCCTCATCCTCAGGCTACGATTACAGAGCAGAGGACAAAAGAGCTCCCGATGTGAAAGGACTAGGCAGAGAGGTGGGTGAGTGTCTTAGATGAAGTTCCACAGAGGCATGGCCGGAGACAGAGATTTTTGTTGTTGTGATGTATTGAGGCGTGCCCTCAGGACAAGGGACAAGGGACAAGGGCAAGCAGGATAGGGAGGGAAGAAAGCTGATTAACAATGTGATCTAGATGTAAGCTAGCTTTGATCTGATCTCAAGGACCACTCTGGAGGACACACCGCACCACAGAGTTGGTCCTGTCTCAGTGCTAGAGCAACAAGCTTGAACCCTCTATAAGTCAGTTACTGGTCACTGCCTTGTGGGGAGAAGTGCGGAGGAGGAGCAGGGGGGACAGTCTTTGGGGAGGCAGATGCTATTCCGTGAAAGGCCAATCTCAAGAGAAGGAGGCAGTTGTGAGGAGCCAATATTCACTGGGTTTGGGGTCTGTCTGAACAAGGATCTGAGCAGTGAACCACCTACATACAAAGGCATCCACCTCCTGAGCTCTTCCTCTTGATTTTCGTATTGAGTTGATTATATCTGGGCACCGTCACAATTTCTGAGCAAGCTTCCAAGTGGCAAGTTCAGGTGATGAGCTCCAGCCCAGCTGTGCCGTTGGTCCTAAGGCCTCAGAGGGCACATTCTCTCCCTCCTCCGAAACTCATTCTGGCTTCCCCTTGCCTTGCACATCTGCTATCTGAGGGTCCAGATCCCCATTCCTGAGCTAGAAGAGCCCCTGGTTAACTATTTCTCAGCCCGGTTGCTACCCTTGCCATTTTACTGGTAAAGTTATAACTGGGCATGGAAGTACCAAGAGATGGCCCAGTGGATTATGTGAGGGCCAAACAGAGTTTTCCCCCTTCTGTTATGTAGAAGCAATCTTATCGCTTCGTGATTATCACAGTCAATAATCCCACCAGTGTGGTAGATCCTCTCAGTCCTGCTGATCTCCACGACCTAGGAGTAAAAGTAAATATGTGGCTGCCATAATCTTTGGTTTATTGGGATTCTTATGGCACCCCTCATAGAGGTAGGACCTCTACACCCACAGAGACTGACACTGTAGGTATCAAAAACTCAAATTCTTCAGCTGAATCCCTTGGAGTGATGGTGAGCTGGCCATTCCTATTTTCAGCCCCTTTTTGCCCTGACCTACATAATTTAGCCTTTTGTAGATAGGGCACCATACAATGGCCACTGGCTTTTAAAATTGTACCATACTCTGAACAATGGTGCTCCATCCTTATACTGTGTCTTCTACCAGTAGGTGTCCCAACTGCACCTGCAAGAGATCTTCCCAAAGTTCTTTCAGGCCACCGGCTTCTCAACATACAGAATGTGACAGAATCACTGGATCCCATGGCCATGTGCCCACTGCCTCACTTCCTTGGCCGTATAGTGGGCTGCTTGTTAAGGTAATAGTCTTAGTCTACTGAGGCTGCTATGGTAAAATACCATAAACTGGGTGGCTTATTAACAACAGAAATTTATTTTTCATTTCTGGAGGCTAGAAGTCTGAGATCATGGTGCCAGCATGATTGGGCTCCAGCGAGCCATCTTCTGGTTGCAGACTCCTGATTTGTCACTGTATCATCACATGGTGGAAAGAGTGAGATCCTTATACGGTCACTAACTCCAATCATGAGGACTCCATCCTCATGACCTAATTACCTCCCAAAGGTCTTACCTCTAAAAACTATCACTTTGGGAATTTGATTCCAGCATATGAATTTCAGAGAAAAACAAATATTTGGTCCATAACTGTAATGTTTTAGGGTATCCCAAGCACAGATTGGACATCCTGTGGGCCTTGAATAAACCCATGTATGGATTGTCATCAATCCTAGTCAGGATAAAATGTTACCTTTTCCAAAATGGACTGGGTCCAACTTAATCAACTTGCCAAAAAGTTTCTGCTTGTTCTCCTAAAGCATGATCCTTTCTTGGGACTCAGCATTAGTTTTTCTACTAGTGGGCAAGACATCCAGCAGGAGCAGTAGCTTTCCTTTATGGAGAGATCACATGATTTGGGGTTCGTGGTCAGCCTCCATTACTGCCCCTATGGTTTCTCTGCCCATGAGCCCACATGCAAGCCCTGGGGTGGTCAAAGGCAGAGACTAGGGGATATCAGTTGGCTGACTCATCCTATCCACTTGGTTGTTTAGTGCTTCTTCTGAAATAGATGCCCTCTGATGGGTATTGGCATTCAATACAAAGACAGATCCTCACACATTGCGCCCATTCCCACAGGTAGATATTTAAGCATCTCCCCCAGACCTCTTTGTCCTTAGCGTTACTTGGGCCACCTCTCTCTCCACAAAAAGTGGATAACCAGTCACACTGCCTGAAGCTCTGACTCCTGGGAAGTTTTCCACTCACCACTGGCTTTCAGAGTCAGCCATAAGTGAAGCTAAAGTGCAGTTGAGCTGTCCGTTTCTTGGCTTGAACTCACATATGAAGTTGACCCCATACTGATCTAGGTTCAGGCGTTTTCCTCTTCCATCTGACAATGAGAACTTCCCACGAGGTCAATGTAGGAGCTAAGGGAGAGATGACTATGTAGCAGTAGTGAGTGAGATAGGTGTTTGAGTCACCTGTTCATGAAATTTTCTTGTGCCCTCTAGAGCTGCTTGAGCCCAGTCTTGGATGTGGCACTTTCATTTTATATTGAATTCCTCTGGACAACCCTAGAGTTATATCTATCTAATAATACCCAACCCTTGATGGTTAGCTCTGGCTACAAGTCTGTTGATATGCCATAGTCATACATTCTACAATAGTTGATATCTAGCAGAGCTAAATAGCATGCCAGGAGCTGTTTTGTAACGACGACTCTTCCTCTATTGTAGATGGCATGGCCTTGGTCCAGAACCCTGGGGATCTGTACCATGACTCTGACATTGGAAACCGGCATGGATTCCACCTTGTTTCTTCCTGTATTGAATATACCTCTACTATCATGGGATCTGCCATATCTCAAGCAAGAAAAGAATGACTTGCATCACAGCCTGTTCTTACTGTAAAGCCCATTCTGTTCTGGGCCTCACTCAAAACTAGAAGCTTCCCTTGTTGCTCATTGAATGAAGTCAGGACCATCTTCCCAAGTATGGAACATGTAGCCTTCAAAGCTGGAAAAGGTCCGCCAAGAAAAACCCTTCTTTTTTATTGGTAGAAATCCAAGGTACGCTAACTTGTCCTTTGAATGAGATATCCTGACTTTTCCCAAGCAATTGAACCCCTAAATATTCCACATATTTGGCAGGCCCCTGAGTCTTTGTAGATTGAGATTTATCTTTAAATAGAGACTGAGTTCCTGTGTCAAATCATAGCCTCCAGAGCTCTTGCCACTTCCCATTCATCAAGTTCTTGCTATTTATTATATGATGTCATAAATGCGGTGAACCAATATGGGTTTCTGTAGAGTGTTCCAGTGGCGTATGGACACATGATGTACGTGACACTTTGCAGAAAATTAATACAGGCCTTGGGCAGGACCATAAATGGGTATCGTCATCCATCCCATGTAAACTGTGAAATGCTTCTGATCCTCCTTCGTGGTGTTGAAGAGAATGCACTTACCTAACCAAAGTCTAGGTAATTGAGCTCTGTTCTGCTCTAGTAAAGATAACATAGCCAATATCACAACTTCTGTTGGGATTATAACTTGGTTAAGTTTGAAAGAATCCACTATAATTTGCCATTGTCCCTCTTGGGTTTTCAGGAGACCAACTGGTAAACCGAATAGGTATGAGTGGGGACCACTATCCCTGTACATTAAATCTTTTAGGGTAATTACATCCCCCTCGTGCCACTCAGAGTGGCCATTATAAAAAGTCTACAAGTAATAAATGCTGGAGAGGGTGTGAGAAAAGGGAACCCTCCTACAGTGTTGGTGGAACTGTAAGTGGGTACAGCCACTATGCAGAACAGTATGGAGATTCCATTAAAAAAAAAAAAACTAAATATAGAACTGCCATGTGACCCAGCAATCCCACTCCTAAGCATATATCTGTAGAAAACCATAATTCAAAAAGATATATACACCCTAATGTCCACTGCAGCTCTATTTGCAATAACCAAGACAGGGAAGCAATGGAAATGTCCATCAAGAGAGGAATGGATAAAGAGGACATGGTACATATATACAATGGAATATTACTCAGCCACAGAAAAGAATGAAATAATGCCATTTGCAGCAACATGGATGAACCTAAAAATTATCATACTAAGCGAATTCAGAGAAAGACAAATATCATATGAGACCACTAATATGTGGAATCGAATAAAAATGATACAAAAGAACTTATTCACAAAACAAACAGGCTCAAAGATTGTGAAACCAAATTTATGGTTCCCGAAGGGGAAATACTGGGGCAAGGGATAAATTAGGAGTTTGGGATTAATGTAGACACACTACTCTATATAAAATAGATAAGTAACAAGAATCTACCGGAGAGCACAGGAAAATCTGCTCAATACTGTGTATTAACCCATATGGGAAAATAAGCTGAAAGGAATGAATGGGTATATGTATAACTGATTCGCTTTGCTGTTCCCCTGAAACTAACACAACATTGTAAGTCAACTATACGCCAATAAAATGTAAAGCAAACAAAACGAAACAGACTAGCATCAAGGAAATACCTGTAAGGATAAGGATGGATGTGCTAGGGTTTTTTAAAAAGAAAAAACAAATACAATCCTCACATTTTAAGCTACAAGCGCCAAAACCTGTGGGAAGTCCATGCTGATCCGTATAGTTGACCATCATTGCACACTCACAAGACACTGCGACTTGGCTGGACCCCTGGTCAGGGGGACGTTTTCATCCTCTGCTTCACAACACTTGATTCTCAAAAATCGCTTATTGTAATTCTCCGTCTTTAAAGGTAAGAACTGTTAAAACCTGATGTTATGGTGAAACTACCGTACATGTTATATATGTATATGTGCACATTAAAAAAGCTAGAAAAATTCTCACCCTTCTCCTCATAGACGTGGAATTACTTTTCTGGTGGTGGACAGATTTTTGAGGCAATCAAATTCAAGTCACCAGATATGACAAAGGTCTTTCGTGTTTATAGTTAAAACTTAGACATCCTGAAATTTCTGGAGGAAATGGATGGTTCCGGGGGGCCTATGTGAGATATTTGAAATGGAGGTTTGCAGCCGGCAGAACAATGGCCATGAATCACTGGAATGTGCATAGATGTTACAAAGGGGAATTAAAGCTGCAGGTTGTTTCACGTTGCTAAAACAGAGCCCGTCGCCTGGATTATCCAGGAGCGCCCAATGTAATCACAAGGGTCCTTAAGAGTCAGTCTGGGGAAGGTATGACTAGAGAGAAAAGGTGTAGAAAGATACAGTGTTGCTGATGTTGGAGATGGAGGAAGGGAGGCAAAGAAGGCGGGTGACCTGGAGAGCACAGGAAAATGTGTTCTTTCCTGGAGGTTCTGGAAGGAACACAATTCTGCCAACACCTTGATTTTAGCTCAAGGAAACGAGCGTCAGACTTCTGAATCCACAGCTATAAGAAAACACATTTTGGTAAGCTGAGACGTGTGTGGTGATGAGTTACAGCAGCAATGGGAAACGAATGCAAGACCGTTCCAGAAAATAAGAACATGCTGTGTGGATGCCTTTGGTAATCCCTTTGGTCTAGAATAATGTTACTGCTTCCAGATGTGTGTAGATAGATTTTGTGGTGGCCGATGGAAGGAAAAGAGGATGGAACTCAGCATGACCCATGAAAATTGGGGGAGAGAGAGAGAGGGAAAAAAATAACACTTTGTATAGACAGCAATCACGATGTGAGTCAAGTTCAGGGCAGGCTAATTTCCTCTCATCAGTGGATCCAGAATAAAGGCAATTGATTAGGCCATTTCAATACTTTGTGTTCTTTTTTTCACAGAGATTCTTATGTCTTTTAAGGAACACATGTGCCACTGATTGTAACTTTATAATCTGTCATTTTTTTTAAAGATTCTGTAAACAAAATGTGGGGGTGCCTAATAATAAGTCAAATTTTGGGCACCAACAATTTTGGAAAATATAAATATCTTTGTACAAAGAAATCTATGAGCTGGGGACCAGTGTAGAAGACCACATCAGTTATTGTTGAAATAGAGTCCCTAACATAATTAAATTTTTTATTTAAAAATAAAAGCATCAATCGCCTGGACTCAATTATTTTGAGACTGTCACCAGAGGGCGCTAAAACCTTGGTAGACGAGAAAAAGCCCAGCCATTCAACACCTCCCAGGGAAGTTTTATTTTGAGGAAGCAATACTGCAGGGCAGAAGAGGAACAGCCATAGGACATTTCCAATTTTTTCCATGTCATTTTACTAGGTATATGTTCTCCTGTTTTTATTATCTTACAAGTCAACCTCAAGCACAAAACACTGGAGAAATGAGTCATGCCTCTTTTTTTCAGTTTGATCGAAGACGGTTCGGTGACAGAGAACGAAAGCACAATGAGATTGAAGGTATCATTTCCACATTAACATCTTGTCCCCAGACACCATGCAGTGCTAAATGTCACATCCCCGTCATGCAAGGACATTAAAATAGATGGCAGTTTAAAATCCTGGACTTCATTTTGAGATGCTAATCATCTCAATGGGGCATGCTTCCCCTTTGGACTCAAGATGAAGAAATATCAGTACAGAGCAGTGAAGTCTCCTCACGGCCAGAGAAATAGAAAAGCTGGGTTTTTTAAATGTAGAATCCGTTTCTTGGTTGTTCATTTTCTCTGTGGTCTGTGGTGGTGTGAGGAAGAATGAAGATGTGCCGAAGAGGCGAGAAGACTGCTTCCTGTCTCACAGCCTCGGAAGCACGTAGCTGTTTGTCATCTGGTTCATTGCAGCGACAGGCGACAGGCAGCTCTCTGTGCTGGGTGGAACTATCGCCCCTCCCAGTCCATGTCACACGGGTTGTTAGAGTCTAGTTTCAGGGCTTTTCATGTTTGGTGACATATTACAAAATCCTAGGCAGGGCAGTCACCTCGCATTTCCTAGAACTCCATTTCTCTTGTGAGATAAGTATAGAAAAACGATGGAATGGGAAATAAATTGGAAAGCCACAGTCAAATATAAGATTCTATTAGGTGGAAGAGGTGCATCGAAAAGCTTCATTTGGATATGGCAGCTTTGCGACGTATCTTGACTGCTGGAGAGACAACCTCTGCACCTAAATTACTGGCTAAATCTTCTGTGTGGCTGCATCAAAACATGACCCTTCAATGAGAGCATTATACAAAGAGGTCTATGTCCACGAATTTAAATATGGCTGGAACTTGTGTAGCTTCCCTCCCCAAACTGCTTAAAAGTATCTCTTTCATCTCTATCATGTTGTTTGTGATTTAGAGGCTAGCTGAGGCATTTAGCATAATTACATGAAAAGGAATTAAGACAGGAAGCTAAAGCCTTAACATTTAGTCACTAAGCCCAGTCTCTGGCATCTCCTGACACGTGTGAAAAGGAAAACAGAAAAATGCACTCCAGGTCTTTCAATGTATCCCTTTCCTCTGAGGATCTCCCAGCACCTAAGGAGCAGTGTTTGTTACCCAAGGAAAGAAAGGAAGCCCAGAGCTAAGTTACACCCCAGCTTGCAGCTAGCCCAACAGCAGATGGCTACAGGGGGAGAGTTAGCTTTGGGGCCATGAGGAAGAGAGATTGCACTCAAGGGAAAGAGTGATTTTCAGCAGACAACCCTGCAAAAGGCACTACGTCCCTGTGCCCCTTGCAGCGCGATGCCATTTACAGTCCGAGTCCAATGGCTGGGTCCCCTGAGCAACGGCACAAGGTGGGGGAGGGGGGACAAGACACTCGAGACTCACATCCTGGCCATGGCCAGCTGAGGGTCTCCCAAGGCACCTCACTTCTCCGCAGGAGGAGTAACGATAATCCACAACCATCCTCGATATGCCCCAGGGAGAGCACTGGGGGGGGCGGGGGTGCTGAAACACACCCATTTGCAAATTACAAAGTGCTCCTTAAATATAAGGCATCATCATTTCACCTTGAAATCTGCCTCCAGCATAGTCTCACTTTCAGGCTTGCTTGCCAGAATCTTGGTAATAGCCTGCTTAGCATCTCTCCAAGCTTTGGGTGCTGCGCTGAGATTATGGCACAACTAAGAATCATTCAAAGCAAGAGATACCTGCCAAGGGTCGGAAACGACTCAGCAAGCACTCCAACGGCCCGATTATTAAGGGCATCACACCAGGCACCAATTTGGGTCCATAGGCTCTCAATGGAGCCACACCATTCTTCCTGAGACCCCAGAGAGGTCCGGTCTGTATCCTAAGCCACGGCAGGTGCGGCAGGTTTAGACGTGGTTATGCTCAGAGATCCTCCACTTCCTGAGCGGCCCTATGGGCACACTATCCCACAGCCTTCAGACCCGACGACTGCAGCAGTGGGTTCAAGAGCCTCCCTTTAGACCCCATGAAACTGCCCAAAATCTATTTCAGAGGTGCCCCAATCCTCACGAATACACTGGAAATGAACCAGTTTTCTCAACACCCTTTGCTCCTCCCCGCCCCCTAAAAAATGGCTGGAGGCAAGACACACTGGGATTACTGCTCAAGAATGTCCCCCCTCTTCCTCTCACTTCCTTCTCTCCCCCACCCTCCTCGGTGGCCGCAGCTGAAGGTGGAAACACACAACCGAGCCCCTTACTTCCTAGCTCAACACAACACAGCTCGAACATTCGCAGAAGGAAGTCCTACCAGCGAGCAGGTGGGTTTAGGTGTGAAATCGTGCAGCTTAGTTTAACTTTTATTCTGGGAGGTTCTGCCAAGGGACTGCCTTCCTAACAAAGCAAAAACATCCAAACAACCCTGAAAAATAACTTACAGGCTGGATTAATCTCATGGATCTATTCTGTCTTTACTTTGGAGTGGTGCTGAATGACTTTAAGAGGTCAGGTAATTTGTATCAATGCAACGTCAAAGTAGTGCAAGTTCTGGCCAAGAGCTTTTGGAGTGCTTCAACTCAGCACAAACTGGTCTGAAGTGTACAGGCTGGTGCTGCAAACCAAAGAGAAGAAGGTTGAAGAACACCTGAAACTCGTCTTTCCTCCATTATTCTTTCTCCTTTCTCACCACTGTTTACACTGTGAATGCTAAACAATCCACCTTCTGATCACAGGAAGGGTGCTGCTAATTACAGAAAGAATCAATGATAATTTCTAGAGGAAAGAGAGGAAAGCACTGGCCTCTCAAACCAGAAGTTTTGGGGTCCAATCTGAGGACCTGAATGATGGCTGATCTCTGTGCAGCCAGCAAACTCGGGGAGGGCCAGGTCCTCACTAGTGCACAGTCTGAGCCTCCCCCACTCACTCAGCCCCCCACCCCCCCCAGCAACGAAATGTTTACTGGGCCAAACTGACTAGTGTAGCCTTTATCTTTCAGAAACCTCTGCTATTACAACTTGCTTCCTGTTTTTCTTTTTTTCTTTCTTAATGCTAAGGCTGCTTTTTGTTTACAAAGTATGAAGACTTCTTAGTAAAGCTTAGGGAAGATTTCGAAAAACTGTTTCCATTTAGGTTACAGATAAAATTCAGGGGTTATTTCCACTTGAACGTCACGCCACACACTGACACTCTAAAGCTGACGGTGTCATGCTGACCGTTTGCTAGAGATCAAACCAAAATGGGGTTTGGGTGGGTTGCGGTTATTCTTACGGGGAGGAGAAGTCATGGTGAAGCAGGTGAGCAGGTGAAGACCTTCCTACCGGCTCTCTAACCAGCGGAGTCCTTTGTAACAATGAACCTCAAAATTTCTAGTGGTCTTTAGTCGAAAGATTGCATTCATTTGGTTTAGGGTGTGTGGGCATACATGGTACGAAGCTTAAGGTGTATTTATTAGACGGGATAACATCAGATCCAAGTCCTTTTCCAATGAGGAGAAAGGGTTACAGCAGATAGAAATCTAAGCATTCTGGGGGGAGAGAGAGAGAGAAAAGCCAGAAAGTAAAGATTATTAATCCATGCCCCCATTTACCCCGCGAGATTTCCTGAGCATTCCTCAGACATTATAGTGCAACATAGTAAGTCCACTGAATCGAGAGTATTCCTACTTTTCTCAAGCAAAAAGTATATACTTTGAAATATACACTGAACAAAACATAGGAATAGTATGTCATCTTTTAAACCCCTAGTAATCTGAACTTCTATAAATATACTTAAATAACATATTATACATAGCTATTCACATAGGACACCAAGTGATGCATAAACATACAAAAATAAAACAATCATGTTTTAATTCTTGTGTTGGTTTTGTTGGGTTTTTGTTGTTGTTCTGTTGGCATTTTTTTTTTTTTGAAGTAAAGATACTAAATTAATTGAGACACCAGAATCCTCTTGTCAATACCGATCCTGGGCAAGCTGGATGTACACTGGTACCAGGCATAGGGACCGCACCCAAGGGCGAAGGCAGTAAACATTCCTTCTGAACGTATTACTGTCCTACCGTGATTTAGAAAAGCGAGGTGTAATGAGACCATTTAGCTGCTCCCTGGAAAGGAAACAGCAATCAGATCCCCCATCCCAACCTGGACAAAGTATAGACATCTTGAGCTGTCCTTGGAGAGAATGGAATACGAACGTGCTTCCTTCTGGGGGGCACCCACACGCCACTTCCTATGAAGTATTTCTCGACACATCAAGAAGGCACCACCACGCTGGACCAAAGGCAAGGAGTTTGGGTTCACATCTGTCACATCACACCTGTCCTGCTCCTGTGGCTGCTATAGAAAGCATCCCTCCACCCAAAAGATGATTTGGGGACCTCGGCTCCCCAGCCAGATGGAATATGTCTGTTCTTCTTTTGCAAAGCAAAAGACTTCTGGGAATTCATATCCCTGGTAAAAGCGATCTTTTGGCCATGGAAGGTTGTCCAGTCTCTTGAGAGCAAGAAACGGAAGATACAGTTCTCGCATCCCACCTAGACGCTAGCACGACGGAGAGCTCCCGGGAGGAACAGAGGATGGCTCGTTCACCCGGACTCCATCCCTCCAGCTGGGATGGAAGCACTGGAGCTGGTGACGATGCCACCATCAGGGTTTGTCCTCATCCCAACCGCATCCCTAGAGGTTCCACGAACTGGGTCTCAGTTTTCCTTTTTAAGGGAGGAGGTCAAGCTCTTCTGACATCTCGAAGAGTTGCTTGGGGTGAGAGAGAAGGAGGAAAAAAGTCCTGGTTTGTTCTCACATAGAATTTTCAACGCAGGTAGAGGAAGGTGGTCTCTCGAGTCCCTGGGGGGAGGTTTCGGGAGCAGACGAAGAGACCCGCCGCTGCTGATAGATATCCTGGATCAACATCGTGTTCATGACCTTCCATTCCCTGTATTTTGTGGCTGTCAGCTTCGGATCATCCAGCAACTGGTTAATCATGGCCAGGTCGTGTTCTTTACACTGTGCAAGTAGAAAAAGAGAGAGAAGAGGGTGAGATGTAGTGATTTATCTTTTATCTCTTTTTACAGCTGCACCCGCGGTACACGGAAGTTCCCAGGGTCCTTAACCCACTGAGCGAGACCAGAGATCAAATGCACAACCTCACGGAGACTGTGTCCAGTCCTTCATCTGCTGAATCACAATGGGAGCGCCTACAGGGGTTATCTCCATTTCAATAAACCACCTTCAGCCCTTTTACAAATAAACCCACATATACATTGACCATAAAGTTATCCAAGTGCTTTTACACAGAAATATTCAAATCCCTGCAACTCTCCTAAGGGATATGACAGGACACCCATCCACATAGGCTAGCCACCAAGAAGGTAAGCAGCCTACCCAAGAATTGGAAGGAGAACTAAGCCGCCTAGTCTCCCATGGAGCTCTTCCCAGATCAATCCGCTGTAACAGTCCTACCTCCGTGTGAGCTTTATTCTTCCAGGAACCTACAACTGCGTTATCATTCCGTTGACCACCCAAACGGCACTCAGTAAAGCTAGGAAATAATACGTTCCCTAAGACATAAGACAGTATAAAACATATCTTTTTAATTTCTATTAAATTATCTTACTTTTTAATAAATCACACATTTACTTAATGAATATCTACAGAATAAATATGTAGGCTCTTTAGTCAAAGACTGCCAATCGTCCATCAAAGCAGCGTGTATTCTGATGACGCCAGCAGAGTAAACAACCTATTCATACGATTCTCCCTACCTCCTCTGAAACCAGTGACACACATTTCTGCAATGTCTATTGGGTTAGGAGACTTGGCTGTACCCCAGGAATGGAGTAAAAATAAGATGTATCAGCCTCCACATTCAAAAGGGATCGCTCATCCTGACAAACTTATCTCAAATCTATTCCTCTTTCCTCCATCCCTATGACCATAAGCCCAATTCTGGATAGAAAGTCAGACTCGACCCACTGCTGCAGTCTCGCAAGTGAGGTTCCTGCCTCCAGCCCCCACTCTGTATCCACCTGCTGCGTAGCAGTGCAGGGGATCCACCTAAAATCCTGTGTCCTCTTAATGGTTCTCCTTCACGTCCAGGGTTCCGCGGACTTGAGCCCATCTGTCGATGCTCTCCTTGCTTCTGATGTGCCACACTAACCGTGGGGATGTGACTTCTCTCCCCCACGCAGAGCTAGTTCACACTCCACAATGTGCTCCAGGGAAGATCGGCCTCACCTTCCTTCACCGATGGACTCTAACTCCTAGAGTGACTTTCACCGGGAACATTCTCCCACCATTTTTTCCTTACTGGATTTTACTGCAGCTCATAAATGTATATTCACTTCAGGGATCATGCTCTCTCAAAACTCTCTGAACCCCTAGATTAATTGGAAAAGCTCTTTTCACGCTAGCCTAGAGCCCTCTTAGAACTTGCCATGTCACCCAAGGATGCTCATGGATCTGTCATGCCACCTTTTCTAAAGCCTCTTAAAGAAGGTGACAGGGAACACATTTTTTTCATACTTTTTATTAAACTGTAGTTCATTTACAATGATCTGTCAATTTCTGCTATAGAGCAAAGTGACCCAGTCATACATATACATACATTATTCTTCTATTATATTCTATCATGTTCTATTACAGATGATTAGATATAGTTCCCTGTGCTATACAGTAGGAGCTCATTGCTTATCCATTCTAAATGTAAGAGTTTGCATCTACTAACCCCAAACTCCCAGTCCATCCCCCTCCCCCTCAGCAACCAGCAAGTTTGTTCTCTACGTCTGTGAGTCTGTTTCTGTTCTGTAGATAGGTTCGTCTATGCCATATTTTATACTCCACATATAAGTGATATCATATGGTATTTGTCTTTCTTTCTGACTTGCTTCTCAGGGAACATATTTTATTAACACCTGTATTCCCTGTAGCTGAGTGCCAGGCAGCCATTCAATATATGTCCACTATTGAACTAATCTCTCTCTGCCTAGATCCAGGGCAGCTTGTGCAAAGCTAAATAGTCACAACTGTGTTTACTGGCTGAAGTTCAAATTCATGACCACTGCCATTGAGTGGACTTCCACTACTATTCAGTAATCGTATCTTCTCATGTTTTCTCTCCCATGCTCCCAAATGACTATTTCAAAACTTCTCATTTCTACCCAAATCTCCTTCCCAATCCTCCCTCGTAGCTGTTGACCCTGCTGTCTATTTTCCGAGGAAAGGAAAACGTGAAGAGTGGCTCTCCCAAGCTCCTACTTCCTACATCAGCGCAAATATGTGCCCCCTTCCTCCCTGGTCATTTGGGTGAAACATCTGTGCTCCTAGCAAAGACTGATGTCTCCGCTTCTGCTGACGCTTTCTCTCTCACAGGCAGAAATGCACTCCAGCACTTCTCCCCTCTTTCCTGTGACTCCTCAATTCCCCATCTCCGTGTGATCATTCTCACTGCCATAATGTTATAATCTTATTTCTCTCATCTTAGAAGCCCTTACTTTTCTCCTTCTTTCTTTTTATTTATTTATTTACTTACTTACTTTTGTATACAGAAGTTCCCAGGCTAGGGGTTGAATTGGAGCTGCAGCTGATGGCCTACGCCACGGCCACAGCAATTCGGGGTCAGAGCCGCATCTGCAACCTATACCACAGCTGATTACAACGCCGGCTCCCCAACCCCCTGAGCAAGGCCAGGGATCAAACCTGCAACCTTGTAGATACTAGTCAGATTCGTTTCCACTCCACCTCAATGGGAACACCCAAAAGCCCTTTCTTTCTTTTTTTTTTTTTTTGTCTTTTTTGTTGCTGTTGTTGTTGTTGCTATTTCTTGGGCCGCTCCCGCGGCATATGGAGGTTCCCAGGCTAGGGGTCCAATCGGAGCTGTAGCCACCGGCCTACGCCAGAGCCACAGCAACGCGGGATCCGAGCCGCGTCTGCAACCTACACCACAGCTCACGGCAACGCCAGATCGTTAACCCACTGAGCAAGGGCAGGGACCGAACCCACAACCCCATGGTTCCCAGTCGGACTCGTCAACCACTGCGCCACGACGGGAACTCCCAAAAACCCTTTCTTGACCCCACTTTCTGACTTCAGCTAACGCTCCACTTTCCTCTGTCTCCAATGTCCTTGTGCCCATTCTTCCATAGGCTCACTCCCTCCAGACTTCTGCCCCCATCATTCCACCCAAACTGCTCTTGTTAAGACCATCGATGACCCCCATGTTGCTAAATCCAATAATCAATTATTCATCTTCCACTTCTATTTCCCGACAGCATCTGAAACGGTTCACTTCTCCCTTTCTTGAACATGTTGTTGCTGGGACACAGTCTCCAGATTTTTTAGAGATCCTAAGGTTAATGAAAATTGGAAAATTGATTTTTCAAAGGCAAAAATGAATTCACCACCACTCTAAATCAGAAAAGAGACCTTAGGAAAGGGTCTCTTCAACTTTGGGCTGACACTTTTCATAGGGTTTTAGCTCTAAATAATTCAAATTTCTTACTCTTTGGCCCAAGTCTGTGTTAGCTCTTTTACAGATTTAAAAAAAAAAAAAAAAAGTAGAGAAGAATAGAGGGGAAGGAAATTAACAAAAGAACAGAATCCTCTGAGCTCCTTCCTCGACAGGGCAACCTAGTCAACAGCTTCACATAAAGGCCTCGTATCCCCCACCCCCCCAAGGAGCAGGAGGCTTTGCACCACTTTTACAGCATCCTTCTGGCTCTTTTGGAGGCAGGCAGGGTCTGGTAGGGATGCCAAATAATACCGTGAAAGAATGAAAGTGGTACCTTCATTTTTCACTCCAAATACTCAAAACATAGCTTACTCCAAGACCTAAGCACTGGAAATGTGTCCTACCAGAGCAGTGGGGCAAAGGAGAGCTCATTCCTCTCTTGACCTAGGTGAGAGGAACCCTGGGAGAAAATTTCACTTGGACCCATGAATCATGCCATTAATCCTTCAATTTATTTATTTATTTATTTATTTGTCTTTTTTTTTTTTTGCTATTTCTTTGGGCCGCTCCTGCGGCATATGGAGGTTCCCAGGCTAGGGGTCGAATCAGAGCTGCAGCCACTGGCCTACACCAGAGCCACAGCAACACAGGATCCAAGCCGCGTCTGCAACCTACACCACAGCTCACGGCAACGCCAGATCGTTAACCCACTGAGCAGGGGCAGGGATCGAACCTGCAACCTCATGGTTCCTAGTCGGATTCGTTAACCACTGCGCCACGACGGGAACTCCTAATCCTTCAATTTAAAATAAAGACAGGCTTAGCCGAAAGTCAGGGATGTGGAGCTGTCAGAAACTCCTAAATATCTAACGGTCTTTAGTATGTGATGTGATAGTTTGCTCAACATCCTAAAAAAATTTTCTCAAAGTGCATTCATTCCAACACAATCACAGTGTGAGGATTTTTCTTTATTTCCAGAATGTGCCTACCACTAATATAAACATGATTATTAAAAGCTTCCTTGTTTCTACATGAACCTCTGTCCTTCTTGCTTTCCACACTCCAGCTTTTTTTCTTTCTTTCTTTCTTTTTTTTTTTTTTTAATTTAGGTCTGCACTTGCAGCATATGGAGGTGCCCAGGCTAGGGGTCAAATCAGAGCCACAGCTGCCAGCCTACACCACAGCCACAGCAATGCCAGATCCAAGCTGTATTTGTGACCTACACCACAGCTCACGGCAACGCCAGATCCTTAACCAGCTGAGGAGGGCCACGGATCAAATGCGTGTCCTCATGAATACCACTCAGGTTTGTTACTGCTGAGCCACCATGGGAACTCCAGAAATACATTTTTTAACTGTATTTTATTTTATTGTTTTGGCCGCACCCACAGCAGGCAGAAGTTCCTGGGCCAGGGATTAAACTCGAGCCACAGCAGTGACAACACTGAATCCTTAACTGCTAAGCCATCAGGAAACTCCTGAAGAACTTTTTAAATAAACATTTATATCGAAACATAGCATACATGAAGAAAAGCACGTGTACAATAAGGTTTGTGCTTGACAAAATTATCACAAAGTGAACACATCTGTATAACCATCACCGAGATCAAAAAAAGATTCCTACCCAGAACTTCAAAAACTTTATTTGTGTCCCCACCCCCGCCAGTCATATCCTCCCCTCCTCCTCCCCCCCACTCTCCTGACTGCTTTGAGTTTTAAAGACCGTTAAAATACACTTAGAGACGGTTAAAATACAATTAAAGGCGGTTTTACAGTAGGAAAAAAATTTAATAAAAATAGATAATTCTGATAGCTTTTTGACATGAATAAACATGCATGTGCCAAATGATGTTTCTCTAATGAATAAACAGATTGATGTGCTTTTTTGCTTTTTTTCAACTGGTCAATTTCAATGTCCTCATGTCCTCCTGACTCCTGGGTGGTTCGTAAGAACACATAATACATTTCATCAGCCCCAGCTCAAAGGATCTATGGAAGGGTCTTCTTTCCAGGAATGTTCAGCTGGGTGAGGCAGGTGGCCTCTGAGACGGCCCCAGTGTTCCTTGCTCCCTGGTAGTCATGCCTTTTATAATTCACCTCCTTGACTGCAGGTAGGCTGACCTAGCAACTTGCTTCTAATGAAGAGAATACTGTAAATGCAGTGTGCTGTCACTCCTAAGATCTGGGGGTGACCCACCCTGCGCCCTCACCCCTTGCACGGGAGGCCAGCTTCTATCTCTTGAGCTGCCTCAGAAAGAGGCTTACATGGCCAGGAACTGGGGGTGGGCTCTAACCAACGGACAGTGAACAACTGAGACCCTCGGTTCAACAACACGCAAGGAACTGAATCCAACCAAAAACCACGTGAGAGAGCTTGGAAGCACACCCTTCCCCACCCCGGTGGAGGGATGAATGAAGCCCCAGCTGACAAGTGGATTGCAGCCTTGGGAGAAGCACCTAAGCAAGTCATGCCTAAATTCTGACTCACAGAAACTGTAAAATAAGACATGCTTATTGCCTGTAGTTGCTAAGTTTGGAGGGTATTTGGTTATCTAGCAATAGATACCTAATAACTGGGAAAAAAAGAAAAAGCTACTGGACTCATCAATTCTGTGGCCACAGTGCATGGAGAACAAGAGGTCACAGAGAATCAGCTATAAACCTTTTACTGAACCTTTGAATCTTTGTACAAACCTGCACTCGCAGCAACTGAGCCCCAAGGCATGGCCCTGTAAAGGTCTAGAATCCTGAGATTGCTGCTCTTTGCAAAGCTAAACCCTCCCTTTTTCTCCTTCTAGAAGTAGCCTGAACTGTCCATGCTCTCCTTGGCTTCCATTTCCTGTTTCTCCTAATGTGGGCTGCGGCATCCCATCCACGGATACCCCTCTGCCTCGCCCAGCTCCTCCTCCCTGAATGCATCTTCTTCTCTTTCTGATGTTCCTCGTCTTTTATCACAGACCAGTTTCAGCATCTCCATGGCATTGTCCCTCAAGGCCTCAGGTAGGCAGCTGCTTCCCCCTCTGGACCACCCAAATGTCCCAAGCTGATGTCAACTTAAGTACTTATCCCATCTCATTCTGTTTTCCTTTATGTTTCCATTGTCCAGTGGCATCTACTCAGGGGTCCCAGTATCCTAGAAGAGTGCCTCATACAGAGTCAGGAAATACTTGTTCAATAAAAAATGTATTTACGCCTATCAGTTATTACAAACAAGACAGTAAAATCACAACCTATAATGGCATATTTCATTGATAACCACTGACATTTACCCACTCTGTAAATATATGGAATATAACACATTTCACTTTGAAATGAATGCTAGTGATATCTTTCATCACTAAGTGCTAGGGAATTCCCTCTACATTCCTCTACATTTCTTTATGTTGGTAAAATACACCCTTGCCTTTATTTTTCAGCCTCATGTTTGCAAGGCTTTTAGGGTGCATAGGCCTTCCACTGACTAGCTGGGACACCTGAAGAGTCACTTGGCCATCTTTTGTAGCCCTGTCCTTTTGACTGCTGATATTTCTTCCTGGCAAGGGATGCCAACTCATGATGCCAAAGGATATATACAAAATAGAATGAAAATTCAGGCTTTATCAAGGCTTCTCAGAATCTATAAGTCTTCTGCTAATTCAGGACCATTTTACGAAGTATCCTGGCCTCCACCTGTTTGTGTTATAATCTAAACCTGAAAGCAGGATGCTTTTGTTATGAAGAACCACTTCAGCTACAGGAGGCCCTGAAAACAGCTTCAGTATAGCCTATAAACTGTCCCTCGTTCCCATTATGAAGACATCTGTTGGTCTGCTACCAAGAAGTGTCTATTTCCCACAGCCCAGCTCTCATGGTGTCTCTTGGCTCCAGGGCCAATAGCTCAGAGATACTACATTGTTGCTATATCTGAAATATAGAATTTTTTTCTGGCTATAGTAGAAAAGAATGGTCCCTTTTAATGAATCAGGTGAAAGCCCAATATCTTATTAAATATTACTATGTGTTCTTCCCAGTTGACCCTCTCAGGCTCTCAGCATTTGTTCTCTCAGGTAGAAGGGTACAAAAACACATCACACATGATCCTTGCCTCCTAAAGGAGCTTAATCTTTGACATTTTATACAAAGTGAACACAAAAATCAAGGCCTACTGTAGAAATCTGAGTTGGATGCTACTGGGTGGATGTCCCAGTGCTTTCAGAACGTCAAGGGGCAACTCACCCTGTAGAGCCTGCACTGCCCTCCGCAGCCTCCACCCACGCAAACACTGCGGTTTGCATGAATCCTTCCGCAGAATCAGCATTTTTCTCAACCCACATCCACAAAGTCCATCCACAATCTGAAACTTCTTACCTTTAATGTGCTATTCAAAGTTCGGATCTTGTGGAGTTTCTCATTTATGGATGGATTTTTGCACCGCTTCACAAAGGACTTCCTCAGCTCCTTCTTGGTTGAAGGTCGCCGGTCCCCAAGAGGAGACAGACTGGCTTGCTCTAATGATTTGTAGAGCTTCTCCATTTCATCATCCTCAGACACTTTTGTCTCTTCTGTTAAAATAAAAAAATAGCAATAAACCAAGTTAATCAAGGAGAGAACATGTGAAACTGTAGTCCTAAAACAAGACCCTCCTGACACCTTGAATCTTAGACTGCCAGCCTCCAAAACTGTGAGACATAAATTTTTATTGTCTAAGCCACTCGGTTGGTGGTGCGTTGTTATGATAGGGCCATGTTCCTTTTGAAGGCACTTATTTCAGGTCTCTCTCCCAGCTTCTCATGGTTCCTTGGCTTGTGGCAGCATAACCTTAATCTCCACATGGCGTTCAACCTGTGTGCATATCTCTGTGTCCAAATGTCCCCTTTTATAGACACTAATCCTTCTGGATTACAGACTCACTCTATTGACCTCATCTTAACTATACCTGCAAAAAAAAAAAAAAAATTTCCATTTCCTAATAAGGTCACATTCTGAGGTACCAGGTATTAAGTCTTCAACACAAGCATTTTGGAGGGACACAATTGAACCCATAATAGTATATGCCCTCTAACCTCCCAAAATTCATGTCCCTCTCATATGCAAAATGCATTTCCTGATCCCAACATCTCCAAAAGTCTTAGCCCATTTCAACATCTAATCTCATCCAAATATCATCTAAGTCAGATATTGATGGGACACGGGGAATGATTCATCCTGGAGCAAAATTCCTCTCCATCTGCAAACCTATGGAAACAAACAAGTTCTCTGCTTCTAAAATACAATGGCGGGATGGGAAAACCTTAGCAAACTAATACACACCCTGAAGCTTGAGAATCATTGTCCCAGATTGCTTTTTATTATCCTTCCTAGAACTGCCCTTTGAGAGAAGAACTCCACCTGTGGTCTGTGACTCTGAGCAGATAATAATCATCCCTTATGCCACACAGCTCTGTTCCCTTTCTCAACCATGCCTTGCCACCCTCAGTTCAAATGCTTCTAGTGAAGTGACTCCACCCAGGAATCCGGGGGGGACTCCATATGATAGACTAAGCCAATGGCAGTTCCATCACATTGGCCACAGTCATCAATCCAAGAATGCACATATGTTTCAGGCCAGACCCACTGGGGCCAAAGAGACTCAATTCTGAGACTCTGGTTTGTGGTCTCAGGGAATCAATCTCTCTATTTTCCTAAACTGAGTGGTATGATCATGTGACCTGGACGATTCCAGGAATCATGCCAGAATCATGAGAATGGAGCTAATTAAGAGGATATACTGAGATATATATCTTTGTGATACCACTAGAATCCTCTCAGCTTATGGGAACAAATACATTGCCTTTATTAAGCTATTCTGGGTGCTGTTTTCAGTCATAGGCAACTGAAAGAGTCTCAAAGGATGTAGAAAGTTACTCAAAGGAAATCAGCCCTTAATGTTGCTTTAATTCCTTACTAAAAACTTCAGTTCTTTATTCACTTCAGTCTCTAAAATTAATCTTGGGAAAGATACACAGTAAGATTTCTTTCTACTATATACTCCTTAGTGTCTGTGCATTTTAGTTCCTGTCCTGAAAACAAGCCTGATAGAGGACCATAGAAAAAGTATGGCTTTAGGAGAACTATAAAAAAGGGTTTCTTCAAAGGGAAGGGAAAGGCATACAAGAGTACTCTAAGAGCATCAAAATTAAGCACACTCACTTTATAGTTTACTCCTGTAAGATTTAAATTCTTTAGGCAATAGTTTCCCCCCATTTGCCACCAGAGAGCCACCACAGGAGTTCCCGGTACTCTTTCATAAAATGGAGAACCAAGATGTTGGGCTAACTTTGCACCTAAATTATTGGTCAGTAAACTTCTTTGTTCTCTACCAAAACATTCTCCAAAAGGGGAGAAACATTAAAAACTAGTCTTAAACACAATTAACTTTTTGGCTCCATCTGTGTGCAGACAGCAAAAGTAGGTTTTTGTCAATAAGCACATGAAAAGATGCTCGGTATCATCAGTCACTAGAGAAATGCAAATCAAAACCACAACGAGATACTATCTCACACTCCCCAGAATGGCTAAAATCAAAAAGGCGCAATAACAAGGGTGGGCAAGGATGTGGAGAAACTGGAACGCTTATACATTGCTGGTTGGGAGTATAAAAGACTAGCCACTTCAAGAAACAGTTTGGTAGTTCTTCAAAATGCTAAATGCGAAGCTACCATATGACCCAGCAATTCCAGTTCTAGCTATATACTTAAGAAAATGAAAAACATATTAACACAAAACCTGTGCGTGAATGTCATAAATAATATGACGAAAGGTCTATATGCTAGGTGTTCATTAACTGATGAGTGGATAAATAAAATGTGGTATAGGCATGCAATGGGTATTATCCATGATTAAAAGTAGTATTTGATACATTCTAAAACATGGATGAACCCTGAAAAATTCTCTGAGTGAAAGAAGACAGTCCCAAAAGACACATACTGTATATCAGTCCATTTATACAAAATGTCCAGACAAGCAAAGCCATTGTGATAGAAAGCAGATTAGTGGTTGCCTGGGGCTGAGGAGGGGACAAATAGGAACTGAGAATGATAGCTAATGTGTATGGCTTTGTGTGTGTGTGTGTGTGTGTGGTGCTAAAATGTCTTCAAATTAGACTGTGGAGCTAGTTACACAACTCTACAAATATACTAAAAATCACCAAGCTCTACATTTTTAATGTGTGAATCTTTTAGTATCTGAAAGATAACTCAATAAGCCATTAAAAAGTAGGCTTTTATATAAGATTATCATGGTAACTGATGTCACTTGCAAAGCAGAAATATTAAGCATGGCAATAATCCTGGAGTTCAAACTGCTGGAGACTTCAGCAAGTCTTAAGAAATTTATTATTTTTTTATTTTGAAATTTTTATTCAAAATGGGCACAAAAACTAATGAAAACCCAATCGTTCATAGAAAACAACCGCTAAAATTTTAGTACATATCAGTATCAGTCAGAGTTAAGT